>NC_138982.1:87917939-88600850 GCF_964341445.2 Mesoplodon mirus
TGTACATATGAGGAAAGGAAGTTGAACAGCACTTGATTTGCACAAAGCCCAAGGTAAAGTGGGGGATCAAGAACATCTGACTGCTGGGCCCACAGCCAGCAACTTGCAAAACTTCACTGTTGTATTTCTAGGAGAGAATGCATTTATACTTATGAGGAAATCCAAACGACAACATTCCAATGTGCTCCTTCAGCAGAAGAGCGTGTATCCAGAGAACATTAAAGGAAGAGATTAGCCTGTGGGTTTAGTCATCTCCTAACTTGGTTTTCTTTCCTTATAAGACAAAAAGAGGAATCTCATAAAAGGCTATGGAGAAGGAGATGTCCCAAGTGTTCTCTGATCATGCTCTTTCACTTTTCTAAATAATATGTTGTATTCTTAGAACCCTTGTTCTGCCAAATAGCTCAAAGCATTTTGCAAACATTAATCAAGCCTCAGGACAGTTGTAGGTGGCCTAAATTATCATCCTCAGCTCTCGGATGGAGAAACCAGTTTGGAGAAGTTAAATCTCTAGTGCAAGGTTACTCAGAAACTCCATGGTAGACTGAGGTCTAGAATTCTTCATTCCTAGCCTGAAATCCACCCACCTTTCTGTATGACCAATGTCATCCAACATGTCCTTCAACAAAATTTCCAACGGCTTATTCTTATTTTCATACCCAAGCTTTCCCCTTGTCTCCTTGGGCAAACTTAAAAAGCTGCCCATTACATCTTTTATAATCTTTCCTGTGATATGAAATCTAATGTTCTCACAGGTTTTACTTCCAAATAAACCCTGCAACCTTGACTTTTATTCTCTCATCATACAACTTCTGCTCACACTAGGCAGTACTCACATGTATTCGAAGGCAGAAGCAGAATACCTGCCCCAATTTCCCTTTCTTGGGAGAATAGGTACATCAACTGTTATTAGCAAAAAGAAAATATGGCTCCATGATATCTGGATAGTACTTCGTAGTTTATAAAAAAGCTACATACAGCCTATCAGCTGAACTTCACTGCAGTCCTAAGAGTTTTACAGGTAAGGAAACTCAGTCAGGCTTAAAGAGGTCATGTGTCCAAAGTCAACAGCTAGGAAGCTGTGTGTGTGTGTGTGAGTGTGTGTGTGTGTGTGTGTGTGTGTGTGTGTGTGTGTGTGTCTGGGGAGGTGGTGCAGAGTGACAAGAACCCAGGTCTTCTAGGGCTCAAGCACAGAATGTTTCACCCTGGTGCCAGGGAATGAATTTTCTGTTCACACTGAAGAAATTAACGTTAGCAATACAGTCTCTGAAAATAACTCACCCTCAAAGAAAATTTGTAGGTTTGATAGAGTATAGTATTTCTCAGGTCTTACTACGGAACCTAGAACTACTACTGGAAAAACAGAAAGACTGTAACAAATGTAAAGTAAACTGTAATCTCTTTGGATGCAGGGACCTGAGATTTGAATGACACTGAAATGCTCTGCCACATTGTGGGCAAAATTTATTCAGGTAACCTGTACAAGCTTTGAGGTAAGAGCTATCACCTGTTTTTGAAAAGAACGTGTGTGTTCTCTAGATGCTGGGTGAAGTGTTCGAAAATATTAATTCACTCAAGGGGGTCAGTAGTGTTGTCCAAATCATCTACGTCTTTACTAATTTTTTGTCTAGTTCTAGCAATGCTGAGAAAGGAAATAGAAATTAGTTCTATCAATTGTGTTAAAATCTCCAACCGTGACTGTGGACTTGTCTATTTGTGCCTTTGATTCCGTCCATTTTTGCTTTGTATGTTTCCACTTCTTATTTTATGTCTTCCAATAGGATAGACTCCTTTATCATTATGAAATGTCTCTCTTTATCCCTGGAAATACTCTGTCTTGAAGTCTATTTTATTTGATATTAATATAGCCATTCCAACCCTCTTATGCTTACTCCTTGGGTGGTTTATTTTTTTCTACCCAGTTAGTACCAACCTATATCATCCACTCAGAATCAATACATCTAAATTCATGTTAACATAAGAGCCTTTTGTGAATTTCATTAATTCGAGTAAGATACTGAGAGTAGGATCATCTCCGGGTGAGTTAATAAGAGGAAATTTCTGGACCTAAAAAGTTAAGATGAGGTGTATAGATGGCCCAGTTAACGGAAGTGGCCAGCTCCCTCGACCCACGTTGAAAGCTCATCTTCTGAACTCTCCATTTCTTTTCCTCTCTTTTCTCATTGAGACTCCCTCCAAGTCTTCTCACACTTTTTTTTTTTTTTTTTTGCGGTACGCGGGCCTCTCACTGTTACGGCCTCTCCCGTTGCGGAGCACAGGCTCCAGATGTGCAGGCTCAGTGGCCATGGCTCATGGGCCCAGCCGCTCCGCGGCATGTGGGATCTTCCCGGACCGGGGCACGAACCCGCGTCCCCTGCATCAGCAGGCAGACTCTCAACCACTGCGCCACCAGGGAAGCCCGTCTTCTCACACTTTTGATTGCCATCTTTTTCTCTTTCTCTCTGAATATTAAACACTAGTCCCTGACCTTGTCACCTTTGTCCAGGATCATTAGTTTTCTTCACCCGGACGTCTCTGCCTCTCATCTCTCCAGCCAAAAGAGGCACCCAGGGAATCTCAGTGAGTCCTTTCTCCTGGGACTCTGTCCCCAATGCTCCTTTTGTTTCCTTTTTAACTCCTTGGTTTGTAATCTTGCTTAGATGCTTCTTGAAATGGCTCACATTTTCATGCTACCTTTTCCTCCTTCACGTCCCTCCATAAACCTCACTTTTTTTTCTGGATCTCCCAGGTTTGTCCTCCTTTCCAGCCATATCAACTCAACTAGATGTCTGTTTATTCAATGTTTTGTTTATGTCTAAATCAGACAGTCAACGCCTTGAGGCTGGGGTTTCATTCTCAGAGTTCTGTGCTTTGCAAAATTCCATCTGTACTTACCACACTCTATAAATAATAATCAGGCAAAAGAATCAGTAAACTGGTGCCAGATTACTGATTAGCATAAGCACTCAACACATCTAAAGACTTGCTGCTGCTGCTGCTGCTGCTGACACAAAAACTTTTTCTCCAAGAAAAACAGAGCAATGAAAAAGAATCTTGGAAAAGACACTTGGTCACAATTCCATTTGGACGAGGTAGAGGACAAACTGACTGTGGAAGGAAAGGCTCCCAGGACTCCTTCCCACCCTCTGTCTCATAAAAGAACGTTCATGTGGACTGAGAGCTCTTTCAGGTCTTATTACTCCTCTGTACCCAGCCCCTGGCACAGTGCCTGACATGAAGTAGCCATAGAATAGACATAGTCTTGAACTGTTGACCTGAACCTAAAGAATTAGGGGGACATTTAGCTCATTCCAGTGCCTAGCTATAGAATTATTCTTTGAGACAGAACCTCACCCTTGACTAATCTGTAGACATATCCAACTGCTACAGGAACTAGACTACGACATTAAACCATATTTGATAGTCATAATTTGATGTTCAGAACATACAGAATTACGTTCAACAGGCTCTGGTTAAGAAGGGATGTATATATATATATATATATATACACGTGTATATATATATATATATTTATATATAGCAAATGAAAATATGAGAAATATACATGAAAATAAATATATCTATAATTTCAACATAGTTCAATGAAAATATCTGATACTTAAAGGGATACATCCTCAGCTGCATAGAAAGCTCGTATTACAGAGGACTTGTACTGAAGGCCCAGTGTGTGTGGGGGTGAAATTTCAGTTTATTGCCATTATATATCCTAGCTATATACCTAGGCATATCTCTTTCTAGCTTGCTCTAGAAATACATGTACTATATCTTCCCATATGAGGTATGGAGTTGAGGTTCTCCAGCTACTAACGTGTAGTGTTCAGGTGCTCTGGGCACTGATCTCTTTAACACTCATATCCAACAAAGTTGAGAATGATCATTCATCCATTCACTCAGCACACATTTCCTGAGCTCCTATCAACCAGCTCCTTCATGAGTGAGATGTGGTACCAACCCTTTAGGAGGACTACAGCAGGGCCCTCAAGTCCTGAATAACTTGGAAGGTTCTTATGTTGTAGCTTTACTTTGGGATGGAAAGTGAAGTTCAGGCTGATAAAGACATGACATTGATGCTCTAGATACCTTTCCTGTATCTTCTCAATTCCAAATATACAAGACTCCCCTCTCATCTGGGACAGACCTGCCACCAACTAAGCTAACAGACAAAGACCTTGAGGGCAGAGAAAAGGCAGAAGCGAAGGAGTACACTGAGAAAATCAAGTAGAGGGATGTGCAGCAGAGGAGGCAGAGACAAACTGAAGTATGCTCTTGGAGGTAGGGTTGGTCCAGCGTGGATCTTGTGGATGCTACGGGGCTCAGTGATTGTAGAGATCTGTCCTCCCTTTCTTGGCCTGAGTGGGGTCTTGCAGCACCAGGCAATGACATGCTAGCCTGGAATGATTTAGATGGAAAAATAATGACTAATTAGGACAGTTTCAAGCCCCTGGAGAGCTGGGGTATAGGCCTCTTGTTAGGAAGGGACCTTTAGGAAGATGATTTACGATTTACAGTATACATTCTTGGCTGTGTAAAGAGGATTTGCTCAAGAGGGCTCAGCTGCCTCTTCATTTAAGGGGCTCTGGATTTGTGAACTGGCTCAAGTCTAAAAATTGAATGAGGGGCCACAAGTCTCTATTGTGGTGATTCAAGTCAGAGTTATGTTGAACAAACCTAGAGCTTTTCTGCTTTTACAAATCAAATAAGCCTTTAGTAGACTGTCCATCTATTTAGTTCTAGGGACACCACGATTAACTAGCCAATGCCTTTGACCTCTGAGCTTCAAACTCTTCTATTTATTGTTTTGGCTCTGTTGCCCATTATGGTAACTATATCCACCTGTCTTTGGCGACTGTCTGCCACTTAGCTGGATCAACTTCAGTGTGCAGCAGAAGTGCTTTATATGTACTTTCCATTTCATTAAACAGAATATTAAAAAGATGTATATTCAAGGGTTGAAATTTAATACAATTAATATTTTTACTACTTCACCAAGGATATTCTTAAGTGCAACTGACATTTTCCTTTTTATTGTGAGTGGGTGGCAGTGAAGTCTATGATGATGAGTAGAATAGTTTGGTGATCCTGCTTGATTCTTCCTAACACACTAGCAGCTCTACCCATTACTGATTTTTCACCATCAGTGGAACTATCAACATAGTGAAGAATGGCAAATAACATCATAGTATTATTATAAAAATAGGTTTGATTTTATGGACCTCGTAAAAGGGTAATGGGGACCCCCAGGGTTCAGTGGATTACATGTAACATTTTTATTTTATTAAGTTTTTTGGTTGTTTTTTTAAAAATTTTTATTTTATTAAGTTTTTTGGTGGATTACATTTTAAAAACCTCTGCTCTACAGCGTATCAAGGAAGTTCTGGCATTTTATTTGGGATAGGCCAACTTTGCATCCAGAATTCAGTCAAATAACCCAGGTTAGAGCTATTCCCAGCTGCTTGAGCCAATACTTTGAATCCAGAATCTCTATTTAGTGCACCTATATCAATGAATTAGGCCATGTCCAACATTATAATCCTTCCACTCTGACCCATCACCCCTAGGATCCATTCCCATACATTTCCTCAAGGTTCTGTCAGTAAAAATGGGCAAAATTGTGCAATTCTTTTTGTGTATATTGCACCCTCTCATGGATCATCAACTCTGTATATTACCCTTGGGCCTGCCAGGACTTGAGTCTGGTTCTAAGCCTAGAAGCAGTGAGAATGCATGAGGGTAGGTCTGGAAGGTCAGTAGTCTTCAAGGCAACTACCTCAGGATTGGCCATTTCAGGTCCTTCAGGTGAGGGGAGTCTAATCTTCTTAGAAATGAGAGGAAGGAATGCTCCTTCTTGCAAAGAAAACTCAGCAGAATTTAGGAGTTTACGGTCAGGATTTGCCCATATGTCCTCATTAAAATGTGAGTTGGCAATTTAAAGCCCTGAACTCACCCTTTTCTTCCCCTCAAGTTCTCCAGCATACTAAGAAGTATCCAACTAGCTCCATTATACTTCTTATTTTTACTACAATGTTCTATGACACAGCTGCTTTGTCACAAAGAAGCCTTGACTTCTACTGGCAATTGACTACATGTGTCTGCAGGTGATGGGTGGTAACATAAGTAAATGCTGCCTCAGTATGTCATGGGCTACCTGTGTCTCCTTTACCACTAGAAATAGGGTAATCCATGGCTTTAAATCTAATCAGATCAAAGAAACAATTCTAAAAACCCCAAAGCCAATTCAGAGAACTCACCCTTAAAGATATGCTTCTCTGAAACCACTTCCAGTATTAATTTCTGTATCAGTCAGGGTTTGATCAGAGCAGCAGAGCCATGAATGACAGAGAGTAAGGGACTTATGATAGGGATTAGGCCTTGCACAGTCATGGGGGCTGGTTAAGCAGTCTATTTAAGGCTACACTTCTATACCTGATGTTAGGCTTGGGGTCACCAGGGCCAACAGTCAGGAAAGAAAATTAGACATAAACTGGGGAGAGGTGATATTCATTAAGTGCTTACTATTATGGGCCCTCTGCTCTTCTGGGCCCCACAGTGATGTCCTTTGTCCAGCTGGTCACTATTGGCCTTTCTGGAATTCATGGCTAATGTCAGTAGGTAGCATAATGCTTACTTAGGTCTCTTTGGGCTCCTTTGGGGATAGTAACCATCGCTGGAATTCTTGCCTCATCTGTGGATCCCTCTGGAGTCGAGCTAAGCCATATATTTGGCCTTGGTCCAGGTGGTCCTCTATGCTGAGCATCATCCCACCCCAGGTTGGCAAATCCTCTTTGGCAAGTTCTCCAGATAAGATTCTCAGCCACATCTGAGTTCTACGTACCATGGGTAACTGAAGGTGGCTGAGAAAAGCTAACTTTATATGCTTTCTGTGCTCAACTACACTGTATCCCTTGGTTTGCATTAAAGTAACACATCCCATGTTGATCAAGAGTAGCATAGGAAGTCATCTCCTTCCAGAGCCCCAAGTGAGGAGCTAGAATAAATATTCCTCTCCTCAGAATTCACTTGACTTATTGGGTGTTTCTGAAGTACCCCTGCTGTTTCAGCTCATGGTCTGTGTACATATGTGCGTGAACAAGAGTGAATGAGGATGAGAGAGAAAATGAGTTCTCTGGAGCCAGGAGTGTGCTGGTCATCTGGATCTGTGAGGGGAAAAAAGGGCTCTGGTTTGTAGTGTTTGCTGATTTCTGTGGTGTAAATACTCCCACCATGGCTGATCTCAAGCTATAAATGATTTAACAACCTGCTCAGAAAATTTCCAAATTTAAAAAGTGACCTTGCTAGCCAGTATAAGCTGAGTCCAGCATCCAGCTGCCTGGAGCCTTCCTTTATCTACCTTTGTTCCCTTCTCATTTATCTATTTGTTTCTTCTCACAATTTCTCAGCCATGAAGAGTGGGTTTTCTTTTCTTCCAAATATATCATATCCTCCTTCCATTATGGAGGGATTAAGTCTCTTGGCTAGGAGAACCATATAATTTATCATCCAAACAAGGACTTTTTTTGAGAGTGAAAGGGGCACTCTTAATTATTCATCAGTATAACAAGAATAAACCAGGACTGTCCCAGAAAACTGGAATGCATGGTTATCCTATTCACAACCTAGTCTTCATAATCAGAAATTGTATCTTCTATAAAATATGGGAGATACTCTATCATCTGAGTTTTTCATGCTTCCAAAGAAATTCAGGAAATCTTCTTTCTCATCCAAACCTGGTTTTTAAGCCTGCTGTCTTGTTAAATAGACCTCCAACATGGAGAGCTACAAGGAAACATCCAGCTCTTTAATATTTTCACATCTTTCTCTGTCAATAAATATAAATACCCTTAAAGGCTACTGAAAGGAAAGTCCTGTCTTTGAAGTCAGACTGGGATACCAATTCAGGTTCTGCCATCAAATAGTTTGTGATCTTGAGCAAGTTTCTTAATTTCTTGGAGTCTCAGCTTCATAATTCATGATTTAGGGGATAGGTGGAACTGGGGTTTAATGGTGTTACCAGACCTTTCTGGTTCATCTGAGACTATCCTGATTTTAAAACTAAAATTCTGCATCCCAAGAACCCTTTCAGTCCTGGGCAAAATGGGATGGTTGGTCACCCTATAACCCAGCAGATTTGTTATGAAGCTCACATATAATGTAACAGTGCATCTCATTTAGATGGATTGCTGTCCTCAGAGCAGCATGAATGAGTGGTCAGTTTTGCTTTGCTCCATGTCTCTACAGTTCCACTTTATTCCCAGCTATGCAGGGATCACCATCTGTTCAGTGGATATATCTGTGGATGATGAGTTAGTCTTTTAATTCATCTCAGTAGTATGATTATTAGGCAGAAAGTAAGAATTTTGAGATTGATCTGATATAATTCATCTTCTCCTAGTCTAGTCCCCAAAATGACCCTTTAAAGAAAACCTCTGTAATCTTCTTGCTACAAAAAGTCCTTGCCGGGAAGTTTATAGCAATACAATCCCACCTTAAGAAACAGGAAACATCTCGAATAAACAACCTAACCTTGCACCTAAAGCAATTAGAGAAAGAAGAACAAAAACATCCCAAAGTTAGCAGAAGGAAAGAAATCATAAAAATCAGATCAGAAATCAATGAAAAAGAAATGAAGGAAACGATAGCAAAGATCAATAAAACTAAAAGCTGGTTCTTTGAGAAGATAAACAAAATTGATAAACCATTAGCCAGACTCATCAAGAAAAAAAGGGAGAAGACTCAAATCAATAGAATTAGAAATGAAAAAGGAGAAGTAACAACTGACACTGCAGAAATACAAAAGATCATGAGAGATTACTACAAGCAACTCTATGCCAATAAAATGGACAACCTGGAAGAAATGGACAAATCCTTAGAAATGCACAACCTGCCAAAACTGAATCAGGAAGAAATAGAAAATATGAACAGACCAATCACAAGCACTGAAATTGAAACTGTGATAAAAAATCTTCCAACAAACACAAGCCCAGGACCAGATGGCTTCACAGGCAAATTCTATCAAGCATTTAGAGAAGAGCTAACACCTATCCTTCTCAAACTCTTCCAAAATATAGCAGAGGGAGGAACACTCCCAAACTCATTCTACGAGGCCACCATCACCTTGATACCAAAACCAGACAAGGATGTCACAAAGAAAGAAAACTACAGGCCAATATCACTGATGAACATAGATGCAAAAATCCTCAACAAAATACTAGCAAACAGAATCCAACAGCACATTAAAAGGATCATACACCATGATCAAGTGGGGTTTATTCCAGGAATGTAAGGATTCTTCAATATATGCAAATCAATCAACGTGATACACTATATTAACAAATTGAAGGAGAAAAACCATATGATCATCTCAATAGATGCAGAGAAAGCTTTCGACAAAATTCAACACCCATTTATGATAAAAACCCTGCAGAAAGTAGGCATAGAGGGAACTTTCCTCAACATAATAAAGGCCATATGTGACAAACCCACAGCCAACATCATCCTCAATGGTGAAAAACTGAAACCATTTCCACTAAGATCAGGAACAAGACAAGGCTGCCCACTCTCACCACTCTTATTCAACATAGTTTTGGAAGTTTTAGCCACAGCAATCAGAGAAGAAAAGGAAATAAAAGGAATCCAAATTGGAAAAGAAGAAGTAAAGCTGTCACTGTTTGCAGATGACATGATACTATACATAGAGAATCCTAAAGATGCTACCAGAAAACTACTAGAGCTAATCAATGAATTTGGTAAAGTAGCAGGATACAAAATTAATGCACAGAAATCTCTGGCATTCCTATATACTAATGATGAAAACTCTGAAAGTGAAATCAAGGAAACACTCCCATTTACCATTGCAACAAAAAGAATAAAATATCTAGGAATAAACCTACCTAAGGAGACAAAAGACCTGTATGCAGAAAATTATAAGACACTGATGAAAGAAATTAAAGATGATACAAATAGATGGAGAGATGTACCATGTTCTTGGATTGGAAGAATCAACATTGTGAAAATGACTCTACTACCCAAAGCAATCTACAGATTCAATGCAATCCCTATCAAACTACCACTGGCATTTTTCACAGAACTAGAGCAAAAAATTTCACAATTTGTATGGAAACACAAAAGACCCCGAATAGCCAAAGCAATCTTGAGAACGAAAAATGGAGCTGGAGGAATCAGGCTCCCTGACTTCAGACTATACTACCAAGCTACAGTAATCAAGACAGTATGGTACTGGCACAAAAACAGAAAGATAGATCAATGGAACAGGATAGAAAGCCCAGAGATAAACCCACGCACGTATGGTCACCTTATCTTTGATAAAGGAGGCAGGAGTGTACAGTGGAGAAAGGACAGTCTCTTCAATAAGTGGTGCTGGGAAAACTGGATAGGGGCATGTAAAAGTATGAGATTAGATCACTCCCTAACACCATACACAAAAATAAGCTCAAAATGGATTAAAGACCTAAATGTAAGGCCAGACACTATCAAACTCTTAGAGGAAAACATAGGCAGAACACTCTATGACATAAATCACAGCAAGATCCTTTTTGACCCACCTCTTAGAGAAATGGAAATAAAGACAAAAATGAACACATGGGACCTAATGAAACTTAAAAGCTTTTGCACAGCAAAGGAAACCATAAACAAGACCAAAAGACAACCCTCAGAATGGGAGAAAATATTTGCAAACGAAGCAACTGACAAAGGATTAATCTCCAAAATTTATAAGCAGCTCATGCAGCTCAATAACAAAAAAACAAACAACCCAATCCAAAAATGGGCAGAAGACCTCAATAGACATTTCTCCACAGAAGATATACAGACTGCCAACAAACACATGAAAGGATGCTCAACATCTTTACTCATTAGAGAAATGCAAATCAAAACTACAATGAGATATCATCTCACACCAGTCAGAATGGCCATCATCAAGAAATCTAGAAACAATAAATGCTGGAGAGGGTGTGGAGAAAAGGGAACCCTCTTGCACTGCTGGTAGGAATGTGAATTGGTACAGCCACTATGGAGAACACTATGGACTTTCCTTAAAAAACTACAAATAGAACTACCATATGATCCAGCAATCCCACTACTGGGCATATACCCTGAGAAAACCATAATTCAAAAAGAGACATGTACCAAAATGTTCATAGCAGCCCTATTTACAATAGCCCGGAGATGGAAACAACCTAAGTGTCCATCATCGGATGAATGGATAAAGAAGATTTGGCACATATATACAATGGAATATTACTCAGCCATAAAAAGAAATGAAATTGAGCTATTTGTAATGAGGTGGATAGACCTAGAGTCTGTCATACAGAGTGAAGTAAGTCAGAAAGAGAAAGACAAATACTGTATGCTAACACATATATATGGAATTTAAGAAAAAAAAGTCATGAAGAACATAGGGTTAAGACAGGAATAAAGACACAGACCTACTAGAGAATGGACTTGAGGATATGGGGAGGGGGAAGGGTAAGCTGTGATAAAGTGAAAGAGGGGCATGGACATACATACACTACCAAACGTAAGGTAGATAGCTAGTGGGAAGCAGCCGCAGAGCACAGGGAGATCAGCTCGGTGCTTTGTGACCGCCTGGAGGGGTGGGATAGGGAGGGTGGGAGGGAGACGCAAAAGGGAGGGGATATGGGAACATATGTATATGTATAACTGATTAAATTTGTTATAAAGCAAAAAAAATAAATAAAAAAAATAGAACTCAAAAAAAAAAAGTCCTTGCCAACGGTGGACTGATTCTTTTATTACTTCTGTTGGAATAATCAGTGCAATCAGAGAGGCAGAGGATCAATCAAGCTATACATTCTATCCACCGCTCTGGGGACCAGCATGGAATTGTTCCTCACAAAGGCTTTATTTAGGCTAACTTAATAAGAACCTCCCTTCTTAAAATATAATGCTGATGACAAGGGTTGGATGGCAAGTGCAGAACCAAATCTTCTATGTCTTGAGAAAGTTCAGCTGATGTAGCCACTGCACAAGTTTCTCTCCCCAGGTCTGAGGTGTGCAATCCTAACAGTTAGGAAATAGCTCTAGAGAGGTCTGTTTGGTCTCAGGGACTCATTCCAACTCTGATGCCTCTACCACAGCTGCCCAGGCAGAATAAATGACACTAGTAGAGGCAATGCTCAGGCTGACATCAACCTTTTTCCATCTGGAAAGAATTGAAACCACCAGCTCATTTTTGGTAGTTTCCTAGTGAGTAAAAGTTGTGATTTAAGAAATTGTGACTTGGAACTCAATTTAGGACAAAAGATGCCTTTTTCCCAGTTACACCAGATGGTACATACACAGCACCTTCATTACCAGCTCTTCAAGCACACATCCCTTTTTTAAGTTGGCAGGCCCTACGTGGTTGGAATTAATAAACCCAATTCTTTCTGAAACATTACATGTTCAATGTGCTGGCTGGGAGGGAGGAATTAATGAGTCTCAGTTCTTCCTTTAATTCCACTCTGCTTCCCCCTACTTGTAAGTTACACTGGAGGTAGCAGTATGAAAAGCAAGGATTAGAAACCATCACAGTACCTAGCACATAGTAGGAGTAGTGGATGAGACGTGGTTCCAGCCCTGGCTGTGTCATTTGCTAACTGTATGACCTTAGTGTCATTTTACCTCTTTGGCTCTATTTCCACGACTCCAAGTGAGGGGTTGGATTGAGTAATCTTCAAGGCCCTTTCCATCTCTAAAAGTCAATGAATTGTATGCTTCAGCACCTTTTTACTCTCTCCTTTTCTTTGTTTGTGTTCCTCTCTGCCTCTCCCTAGAAACTGAGTAGGCTGATGGGATGACTCTGGTTAGGAATGAGGTGGGGATAATGATTAAGACTGGCTAGGAAAAAACACAGATGTTTCTTTCCTCCCCTTTACTCAAGTCCTGCTCTCAACAGGAGCCTCCCCAAGACACCATATGGCTTTGCCCTCTTCTGGAGGCTGGCTTAACAGGAGCCACGTTAAAACCTAATCCCCAGTATGATAGTATTTGGAGGTGGAATCCTTGGGAGGTTAACTGGGTTATAAGGGTGGATCCCTCATGATTGGGATTAGTGCCCTTATAAAAGAGACCACAGAAAGTTCTCTCACCCCTTCCTGTCTGTGAGGACACGGTGAGAAGATGGCCAGCCACCTATGAACCGGGAAGGGGCCCCTCACCAGACACTAAGTCTGCTGGCACCTTGATTCTGTTGCTTTGATTTTTTAATGCACACATACATACCCATGAAAATATAATCAACTTTAACCTTCCATATTAGCATCTTTGAAAGGAGAAGGTGCTCCTAGAGCTAAACTTTATGCAGCATGAATTCCATCTCACACTGGAGTTTTCTTGTGGTCCATGTCAGTCTGTGATTTACTCAAGGTTTCCTTCTCAAAATGCCATCCATGGTGATCTCTGGGAATTGACCATCAGGTCAGAGGAAGATTTTAGAGACCACTCTATTATTAGCAGATCAGATATTGACTTCACAAAGGTTTAATAAATTAAAGAACCTCCTCTCTTGAGTTCTTTCTCTTTTTAGTTCTTCGCTTGTTTAACTTTTTCCCTAATTTTGTTGTGTAAGCTTGCTTTGCAGGGCCATGTCAGTTGTGGCTCTGGGACAAAATGTTCCTTTTCTAGGCAGAGATGTTTCATCTGGAGCCAAACCTGACTTTCCTTTCAGCCATAATGTAAGCATGAAAGTATGAAAATTAACAGCACAAATAAGGTTTTCTTGCTTTCTCTAGCAATGTCAAAAGCCAGGAAAGGCAATATCAGAATGCAGTCATTCATCCTCCTTTTCTAATTACTTGATTTCAATTTCTCTTCCAGAATAAATATTTGACACGTTTCTTCATTAGTGTGGAGCTGGAGAAAGGGCAATAACTTTGGCTCAGGTGGGTTAATACTGCTCTACCCTCGCAGTTCTGGCTTGTGGAGTTTAGTGTTGGGTTTATGATTCCTACCAGGCTATATGGCAATGATTAAATAAAGAAGGCGATGAGGTGGCTGAGTGATGGTCCAAGGTTGGATCAGCCAAGAGCAGACATCACAGGCCAAAGCTGAGGTGTGCTGGCAGAGATGTACATCCACTGGCTATACTCACGCGCAACGGCTGTCACCACCTCATCCACCAGAGACTCTCTGGCTCCTGGAAGGACTGCTGGGACAGACAGAAGGGCTGGAGAAGCCTAGAGTCTACTCATGGGGAATGCACACAGTTGGCTTGCTGACAGTCAGGGCGGAGAGAGCCTTTCACTGGTGGCTGTAGCCTTGCTGCACTCCCCAATCCGAATGTGGTGAACACCCTGGCCCTGCTCACTCCATGCCATAGCCTGGTGGGAGATCAGGGCCAACCAGGCCATGGGAAAAGACTCGGTCTACTCTCACTTTGCCCCAGCTTCTCCCTCCCAGATTCACTTTGTTGTACAACATAAACTAACAGTATTGTGAAGCAATTATACTCCAATAAATATCTACTAAAAAAAAAAAAAAAGACTCAGTCTAGCTACACAGAGATAGTCCGGGGGGTGCGGGTCTGGGGTGTGATCCAGGTGAGGTGGTGGCAGCCATTGTCAGCAAATGCTGGAGTGGCACTATGAGAGAACTTGCAGTTCTTCTCCCAGCTGAGCGAGAGGGCTCCAGCCCCACGCACTCCACATCGCAGCTTAGCGCTGGATCGGGGGCAGACAGGTCTCAGGAGAAGACTGCTACAGAGGCAGCCCAGATCTCTGGCGGCAGCACAGCCACCTCAATTCCTGCAGCCACAATGCTCCAACCCCCAGCCACAGTCCAGCAGATGCTCTGGCTGTACCCACTCCACATCACAGACTTGCACTAGATCTAGGACGAGCACAACAAGGGAAGGGATGTGACCTTGGGCTATGTCTGAGCAGAGCTACGGGTGCCTACACAGGTGACACATCACTCCTCTGTGAGCACATGGGCCTCACTTCCTTCAGCACTCCCCACCGAGGGGCAGGGCATACACTCGAGGGGAATAGAACCTGATCGAGCTTGACCCTCAGGGCTTCTACTCCTACAACTGGGGACCATGCCCCACCTCTGACAGGGCAGTGACTGCCAAGGAGCAGAGAGGAAGTCCCGCCTCACACCCTGCACAGGCTTTAGGTCTCCTAACACCAACCAAATCCCCTATCAAGGTGATAGCAGCCACTATACTCTGAGGAGAGAAGATATGGCTGGTGTCCATATCAAAACCAGACCTCACAACAAAGACACTGGACACACACAGTCTACACGGGGACTCTCCCACATAAAAACACGCTTTCAAAACCACAATAGATAGTTGTTTCTCCTAAATTCAGAGACAGAGAAAATTAAATAAAATTAAAAGGCAGAAGAACTGGTTCTGATTAAAAGAGTAAGAGAAATCCCCTGAAAGAACAAATAATGAAAGAGAGCTCACCTGTCTACCAGATCTTGAGGTCAAAAAGCTGGTAATAAAAATGCCAACGGAATTAAGAAAGATTATCAATATAAATGCACATTACTGTTAACAAGGAACTAGAAACTATATAGATGAACCAATCAAAAACAGGTAATTCAATTTCTAAGGTAGAAAGCAATCTAGAAGCAATAAATAGCCAACTAAATGACACAGAAAAACAAATAAGTGATCTGGAAGATAGAACAAAGGAAATTCCCAATCAGAACAGCAGACAGAAAGACAAATGAAAAAGAAAAATGAAAGCAACATATGAGACCTATGGGATAACATAAAGTGTGCCAACCTATGCATAATAGGGGTCCCAGAAGATGAAGAGAGAGAGAAAGGGATCTAAAATGTATTTGAAGAAATTATGGCCCCAAACTTCCCAAACCTAAAGAAGAAAACAGATATCCACATATGGGAAGCACAGAAGGACCCAAACAAGATAAACTCAAACAGACCCACACCAAGACATATTATAATTAAAATGGCAAAAGTTAAAGATAAAGAGGATCCTCAAGACAGCAAGAGGAAAACAAAGAGTCATTTACAAGGGAACCCTCATAAGGCTATCAGCCAATTTTACTACAGAAACTTTGAAGACCAGAAGGGAGTGGCATGATATATATTCAAAGTCCTGAAAAGGAAAAACCTGCAACCTAGGTACTCTACTCAGCAAGATTATCATTTAGAATATAAGGAGAGATAAAGAATTTCTCAGATAAGCAAAAACTAAAAGAATTCAGCAATACAAAATCTACCCTACAAGAAATATTAAAGGGTCTTCTCTAAATAGAAAAGAAGCACGAATCTATAGGAAAGGTAAAATCACAACAGGAAAGGCAAATATATAGTAAGAATTGAAGGTCACTTAAATAAGTCAGTATGTAGATGAAAAAATGATTAAAAAATTGTAAAACCAATTATAACTACAATTAACTGTAAAAGGATAAGCGTGAAGCTTTAAAATAGGGTATCAAAATCACAAAATATGGGGGAGGGAGGCATAAAAATGTAGATCTTTGACAATGTGTTTGAACTTGAATTACTATCAGTTTAAATCAAACAGATATAGTTATGGATCAACAGCTATGAACTCCATGGCAACCACAAATCAAAAACATAATAGATTCACAAAAACCAGAAAGAAAGGAACTCAAGCATACTACAAAAGAGAATCACCAGACCACAAAAGGAAAAATAAAAGAAGAAAAGAACAAATAAGAACTACAAAAACAACTAGAAAACAAGGATTAAAATGCCAATAAGTATATATCTATTAATAATTACTCTAAATGTCAAAAACGAAATGCTCTGATCAACAGACAAAGAGTGGCTGACTGGATAAAAAACAAGAACCTGCAATATGCTGCCTACAAGAGAGTCACTTCAGGGCAAAAGACACATATAAATTGAAAGTTAGGGGATGGAAAAAGATATTTCATGCAAATGGAAACGACAAGAAAGCAGGGGTCGCAAGACTCATATCAGACAAAATAGACTTTAAAACAAAGGCCATAAAGAAAGACAAAGAAGGGCATTATACAATGACAGAGGAATCAATACAAGAAGAGGATATTACACCCATTAACATATACGCACTCAATATAGGAGCACTGAAATACATAAAGCAGATACTAACAGACCTAAAGGGAGAACTTGACAGTAATACAGTAACAGTAGGAGACTTTAACACTCCACTGACATCAATGGACCGATCATCCAGAAAGAAAATCAGTTGAGCAACAGAAATGTTAAATGATACAATAGAACAGTTGGATTTAATTTTTATCTGCAGGACACCACATCCAAAAAGAGCAGAATACACATTCTTTTTAAGTGTGCATGGAATATTCTCTGGGATAGACCACATACTAGGTCACAAAACAAGCCTCAACAAATTTGAAAGTACAGAAATTATATCAAACATTTTTCCTGACCACAACAGTATAAAACTAGAAGTCAACTATAGAAGGAAAAATGGAACAAACACATGGAGACTAAACAACATTCTACTAAAAAACCAATGGGTCAACATTAAGATCAAAGAAGAAATCAGAAAATACCCTGAGACAAACAAAAATGAAAACACAACTTTACAAAATCTATGGGACTCAGCAAAAGCAGTTCTATGAGGGAAGTTCATAGAGATACAGGCCTTCTTCAAGAAATAAGAAAAATCTCAAATGAACAACCTAATCTACCACCTAAATGAATTAGAAAAAGAACAAACAAGGCCCAAAGACAGCAGAAGAAAGGAAAAAATAAAGATCAGAGAGGAAATAAATAAAATAGAGATCAAACAAATAATTCAAAAGATCAATAAAATCAAGAGCTGTTGCTTTTTTTTTTTTTTTTTTTCTTTTTGCGGTATGCGGGCCTCTCACTGTTGTGGCCTCTCCCGTTGCGGAGCACAGGCTCTGGACGCGCAGGCCCAGCGGCCATGGCTCACGGGCCCAGCCGCTCCGCGGCATATGGGATCCTCCCAGACCGGGGCACGAACCTGTATCCCCTGCATCGGCAGGCGGACTCTCAACCACTGCGCCACCAGGGAGGCCCAGAGCTGTTGCTTTTTAGAGATAAACAACATTGACAAACCTCTAGCCAGGCTCACCAAGAGGAAGAGAGAGGACCCAAATAAACAAAATAAGAAATGAAAGAGGAGAAATAACAACTGATACCACAGGAAAACAAAAAATCATAAGAGAATACTACAAATTGGACAATCTAGAAGAAATGGACAAATTTCTAGAAACATACAGCCTGCAAAGACTGAGTCAAGAAAAACAGACAATTTGAACAGACTTATCATTAGAAGTGGAATGGAATCTGTAATAATAATAACTTAAAAAACCCAGCAAACAAAAGTCCAGGACTGGATGGCTTCACTGGGGAATTCTACCAAGCATACAAAAAACTTACACCTATCCTTCTCAAACTACTCCAAAAAACTGAAGAGGAGGGAACACTCCCAAATTCATTCTATGAGGCTACCATCATCCTGATACCAAAGAAATGGAAAGATATCTCATGCTCTTGGATTGAAAGACTTGATATTGTTAAAATGGCCATACTACCTAAAGCAATCTACAGATTTAGTGCAATCCCTATAAAAATATCCATGACATTTTTCACAGAACCAGAACAAATAATCTTAAAAATTATATGGAACCACAAAACACCCAGAATTGCCAAAGCAATCCTAAGACAAAAGAACAAAGCTGGGTATAACTCTTCCAGACTTCAGACTATACTACGAAGTTACAGTAATCAAAACAGCATGGTATTGGCACAAAAACAGACAGATAGATCAATAGAACAGAAGAGAGAACCAAGAAATAAACCCACGCAGCTATGGTCAGTTAATCTATGACAAAGGAGGCAAGAGTATACAATGGAGAAAAGACAGTCTCTTCAAAAGTGGTGCGGGGAAAGCTGGACAGCTACATGTGAATCAGTGAGATTAGAACATTCCCTCCCACCATACACAAAAATAAACTCAAAGTGGTTTAAAGACTTAAATGCAAGACATGACACCATAAAACTCCTAGATGAGAACATAAGCAAAACATTCTTTGACAAAAATCATAGCAATATTTTCTTAGATCAGTCTCTCAAGGCAAAAGAAAGAAAAGCAAAAATAAACAAATGGGCTCTAATCAAGATTAAAAGCTTCTGCACAGCAAAAGAAACCATCAACAAAACAAAAAGACAACGTACAGAACGCGAGAAAATATTTGCAAATGATGTGATGGACAAGGGGTTAACATCCAAAATACACAAACAGTGCATACAACTCAATATCAAAAAACAAACCACCTGATACAAAAACTGGGCAGAGGACCTAAACAGACATTTTTCCAAACAAGATATACAGATATATACAGATACAGATATACAGGCACATGAAAAGATGCTCAACATCACCAATTATTAGAGAAATGCAAATCAAAACCACAATGAGGTATCACCTCACACCAGTCAGAATGGCCATCATAAAAAAATCTAGAAACAATAAATGCTGGAGAGGGTGTGGAGAAAAGGGAACTCTTGGACACTGTTGTCTGGAATGTAAATTGGTGAAACTGCTATGAAAAACAGTATGGAATTTCCTTAAGGAACCAGAAATAGTATTACCATATGATCCAGGAAGTCCACTCCTGGGTATATATCCAGAAAAAAACAAGAAGTCTCATTCGAAAAGATACATGCACCCCGATGTTCACAGCAGTACTGTTTACAATAGCCAAGACATGGAAGCAACCCAAGTGCCCATGAATGGTTGACTGACTTAAGAAGATGTGGTATATTAGTATATATAGTGGACTATTACTCAGCCATAAAAAAGAATGAAATATTGCCATCTGCAGCAACATGGATGGACCTACAGAATACTATGCTCAGTGAAATAAGTCAGACAGAGAAAGACAAATACCATATGATATCACTTATATGTGAAATTTAAAAATTAATACAAATGAATCTAGATATAAAACAAATAGATTCACAGACAGAGAAAACAAACGTAGTTACCAAAGCAGGGGAGGGACAAATCACGAGTATAGGATTAACAGATACAAACTATTATACATAAAATAGATAAGCAACAAAGATTTACTGTATAGCACATGGAATTATATCCAATATCTTGTAATAACCTATAATGGAATATAATCTGCAAAAAAAAAATCACTATGCTGAACACCTGAAACTAACACAATACTGTAAATCAACTATACTTCAATTTTTTAAAAAGTGAGGAAGATGCAGAGGTGACAGGTAGAGAAGGCAGCTGGAAGGTTGGGGATTGGTTACCTTCAGCAAATAAATTAGTTGGCTGAGCAAGTATCAATAGACAAGTATATTGAGGAGAGTCAGATCCACATTTTTCACCATCTTTTCACTTTCACAAGATTTTCAAACACGGAAACTGGGAAAACTAAAAAGATACTGAGGTGTTGGATTAAAGTTGGAAGTACCTGTATGAACTTATGAATTTTAAAATACATATATATACATAGATATAGAAAAGTTATAGATATATGTAGCAATGAGCACACCAAATCCCCAGATTTTGGCTTTTAAATACCTCCTGCACTAAAAGGAGCCAGGATGCCTTAGAGGAATGGGTAATTGTAAGTCTAGAGCAGGGAAAGAACAAGATGAGCCTGAATCATCTTGTTGTGACAGAAAGTAAAGAAACGCCCAAAGAATGATAGGGACATGTCAATAGGATAAAGAAGTCAGATTGAAGGAGTTTGCACTGGCCAAATCTAGGACAACTACAGCATCAAAGTAAATGATGAAAATATTGGATTGAAACTCAATGAATAAAATAAGAATCCATAACTTCACCTGATACTAATAAATGAATGTATAAGTAAACAAATGAAAGAGAAGTTCTTCCTTACAGCAGAATTCCAACTGTAAAATGTGAAGGTTTGATGAATAGTATATTGGTATAACATTCGAATATCTCCCCACTAAATACTAATTAAGTACAAAGAAAAAATGGTGACTTCACAGTGGAGAACTTGGCAGACCAAAATTTGGCCAGAGGATCAAGACTAACATCACCAGCAGTGGGACAGATTGGTATAATATAGCCTCCTAATGTGGTGCAGCATCATTTCTCCTAGTGTAAGCCGAGAAGGCAAGGCTTGAGTCAGAGGAAACATCTGACTGATTCAAGTTGAGGGTCATCCTAGTGAGTGAAAAGTCAATGCTTCTTTAAGACTGTCAAGGACACACAACCAGGGAAGGAAGGAGGAAATGTTCCACACTGAAGGAGAACAATGAGATAATGGGTGTTCCTGGAGAGGAATGAGGAAAAAGAGACGATGGGACAATTGGAGAAATTTGAATGGGGTCAGTGGATTGGAGGCTGGTGTTGTGTTGACATTGATTTTCCAGAATGGAAAGGTAGTACCACAGAAGAGTGTTCCTGTTTTGTGAAAGTAGACAGGGAGTATTTAGGAGTCATGGGTCATGATGCCAGAAAAAAGGACTCTCTCTCTCTCATATATATATATGTATGTATATATACACACTTACACACATATATTTGCACACATATATACACATATAAGCAAATAAAAATTATATGTATTTCTCTATAAATATATTTATAAATATACACATATATACACATATACATAGATACATATGTGTGCTAGAGTTACTAAAATTAGCCTAAATAATAGAGCCCTTAGGGGAATAATCACGAAATGAATTGGTAACTTCTAATATTTTCCCCATCTTTCCTTGTTGTCATTTGGATCAAATGCTCACAAAACCTCATGGACCCATTCTACCTCCTCAGAGTCCCTGAAATACCCCTCTTTAGTTGTCATGTTAGAATGAAAAGCTATGACACTACTCTAGTCTTTCATTTATCTCAATATCTCAATGATCACTGAAAGCCACGAATAGCATTGATTCACACAGCAAGTATTCAAGGAGCACTTACCATGTGCCAGCCTCTGTTCAGGTTCTTGGGCACATCAGTGAACAAGAGGTAAGATCCTCTGCCCTTATGGTGCTTCTTCGTTAGGTGGTGATGTATGTGACATAAGGACAATGGTCTTCTGGTTGGTACCAGGTCACTCAGTTGAGACCATGCCACAACAGTGTTGAGAAAGACTGTGTTCATTCTGACTGAAAGGGAAGCTGTTCATACTGTGGTACAGGCAAAACATTTGCACCAAACCAGGAAACCTTGAGAAACTCTTTTGTAACATAACCAAGTTTCCTTGGTGACCTGCATGGGCTGCACCTCTTCTCTTTCACACTGGGGGAACGCACATGACCTTCAAAACAGTCAGATGCTTCTCAGCACCAGCTGTCCCCTGAGCAGAGCCACATGCTCTGGTGTGTCTGAGGCAAATACATGTTTTCTGGGCTGAAAATCAGAACACTATGGCTTCCTTGTTGTAACTTCCAAATACATGGGCACAGGAGAGATGAGCACAAACCCTTACAAGTGCTTGGTCACTTCTGTCTTGACCTGAGGGTGGCCCTGACAGGTCCTGCTACTGGGGCTTAATGTGCTACCAAGTAAGGAGAAGCAGCACATCTTTGCCTTGGGCCCTGGACAGAGACTGGCAGTGCCAGAATGCTTCTTCTTCTCAGGGTCAGCTTTGGTAGGAGCTTGGGCCTTGCCCTTGAGCCTGGCCTCCCCCTGACCCAGCCTGACATTGGTTTAGCCAACCCTCCTCTGCATGAGAAATGCACGTTAGGGAGATTGCAGCAGGGGAGACGGGTGCTGGGTGAGAGACTCAGCTAAAGCCTTCTTTACCACAGTGTAGACATTGTGGTTTTGTTGGAATCACATCCAGGTTAATGTGCATTTGGTTTTATGAAAAACCCAGGGCCATTTGCCCAGAAGTGAAATGAGTTGACCCAGCTCAGCCACAAATGATAGTTTGGCTAGAGATAAGCTCCTGTAGGGAAGGGGAAAAACCTCCCTTCTCCACCTTTAAAGGCTCTCGAGGGTTTGGTGTGGTAAAAGAGGAAGAACACTGGACACCTGGGTTCTGCTGCTGCTCTGCCACCAATGAGCTGTGTGACTGAAGGCCGGCCAGTTCGCCTTGCTGTGCCTCAGTTTCCTCACCTCTAAAATGGATGGTGGTGGGGAACTGATGATCTCTCAAAGCCCTTCCAGCTCAAACATTCTATGATTCTACACAGGACTGTCTACAAAATTTGTGGGGCCCAGTGCAAAATGAAAATGCAGGGCCTCTTGCTGAAACTTACTAAGAATTTCAAGACAGCAACCGCATAACACGAAGCCAAGCACAGGGCCCTTTTAAGCACGGGGTCCTGCATGCCTGACCAGATAGCTCACTCAGTAAGCCGTCCTTGATTCTACAGGTGGCCCCTCACTACCCTTTTTGGATCACATATGATGGAGCATCTGCTTAATATCGTGAGGAAAATACGGGCTTTGCAGTTAGAAAGACTTGGTCTTTACCAGAAACTAACACAACATTGTAAATCAACTAGACTTGGTCTTTAATCTTGGCCCTATATACTACTGTGTGACCTAGGGTTCCTCACTTAATTGCTCCTTGCCTCAATTTCCTTGTGTGTAAAACAGATGCATCACACCCACCCAGCAGGAAGATTGTGAGCACGTACTGGGATTCAGTAAACAACATCACCAGTGTTTGAAGGTGCCATTAGGCACATTAAACTGAATTCCATCTGAACGAGGGTTTCATGAAGCTGTTGTTTTTTAAGGCAAGGTCATGTGCTGCTAGAGAGACTGTCAGATTCAAAACAGACTTTCTTTTTGCCAAAAGAAGTCACGAGTGGTTTTTTTTTACAGTAACTGCATCTGTGGTGCCCTGCTCCTGGACCACACACTCTACGATGTAGGAAGTCATTCCATTCCCAACTGTAAGTTATCTCTTGGGCCTGTTACTTTTTTCACTTAGCTCCCCATCCTTCCACTCGTTTCCCCTACTATTCAGGACTGCATATGGCTTTTGAGAAGACCATTTGAGTTTCACATTTGTTTCATGGCTATTCTTGTTCTCATTTGCTTTTACTTCACATGTATCCACACGTGCCGTTTTCCCCTAATCTCCCTCCTGAGGTCTCTCTCTGCATTAATACACTGGAAGCAGAAGTCAGCTTCCACCAGGGGAGGAAATATCATTCATTCACACATCCATCCCTTGGTTCATTCACTCACTCGTTATTTTTTGAGCACTTACTGATAAATTATGACCTTTGAGAAGCTTAAGAACTGATGGGAGAGACAAATGAGTGAAACTTGAAATACAAGGTAAATACTTTAATAAAGTTTGCAGGGCCTGGGCGGGGCAGGGTGGGGGAGTAGGACCCCCGTGAGTTCAGTTTTCACCTGGGTAAGCCAGAGAAGGAACATTTGAGCTGGGTCTTGAAGGGTAAGGAGTTTCCCAGGAAAAGATGTGCCCATCTGAAAGGAATCCTGGGGCCTCACTGCTGCTTTGCCACCCCTTCGCTTGTCTCTTGTCATCTCCCTGACACATGTGTTTCAGGATTGTCCTCATGTAACTCCAGACTCACAAACTGGGCACACCTGGGCACAGGGTTTCCCCTCCTGCTCTGGTGGATAAGAAAGTGTGGAGGTGAGGCCCCTCCACCCTCCTCTTTGCCTTAGTCATGTGATTCCTCACTCCTCCCCCTTTCTTTCCTTCTCTCTTGGAGGAAGAGGTCTTTTCTCCTTCCAAAGCCAGCCCTTCCACCGAGACTCCAATCCTATCCCACCTCCTCCAAGACTTTGCTTATTACATTTTCTCTCTCATAGCTTCCAAATCTCCTACTTTCGAGCTCCTTTCCCTCTGTCAACAAACAAGTTCCAGTCTCACACAACCTAAAAACAATCACAACCTCTCTGAACACTGCTATGCCCTCAAGCTATTGTGGTACCGATGGCCTTCCTCTCACTGACACACTTGTTGAGGAAATCGGTTTCTTCTGTCTTAGCCATTACATTCTCACTGCTCCTTCACTCCACACCTCCTAGCAGTCTGGCTTTCAGCCTCTCTACCCCACGAGTCTCATCCTCAAAGGCAGCAGACTGGGCTTCTCTGGTGGCGAAGCGGTTGAGAGTCTGCCTGCTAATGCAGGGGACACGGGTTCGAGCCCTGGTCTGGGAGTATCCCACATGCCGTGGAGCAACTAGGCCCGTGAGCCACAACTACTGAGCTGTGTGCTCCACAACAAGAGAGGCCGCGATAGTGAGAGGCCCGTGCACCGTGATGAAGAGTGGCCCCCGCTTGCCACAACTAGAGAAAGCCCTCGCGCAGAAACGAAGACCCAACACAGCAAAAAAAAAAAAAAAAAAAAAAAAAGGCAGCGGACCACCACATCAACATACCCACTGGCCTATCTCCAGCCCTCATTCTTACCGTTCCTGCAGTGTTGAAGCCCTTGAAATGCTACTCCACGGCAGTGCCCCCTTCCCCTTCTCCCGCCCGCCTCCCTCACCAGCCCCTCTCCTCTCCTCTTGTCACAGACCCCGCCCCTCCATCACCCTGTATTGCCCCTTGGCCTCAGCTATATGACTGACTCCCGAACTCCGTCACTGGGCTCCCCTGCTTGTCTAAGCCTCATGCTCCTCTTTCCAACTGTCTCTGTTATACTTCTATTGAGGTGGCTCATTGACACTCAACTGCTGCACTCACCCTTTCCCCCAAAACTTTATATTTCGGTAAGTGATGCTGTCATCATCCCAGCACCCAGAATCGGGATCTGAATATTATTTATTCCTACTCCTCTCTCTCTCTTGCCTCATTTCAAGTTAGGTACCAAATCCTGTACCCCATCCTTTTGAAATCGTTCCTGACATCTTTGTTATTATCAAAGCGATGGCTTTATCTTACCCTTGGACTACTGTGGTTGCCTGATAATGCACCTCCATTCTTTCCTGACCCAGGTGAATTAATCTTTCTAAAGCTTCCCCATGATGGGTTGCAGTCCCCTTCCTTTCTGTATACACTTACATTTGTCTCTGGATATGAACTATTTTTTTCTTATTGGAGTATAGTTGCTTTACAATGTTATGTTAGTTTCTGCTGTACAGCAAAGTGAATCAGCTATACCTATACATATATCCCCTCCATTTTGGATTTCCTTCCCATTTAGGTCACCACAGAGCACTGAGTAGAGTTCCTTGTGCTATACAGTAGGTTCTCATTAGTTACCTATTTTGTACATAATAGTGTATATATGTCAATTCCAATCTCCCAATTCATCCCACTCTATGTCTGTGTCTCTATTTCTGCTTTTCAAATAGGTTCATCTGTACCATTTTCCTAGATTCCATATATATGCGTTAATATACGACATTTGTTTTTTCTTTCTGACTTACTTCACTCTGTATGACAGTCTCTAGGTCCATCCACGTCTCTGCAAATGGCACAATTTCGTTCCTTCTTATGGCTGAGTAATATTCCATTGTATAGGCAGAACAGTCTTTGACATAAACCGCAGCAAGATCTTTTTTGACCCACCTCCTAGAGTAATGAAGATAAAAACAAAAATAAAAATGGGACCTAATTAAACTTAAAAGCCTTTGCACAGCAAAGGAAACCATAAACAAGAAAAAAGACAGCCCTGAGAATGGGAGAAAATATCTGCAAACAAAGCAACTGACAAGGGATTAATCTCAAAAATATACGAGCAGCTCATGCAGCTCAATATCAAAAAAACAAATAACCCAATCAAAAAATGGGCAGAAGACCTAAATAGACATTTTTCCAAAGAAGACATACAGATGGCCAAGAGGCACATGAAAAGATGCTCAGCATCACTAATTATTAGAGAAATGCAAATCAAAACTACAATGAATTATCACCTCACACTGGTCAGAATGGCCATCATCAAAAAATCTACAAACAACAAATGCTGGAGACAGTGTGGAGAAAAGGGAACCCTCCTGCACTGTTGGTGGGAACTGAGTATTTTTTAAACGACCTCTGATTTTTTCTATTCAACAAATTCTTGATTAGTGCCTAGTATGTGCAAGTCCCTTGGTGAGGAGCTGCAGAAAGAGGAAGATAGAGTCTCTGCCTTCAAGGAGCAGAATCCAACTTTAAGAGAAGACCATTGGGAATAAGATGGAGAATGAGGAGAACTAGAAAAGAAGAGAAAAAAAGCAAAGATGCTTTCAGAAGGGAGAGATCATAGTGTGTGGGCATGTGAGTAAGTGTGTGTCTAGAGTTGTGAAAAGTAGAGGTGGTGTTTAGGAAGATTTTAACTGGGAGAAATGAGAATAGACGCTTTCAGGGGAAGAAAATTTCAACTGTGGTGTAAAGGTGGGAAATTACCATGCGTGTTTGGAAAATGGTGAGTAAACCAGATTTGCTGAAGCACAGAAGTCTAGTGGGGTCTAGTCTAATTTTATCTACTTGATAAATATGAAAATCCATGTATTCCTTTAGGAAATATAGAGTAAATGTTGTAACTCAGGACTTTGGCTTGTGCTTACATAAACATCTATTTGAGTGCTGTGCATATTTGGTGAGACACACACACACACACACACTGTGTTGGGTAGTGTGGATATAGAGACCTTGCTCTTGAGAAACTCACTCTCTTGAGAGGAGGGGATAATCGCAGCTCTGTGTGGTAAACACCATTAGTACTAGTAGTAAAGATGTGTGCAGTGCCTCTGGCAGCCAGAGGCAGGGAAGGAAATCATGCTGGCATAGATTGTAAGGAAAACTATTCAGATAGATAGCATTTGATTTAGGCTTTCAAGAATAAGCAGAGGGCTTCCCTGGTGGCACAGTGGTTAAGAATCTGCCTGCCGATGCAGGGGACACGGGTTCGAGCCCTGGTCTGGGAAGATCCCACATGCTGCAGAGCAACTAAGCCCGTGCGCCACAACTACTGAGCCTGTGCTCTAGAGACCGTGAGCCACAACTACTGAGCCCATGTGCCACAACTATTGAGCTCATGCTCCACAACTACTGAAGCCCATGCGCCTAGAGCCTGTGCTCCACAACAAGAGAAGCCACCGCCATGAGAAGCCCACACACTGAAACAAAGAGTAGCCCCTGCTCGCCGCAAATAGAGAAACCCCGAGCTCAGCAACGAAGACCCAACCCTGGGGTAGAGTATGACAGTCCTAGAAAGAAGTGGCAAGAAATGAGGTTGGAAAGATAGATTGGTGTTAATTTGTGAAAGGTCTTAAATGCCATATAATATAATGGAGGTTTCTAGGAAGGTAAGAGTTTTATTTTTATTCATTTAATTGGTCTCCTTTTATTCAATGGTACGCATTTATAGTATAGTTCAATAAAAAGCAATAATGCTTACAAGTGACAAAGGAACATTTTCTTTATGAAATTCTAAAACTAAGCTTTGAGGTTAGCTGAACAAAAATTTTCTTATGGAAAAGAGTTCATTCCTATGTATTCCTTCCTTGATTACCAGCTAAATTCCTCTGCCCCCTGCAACTCCTCCACCTCCACCCCCACCGACACTCAAGTCACCCAGGGTTATCCACTGAGCTTTCTGGCTGAGCTGAGCCATGAAGTACAAGGGCTGAGCTCTGCGTAAAGGTGGACCAGGTCCCTCAGAGACAATAACCAGGAACTGATCACTTGTTTAGCTTACAGCTAGGTATGGGTTCTCAGGAAAGACTGGTTCTGGTCCGGGACTAATACATGACGTTTGTGGACAGAAGTCAGGGGATCACTTTTTCTAAGCCATATTCATGTTGGTAAAACTGAGTACATATTAGCATTACTTAATTCAATACTTTCCCCCCACACTCTTGCATTATGAATTCCTGCCCAACTCCCAGAATTGGGTTTTATCACCACTTCATGATCAGACGGTTGATAATTCGCTGGAAATCACTCAGGAAACACAGGACCTCCTAAGCCTAGTTAACCTTCTCAACTAAGGTATCTGCCCAGAAATTATCTTCCAAAGTATAGGGGATAAAGTATGTTATAGGGCAGATCCTTCATTTAGATAAAACAAGGCTGATACCAAAGACTCTATACTAGTGGTGTTCAAAACTCTGAGTTCAGAGGACATTTCCAAATACTGGAATTTTCCATGGCACACCTAAAGGAATTAAATGGAACCCATTGTCATCATTATACTACAGTGGCATTTCTACATCAAAGTAAAAAAGATACAATCTGGGGAGACCATCAAGATGGCACAGGAGTAAGACGTGGAGATCACCTTCCTCCCCACAAATACACCAGAAATACATCTACATGTGGAACAACTCCTACAGAACACCTACTGAACACTGGCAGAAGACCTCAGACTCCCCAAAAGGCAAGAAACTCCCCACGTACCTGGCCGTGTGGCTGACATGGTCTTAGTGCTCCAGCCGGGTGTCAGGCCTGTGCCTCTGAGGTGGGAGAGCAGAGTTCAGGACATTGGTCCACCAGAGACCGCCCAGCTCTACGTAATATCAAACGGCAAAAGCTCTCACAGAGATTTCCATCTCAATGCTAAGACCCAGCTCCACTGAACAACCAGCAAGCTACAGTGCTGGACACCCTATGCCAAACAACTAGCAAGACAGGAACACAACCCCACCCATTAGCAGAGAGGCTGCCTAAAATCATAATAAGGCCACAGACACCCCCAAACACACCACTGGATGCGGTCCTGTGTACCAGAAACACAAGATCCAGCCTCATCCACCAGAATACAGGCACTAGTCCCCTCCACCAGGAAGCCTACACAACCCACTGAACCAACCTAGCCACTGGGGGCAGACACCAAAAACAACGGGAACTACGAACCTGCAGCCTGCAAAAAGGAGACCCCAAACACAGTAAGTAAAGCAAAATGAGAAGACCACAGCAGATGAAGGAGCAAGGTAAAAACCCACCAGACCAAACAAATGAAGAGGAAACAGGCAGTCTACCTGAAAAAGAATTCAGAGTAATGATAGTAAAGATGATCCAAGATTCTATTTCCAAGATCCAAAATCTTGGAAATAGAATAGACAAAATGCAAGAAACAGTTAACAAGGACCTAGAAGAACTAAAGAGCAAATAAACAATGAGGAACAACACAATAAATGAAATTAAAAATTCTCTAGAAGGAATCAATAGCAGAATAACTGAGGCAGAAGAACGGATAAGTGACCTGGGAGACAAAATAGTGGAAATAACTACAGCAAAGCAGAATAAAGAAAAAAGAATGAAAAGAATTGAGGACAGTTTTAGAGACTTCTGGGACAACATTAAATGCACCAACATTTGAATTATAGGGGTCCCAGAAGAAGAAGAGAAAAAGAAAGGGACTGAGAAAACATTTGAACAGATTATAGTTGAAACCTTCCCTAATAGGGGAAAGGAAATAGTCAATCAAGTCTAGGAAGCACAGAGAGTCCCATACAGGATAAATCCAAGGAGAAACACGCCAAGACACATATTATTCATACTATCAAAAATTAAATACAAAGAAAAAATATCAAAAGCAGCAAGGGAAAAGCAACAAATAACATGCAAGGGAATCCCCATAAGGTTAACAGCTGATCTTTCAGCAGAAACTCTGAAAGCCAGAAGGGAGTGGCAGGACATATTTAAACTGATGAAAGGGAAAAACCTACAACCAAGATTACTCTACCCAGCAAGGATCTCATTCAGATTCGATGGAGAAATTAAAACCTTTACAGACAAGCAAAAGCTAAGAGAATTCAGCACCACCAAACCAGCTTTATAAAAAATGCTAAAGGAACTTCTCTACATAGGAAACACAAGAGAAGGAAAAGATCTACAATAACTAACCCAAAACAATTAAGAAAATGGTAATAGGAACATACATATTGATAATTACCTTAAATGTAAATGTATTAAATGCTCCCACCAAAAGACAAAGACTGGTTGAATGGATACAAAAACAAGACTTGCAGGGGCTTCCCTGGTGGCGCAGTGGTTGAGAGTCTGCCTGCCGATGCAGGGGACATGGGTTCGTACCCAGGTCCAGGAAGATCCCACATGCTGTGAGTGGCGAGGCCCGTGAGCCATGGCTGCTGAGCCTGCGCGTCCGGAGCCTGTGCTCCACAACGGGAGAGGCCGCAACAGTGAGAGGCCTGCATACCGCAAAAAAAAAAAAAAAAAACAAGACCTGCATATATGCTGTCTACAAGAGACAAGCTTCAGACCTAGGGACACACACAGACTGATAGTGAGGGGATGGAAAAAGATATTCCATGCAAATGGAAATAAAAAGAAAGCTGGAGTAGCAATTCTCATATCAGACAAAACAGACTTTAAAATAAAGACTATTACAAGAGACAAAGAAGAACACTACATAATGATCAAAGGATCAGTCCAAGAATAAGATATAACAATTGTAAATATTTATGCACCCAACATAGGAGCACCTCAATACATAAGGAAAATGCTAACAGCCATAAAAGGGGAAATCGACAGTAACACAATCATACAATGGGACTTTAACACCCCACTTTCACCAATGAACAGATCATCAAAATGAAAATAAATAAGGAAACACAAGCTTTAAATGATACATTAAACAAGATGGTCTTGATATTTATAGGACATTCCATCCAAAAACAACAGAATACACTTTTTTCTCAAGTGCTCATGGAACATTCTCCAGGATCGATCATATCTTGGGTCACAAATCAAGCTATGGTACACTTAAGAAAATTGAAATCATGTCAAGTATCTTTTCCAACCACAATGCTATGAGACTAGATATCAATTACAGGAAAAAAACTGTAAAAAATTCAAACACATGAAGGCTAAACAATACACTACTTAATAACCAAGAGGTCACTGAAGAAATCAAAGAGGAAATCAAAAAATACCAAGAAACAAATGACAATGAAAACACGACGATCCAAAACCTATGGGATGCAGCAAAAGCTGTTCTAAGAGGGAAGTTTATAGCAATACAATACTACCTCAAGAAACAACTCAAATAAACACCCTAACCTTACACTTAAAGCAATTAGAGAAAGAAGAACAAAAAAACCCCAAAGTTTTCAGAAGGAAAGAAATCATAACAATCAGATCAGAAATAAGTGAAAAAGAAATGAAGGAAATGATAGCAAAGATGAACAAAATAAAAGCTGGTTCTTTGAGAAGATAAACAAAAATGATAAACCATTGGCCAGAATCATCAAGGAAAAAAGGGAGAAGACTCAAATCAATAGAATCAGAAATGAAACAGGAAAAGTAACAACTGACACTGCAGAAATACAAAGGATCATGAGAGATTACTACAAGCAACTCTATGCAAATAAAATGGAGAACCTGGAAGAAATGGACAAATTCTTAGAAAAGCACAACCTTCCGAGACTGAACCAGGAAGTAATAGAAAATATCAACAGACCAATCACAAGCACTGAAATTGAAACTGTGATTAAAAATCTTCCAACAAACAAAAATCCAGGACCACATGGCTTCACAGCTGAATTCTAACAAACACTTAGAGAAGAGCTAACATCTATCCTTCTCAAACTCTTCCAAAATATAGCAGAGGGACGACACTCCCAAACTCATTCTACGAGGCCACCATCACCCTGATACCAAAACCAGACAAAGATGTCACAAAAAAAGACAACTACAGACCAACATCACTGATGAACATAGATGCAAAAATTCTCAACAAAATACTATCAAACAGAATCCAATAGCACATTAAAAGGATCATATACCCTGATCAGGTGGGGTTTATCCCAGGAATGTAAGGATTCTTCAATATACACAAATCAATCAATGTGATACACCATATTAACAAACTGAAGGAGAAAAACCATATGATCATCTCAATAGATGCAGAAAAAGCTTTTGACAAAAATCATCACCCATTTATGATAAAAACCCTCCAGAAAGTAGGCATAGGGGGAACTTTCCTCAACATAATAAAGGCCATATATGACAAATCCACAGCCAACATCATTCTCAGTGGTGAAAAACTGAAACCATTTCCTCTAAGATCAGGAACAAGACAAGGTTGTCCACTCTTACCACTATTATTCAATATAGTTTTGGAAGTCCTAGCCACAACAATCAGAGAAGAAAAAGAAATAAAAGAAATCCAAATCAGAAAAGAAGAAGTAAAGCTGTCGCTATTTGCAGATAACATACTATACATAGAGAATCCTAAAGATGCCACCAGAAAACTACTAGAGCTAATCACTGAATTTGGTAAAGTAGCAGGATACAAAATTAATGCACAGAAATCTCTTGCATTCCTGTACACTAATGATGAAAAATCTGAAAGAGAAACTAAGGAAACACTCCCATTTACCACTGCAACAAAAAGAATAAAATACCTAGGAACAAACCTACCTAAGGAGACAAAAGACGTGTATGGAGAAAACTATAAGACACTCATGAAAGAAATTAAAGATGATACAAATAGATGGGGAGATATACCATGTTCATGGATTGGAAGAATTAACGTTGTGAAAATGACTATACTACCCAAAGCAATCTACAGACTCAGTGCAATCCCTATCAAACTACCACTGGCATTTTTCACAGAACTAGAACAAAAAATTTCACAATTTGTATGGAAACACAAAAGACCCCAAATAGCTAAAGCAATCTTGAGAAAGAAAAACGGAGCTGTAGGAATCAGGCTCCCAAACTTCAGACTATATTACAAAGCTGCAGTAATCAAGACAGTATGGTACTGGCACAAAAACAGAAAGATAGATCAATGGAACAGGATAGAAAGCCCAGAGATAAACCCACGCACATATGGTCACCTTATTGTTCATAAAGGAGGCAAGAATATACATTGTAAAAAAGACAGCCTCTTCAATAAGTGATGCTGGGAAAACTGGACAGCTACATGTAAAAGAATGAAATTAGAACACTCCCTAACACCATACACAAAAATAAACTCAAAATGGATTAGAGACCTAACTGTAAGGCCAGACAGTATAAAACTCTTAGAGGAAAACATAGGCAGAACATTCTATGACATAAATCAAAAGCAAGATCCTTTTTGACCCACCTCCTAGAGAAATGGAAATAAAAACAAAAATAAACAAATAGGACCTAATGAAACTTCAAAGCTTTTGCACAGCAAAGGAAACCATAAATAAGACGAAAAGACAACCCTGAGAATGGGAGAAAATATTTGCAAATGAAGCAACTGACAAAGGAGTAATCTCCAAAATTTACAAGCAGCCCATGCAGCTCAATAGCAAAAAAACAAACAACCCAATTGAAAAATAGGCAGAAGACCTAAATAGACATTTCTCCAAAGAAGATATACAGATTGCCAACAAACACATGAAAGGATGCTCAACATCACTAATCATTTGAGAAATGAAAATCAAAACTACAATGAGGTATCACCTCACACTGGTCAGAATGGCCATCGTCAAAAAATCTACAAACAATACATGCTGGAGAGGGTGTGGAGAAAAGGGAACACTCTTGCACTTTTGGTGGGAATGTACATTGATACAGCCATTATGGAGAACAGTATGGAGGTTCCTTAAAACACTAAAAATAGAACTACCATACGACCCAGCAATCCCACTACTGGGCATATACCCTGAGAAAACCATAATTCAAAAGGAGTCATGTACCACAATGTTCATTGCAGCTCTATTTACAATAGCCAGGATGTGGAAGCAACCTAAGTGTCCATCAACAGAGGAATGGATAAAGAAGATGTGGCACATATATACAATGGAATATTACTCAGCCATAAAAAGAAATGAAATTGAGTTATTTGTAGTGAGGTGGATGAACCTAGAGTCTGTCATACAGAGTGAAGTAAGTCAGAAAGACAAAAACAAAGACCATATGCTAATACATATATATGGAATCTAAAAAAAAATTTTTTTAAATGGTTCTGAAGAACCTAGGGGCAGGACAGGAATAAAGACGCAGATGCAGAAAATGGGCTTGAGGACAAAGGGAAGGGGAAGCGTAAGCTGGGACGAAGTGAGAGAGTGGCATGGACTTATATATACAACCAAATGTAAAATAAATAGCTAGTGGGAAGCAGCCGCATAGCACAGGGAGATCAACTCAGTGCTTTGTGACCACCTAGAGGGGCGGGATAGGGAGGGCGGGAGGGAGATGCAAGAGGGAGGAGATATGGTGATAAATGTATATGTATAGGTGATTCACTTTGTTATAAAGCAGAAACTAACACACCATTATAAAGCAATTATATTCCAATAAAGATGTCAAAAAAAAAAAAAAGAGTCATGTACCACAGTGTTCATTGGAACTCTATTTACAATAGCCAGGATGTGGAAGCAATCTAAGTGTCCATTGACAGAGGAATGGATAAAGATGTGGCACATATATACAATGGAATATTACTCAGCCATAAAAAGAAATGAAATTGAGTTAATTGTAGTGAGGTGGATGGACCTAGAGACTGTCATACAGAGTGAAGTAAGTCAGAAAGAGAAAAATAAATACCGTATGCTAACACATATATATGGAATCTATATGTGTATATAGTATATATGTATATAGTGTATACATATATACACTAATATGTATAAAATGGATAACTAATAAGAACCTGCTGTATAAAAAATAAATAAATTAAATTAAAAAAAAAAAGAAATATTTTAGCTCTCTTTTGCTGTGTATTACTAACTCTGCCCTACCCGCAACTCTCATTTCCTTTAGTTGTAGAGGCTCTTGTGACTGCTTCTCTACATGTGACTGCTCGTTTTTTTGTTTTTTTTTTGCGGTATGCGGGCCTCTCACTGTTGTGGCCTCTCCCGTTGCGGAGCACAGGCTCCGGAAGCGCAGGCCCAGCGGCCATGGCTCATAGGCCTAGCCGCTCTGCGGCATGTGGGATCTTCCCGGGCCGGGGCACGAACCCGTGTCCCCTGCATCGGCAGGCGGACTCTCAACCACTGTGCTACCAGGGAAGCCCCTGCTCCTTTTTATTTTAAAAGTCAGTGCTTCTGTGATGTTTCCCCACCTCCTGTTAACATTTCTATTTATTCATTCTTAAAGCCACAAGCGTTCACAAAATGCTAGCTGATCAATTGAAAATTATTGTTTATTCCTTTAGTATTTGCGCTAACTATAAATGTACCCTAGGCATTTTAATTTCAGTTTGGGGGCTTATTTTGGAGAACAGTTGTTATTTTGTCAGAATTATATTTGCATCTTATTTTTTTCTTTATTCTTAAATCTGATTTTATGATTGAAGACAGAAAGTCATCTTTTTAAAAATTAATTAATTAATTAATTTTGGTTGTGCTGGGTCTTGGTTGCAGCAGGTGGGCTCCTTAGTTGTGGCTCGCCAGGTCCTTAGCTGCAGCATGTAGCCTCCTTAGTTGCGGCTCCAGGGCTCCTTAGTTGTGGCATGAGAACTCTTAGCTGAGGCATGCATGTGGGATCTAGTTCCCTGACCAGGGATTGAACCCTGAACCCCTGCATTGGGAGCACAGAGTCCTGTCCACTGTGCCACCAGAGAAGTCCCCAGAAGGTCTTCTTAAAGGAGTGCTTTCCCCCATAAAAATATTTATTTTATCAAGAGCAAATAAAGATTTAAATGAGAGGAGCCTTCAACTGACCTTCAACTGATGGTCACAATAAAATTAAAAAAAAAAAAAAAGGTTCTGAAGAACCTAGGGGAAGGACAGGAATAAAGATGCAGATGTAGAGAATGGACTTGAGGACACGGGGAGGGGGAAGGGCAAGCTGGGATGAAGTGAGAGAGTAGCACTGACATATATACATTAACAAATGTAAAATAGGTAGCTAGTGGGAAGCAGCCGCATGGCACAGGGAGATCAGCTCGGTGCTTTGTGACCACCTAGAGGGGTGGGATAGGGAGGGTGGGAGGGAGATGCAAGAGGGAGGAGATATGGGGATATATGTGTACGTATAGCTGATTCACTTTGTTATAAAGCAGAAACTAACACACCATTGTAAAGCAATTATACTCTAATAAAGGTGTTAAAAAAAAAGATACAATCTATGTCACCCGAGAGAAAGGTCACAATTAATTAATTAATTAATTAGAATTTAATTAAATAATTTATTTATTTATTTTTGGCCATGTTGGGTCTTTGTTGCTGCCTGAGGGCTTTCTCTAGTTGTGGCGAGTGTGGGCTACTCTTTGTTGCGGTGTGTGGGCTTCTCAGTGCAGTGGCTTCTCTTGTTGCAGAGCATGGGCTCTAGGCACATGGGCTTTAGTAGTTGTGGCACATGGGCTCAGCAGTTGTGGCTCATAGGCTCCAGAGCATGGGCTCAGTAGTCGTGGCACACGGGCTTAGTTGCTCCGCATGTGGGAACCACATGGGCGTATGGGATCTTCCCGGACCAGGGCTCGAACCCGTGTCCTCTGCATTGGCAGGCGATGCTTAACCACTGCGCCACCAGGGAAGTCCGACAATTTAAAAGTTAGACAATACTCCCACGATTTTGCTCAGGAAGAGCAAAATGCTGTAGTATATGCCACAGATTAGGATTACCAGATAAAATACAGGACACCCAGTTAACTTTGAATTTTAGTTAGTGAATTTTTTTTAGTATAAGTCTTTGTCCTATGCTAAATTCACTTATCTGAAATTTAAATTTAACTGTGAATCCTCTATTTTTATTTGCTCAGTCTGGCAACACTACCCCAGAGAGAGTGTGAGATGGGAATCTTCATTTATTCAGTCAGCATCTGTGCCCATGGTGTAAACAGCTTGCCTCTCTGGATATGACTGTTGTTAAAGATGCATACAACATGGCCCCTTGACTCATGACAACTACATCAGCTAGTGTTCAACTGAAGAAATCATGATCTGCTTTCATGCTTGAGGAGGTGAAAGATTATCTGAAATGGACTTACTAAGAGATGTTGGTCTCTGATGCAGTAACTTTCTTAAGCACTTTTTTCATTTGACATATTAATTGAGCATCTGAACTGTTCTAGGCATTTAGGTCAGAATGAGGAACTGAATAGCTTCTTGTTAGAACAAGGAACTAAACATTCCTGTTCTTGTGATGCCTACATGCTCATAGGGGGAGAGTTTCCATGCCAATTTTAATATCCTTCGTTTTTATTCTAGAGTTGACCTGAGTTAGATGTGACTCCATGTACTGGCTTTATCACACTTGAGTACCTTGTCACTATTTGAATACATCTGCTTACTGCCCTGATCATGTTTTCTTATATATTCCTGAGGCAAAATTCTTGCTATGCCAGCATCTCTTATAGTAGATTTTATGAGAAGAGATAGCAATAAATACTGGTGTAAAAGAGAGAAAGCTTTCAGGACCATTATTCTCCTGAGAACTTTTTGTTTCTTGGCAAGTGTGCATCTCTGTATGTGTGTTTTTGTGAGTGTATCTGGGTGCACAGATGATGTGTCTCTTGAAAATGTCAGGTATAGATAGACTATCTCCTTTCTGAGTGAACCCTAATTTTAAAAAACATTTTCTTGACCAGTTTAGTCGCAAAAGCAAACACTTGAAAGAGTCCACTAACAACTTCTTGGGCAGAAAAGGTGGCCCCTGCTCGGAGCTTGGTTCAGCGGCAGACACTGAAATGTGGCTTGGCTCTGTCCCTTGGCTTAGTACTAGGGTGTTATGTTCCACTAGAGGCCCTGGTACCTTTTCAGAAAGGCGCCGAATCAGGCACAGACTTGCTGGCAGCCACGGCAGAGGGATTTTACTGATCCATGCCCGGATCTCAGGAGGTAACTGGCAAGAGAGAAGAAAGCAAAACAAGCAACCAAATCCCTATACACCTTATAAATTTGACTTGGAAATTTTGCCTCAAGGCTGTCAAAGAGCAGGAATAATGATTTCACTTTCTCCAAGGTCAGTTCGTGGGCATTGAGTCTTTAATGTAGAAAAAAAATATATCCAATTATCTGATTATCAACTTTTTTTTTTTTTTTAAGTCTTGCCATTCTCAGGTTCAAGTGACTCTGTGCCTTGAAAATAAATTTAGGTTATGCCACTCCTGGCCAAAACTATGCCTTCAGGTCACATGACTTGCTTCCAAGTAAGGGGCAAAGCCTTGAAATCATGTGCATCTACTTTGCTGTAAGACGTTTCTTTGATAATTTGAATCTCTTCTGCCAGGGATAAGTCGATTTGTCTCCATTCTGTCTGAGGTTGTGAAGCTGGGATTCCACTGGCGAGCTGGAATGTAGATTAGGTTCTGCTTGGCTTCTAACTAAACCAGGAGCCATTAGAGAGTAATCTGGGTACAGCCTCTTGCTGCCCTCTGGTGGAGAGGTGGGTATTGAGCAAGCCATAACTGCGGACTGTGGATTTCCTCAGCAAATGCTGTTAAGGTGTCTGTGTAAAGGTCCGTGGGGAATAATTACACTTAAAGCTATTAAGTTATACTCTATTGTGAAGCTAAATGTTATAATAAAATATATATTGAATGGAGTTTGAAAGGTTGCTCTATGAGTCTGATTTCTCAATAATGGGTGCTTTAATTCCACTCTCTTTTTACTTCTGTTTTTTGGGAACTCATTTCTCATCTTTTTTTCTCTAAACTCTTCCTTTTCTTCAATCATCACTTCATGTATCTTTAGATAATTATAAGATTCTTGTAAGGGGTTATCTTTACACATTTCCATAAAGTGAAAATCACATTTGACCCAAGAAAATTGTAATTCTTATATACTCCAGATCTTAAACTGGGATTTATACCTATACATTCAGATCAAAATCCAAACCAAAATTCACTTCAGGAATTCAAATGAAACATGTTAGTCTTGTATCTTCTGAAAGTTCCTGAGTACAAGTCAGAGGCTGTCTCCTTAAGGCTTTTGCGTGCAAATTACATTTTGAAAGAAAATGTTTGTTTTTTTAACAGCCCTAAAAATGCCAACATTTTCAAAAAGTATAGTCAGGTAGAAGCATGCTTTTTAAATTAAAACCTGTGACAGGATGCCTTTTAGAATCAAGGAAAATTTTTGGACTATCGTATGGGTTATTAACACATTATGCATATGTAGGCCTAGCCTTTCAAATGTGTTCCCGTGACTTCTAGAACTACTGTGTTTCTTGAATTAAGAAATTCTTGATGCCAGGCTAGTATTTGGTTCTTATTGAAAGACTTTTTTATTCATTACTTAGTTCATTCAGTATTTATTCAGCAAGTATTTACTGAGCACCCATGTGCCAGCAGGAGGGAGGATATACATCCCTGAGTGAAAGTGCTTACTGAGCTCGGTACAAATGTCTCAAGAACAAGGCAGACTGTGGGCAGTCAGTCTCATAAAAGAGAGGTAGAGAGAAAGTGAGATGGGAGTTCAGAGATGGAAGAGATAAGTTCCAGATTTGGGGGGAGGTGAACAAGGGGCATCGGAACTAGGAATTAAAGGATGAACAGGATTTGTACATAAAATTATTCTAGATGACAGAAATTTATTCTAAAGGCATTTATTTGGAAATTTATTCTAAAGGAAGAATTTTTCTCAGGAAAATAAATTATACATAGCTAATACGTGCCATGGGAATGACTTTCACCCACTCAGGTGACTTTTGAAATGTAAGAATTATTAACAGTTCAAATACTGTCAATTCTTGATCAACCTCTGTCCTTTATGTATGAGAAAAATGCTGTTTTCCTCCTCAAAGTACTCTTCTCTCTTCTGACCAAAAACAGTAAAATAGGATAGAAAGAATAACTCTTTTACTCCTTTTCTCTGTCCCTATCTTTTCCTTAACTCACCAAAGCTATTCTTTTGATAAATACTGTGCACTTGTTATATGCCAGATACTCTGCTAGGTCCTGGAAGGCAGCAGTTAACAAGCATACATGATCCTTTTTCTGAAAAAGCTTTTACTGGATGGTGACAGCCAGTGAAGGGATTCACCTCAGGTGAGGGGAGGATCGCCTTACGCACTGTAACTGGAGGAATGGAAGATAGGATGGTGGAGGGACAGGTAAATTTGTAGGTTTGGCATTAGTAAGTTGAGAGAGTTCTTGTCTGAGGACTTCAGTTTTTTTTTCCCCATAATTACAGAAAATTCAGAGTGGAATTAATAAAGGGTTGGACTTTGGCTAGCCAAATGTGATGGAAGTGTAATGGGGAGAGGGGATTGATAACATTGGCGTGCCATGGACTGGGAGAATCTAAGCTGTATACAAAGAAGGGTAGTGATGTGAAGACAGTAAGAGGTTAAGGACTGGTGATCCAGTAAGGTTTAAGATCAGATTTATAAGAAATAACTTGAGTAAGAAAGTTGAAAAGATAGAACGCTATCATCAGAAAGAAAAATGTCTGCATTTATGATATCAGATATGGAGTAATTCTGGATGGTGGCAAGATTTGGGATATGATTTGAGAGCATGTGACTGAAGTGAAGTGAATGTGAAGGTTACTGGAGCTGAGGACAGTGAAGGAACTGGGATGACAGAGGACTTGGGATGGAGAGGAACTGAAGTATTCAAGATCACTACATCTATGAAGGGGAAAGTGAATGGGAAAAACATCTCTTCCCCAGCTTAGGAGTCCCTAGCATTTCTCCCATCATCCTAATCTGATACCCCACCACTGTATCTCCCTCAGAATCCTGGGTCTTAATGTGGCCATGCCACATGGGGACCCCTGCCCAGGCCTAGAACCCAGCTCTCCCCTCCACCTTCTTGCTCCTGTCATGCCAGGGGCTCACTGCTGAGAGATCCCAGCTCCCACTTCCCACCTGGTAGAGAAACTGGTTCTGGGAACATGGCAGGATGTAAGCTCCCACTCTGAGTGCCAGAGCTTGTTGGGGGTGAGGGTGACCCAAGCTGAGGGAAGATGTGCTCCTGCTGTTTTAATCTTGATGGTGGAAAGCACTTTTCTGTAACAATCCTGGAATCCATAGTTGTCCTCTATAGAACCAATGGCCGGGACATCATTGGCCGGAACCAATCACATGAGTGATTGGAGGAAAGTGGCTTTGGGGCACTGGCTCTGGTTCCTCATCATCATGTTTTACGTTCACTTTATGGGCGAAGATGTTCAGTTTCAAACAATGCACTTAGAAATGGCTTTTCTAAATTAGGAATTGTCTGTATTAAAATTGTATGCTTGTCCCTAAATACTTCAGAAAACAGAGTGGCAAAAATAATGCTATCTATCAATGGGCATTTTTTCTTTACATTTCTATGAGCTTCTAGGAGTTGAGACGGATTGATTGTCAGCAATGATGCTAAAAGAGTGCTTTGAGTTTATAATTTAGATATTTTAACATTTAAAAATATTATTTATCATGTTATGAGGTCATTTGTGTTCACTGAACACAATTCTGAAAATGAAAAGATAAAACTTTTGTACTCTCACCAACCAGAAACAAAAATCATTAATATCTTGGTACCATTTCCACTCCAGATATACATTTCTCTTTGCCCCTTCCCCAACTTGGAGTCATATAAAGTTTTGTAATGCCTTCCATTCATTTAATATAATGTGAGCATTTCCCTGTGCCACTGCCTATCTTTAAAAAATGACTGTGGCAGAGTCTTCTAGCTGTTCATCAAAATCCATTTCCTTCTCCTTGGGCATGCAGCTAGACTACATTTCCAGGCTCCTCTGCAGTTACGTGTAGCCAAAAGAATAGGAATGCATGTGATGTGTGCTATTCCTGGGCCAATGCTTTTAAGAGGCAGGTGTGTATCCTTTATGTTATCTTTTCTTACAGCTAGATGTAGATGATGACAAGGCCCTAAGGGAATTCAAAGCCAAAGGATGGAAGGAGACTAAAATTTTGAATAATCATGTATTGAACACAATGTGGGTGAGAATAAACATCTATTGTGCTTGAACCATTATATATTTGGGGGTCTGTTTGTTACAGCAATTTTGCCTACTCTGTTTTTCATTGTATGGATGTACCTTAATTTTTTAAGAGATATGTTTCTTGTTAGCCTGTAATAGGTTATTGACAATGGACCCAGTGACTGAATTGGGTCTCTCTGTGTCCACACCTCTTTGCAATACATCTTTACTGCTTTTTCCAAAAAGAGCTCATGTTTGTTTCCCCATTTTTTGAATCTATTCTGCCCTTCTGACTTGTTTTGACCAATAAAGTGTGATGGAAGTGGCATTTGGGGACTTCTGAGTTCAGACTCTAAGAGGCCGTACAGCATCTGCTTTTGCTCAGGGTGGATCCATCTGCTGCATAAAGAAGTCCAGGTTATCCGATTGGAGAGGGAGTCTACATGGGGAGATGGGTCCTAGAGGATAGATGCCATGTGGAGAGAAACCACATAGAGGAGAACCAAGGCCCCACACATATGTGTGAGCCCGGTTAATTCCACAGAAAAAGAGAGACCCAGCCATCCCAGTTCACCCTCAGTCATTTGAGCCATCCCAATGGGAGTGCCAGACTTGTGAGTGAGGCCATTGTAGGTCCTCTAGACCCAGTAGAGCCCTCCCAGCCAACACTATGTGGAGGAGAGACAAGCCATCCCTTCTGAGCTCTGCCCAAACTCCTGACCCACAGAACTGTAAGTAATAAAATGATTAAGTCGTGAATATGTTGACTAACCAGCAATAAATAACTGATACATGGATACTTATATGTTTCTAAAGTTTTGTTCCTGTAAATGACACTGATAAGCATCTTTGTACCAGCTTCGATTTTGTGCTGCTGAACTTGTTTAAGTCTGGAAATTGAGTAAGGAGTCATGTCTCCTCTCCATTTTGGTGCTCAGATTAGGTTTCTGGTCCCTGCTATATAAATGAAGTAATATTTTAATAGGCTGCTATCTATTCAATTCCTACAGGCACCATGATCAATTAGCTACTACTAAAAATTCCTGCTAGTCAAAATATTTGGTTAACATTTTGCCTCTATTGCCCATTATAGTAAATGCACTAACCTTGTCTCTTGTAGTTAATTGTTGCCACTTGGCTTTTGTCATTCTGGGATCCCATCGTTTTCAGTGAAATCATGGAGCCGATTTCAATGGCGGTATCTTCTACCATCACCATAGCCTACAGAAGACAGCCATCACAGAACTTTGTGAGGACACAAAAGTAGCCCGTCATTAATGACTTTCTCAATGTCTCAGTGGGGTGAGTGACCTCTCAAAGGACACAGTTGGGGGTGGATGGGTGTGCAAGTCAGATTATATATGCACCCCATCATTCCAATCTCTCTGAGTCTTTGACTCCTCCTTCTACATTGTGCCAGGAAAAATCTGGTATTTTACCTTCAGTGAGTATAGGCTATAGTTGAGTTCAAGTTTCAAGCAACCAAGAAAATCATTAGACACACTTCTAACTGTAAGATCTTTTTTATTTTTTTGGTTGCACCACGCAGCATGCGGGATCCTAGGTCCACGACCAGGGATCGAACCCGCACCCCCTGCAGTGGAAGTGTGCAGTCTTAACCATTGGACCACAGGGGAAGTCCTTAACTAACATCTTTAGTAACTGTAATAATGACCCATTATCAATACATTTGGTCTAATCCAGTGTTTTATATTCCTTCCTCTTTTAGTCTAATAACTTAAAATCCACTATTATTCCCATTTCTGTCAATTAGCAACATTTTGCAATTATTTTGGAGTAAACCATCTCCTTCCATGTCAGACTTTGTACTTGTCCCCTTGGAGCAAACTGATATCTGAACTGGGTTAGCTCTAGAGGTGATGGGAAGTAGTTGGAGTGGGTCTTGAGGTTATTATGGGGTCTTAACACAAGTTCCCTCAGACACAAGAAGGCAAGCAACTCCAAGATTCTCAGCTTTTCCCAAGTCAAACTAGATGGTTCCTATTCCATGTCTCAGAGTTCTTCTTACCAGTCAGTGCCCTAACTTTCACATACAAGATTTTCAAATCTATGAATTCAATTCTGGTTGAAATTCTGTAACCCACAAAATTAAATTCTGGGTCAAGGTCAGCCCTGCAGCTATAAGAAACAGGTGATTCTTTTAGAGCCACTATAGAAACTCTCTGATTCTCTGTGACTTGAGCTAAGAGTTAATGATCTGAGGTTGTTATTTCTTGTAGAAGCATCACTGCTATCAAAACGGTCATCTGGTCCCTCTTAGGGCCACAGAAGGCATTTCATCACAATCAACCACAGGTGATTAAGTGTGATGCCACAGAGTATCATGGATACTCAAATCCTATTTCCCCTTGCTAAAGAGATCACTATGGTGTTCAAAGCTAAGGATAAGCTCAGAGCAACCTCAGAATCCCATTTTGAGGGGCTGTTTCTTAGGACCACTTCTTGTTTAAGAATCATGTTAGTAAAACAGACTCATACTAAGTATTTCACCAGAGAGAATTTAATATAATGAACTGGTTAAATAGATGTTTAAGAACTTAAAAGCACACATGCAACACTGAGGTAACACAGAGATAACTGCTGAAAGCAGTTATAAGCCCTGGAGCTGGGGAGACAAGGAGAAGACTAGAATTTAGATTGTTGGAGGAAGTGATATGCAGAACTGGGACTCAGATCTTTGACAAAAGAACATCATCCAGGTGCTGTTAGTACCTTAGAGGGGTCAATTAGTTCTGCCAGTGTGTAAAAATGAGTCAGGGACTAGAAGCAACTGTCATTACCTGGGATGAAGAGCTGTTGCCTGACAACACTACCAGGAATAAGAAAACAAACAGGAATTTCTCTCCTCCTCCGGCCTTCCAATCTCCCTCTAGTGGTCCATATGGGTATAACCACCAGCCGGCAAAGACCATGTGGTTTTGCAGAATCCCAGCCCCCGCATCACAGAGCAAAGTATAGAAGCATGAGATTAGAGCTGAAAGACCGTAGCTGGATGGGCCAAAAAATGTATGTCTCCGAATATGCTGGTGTATGCACGCACACTCACACACACACACACACACACACACACATCCTAAGAGTCTGATACACACTTAACGTTAAAAATAATTTTTTCTCATTACAATAGCAACATGTATTTCTTTCCTTTAGAAAGTACAAATAAGCTCATAGAAGAAAAAAAGATCCATCCTACTGCTGAAAATATAATCATTGTTAACACCTTCATTTAGATCCTTCCAGACCTTTTTCTCTGTGTGGAGGTATATTTTTGCATGTAATCACATTGTACATAGAGTTTTCTAAACTGCTTTAGAAAACACCTTAATGTATGGTAAACAATTGCACACATCAACACATATTTATTTATTTACAACAGTGGATTCCAAACTGTTCCTAGGAAGTGTCTTATGAGGTACTTCTAGGAGCCTGGGCAGGAGGCCTTTATGGAAGGGCCCTGCATTCTCCTTTGAGAGAGAACCACTACAATTCTGCTTTTACTGTTTTATATATTTGATTTCTGTGTTAAGATTTTGTGGGGGAAAAAGAATTCCACTGCCAAAATATTAGAAAGCCACTGATTCATTGTGTGAATATATCAATTTCCATTTTCACGATTACAACAACAAAGGATCACTTTGTATCTGAATTTTTGTCCAAAGTCCTAGTAACATGAGACACCATGCTTTTACTCTTTGTCTATATGACAATACCGCGAAATTATTTTAATCTGTATTTTTTGAATTGCTAATGAGATGGACAAGGTTCTGTCTATTTCATGGTCATTTGTGTCTGTGGCAGTCTTTCTTTGCAAATTTGAAATTTTAAAAACGTAGCCGTAAATCCTTACTTTCTCCCTAATATACAGAACACACGCCTCTTCCATATCCCCCAGTTCAAGGAAACTCTGATTTTAAATATCCACTGCTCGCCCAGAACCCATCTCCCTGCCCTCCCCTCTTGGTAATGATCTTCCTTCACTGACAACATAGGAGCTCCCTCATCTTTCTGTTACCGTACCCCAAACATAGCCATGTCTAAAGCTATCTTGATTTTTCTTCCTGGCTCAGAGGATAAAGTCTTTTTGATCTTTAAGACAACCCTCTACCTAAGCTCTTGATCCCACCTTTGCTTGTCTCCTCTGGGATGATGCTCACAAACTTTGTTGAATGAATAATGGATCTTTCTTCATCAATTCTCTCACCTTTATCTCTTTAGTAGGTCCAGCTTCTCTCACTCTTTTGGCCCCATTTCTCTTAGCCTGTTCAGATGATGAAACCACTTTCTGTCTGTGAGGGTCAGTTTTATGGGTCAACTTGACTAGGCTGGGGCACCCAGTTATTCAATCAAACGTGAGTCTAGGTGTTGTTGTGAAGGCATCCTGTAGATGTGATTATCAACTACAATCAGTTGACTGTATGTGAAGGAGATTATCCTGGGTTATCTGGATGAGCCTGATCCAATCAGTTTAAAAGACCTTGAAAACAGAACTGTGGTTTCCCTGAGGACAAGAAGGAGAAGAAATTCCATCTGTAGACTGCAGCTTCAGCTCCTGCCTGAGTTTCCAGACTGCCATTTACGACGGCCTGCCCTTTGGACTTCAGGCTTGACTATTCAACCCCTACAGGCATGTGAGCCAATTTCTTTTCAAAAGTATACATATATATATATATATATATATATATATATATATATATATGTATCACCTACTGGTTCTGTTTGACTGGTGGAACCCTAACTGATACACTATCCTTAAAATTAGAACAAAACTATACGCTGCTTGATCCTACATCTCTCTGTTATGACATAAACTCTGTCTTCCCTTCTCATCTAAGCCGCTAAAAACGTTATCCTATATTCATCATCTCTACTCCCTCCCTTTGCAATTACCCTTTGAACTACAGTCCCATTTATTCAACTGGCGAATTGGACATACTCTTGTGGGCAGCCCATAGGCAATCTCAAACTCAGTACATCAAAAGTTATCTCATTATTCCTATTATTTAGGTGTATCTAAATTTGTTCTTCTTTTGGATGCCACATGTCACTCAAGGCAAAAGTCTGGAAGTCATACTAGACATTTAAATACCTAAATACTAGACATCTAAATAAGTCATACTGTCCATCTTCAGTGCCAGTGTTGGAATTCAGGTCTTCATTATCTCCTGCCTCAGCTTCTGTAACAGATCCCCTTAAGTCCCTTCCTCCAGTCTCATCTCCTTCAAATCTATTCTCCAGAGTGCTCATCCTCTGATGCAAGGTGCCAAAATTGCCCAGCCTAAATCTCAGTGACTCCTTTGTCACCTCCAGAAAGGGATCCCTAAAGCAGACCACCATCACAAGGAGCTTTTAAAAAACCCAGATTAGATTACTACAAGCAACTCTATGCCAATCAAATGGACAACCTGGAAGAAATGGACAATTTCTTAGAAATGCACAACCTGCCAAGACTGAATCAGGAAGAAACAGAAAATATGAACAGACCAATCACAAGCACTGAAACTGAAACTGTGATTAAAAAGCTTCCAACAAACAAAAGCCCAGGATCAGATGGCTTCACAGGCGAATTCTATCAAACATTTAGAGAAGAGCGAACACCTATCCTTCTCAAACTCTTCCAAAATATAGCAGAGGGAGGAACACTCCCAAACTCATTCTACGAGGCCACCATCACCCTGATACCAAAACCAGACAAAGATGTCACAAAGAAAGAAAACTACAGGCCAATATCACCGATGAACATAGATGCAAAAATCCTCAACAAAATACTAGCAAACAGAATCCAACAGCACATTAAAAGGATCATAAACCATGATCAAGTGGGGTTTATTCCAGGAATGCAAGGATTCTTCAATATATGCAAATCAATCAATGTGATACACCATATTAACAAACTGAAGGAGAAAAACCATATGGTCATCTCAATAGATGCAGAGAAAGCTTTCGACAAAATTCAACACCCATTTATGATAAAAACCCTCCAGAAAGTAGGCATAGAGGGAACTTTCCTCAACATAATAAAGGCCATATATGACAAATCCACAGCCAACATCATCCTCAATGGTGAAACACTGAAAACATTTCCACTAAGATCAGGAACAAGACAAGGTTGTCCACTCTCACCACTCTTATTCAACATAGTTTTGGAAGTTTTAGCCACAGCAATCAGAGAAGAAAAGGAAATAAAAGGAATCCAAATCAGAAAAGAAGAAGTAAAGCTGTCACTGTTTGCAGATGACATGATACTATACATAGAGAATCCTAAAGATGCTACCAGAAAACTACTAGATGCCAGTGGTAGTTTGATAGGGATTGCACTGAGTCTGTAGATTGCTTTGGGTAGTAGAGTCATTTTCACAATGTTGATTCTTCCAATCCAAGAACATGGTATATCTCTCCATCTATTTGTATCATCTTTAATTTCTACTACTAAAAACTACTAAAACTAATCAATGGATTTGGTAAAGAAGCAGGATGCAAAATTAATGCACAGAAATCTCTTGCATTCCCTTACACTAATGATGAAAAATCTGAAAGTGAAATTAAGAAAACACTCCCATTTACCATTGCAAAAAAAGAATAAAATATCTAGGAATAAACCTACCTAAGGGACAAAAGATCTGTGTGCAGAAGATTATAAGACACTGATGAAAGAAATTAAAGATGATACAAATAGATGGAGAGATATACCATGTTCTTGGATTGGAAGAATCAACATTGTGAAAATGACTCTACTACCCAAAGCAATCTACAGATTCAATGCAATCCCTATCAAACTACCACTGGCATTTTTCACAGAACAAAAAATTCCACAGTTTGTATGGAAACACAAAAGACCCCGAATAGCCAAAGCAATCTTGAGAATGAAAAATGGAGCTGGAGGAATCAGGCTCCCTGACTTCAGCCTATACTACAAAGCTACAGTAATCAAGACAGTATGGTACTGGCACAAAAACAGAAATATAGGTCAATGGAACAGGATAGAAAGCCCAGAGATAAACCCACGCACATATGGTCACCTTATCTTTGATAAAGGAGGCAGGACTGTACAGTGGAGAAAGGACAATCTCTTCAATAAGTGGTGCTGGGAAAACTGGACAGGTACATGTAAATGTATGAGATTAGATCACTCCCTAACACCATACACAAAAATAAGCTCAAAATGGATTAAAGACCTAAATGTAAGGCCAGACACTATCAAACTCTTAGAGGAAAACATAGGCAGAACACTCTATGACATAAATCACAGCAAGATCCTTTTGGACCCACCTCCTAGAGAAATGGAAATAAAAACAAAAATAAACAAATGGGACCTAATGAAACTTCAAAGCTTTTGTACAGCAAAGAAAACCATAAACAAGACGAAAAGACAACCCTCAGAATGGGAGAAAATATTTGCAAATGAAGCAACTGACAAAGGATTAATCTCCAAAATTTACAAGCAGCTCATGCAGCTCAATATCAAAAAAACAAACAACCCAATCCAAAAATGGGCAGAAGACCTAAACAGACATTTCTCCAAAGAAGATATACAGACTGCCAACAAACACATGAAAGAATGCTCAACATCATTAATCATTAGAGAAATGCAAATCAAAACTACAATGAGATATCATCTCACACCTGTCAGAATGGCCATCATCAAAAAATCTAGAAACAATAAATGCTGGAGCGGGTGTGGAGAAAAGGGAACACTCTTGCACTGCTGGTGGGAATGTGAATTGGTACAGCCACTATGGAGAACAGTATGGAGGTTCCTTAAAAAACTACAAATAGAACTACCATATGACGCAGGAATCCCACTACTGGGCATATACCCTGAGAAAACCATAATTCAAAAAGAGTCATGTACCAAAATGTTCATTGCAGCTCTATTTACAATAGCCCGGAGATGGAAACAACCTAAGTGTCCATCATCGGATGAATGGATAAAGAAGATGTGGCACATATATACAATGGAATATTACTCAGCCATAAAAAGAAATGAAATTAAGCTATTTGTAATGAGGTGGATGGACCTAGAGTCTGTCATACAGAGTGAAGTAAGTCAGAAAGAGAAAGACAAATACCATATGCTAACACATATATATGGAACTTAAGAAAAAAAATGTCATGAAGAACCTAGGGGCAAGACAGGAATAAAGACACAGACCTACTAGAGAATGGACTTGAGGATATGGGGAGGGGGAAGGGTAAGCTGTGACAAAGTGAGAGAGTGGCATGGACATATATACACTACCAAACGTAAAACAGATAGCTAGTGGGAAGCAGCCGCATAGCACAGGGAGATCAGCTCGGTGCTTTGTGACCACCTAGAGGAGTGGGATAGGGAGGGTGGGAGGGAGGGAGACGCAAGAGGGAAGAGATATGGGAACATATGTATATGTATAACTGATTCACTTTGTTATAAAGCAGAAACTAACACACCATTGTAAAGCAATTATACTCCAATAAAGATGTAAAAAAAAAAAACAAAAACCCAGATTAGAGCCCTACTCAGACATAATGAATAAGAATGTCCAAAGTGGGGCCTGAAAATTTTCTAAATATTTTTTAAAAACTATCCAAGTAATTATGATCAGCCAGGTTTGGGAATCACCAGCCTTCAGGGTAAATCCAAATTCTGTCCCTGATCTGACACCACTACTCCCAGCTTCATTCCTCAGAACACATCATGCTCCAGCAATACTGACTCAGCCAGGACTAATGATTCTTCCAACTCATGTTGTTTACCATCTCTCTGTCAGGAATGTCTTCTTCCCTTATCTGCCTGGGAAATTCCTACTTGTCCTTCAAAAACTCTATTCAAGCATCATCTAGTCTCTTATTTAGCCAGTAAATATTGACAAACTAGTAAAATTGTACACATTAACTATGTGCAGTTCTCTGTATATCAATTTTACCTCAACAAAGCTGTTAAAGCCTTATTGAGGTCTTACTACACACCAGGCTCTGAGTTAAGCGTTGTGATATAAAGATCAGTAAGCTACACTGGTAGTACTGCCTTCAGTCAGCTCACATGCCATTGGAGGAGACATACAAATATACAAATTAATACAGTACAGTGAGGTAAATTCTGTGAGAGTCTGCGGTAGCCTGAATAATGACCCCCCAAAGACAGCCACGTCCTAATCACCCAAATCTATGAATGTTTACTTACATTGCAAAACAGATTGTGTAGATATGATTAAGTTAAAGACTCTGAAATGAGAAGAGTATCCTGGGTTATTTTGCTGGGCTCAGTGTAATCACTAGGGTCCTTTTAAGATGAAGGCAGGCAGAAGGGTGAGAGAGAAAGAGAGGCTGGAGGGAGATTGGAAGATGCTATGCTACTGACTTTGCAAATGGAGGATGGAGACATGAGCCAAGGAATGCAGGTGGCCTCTAGAAGTTGAAAAAAGCAAGAAAATGAATTCTCCACTAGAGCTTCCAGAAGGATCCAGCCCTGCCAACTTTAGTCCAGTGAGATCCATTTTGGACTTCTAACCTCCAAAAATGTAATATAATAACTGTGTTGTTTTAAGTGACTATGTTTGTAGTAATGTGTTACAGCAGCAATAGGAGGCTAATACAGAGGCCAGCACAGGGCACTACGGTTGTACATAAAGTCATCTCTACTTCAAGCTATGGAGTGGGAATGGGATGCTCAGGAAGAATTACCTAGAGGTGATGACACCAGAGCTGAGGGAGATTGTGTTTCAGGGAAATGGCCCAGATAGAGAAATTAATATGTACAAAGGCACATACAGAGAACATGCAAAGTGTTTCAGTTTGGCGTGGCTACTTGTATTAAACAGTAAAAATAATATCAACAATACTAATTTTGCTAAGAGTAAATACTGTTTGTATGCCAGACACTATTCTAAAGCACTTTTTAACTGTGAGCACTTTACAAGTTTGTATTATTATCTTCAGTTTACCTGTAGGAACACTAAGATTTGGAGGAGTTAGGTAACTTTCCTGAGATCATAGAGCTAGTAAAGGGCAGATCTAGAATCAGAACCTTGCTGGTCTGTCTTCAAAACCCACTAACTGCCTCTCTAATACATTGCGCGGGGGGCCTTAAGTAAGCTGGCATCAGGGTAGCTGAAGATAAATGAACTATTATAAAGATATAAATGAGGTGAGGATCAGGAAAGCTTGGAATACCGTCTTGTTTTGGACACTGACAGAAGATGGGGTTGATGGAGGGTCAGACGGCCTCCAAGTTTCTATGACTGTGGTTTTGCTGCTGCTCCAGGTAGAGCCTTCCTTGACTAACTTAAATTATTTCTGCGTTACAAATGAGCACTTTGCATAAGCCTCTTTATTTCATTTCTTCCTTTTCCGCTAATGGTTGAGGTGGAGATGGGGGCATATGCACCAACTCAACTGCGGGCCTCACTTTCCACATCTGTAAAATACCTTGAAGTAGTTCGAAAACTGGTTGTGCTTCAGAATCCCGTGGGGAAGCATAAACACAAGACCCCATTCCGAGATTCTGATTGAGTAGTACCGGGATGCGGCTCCCCCAAATTCTCCCAAGTAATTCTGATACGCGGCCAGGTATTATTGACCAGGGGCTGGATGACTCTGGGTTTTTCAGGCTCACCGTACTTGGTCCACTATTTCGTGAAGGACCCTCCCCTTTCCCCGCCCGGGCCCCGCCCCCGCCCCACCCCTTGCCCTCTACCTTCCCCTGACGTCGGCTCATCGCCCCTCCTTCGGTCGCTCCACTGCTTCTCGCCCAGGTCCGCCTTTCCCAGTCCCTCTCCTGCCTCCCAAGATGGCTGCGCTGCTTCCGGGCCCGCAGCCATGGAACCGCGTGAGGCTCCCTAAGGCGGGGAGCCGCAGCACAGTGATCGTACAGGACCCCGGCGCGGCGCTGGGTGAGTGAGGCGCCTGGCGCGTGAGGCCCCCGGCGCGGGGCGCAGGCTTTTCCGGAGGTGTCAGGCAGGCGCACGTGCGCGGAGTGGGGGCGGGACTTCCGGAACTCGCGGGACGCTGCGCAGCGCCGTGGCCGAAAGGGACCTGGGCTCTGGAGTTTGCTGAGGAATCTTGCAGGGCATCTGGCATCGCCGTTCCTCGCTGGACCCACCGAGTCTACCGCAGGGCCTGGCTGGGGCGCCGAAGGCCCAAGATCCAGCCCCGCACCGAAATGGGGAAAGAGGGCGGACGCAGCTAGCGTCAGGAAAAATTGCTGCCTGGGGACCCTGCGTTCACTCAGGCCACCAAGTGCCGTGGTTCCCCCTCAGTCTTTCTCGACCTCTGCCTCTGAGAGGCTGCGGGTCGTCACTCAAGCACTCTGCACTTAAACCGCAGTCTTTCTGGATCCCCTGTTTCTTATCTGTAAAATCGGGTTAGTTTTCCCTATCACCGGGTTGTTGGGAGGGTCTAATGATGTCATTTAGGAGAGCGTGGTCTAAAGTGTTCTACCAGTGTATGGTGGCATTGCCGTCATTAGGCAGTAGGGCAGTACACGCTGGGCTCAGGAGCCAAATTGCCTGGGTTTGAATCCTGGCTCTTCTCTCTGCTGGAGCTGGGGTGAGGAGTGGGAAATGTTATTTAACCTTTCTGGACTTAAGCGCATTTTCAAATGGGGATAAAAATAGTACTTGCCTCATAGAGCTGTTCTGATGAAAGAATTAACATTATAGGTAAAGCATTTGGAACAATGCCTGATACAGTAAATAAACACTCAAATGACAGCTGTTATTAAATACTTGTAACTTATCATCACATCCCCCTCCCCATCCATCCATCCTGCTCAGTTTACAGATTAATCTTACCCCTTCCTCTATTCAAGGATTCTTTAACAGGATTCTGTTAGGCGTGGAAATTCACCAAGTCTCTCCCCACCCCAAAGGTAGCCTATTCTGGCCTCAAATAGTTCGTATAGTAAGAAAGTTCTCCACGTTGCGTGTAAGTCTTCCTTTGTGTTACTGCCACTTAGGATGCTACTGCTACCCTTAGAGCCATAGAGAACACATTTACTCCATCTTCTATTCACAGCTTTTTCAGACTAGGAGGCTGTTACCTTGTTTTACTAAATAAGCACCCCGTGTTCAGTCAGACATTCATTATGTAATATAATTTCCAGCTGTTACAGTGATTTCTCTTCTGAATATATTCTTAAAGTGGTAGAGCAGTATACAACACGTCCCACCTTTAAGGTACTTGAAGTGTTAAGTGTACACCAAATGACTGCAGAGTATTCGTATGAAAGATTATTAAAATCATGATAAAATGTGGTGTAAAGATGTACATTCTACTTTAACACATGTTCTCTTAATGATTTCCTGGACTTGATATCATCTGTCACTGTACGATCACTTCCTTCCTATGTCACTTCTCACATACTTGGAAACATTAATTATGTTCTTACAGGTGAGGCTGATTATGTTAATTTGTTCTTGATTTCTTTAAAACATAAGGAAAGATGCTTCTTTCAGTGTATTTTTTTATAGAATATACTTAATGTAGAAATGCATATTAAGTCTTATGAAACGTCTCTGCTTTAGACCTTTGCATTGCAGCTGTAATTAAAGAATGCTGTCTCGTTACATTGTCACTGAAGAGCCAAATCTTAGATGCAGAAACAGATGTATTATGTGCAATCCTTTACAGCAATCACAACAGAATGGGCCGCCACAAGCCCCATTTGGCCCTCAAACAGGTAAGGAGGGATCCCTGTGTTTAATACTCAACATGTTTACTTGATGAAGATGGAGATCACACTGCTATTTAATATTTTGTAACTTACTTGTGATTTATAGGTCATCTTGCAATTGCATGTGGGCTTTTTTTTTTTCTTCCCCTGAAAGCATTTCAAAAAACAGTTTATTTAAAAAGGAGCTATGTTGGATTCTTTCCCAGTCTTGTTTCTAGTAGGTAGGTAATTTTTTGTTTTTATGTTTACTTTTTATTTATTTATTTTTCTTATTATAGGTAGGTAATTTTTATAAAAAATTTTCATTATATGAAATCTATAATACTTAGTACCCTGCCTCTGCCTAGTTTAAAGATTGAGTAATTTGATCAAGACAGAGTTTTGGATTAAGAAACAATTTTCCTGACCATAATCAAAATCCCAAAATCATAAAAAGAACAAAGTTGCAGTCTATTTATTGTGGGGAAAATAATCTAATTGGTAATATACTGAATGAGTATATAACAAGTTGTGTAAAGTGGTTTTGTGTAACTTTTGGAGTTTAAGACAAAATTGGGCCCTCCAACTCAGGGACTACACCACAGAGTAGAGCCTCCTAACCTGAGTTCCTTACGAGTCCATTCATTCATTCATTTTATTAATTCTCCAAGTATTTTTGAAACTTTCTATGTGCCAGGCACTGTGCTTCGTGCTAGGCATACAGGATGAAAAAGACAGACATAGTCTCTAACCTTACAGATTCATTCTCTGGTTAGTTTTCCACTCCCATTACTTAAGGCAAAAAAGATGAAGATTTTTTTCATCAAAGAAAGATTTGGGATCATGGTCTTTCTTAAGTTTTCTTCTCTGGGGCAGCTTTTATCTCCTTCTGAATCTTTAACGCCAAAACCAAACTTACCATCTCAGATTGAACATACGTATTTCTCCTCCCGGCTTCCAAGTTGCGAATAATTATCCGGTCAGAAAAATTTGGTGTTCTGTTTTCTCTGCTTCTTTCTTTTACGTAGCTCTCCTATCCGGCCAACTGATCAGTCAAAACTTTCTCTGCATCTAGTCCCTTTTTAGTTCTGGCTGCCATTTCTTTTTTCAGACCTTGTCAATTGTTAGTTGTCTTGCAATTCGGACTGATCTTCCATCTTCCAGTCTTTCCTCCACTCTGGCATATTCATGTGTACCAAAGCCAGGTTAATCACCCTAAAACACAGCTTTAAGTTTTAATAGTTCTCCATTGTCTCCTGAATAAAGAGGAAGCCTCTTAGGTTAACTTACAAGATCCCCCGTGATCTGGCCTCTTCAGTTTCCCTTAACTCAGGCTTCTCTCTGGTCTTCATCTTCATATATTTTGTATTTCAGACAGCCTGAACTCTTTGTGAGTCCTCCTACTCACCACATTCGTTCCCTCCTCTGAACCTTTGCTCACCTGGTCCTGTATGTTTACAATGCCCAATCCCTCTATCACTTGATCCCTTATGTCTGTGGCACTTACAGACTGTTGAAATTTAGTACTTAATAATTTACTATCTTGTTTTAATAGTTTCACTATTAGAAATCATGTTGCTTCAGAAAAATATAATCTTGAGAATAATCTTATACTTACCTTGGTCCCATTTATAGCATCAAGCACATCCTGGCATGTAGTACAATAAATTCTTAGTCATAACCTGATTTGAGAAATTTATTTGGCTGGATAAATGTCAATTTTTTAACCAGAAGCAATTGCTTTGGGCTATGGGTTTCTTTACCCTTAAAAAAAGGTATTCTTTGGTATTGAGTGTATTTCCATACATTGAAATTTTGTATTTGTTTTCCTGGTCACATCAGTGGCTTTGTCTGTGTCACACATGAGCTGCTCTTCCCCTTTCAGGTTGAACAATGTTTAAAACGCTTGAAAAACATGAATTTGGAAGGTTCAATTCAAGATCTCTCTGAGTCATTTTCTTCTAAGTAAGTGGTCCAGTTGCTTTGTAATGGGCTTTTTGGTGGGCTGGGAACCCAGTGTCTTGCTGTGACCTCGCTTTAGACTTTCTTCACTTATTGTTAGAATATAAACAATTATACCTTAGCTGTACAAATTTTGTTTCAATAAAAGACCCCTGGTATTGTGTGGTAATCTCCCTCTGTCGGCCAGTGGGAGGGAATGATGTGACACTGAAATCTGGGTCATGGTAGATTATTTTGAAACATAAGTGTCAGTCAACTTCAGTGAGTCATTATTAAACATAACTACCTCAAATTGAGCTTAAGGCAAGTCTGCACTTGAAAATTGCTATATAAGTGCTTTATATTTAGGAATGAAAGTAATGTACTTTTCTGTTTTTGCCAAGTGAAAATCAGCCTGTAGATACCAAAGCATGTGTCATCCCTAGCCAACCAGTGGTGGAACTGGTGCTGATGAAGATTTTGGGAGCCTGCAAGTTGCTACTTCGCTTGTTGGACTGTTGCTGCAAGACATTTCTGTATCCTTGAATCAACTAAAGTACTTCTTCTGAGTTGGAATTGTTGGGATATATTTAATAGTATTTATATTTGAAAGCTAGAGAGTCTGTAGGAGTTATAACTTACGGGAATTCTTAAAATTTTGCTCTTTGGCTTCCTTTTCCTGGGATTTGCCTGATATAGCCATTGCCAGAGACTTCTGTCTCTACCTAGTATGTATTATCCTAAGGGCATTGACTGTTAGAAATTCTTAATCTTAGAAACTAAATTTATATGAGACCTCTAGCAGAGTGTGTATTACTTTATTTTTCCTCTAGCAGAGTGTATATTACTTTATTTTTAAGCTTCCATGACTTAAATAGAACATGTTTTAAGGTTTTAGTTCCTTCCAGAAAATTCTTTCTACTTCCAGTCTGTTCTTTTCATAAATGTAACTTAAAAAAACCTAAATTCCTTTGATTCTGTTTTCCAACTTTAACTTGATTCTCCAGCTTGACTGTGAAGCATCTAGGTTTGCAAGAATTCATTATTTTAAACCTTGTGATGGTTGGGCTGGTGAGCAGGTTATGGTATGTATGTATGTACCTTTGAAATCCTTCATTTCTCTAACTCAGACTAAGTTTCTTATTAGTAGTTTTGATATTTGCTTTCCCATGGGATGCTGAAGGTGCAGGAATTCTGTTTCTTCATTTGATCAGTTTATTTGGGGTAGATTGGGAAGCTAAGTGTTGATGGTTATGTCAAAGGATTAGGCTTTGAATCTGAATCCATGAGATCACCTCAACACTAAACAACTAAGCAAATGAATTCCTAGGATTAGCAGCTGGAATTAAAAAAAAAAAAGGTTCCTCTAATCATTCAGCAGCTGGGCCATTTAAAATGAAGGTGTTCCTGAGCAGTCTGTATCATTTGTTTCTGCCATAGGTTTCTAACTTTTAATGGCAATGACCTTCCTTATGTTTTCTAGATTCTTTTCTTCCACCTGAACCACCACTGCTTTTTGAGCATAGTTAGTTGATGTAAAGAACACTGATACTACTAGTTGCAAACCAAAGAGCCCTTCCCTTGCATCTCACAATATATATTATGAAACTTATTTGACGGATAATTGGATTCAAAATCTGCCCATATTTATAAGGAGACCTACTTTTGGCCATTTTAAACAATTGGGGTGATTAGCTCTAATTTGAATGAAAACCAAAAAAAAGAGAGAGAAAATTCTCTCTAAACCTTGCTTTGATATCTTAACCTGGATATCTCAAGTACTATTTCCAATCATCTTGTTTTTTATTCTGCTTGTTTTTAGCACTTACAGTGTTAGAATTACTAATCATATTATTTTAAAATGTCAAACCTTCATTATTCCTGTAATGAAAATAGCTTTGATTTTTGCTGATTATAATAATAATACAAGGTTATTTTAAGAAACTTTTAAAAATAGAAAAAATGCAAAGAACCTGAAATTTGCCTAAAATCTCATCATCTAGATAAAACCACACTTAAGATTTTGAGGCACATCTTTTGAGATATCTCTCCATGTAGTACTTTATTTGGTTTTATATAGCATTTTGTACTTGTATTTTTCTGTTTAGGCTGGACTAATCTAGCTCTTTGCAAGTATCCGCTTTAGTGTTTTTTTAATCTATAGTGGCAGATTCACAGGCATTATTTTCAGCTTTGACTCTCTTATTATTATGTAATCTGCAAATGATAATTACTAGCTAATTCATGAGCTCCTACTTCTTTCTCTAGGGTTCTCTATAAAGATGTTTTAAAAAGGCTGGTTTCTTTATATGAGCCATTGTTTGGATTACTTCAAGAGGTCTCCAGGATTCAACCATTGCCTTACTTCAAAGGTTTTACCTTTCCTTCTGATATTGCTGAATTTTTAGGAGAGCCCTACTTTGAAATCTTTAAGAAAAAAATGCCTACAGCTTTTGCAGCTAAAGGAGTAACTAAACTGCTAAATAAACTATTTTTAACAAAAGAACAATCACAGAGGTCCAGTGAAGAAACATTACTTAGAATTTCCAAAAAAGCTAAACAAATGAAGATCAATATTCAGAATAATGTGGATCTTGGACAGCCAGTAAAGAATAAGAAAATCTTAAAAGGTAATTTGCTTTGATATGGCACATACTCTAAAAAAACAAACAAAAAAACTTTTGAAATTATAATGTAGTCATGCATTGTGTAGGAAGAAATTCAGCATCTTTCTTCTTAATTTTAACTCTGATTATTCTTAGAGAGGTATGGTAATACTTGTGTTTTCTCAGCTTGAGCATATAAAGTTGTTTCTGTTGTTGCTTCATAGTTCTTTGCTTGCTTAATTCCCTTTGTTTCTCTTGTAGTAATTTGGCAAGAAATGTAGTCATGCACTTAAGAATTTGTTGATTTGAAAATAGTATGCCTAAGTTTTTGTATCTGTGATCTTTCCATCTTTACAGAAAACTCGTCAGAATTTGACGTGAGGGCTTTCTGCAAACAGCTGAAACACAAAGCTATTCAGGTTTGTCTGGCTTATTTTAATATAGCTTATGATTTCTGCTGATTTGTAGAGTAGATGCCACTTACCAATGGCAGAGACTGAATCTTCTGTTTTTATCCCCAGCTCTAAGAGTAGTGCCATCTTAGTTCTCAGTGTGTGTTTCTGAATGAATAGAGGCATTCCCAAGGGATTTGTGTGTATGTAGTTAATTCAGTTAATACAGTGCCTTCAGAAACATTTTACTAAGAGTTTTGCTAGAATTTTAAAGTGATCCTAGGCTCCATCATAGGAGTGGATTGTACTGCAGCTTAAGAGTATGGGCTTTACAATCAGACAGAAGTGGTTTGAGTCCTGGCTTTGGTTTGTACTAGCTCTGTGACTTATGTAAGTTTCTTGGCCTGTCCATACCTCTGTTTCTAATAACAGTATGTACCTCATAGGGTTGTGCCAGTTTTAGTTCATGTAAAGTGGTAAGCACAGAGTCTAAAGTGTGGTAAGCATTTAATTGGTGTTAGATACTGTTAGCTACTTTCATCGTCATTATCGTCATCCTCATCCTTTGTCATGAGGCTTCTATTTCTTTCTTCCTGTCAGCATTCAAGCTTTAACCTGATTCCTGTCTTTGGCCAGTGTCTGCAAATTCTGTTTGTTCTGGACCTGACATGGATAAGTACATCAATGTCATCCTCTTTCATCAGTAACTTCTTGACTTCTTTTACCCTTTCTCTTTTCAAAATTGTTTTCTTCTGGTTTCCTTCATGGGTTATTTCTTCCATTTGATTCAAGAATTCTTAATCATTTCTAACGAGTCAGTACTTTCTTGAAGGCTTACAAGGATTCCAGTTTGCATTTATATTTTGTCCGATTCACAAGTTCCGGAGGAAGATATCATCATCATTCACACTTACGTTGCATTTACTCTCTGCCAGGCATTGTTCAAAACACTTTATATGTGTTAACTCATATAATCCTTGCAAAAGCCTTGTGAGGTAGGTGCTATTATTACTGTTTCCATATTTCAGATGAGAAAATTAAGGCACAGAAAGGACAAGAAATTTGCACAGGCCACACAGCAGATATGGGGCAGAACTGGGATTTGAATGCAGGCAGTTTGGTTTCATAGTCCTTGTCCTTTATCATTACACCAGTCCTCCAAATAGTTTCGTCAGCTCTCTCTTAATAACTACGGCTCTCTGTGACTCTTGAAACTTTCTGCGGTCCGTCCACCTGTTCCTAGGTGAGCTGTTTCCAGCATCCCTCTTATTCATGACCAATGACTACCATATTTTTAGCATTTAGCACCAATATGCTTAGCTTGCTTTTAGGTCAAACTTTTATGGATCACCAACACAAAGTGTTGATAGGTCTTTGCTTTCATACTTTCTACTACTTTATGTTCTTGAGAGTGAGAAATTTGGAAGAAGGTAAGTTTTGAACAGAGGATGGAAGCAGACCTAGTAGGTGGCATATTTCAATAAACAGTAATAAGTTGATAAAATTCAAACTTGACTTGATATAGAAAGATGAGGTTGAAGAGACCAAAGGTACCTCATCAAAAGATGGTTAGATTGGAGTTGGAAATGTTGCTCAGTTAAGCATTTTTAACATACATTCAGCAATCATCCCCATTTTCACATGTTTTCAATAACATTTATGACCCATCATTGAGGAGGGTGACTCAGGATATAGAAATAAATGAAAAACAAGTTGTGGTAGTCCAGTATTAGAGGAAGAGGGCTCTTCAGTGATTTTTTTCCCACTAGATAGGCTTTGACCAATACTTAATCATGTGGAGTTTTATTCGTATGTATAGGTTAAATAAATAGAAATGTATGCAAATATTTATATTGTTACCTGTATACAGCTGAATTCAGCTATAGATAGGATCTGTTGTAGCACAGAGGGGAAAAAATCTTGTGTTAGGAGCAGTGAATAAAAACATTTTTAAGAAGAAGTAAGGGAATTCCCTGGCCATCCAGTGGTTAGGACTCTGCGCTTCCACTGCAGGGGGCACAAGTTCAATCCCTGGTTGGGGAACTAAGATCCCACAAGCCAAGCAGCACGGCAAAAAAAAAAAAAAAAAAAAGAAAGGAAAGCATAGTGAGCTGAAAAAACTTTTTTTCCTTCTTTTAAAAAGACATATTTTCAAATTTTTATAGTCTGTGAGTCAACTTCTCTCTGTTGTTATATAAGTCAGTAACAAATCCAATATATTTTTCTCATCGTTCCATATTTCAGGAGAACAGTTTTGAGTTTAAATGTTCTCAATCCAAACTAAAGGCAACCAAACGTTCTTCTCGGAAAGCAATAGGAACTCCCTGTGTAAAAAGTCTTGTGCAAAGATTCCGAGAAACTGAGACTTTCGTACAACTTTCTGAAGAGATCCAAATGGCAATTCTGTGGTGTAGGAGCAAAAAACTCAAGGCTCAGACCACCTTTCTGGGTAATAAACTTCTTAAAAGTAACCGGCTTAAACATGTGGAAGCTCAAGGCTATAGGTAAGTACATCACAAAAATTATATTTCTTTACTTTTTCTATTATCATTTAGGGAAAAAGTATATATATTCAAGTTAGCCTTTTTAATGTCCAGTAGTCTAAAATTGAGATCTACTCAAAGTGCAGTTTTGTTAAACCTATTACAGTACAGTACTATATAGTCGATTGTGTTAGTTGGGTACCTAGGCTGACTTTGTTGGACCGACGAACAAATTGGACTTAAGAACGTGCTTTCGGAATGGAACTCGTTTGTATGTAGGGGAGTTACTGTATCTATTCAGGGCTTTATAATGGTTCCCGTGGGTGAATCACAGCCTAAAATTTGTTAAATTTTCTTTAAAAATTTATGGAAAAGATATTCCTATTTTAGTAAAAAATATGATATATATTGAAGGTTTTATACCAAGTTTTCATTAAAAGCTATTGGGGAAGTTAAGGGTTTTTACATTACATTCTAGAGTAGAAACTCAGCCTAAGATGGAGGTGTTTTGTTCAAGACTGCATGTAAAGTCAGAGGTAGATAAGGCAGAGATGATAATTAAAAGTTAATGCAGAGGGTAAGAAACTGGTAGTTATTTGATTAGACCATTATTTTGCCCTGGTTTGCTGTTTCAGTAATACATTTGTAGTACATCTGAATTTTATTTAATGTCCACAATAACTCTGTGAGGTAGGTAGTATTATTCATATTATATAGATGAGGAAATAGAGGATTTTACTCAGGGTATTAGAGCTGGAGATCTAGAACTCAGTGCAGATCCTCTGATCCTTCTGTTTTCATTCTTCCTATTTCCATTTCAATTGGGAAGTACACCTACCCTCTCCTCAATTAAAGATTACTGCTTATGGTAAGACAAAATGGTTTGGAAACAGAGATCATGAATTACTACATTAAAATGGGCTTCCTCAAAGTTCTATATTTGTTTAAAAAGGAAGAGGGTAGGTTAGGAGATAGAGACTCATGCTAATCTTTTGCAGTCTATCAAAACAGGCAGTTAGCGGGGTACTGATGTACCTTGTGGCAGTGTACCCTATTCAGAAGCAAAACACCTAAAATAACTGGCCATTTGAGTTCCAAATTCCCAAATTTGAAGATGATATATGAATCACAATTAGGGTAGCTCAAGGCTGTCATTATGTCTATGCCAGGAGCCCTGTTTTCTCATTTTACATAAACTCCCTTTTCACTTTTATTTCTTTTTCTTTGTTCATTTCCTGCTGTAATATGAAGCTGTTAATCCAGAAATGGGTTGATGCATCCTAACAATTTTTCTGTTTGTGATTCATCTTTTCCCCAGTTCCATTCCTATTATATTTTGAACAGATTAGCAATTATCAGGGAAGAGCTCTGGCACTAAAATATGGAGATATCTCACCATTCACTTACCTTGCTACTTGTAGGAGCTACTTTACTTTGGAAACATAATGGGGACACATTTGCTCACAATCTAAATCAGAGGGAAGTTGTGCTCTGAAAACACAGACTTGGGTTGAAGCTCCTATTTCCTTATTTTTCCTTATGATTCTGGAGTTGTACACAGACATAGGACTTATAAATTATATATTTTTCAATTGGAAGTTGGTAAAAAGGAGACAAAAGTTTCTGAGAATGTTTTTCTGCATCTTAACAATCTCCAATTTTTCCTCTCTCTGTCTTAAAGTTTGCCAAAGAAACTAGAGTGCATAAAAACATCAATTTGCAACTGCCTTCTTCATGGCTCAGGTAGCAAAACTTTGAAGAATCATCTGAGACAAAGAAGATCACAGAATAAATTTTCATTGAAACGAAGGAAACCACAGAGAAAGTTGCAGTCGACTCTTTTAAAGGAAACCCAGCAGCCCCCTCAAGGGACTCAGAGTGCTACCGATATCATTAAAGGGAGACTCTCACACCCTACAGTTCGTACAACTGATCTCTACCCTAACAATAAGCAGCAGTTGAGTAGAAGAGTTTCAAGTCCTGTCATACAAACTAAGGAGAAACAAATTCATGAAAATCTTATAGAAAGCAATGAAAATGAAACTGATTCTTGGACAACGATGCAAATAAATAAACATAATACATCAGGAATCACTAAGGAGACAGACGACATTGATGATATTTTTGCTTTAATGGGAGTTTAGATGCTCATATGTGAGACTTTTAACTGGTTAACCAACTGCTCCAGTGTTCTAAGTAGAACAGCTGAGATCTGGAAAGATCTGGAAGTACCATTTGGACTCAGAGGAGCTGCTTAAGTGCAACATTGTAGAGCAGTTCATTTTAGTTCAGTAAACACTTGTCATAGCTTTGTGTCATTTAACTGACAAGTATTTGACAAACAGTCAATTTTTGACTTAATTAGGACCTGAATAATTAGGCTTGCAAAACCTACACTGTGCCTTAGGTAAATGGGGAGCGGGGGTGGGGAGTAGCAAGGAATCACCAAAAAGGTCACTTTAGCCTTAATGGCTCCATTGTAGCTAAGTGCTCTTCTGAACACCAAGGTTTGTAGCTTTTAACAGTTGTGCCCTCTTCTGTTAGAATTATCATCGAAGTTTTGCCACTATTACCAGGGAGTAGTCACAACCATTATTTCACTTCATTTGTTAACCTTACCACATAGAAGGGCATATTAAAATGCTTTTGGAGTTCTACAATGTTTGTGGGGGCTTTTGTTTATTTATTTGGGTGCTAGTGAGTGAGTCCAAATAAAATTTTTTCCAAAAAGGATGTAAAGTGACTTATGGTTATACACGAAGTAGAAGTAGGTGAGAAAGTTAGATGAAAAGATAAAGCTAAGGAGACACAAAATTAACCAACCCAAAGAGGCTAAAAATAAATGCATAATTTGGTGCTGATGTCATCTGATTATTGGTATGTTGCTCATACAATTGCTCTGAGAAGGTAAATCTTACATATTTTCAAATAATGATGTGAAGTTTGAGGTATCTTTCAAATGTTCTAGTTTTCTAGAATTAGGTTAATAAGTTATTTGCTCAGCAGGTTATAGGCTTAAGTTTTCTGTTTATATACAGTAATTTATAGAAAAATGAAACAGTGCCCTAGTATACACTGCATCCTTCCTTTCCTCAGCCATCCTATCATTTTTTAGCATCCTTTTTGTTCTTTATCTGGCCTTGTTCTTTCCTCATCTGCTTTCTGTATATTTTCCCACTTACCTACAATACTGTATCAGAGGTTCTCAAACTGTAGGATGTTTTGAGAATCACTTGGTGGGTTGTTTAAAAATGCAGGTTTTGAGTCCCTTCCAAAGAGATCGATAAATATGGTTAGGGGATAGGACCAGAAGCCTGCATTTTTATTAAGGGGCTCAGGTGATTTTGATGCAAGTAGCCCGAAATGCAAAGTTAGATAAATGCTGGTTTAGCTGCCTTTTCTGAAGCCTTGCTAAATATCCTATTCAGAGTTCTTAATCAATCTCTAGTCACTTTTTTTTTTTTTTTTTTTTTTTGCGGTACACGGTCCTCTCACTGCTGTGGCCTCTCCCGTTGCGGAGCATAGGCTCCGGACGCGCAGGCCCAGCGGCCCCACGGCACGTGGGATCCTCCCGGACCGGGGCATGAACCCACGCCCCCTGCATCGGCAGGCAGACTCCCAACCACTGCGCCACCAGGGAAGCCCTCTAGTCACTTTTTATTGTTTATATTTCTCCTGGTTTCCTACCAGGTGGTAGAGCTACTTAGTGCTTTAAAACATGGACAATACCAAGGAAGTCTCATTCATGACAAGTCTAGAAATAGCCACCAGCTTCTAAGGTTTAAGGTCCGGTCTTGCGTCTACTTTTTTTTTTTTTTTTTTTTTTTTTGCGGTACGCGGGCCTCTCACTGTTGTGGCCTCTCCCGTTGCGGAGCACAGGCTCCGGATGCACAGGCTCAGCGGCCATGGCTCAGGGGCCCAGCCACTCTGTGGCATGTGGGATCTTCCTGGACCGGGGCACGAACCCGTGTCCCCTGCATTGGCAGGCAGACTCAAGCCCGCGTCTACTTTTATTTGCACATGCCTCCACTAGTTGTGTGGAGCTAGTAGGTTTCCCTGGGCTTAGGTCACTCCACCTGAAGTGGCATTATTGTCTAAGAATCATAAACTTTTACAGCTGGAAGAGACTTTGGAGATCATCCTTCGCTGGAAAAAACGAGTGGTTCAGTGAATTGTCTAAGGTAAAACTGGATTAGACTATAAGCCTAGCATTTTTTTTCTACTTCATTAGTGTTCCTATGGAGTATGTTTATCTCCTCCTTCTCCCTTAAAATTCTGGGAAAAATGTAAAGGGCTTCATGTGTCCATAAAATGATAATTTATATATAAGGAACATAGTATTCTATATGTTATTTTTTCCAAACAACTTAAATTCAAATGTTTTAAATTTTTAAAAGTGAAATCTTAAATATACAAACCCATAACTTATCCAGTAAATTAGATTAGAAAATACTGTTAACATCATCATAGTGAATACCAATTCAATCACTTCGGGTGGCATTAAAACACTGGTCATTTTAAGAGCAGTGTGGTCGACCTCCCACATGTCACTTGAAATCCTCTTGGCCTCTTACTTGAGCCACTAGTATGGCAACCAGTTTCAAGCAGGACTGGGCAACTGCACCTTTCCTCCTGGCTTCTGACAAGCTACAGGAACTGCTTGGCATTTGGGCATATACAACTGGGGAGAGATGTGGGGCCGTCCTCTAACCCCCCTTCAAATACAATTCAGAGGCACATTTCATAAGGCTCCTCAAGACCAAGCCCTAGTACTATGTTGTTTCCAACTCAATGTGTCCTTGATTGGCTTTCCTGCCATCTGTTTAATTTCCCCCTCACTCCTGTTCCCTGGGATCACATCCCCAGTAAACTATTGGATGCAAGCTTTTGTCTTGGGCCATGCTTTTAGGAGAACCAGAACCAAGGCTAAGACAAGCAGTAAAACAACACTGGCAGGCAGAAAGATGACTTTTAAGAAATTCTGTTGTTACAGATTTTACTTGGTGAATACCTATATTAAAATTATTTTAAATTTATTTTATTTATTTTTTTGGCTGCACTGGGTCTTCGTTGCTGCATGCGGGCTTTCTCTAGTTGTGGAGCACGGGCTCTAGGCGCGTGGGCTTCAGTAGGTGTGGTGCACGGGTTTAGCTGCTCCGCAGCAGGTGGGATCTTCCCGGACCAGGGCTCGAACCTGTGTACCCTGCATTGGCAGGCAGATTCTTAACCACTGCACCACCAGGAAAGCCCTTAAAAAAAATTTTTTTTAAGCTTAGATCACTGCTGATTAGAATAAACCAGCACAACTAAATATAAAACTGAAAACATATCCAGAATTGAATTTTCTAAAAGTCACAAAGCTGTTTTACAGAGTTAATTTTTTATGCAGTGCTATTGCTGTAACATTTTAATATTCAGCCTCACTTTGAAAAGTTAAGCCACTTATATGAATAGGTCAGTAGCATCTTCATAAAAATATTTTCCATTAACATTAGTTCAGAGTAAGGCTTTGTCTTTCCATTCTGAATCTTTTTTTTTAACATCTTTATTGGAGTATAATTGCTTTACAATGCTGTGTTAGTTTCTGCTTTATAACAAAGTGAATCAGTTATACATATACATATGTTCCCATATCTCTTCCCTCTTGCATCTCCCTCCCTCCCACCCTCCCTATCCCACCCCTCTAGGTGGTCACAAAGCACCGAGCTGATCTCGCTGTGCTATGCGGCTGCTTCCCACTAGCTATCTATTTTATGTTTGGTAGTGTATATATGTCCATGCCACTCTCTCACTTTGTCACAGCTTACCCTTCCCCCTCCCCATATCCTCAAGTCCATTCTCTAGTAGGTCTGTGTCTTTATTCCCGACTTACCCCTAGGTTCTTCATGACTTTTTTTTTTCTTAGATTCCATATATATGTGTTAGCATATGGTATTTGTCTTTCTCTTCCTGACTTACTTCACTCTGTATGACAGACTCTAGGTCCATCCACCTCACTACAAATAACTCAATTTTGTTTCTTTTTATGGCTGAGTAATATTCCATTGTATATATGTGCCACATCTTCTTTATCCATTCATCAGATGATGGAGACTTAGGTTGTTTCCATGTCCTGGCTATTGTAAATAGAGCTGCAATGAACATTTTGGTACATGACTCTTTTTGAATTATGGTTTTCTCAGGGTATATGCCCAGCAGTGGGATTGCTGGGTCGTATGGTAGTTCTATTTGTAGTTTTTTAACGAACCTCCATACTGTTCTCCATAGTGGCCGTATCAGTTTACGTTCTTACCAACAGTGCAAGACTGTTCCCTTTTCTCCACAACCTCTCCAGCATTTATTGTTTCTAGATTTTTTGATGATGGCCCTTCTGACGGGTGTGAGATGATTTCTCATTGTAGTTTTGACTTGCATTGCTCTAATGATTAATGATATTGAGCATTCTTTCATGTGTTTTTTGGCAATCTGTATATCTTCTTTGGAGAAATGTCTATTTAGGTCTTCTGCCCATTTTTGGATTGGGTTGTTTGTTTTTTTGTTATTGAGCTGCATGAGCTGCTTATAAATTTTGGAGATTAATCCTTTGTCAGTTGCTTCATTTGCAAATATTTTCTCCCATTCTGAGGGTTGTCTTTTCGTCTTGTTTATGGTTTCCTTTGCTGTGCAAAAGCTTTGAAGTTCCATTAGGTCCCATTTGTTTATTTTTGTTTTTATTTCTAGGAGGTGGGTCCAAAAGGATCTTGCTGTGATTTATGTCATAGAGTGTTCTGCCTATGTTTTCCTCTAAGAGTTTGATAGTGTCTGGCCTTACATTTAGGTCTTTAATCCATTTTGAGTTTATTTTTGTGTATGGTGTCAGGGAGTGTTCTAATTTCACACTTTTACATGCACCTGACCAGTTTTCCCAGCACCACTTATTGAAGAGGCTGTCCTTTCTCCACTGTATATTCTTGCCTGCTTTATCAAAGATAAGGTGACCATATGTGCATGGGTTTATCTATGGGCTTTCCTTCCTGTTCCATTGATCTATATTTCTGTTTTTGTGCCAGTACTATACTGTCTTGATTACTGCAGCTTTGTAGTATAGGCTGAAGTCAGGGAGCCTGATTCCTCCAGCTCCATTTTTCGTTCTCAAGATTGCTTTGGCTATTCGGGGTCTTTTGTGTTTCCATACAAATTGTGAAATTTTTTGTTCTAGTTCTGTGAAAAATGCCATTGGTAGTTTGATAGTGATTGCATTGAATCTGTAGATTGCTTTGGGTAGTAGAGTCATTTTCACAATGTTGATTCTTCCAATCCAAGAACATGGTATATCTCTCCATCTGTTTGTATCATCTTTAATTTCTTTCATCAGTGTCTTATAATTTTCTGCATACAGGTCTTTTGTCCCATAGGTAGTTTTATTCCTAGATATTTTATTCTCTTTGTTGCAGTGGTAAATGGGAGTGTTTTCTTAATTTCACTTTCAGATTTTTCATCATTAGTGTTTAGGAATGCAAGAGATTTCTGTGCATTAATTTTGTATCCTGCTACTTTACTAAATTCATTGATTAACTCTAGTAGTTTTCTGGTAGCATCTTTAGGATTCTCTATGTATAGTATCATGTCATCTGCAAACAGTGACAGCTTTACTTCTTCTTTTCCAATTTGGATTTATTTCCTTTTCTTCTCTGATTGCTGTGGCTAAAACTTCCAAAACTATGTTGAATAAGAGTGGTGAGAGTGGACAACCTTGTCTTGTTCCTGATCTTAGTGGAAATGTTTTCAGTGTTTCACCATTGAGGACGATGTTGGCTGTGGGTTTGTCATATATGGCCTTTATTATGTTGAGGAAAGTTCCCTCTATGCCTACTTTCTGCAGGGTTTTTATCATAAATGGGTGTTGATCTTTGTTAAAAGCTTTCTCTGCATCTATTGAGATGATCATGTGGTGTTTCTCCTTCAATTTGTTAATATGGTGTATCCCGTTGATTGATTTGCGTAGACTGAAGAATCCTTGCATTCCTGGAATAAACCCCACTTGATCATGGTGTATGATCCTTTTAATGTGCTATTGGATTCTGTGTACTAGTATTTTGTTGAGGATCTTTGCATCTATGTTCATCAGTGATATTGGTCTGTAGTTTTCTTTCTTTATGACATCTTTGTCTGGTTTTGGTATCAGGGTGATGGTGGCCTCATAGAATGAGTTTGGGAGTGTTCCTCCCTCTGCTATATTTTGGAAGAGTTTGAGAAGGTTGGGTGTTAGCTCTTCTCTAAATGTTTGATAGAATTTGCCTGTGAAGCCATCTGGTCTTGGGCTTTTGTTTGTTGGAAGGTTTTTAATCATTTTCAGTTCAGTGCTTGTGATTGGTCTGTTCATATTTTCTATTTCTTCCTGGTTCACTCTCAGCAGGTTGTGCATTTCTAAGAACTTGTCCATTTCTTCCAGGTTGTCCATTTTATTGGCATAGAGTTGCTTGTAGTAATCTCTCATGATCCTTTGTATTTCTGCAGTGTCAGTTGTTACTTCTCTTCATTTCTAATTTTATTGATTTGAGTCTTCTCCCTTTTTTCGTTGATGAATCTGGCTAATGGTTTATCAATTTTATCTTCTCAAAGAACCAGCTTTTAATTTTATTGATCTTTGCTATCGTTTCCTTCATTTCTTTTTCATTATTTGTAATCTGATTTTTATGATTTCTTTCCTTCTGCTAACTTTGGGGTTTTTTTCTTCTTTTTCTTTCTCTAATTGCTTTAGGTGCAAGGTTAGGTTGTTTATTTGAGATGTTTCCTGTTTCTTAAGGTGGGATTGTATTGCTATAAACTTCCCTCTTAGCACTGCTTTTGCTGCATCCCACAGGTTTGGGGTCGTTGTGTCTCCACTGTCATTTGCTTCAAGGTATTTTTTGATTTCCCCTTTGATTTCTTCAGTGATCACTTGGTTATTAAGTAGTGTATTGTTTAGCCTCCATGTGTTTGTATTTTTTACAGATCTTTTCCTGTAATTGATATCTAGTCTCAAAGCGTTGTGGTCAGAAAAGATACTTGATATGATTTCAACTTTCTTAAATTTACCAAGGCTTGATTTGTGACCCAAGATATGATCTATCCTGGAGAATGTTCCATGAGCACTTGAGAAAAATGTGTATTCTGTTGTTTTTGGGTGGAATGTCCTAAAATTATCAATTAAGTCCATCTTGTTTAATGTATCATTTAAAGCTTGTGTTTCCTTCTTTATTTTCATTTTGGATGATCTGTCCATTGGTGAAAGTGGGGTGTTAAAGTCCCCGACTATGAATGTGTTACTGTCGATTTCCCCTTTTATGGCTGTTAGTACTTGCCTTATGTATTGAGGTGCTCCTATGTTGGGTGAATAAATATCTACAATTGTTATATCTTCTTCTTGGATCGATCCCTTGATCATTATGTAGTGTCCTTCTTTGTCTCTTGTAATAGTCTTTATTTTAAAGTCTATTTTGTCTGATATGAGAATTGCTCCTCCAGCTTTCTGTTGATTTCCATTTGCATGGAATATCTTTTTCCATCCCCTCACTTTCAGTCTGCATGTGTCCCTAGGTCTGAAGGGGGTCTCTTGTAGACAGCATATATACGGGTCTTGTTTTTGTATCCATTCAGCCAGTCTGTGTCTTTTGGTGGGAGCCTTTAATCCATTTACATTTAAGGTAATTATCAATATGTATGTTCTTACTCCCATTTTCTTAAATGTTTTGGGTTTGTCATTGTAGGTGTTTTCCTTCTCTTGTGTTTCTTGCCTAGAGAAGTTCCTTTAGCATTTGTTGTAAATCTGGTTTGGTGGTGCTGAACTGTCTCAGCTTTTGCTTGTCTATAAAGGTTTTAATTTCTTCATGAAATCTGAATGAGATCCTTGCTGGGTAATCTTGGTTGTAGGTTTTTCTCCTTCATCACTTTAAATATGTCCTGCCACTCCCTTCTGGCTTGCAGAGTTTCTGCTGAAAGATCAGCTGGTAACCTTATGGGGATTCCCTTGTGTGTTATTTGTTGTTTTTCCCTTGCTGCTTTTAATATGTTTTCTTTATATTTAACTTCTGATAGTTTAATATGTCTTGGCATGTTTCTCCTTGGATTTATCCTGTATGGGACTCTCTGTGCTTCCAGGACTTGATTAACTATTTCCTTTCCCATATTAGGGAAGTTTTCAACTATAATCTGTTTAAGTGTTTTCTCAGTCCCTTTCTTTTATCTCTTCTTCTTCTGGGACCCCTATAATTCGAATGTTGGTGCATTTAATGTTGTCCCAGAGGTCTCTGAGACTGTCCTCAGTTGTTTTCATTCTTTTTTCTTTATTCAGCTTTGCAGTAGTTATTTCCACTATTTTATCTTCCAGGTCACTTATCCGTTCTTCTGCCTCAGTTATTCTGCGATTGATCCCTTCTAGAGTATTTTTAATTTCATTTATTGTGTTGTTCATCATTGCTTGCTTCCTCTTTAGTTATTCTAGGTCCTTGTTAAATGTTTCTTGCATTTTCTCTATCCTATTTCCAAGATTTTGGATCATCTTTACTATCATTACTGTGAATTCTTTTTCAGGTAGACTGCCTGTTTCCTCTTCATTTGTTAGGTCTGGCATGTTTTTACCTTGCTCCTTCATCTGCTGTGTGTTTTTCTGTCTTCTCATTTTGCTTATCTTATTGTGTTTGGGGTCTCCTTTTCACAGGCTGTAGGTTCGTAGTTTCCGTTGTTTTTGGTGTCTGTCCCCAGTGGCTATGGTTGGTTCAGTGGGTTGTGTAGGCTTCCTGGTGGAGGGGACTAGTGCCTGTATTCTGTTCGATGAGGCTGGATCTTGTCTTTATGGTGGGCAGGTCCACGTCTGGTGGTTTGTTTTGGGGTGTCTTTGGCCTTATTGTGATTTTAGGCAGCCTCTCTGCTAATGGATGGGGCTGTGTTCCTGTCTTGATAGTTGTTTGGCATAGGGTGTCCAGCACTGTAGCTTGCTGGTCGTTGAGTGAAGCTGGATCTTGGTGTTGAGATGGAGATCTCTGGGAGATTTTTGCTGTTAGGTATTACATGGAGCTGGGAGGTCTCTTGTGGACCAGTGTCCTGAAGTTGGCCCTCCCACCCTGATGCCTGGCTGGAGCATCAAGAGCCTTTCATCCACATGGCTCAGAATAAAAGGGAGAAAAAATAGAAAGAGAAAAAAAGAAAGAAAAAGAGAAAGAAAGAAAGGATAAAATAAAGTAAGATAAAATAAAATAAAGTTATTAATATAAGAGATAAAAAATAATTTTTAAGAAAAAAAATTTTTAAAGTGAAAACAAACAAAAAAACCCTGGACAGACAGGACCCTATGACAAATGGTGAAAGCAAAGCTATACAGACAAAATCTCACACAGAAGCATACACATACACACTCACAAAAAGAGAAAGAGTGGAAAAAATAATATATCTTGCTCCCAAAGTCCACCTCCTCAATTTGGGATGATTCGTTGTCTATTCAGATATTCCACAGATGCAGGGTACACCAAGTTGACTGTGGAGCTTTAATCTGCTGCTTCTGAGACTGCTGGGAGAAATTCCCCTTTCTCTTCTTTGTTCACACAGCTCCCGTGGTTCAGCTTTGGATTTGGAACCGCCTCTGCGTCTAGGTCGCCTGAGGGCATCTGTTCTTCACTCAGACAGGATGGGGTTAAAGGAGCAGCTGAATTTGCGGCTCTAGCTCACTCAGGACAGGGGAGGGAGAGGTATGGATGCGGGGCAAGCCTGCAGCAGCAGAGGCCAGCGTGACGTTGCACCAGCCTGATGTGCCCCACGCGTTCTCCCGGAGAAGTTGTCCCTGGATCACCGGACCCTGGCAGTGGCGGGCTTCACAGGCTCCTGGGAGGGGAGGTGTGGATAGTGACCTGTGCTCGCACAGAGGCTTTTTGGTGGTTGCAGCAGCAGCCTTAGCATCTCATGCCTGTCTCTGGGGTCCACGCTGATAGCCACAGCTCATGCCTGTCTCTGGAGTTCCTTTAAGCAGTGCTCTTAATCCCCTCTCCTTGCGCACCAGGAAACAAAGAGTGAAGAAAAAGTCTCTTGACTCTTTGGCAGGTCCAGACTTTTTCCCGGACTCCCTCCCGGCTAGCCGTGGTGCACTAGCCCCCTTCAGGCTGTGTTCACGGCACCAACCCCAGCCCTCTCCCTGCGATCCGAATGAAACCCGAGTCTCAGCTCCCAGCCCCTGCCCGCCCTGGCACGTGAGCAGACAAGCCTCTCGGGCTGGTGAGTGCTGGTCGGCACCAATCCTCTGTGCAGGAATCTCTCCACTTTGCCCTCCACACCCCTGTTGCTGTGCTCTCCTCTGTGGCTCTGAAGCTTCCCCCCTCTGCCACCCGCAGTCTCCGCCCGTGAAGGGGCTTCCTAGTGTGTGGAAACCTTTCCTCCTTCACAGCTCCCTCCCACTGGTGCAGGTCCCGTCCCTATTCTTTTGTCTGTTTATTCTCTTTTCTTTTGCCCTACCCAGGTACGTGGGGAGCTTCTTGCCTTTTGGGAGGTCTGAGGTCTTCTGCCAGCATTCAGTGGGTGTTCTATAGGAGCAGTTCCACATGTAGATGTATTCCTGATGTATCTGTGGGGAGGAAGGTGATGCCTGTGTCTTACTCCTCTGCCATCTTCCTCCCTTCCTCCATTGTGAATCTTAATGAACCAATTATAAACTGTCTGATCACCTTTTTTCTCTTGCCCTTTGCAAATCACTTTTCTCACCTAAAACTTTTTTTTGGTCTTTCATTAGATAAAATGTTACTTCCTCCATGACAGGATGTTTTCTGTGATAAATCTATCTGTGAATTTTGCTATATACTTGAGTTGGTTTTGCTTTACAAATACGTAGAATATGCAGATGTCCTTTTCACATTTTAATCTTCATAGCTTGTGAGGTAAGAGTTACAAAAGAAGTTCAGAGAACTCAAGTAATTTGCCCAACTTCCAACATATAATAAATATTAGAGCTGGAACTTGAATTCTGGTCTTCTGATTCTGAACCCTGTGAAGGTGACTGACCCCAGCCTGAAATAACTGGTATTTACAGTATGGACTGACTGAAATTTTATCAATAATAACATTTTTTATATTCAAATAAGGTCTCTAAAAAAAGATAAGTTATAGCCATACATATAAGAATTTATCTTCAACCTATCTATTAGTGCTTAACAGAAAAGTAGCCCCCTTTTTAACCTAGTCCATTGTAATATTTTTTAAAAAAAATATATAATAGGGCCTCCCTGGTGGCGCAGTGGTTGAGAGTCCGCCTGCCGATGCAGGGGATGCGGGTTCGTGCCCCGGTCTGGGAGGATCCCATATGCCGCGGAGCGGCTGGGCCCGTGAGCCATGGCCGCTGGGCCTGCGCATCCGGAGCCTGTGCTCCGCAACGGGGAAGGCCACAACAGTGAGAGGCCCGCATACCGCAAAAAGAAAAAAAAAAAAAAAAAAAAAAATATAATAGACATTCCTTTAAAAGACAAAAACCCAATAAATAATATGGCAAACCCTTGTCTACACAGTAGGAAATATACTTTCATTTTATGGACCTCTATATGCTCGTTTGTCAGTTTGTTAAAACAGGAAAAACGGCTGGTATCTCTTCAAATGAACAGCATAATTCAATCATGTATAAACCTTTCCCCCGCTGCAGGCACAAATTCATTCTTGCTTTGGGAATATGCAGGTTTTAAAGCTGAAGTGATCATTCAAGTCACAGATACACAACATTTAAAACAATGTTGAAATTCTAAGTCTTTAACTTCAGTTGGTATAGACAATTTTGAATCTTCAGCTAAACTGGAAGCCATTAGTCTCCAGATTTCCTGTTATATTTGCTATAAAGCATCTCAAGAGATGGATTCCAGAATAGGTCACAGCACTGTGAAAAAAAAAGAAAAAAAGCAAAATCATTTTCTTCCTTACTTCAGAGGTAGTAACAGATCTGAATTCATCTAACTCAAAATCTGTTTACAAACTCTTGTGAGTTCCATGTATGAAACAGAATGTCTTAATCTGTCCTACTTTTCCTCTCTTCCCCCAGCCTCTTGAAGTATTCTAAATCTGGAGATCCACATTATCGGATCTATGTCCTTCATGATTTTAAAAATTTCACATCTATTGTTTTGCCTTTTATTTTCCAGACTAAAAGTGTTTTTTTGTTTGTTTTGGTTTTTATTGCAGTATGATTGACACATAACACTATATTAGTTTCAGGGGTACAACAATTTGATATTTGTATATATCGCAAAATGATCACCACAATAAGTCTAGTTACATCCATCACCATTTATAATTAAAAAATATTTTCTTTTCTTGTGATGAGGACTTTTAAGATCTTCTCTCTTAGCAACTTTCAAATATGCAATATAGTATTAATGTAGTCACCATACTGTACATTTCATCATCCCCATGGCTTATTTTAGAACTAGAAGTTTGTACCTTCTGACCTTCACCCATTTCTCTTACCCCCAACCTCTACCTCTGGCAACCACCAATCTCTCCTCTGCATCTATGAGCTTGTTTTGTTGTTGTTGTTGTTTTAAATTCCACATGTAAGTGATATCACACAGTATTTGTCTTTCTCTGACTTATTTCACTTAGCATAATGCTCTCAAGGTCTATCCATGTTGTCGCAAATGACAAGGTTTCCTTCTTTTTTGTGAATGAATAGTATTCTACTTGTGTATACAGAATGACCCTTGAACAACATGGGTTTGAATTCCATTTATCCATTTATATGTGGATTTTTTCTATGGTAAATACTACAGCATTACACCTGGTTGGCTGAATCCAGGGATTTGGAGAAAATGTGGACATAGTGGGTCGACTATAAGTTATACTTGGATTTTCGACTGGGCCAAGGGTCAGAGCCCCTAACTCCTAACACTATTCAAGGGTCAACTGTATTAATACCACATTTTCTTTATTCACTCATTCACCAAGGGGCACTTAGGTTGTTTCCATATCTTGGCTATTGAAAATAATGCTGTAACAAACATGGGAGTGCATATATCTTTTCGAATTAATGTTTTCATTTTCTTCAGATATATATCCAGGAGTGCAGTTCCTGGATCACATGATAGTTCTATTTTCAGTTTTTTGAGGAATCTTAATACTGTTTTCCTTAGTGGTTGCACCAATTTACATTCCCACCAATAGTGCACAAGGATTCCCTTTTCTCCACATCCTTGCCAATACTTGTTGTTTCTTGTCTTTTTGATAACAGCCATTCTAACAGGTGTGAGGTAATATCTCACTGTGGTTTTGATTTGCATTTCCATAATGATTAGTGATATTGAGGATCTTTTCATATACCTGTTAGCCATCTGTATGTCCTCTTTGGAAATATGTCTATTCAGATCCTCTGCCCATTTTTAAATCCATTTTTTGCTATTGAGTTGTATGAGTTCTTTATATATTTTGGATATTAACCCCTTATCAGATATATGACTTGCAAATATTTTCTCCCATTCAGTAGGCTGACTTTTCATTTTGTTGATAATTTCCTTTGCTGTGCAGAAGCTTTTAGTTTAATGTAGTCCTATTTACTTATCTTTGCTTTTGTTGCCTTTGCTTTTGGAGTCAGATCCAAAAACTGATCACCTACACTGATGTCAAGGAACTTAGGGCCTGTTTTCTTCTAGGAGTTTTATGGTTTCAGGTCTTAACATATTCTTCTGCATGTGGCTGTCCAATTTTCCCAGCACCATTTATTGAAGAGATTGTCCTTTCCCCACTGTATATTCTTGGCTCCTTTGTAGATTAATTTCTCATATATGCATGGGTTTACTTCTGGGCTCTCTATTCTGTTCCACTTACCTATGTGTCTGTTTTTATGCCAGTACCGTACTGTTTCATTACTATAGCTTTGTAACACAGTTTGAAATCAGGAAGTGTAATGCCTCCAGCTTTGTTCTTTCTTAAGATTGATTTGGCTATTCGGGGTCTTCTGTGGTTCCACACAGCTTTTAGGACTGTTAGTTCTATTTCTGTGAAAAATGCCATTGGAATATCTTCTGTTTTGCTTTTTATTTCCCAGACTAAAATTCTGATTTCTTTAATTTGTTCTTTTTGTCTCAAAGATTCAATTACCATGATAATGTAGACCTTTTTTCATGATTTTTTAAAAAAAAAATCATCACCATTATTGTGTCTATTATTCGATCTATCTTACTGTATCCATCCATATCCTTTCATCCATTTGTCAGCATGGAAGTGAACACATGGTTTCTTGGGATACATGGACTTTTATGGAGACACTATGACATTTATGGATACATGTATGGTGTATACCTGTATATAAAACAGGTAAAATATTTTCTGCTGTATTGCTAATTCTCTTTTTGATAAAGTACAGCATTTTAGACTTTTTGACCAAAGCTGCCTACTTGAGAACAGCCCATAATGATTCTCAGTTACAACTGAAGTTACACATGTACGGTTTACAGGAGCAATACAAGTTGGATAGTCCACACACTAACTATGGCACCGTGAACTGATTTGCAACATTTCTGTCAACTCATATGATTTTCTTTGTCCTTAAGACTCAGTTCTCATTTGCTTGTAAACCACAGAAACAATTATATTGTGCCTACTTATATATTTCTTCCATACCATTTATAAAAACAGACTGATCCCAGAATCAATCTTTAGGGGTCTTTCACCAATTATATTTCTCTACTCAGCTGGGGCAGAGTTCAGACATGAAGGTTAGCACTTAACTTTTGCCAGCAGGCTTAAAGGCCAAACCCTGTTGGACTACATGTCTACCCACACTTCCACCTTTCTCCTACCAAGATCATACAGGAAGACAAGGAAATAAAACTTGACTTACTTTATAATAATTATTCTGTGAGTAGGCCAAATTCTCTTTTGGAGGGATGTACTGGGAGTTGGTCAAGCAAATAAAAGCGAGCAGTATAAATAACTCTACTTTCTGAATTGGGTTTTGAGAATTACAGAGTACAACCTGACAACTTCCTGTATGTTGTCACTGTGGTATGGTGAACGCTGAAGTTTTGAAAGCCAGCAGCCTCCTGCGTGTGTCTCAATTCTTAAGACTTTGAGTGCTGTGTGGCTTCTGCAGTGCCTTAGTCACTTAGTGATACAGTGGCAGTGATTCCAAGGTCATGCAGCAGAAAATGCTGGCACATCTAAAGAAGGGTACGCCTCTAAAAAGTGCTGAGAATCTGGGGCTTCCCTGGTGGCGCAGTGGTTGAGAGTCTGCCTGCCAATGCAGGGGACACAGGTTTGTGCCCCGGTTGGGGAAGATCCCACATGCCACGGAGTGGCTGGGCCCGTGAGCCACGGCCACTGAGCCTGCGCATCTGGAGCCTGTGCTCCGCAACAGGAGAGGCCACAACAGTGAGAGGCCCATGTACCACACACACAAAAAAAAGTACTGAGAATCTGATAGTTTGGGTTGTTGGCCTAACCCTGCCATTCACTGGCTGACCTTTGGGAAGGAAAGAAACTAACATTTATTATGTGGCTAATGTGTGTACATCAGTCACAATGCATTTTATTTAATCCTTCTGTCATATTTTTTTACTCAGAAAATGAAATAAGTTGCTTTAAAAGCTACTGCCAAGAAGTAGAGGAACCATGCAAAACCATGGCTGTCTGACTCTGAGGTCCATGCTTTTTTTTTTTTTTTTTCATGTGCTTTCTATTTCAGCAAATACCTCTCTGTAACTCACTTCACTTCTCCGACTTGTAATCATATCTGTGAAACAGGGATGCTTACTTTGTGGATCCATTAAGTGTTTTGAATGATCTAGTGACATAACCTCCCCCGAGACCATCTGTTTTCAGATAGCTCCAGTTGTTCTTAATGTCAAGCCACAATCTAGCTCAACTGATCTGGTAGCATACAGCTTATAGCAGTGTGAGACTACTGTTTGATCATTCCCTTGTTTTAACACTATAATTCTACTAATGTAGCTCAAGAAAACATTGTCAGTTTTTCCCCAGTCCCATTATACTATTAAACTCAGCTTACAGTCAACTAAAACATTTATTTTCAATAAATGCTGCTGTTAGGCCATAATTTGCCCATCTTATGTTTGTTTTGCCTTTTTAGATGAAGTCTCACTTCCTTCTTATTAAATGTTTAAAAGAAACAGATATATTTCTATGACAATGCTCAGGGCTCTAAGAAGAATTAGGATTTCATTCCTGCCCTTAGGAGTTCCCACTGTATACAGACAAATGAACAGGATAAATACCTGAATGTAAGACAAGGGGGAAGAGCATTTTGTAGGAAAGAATGAAGATGGATTTAGACTTGCATGTTCATAATTACAAACAATTTAATTGTGATCTGGATTTGTAGGAAGTAGAATGACTGCTTAGAGGACAGTTTCATATACAACTGTTACTTGGTTTCATTATTTTCTCATAGAAACTATCATAGTGCCTCAAAGAAGTTAGAGTCAGAAAATCACAGGGAAGTGGCACTGCATTTCTGCTAGTATATAGGTTACTTACTGTACCCAAACTGTACACTGAAAAGACAAACTCATGTTTCATTGCTAAACCACATCTAATATCTCAAAAATTGCTGCTCAGGAAATAACCATCCTGTCTGCTACTGATGCTTAATTCTAACTTATATGAAGCATTTCTTCTTTGCACATCGTCCTTTAAAAGGAAAATTCTTATCCTTCACAGCCTGAATGAGCTTTCTACCATAGATATGAGCTGTTTTTCTTTAGAATTGAGAAAGAGATGGTAGTATCTTTATTATGGCTGTTGTTTAGGGGATTTAAAAAGTAAAAAGTTTCACTTTTACTGTGGTCTAGGGTTGAAATAGGCTGAGGTGGAAAGATCATGAAGATACTACAGGGAAGATTCAGCAAGAATCTGCAGAAAAAAGAAAGAATAGAGGGAAGAAAAAAATAAAAGTGTTGATGGGTTGTACCAATAAATTATGGCTAAGTGCATAGTCTTCCAAGCTCCTCTAATTTTAAGTGATACCTCAGATACACTGATTTAATACTAAAGGTTGTTAGTACATAAAGTTATATGTTAGTACATAAAGACAATTCAACTCTTACCTTACAGGAAACAACTGAGGAAAACATCCCTGTGTTTTAGTGTCAACAAATTTCTGGATCTGAAGGACTTGTTTTAAAAGATGTCCCTTGGAAGACTTGTCAATTTTTGTCAATACCATCTGTAGGAAAACAAATATTTAGGCATTAGAAATAAAGTACAGGTGACCCTTGAACAACATGGGCTTGAATTGCAAAGGTCCACTTATATGCAGATTTTTTCAATAGTAAATACTACAATATTACACGATCTGTGGTTGATTAAATCCACAGATGTGGAACTGCAAATATGGAGGAACCCCGAATAGGGAGGGTTGACTATAAGTTACACTTGGATTTGTGACTGCAAGGAGGGTTGGTGCCCCTAACTCCCACACTGTTCAAGGGTCAACTGTTATTTCTTAATATACAGTTTTATACATTTTAGTTACAAATTTCAATAATAACTAGGTGACCTATGCAAGTTTCTTAATCTCTCTGTACTTGTTTCCTCATCTATAAAATAAAAGCAATACCTCCTAAAGGAGTTGCTGAGAAGATTAAATGAGTTAATGTATGCAATATATAAAGCATACACTATATATGTTTGCTGTTTCCGATGCTTTAACTACACAGGGCCATAATATCTTGGATTCAAGACCAGTGAAAAGCACCCTGGAGCCATACTTGCAATTGCCATATGCCAAATGTTTCATACGATCACTATATATCTTATGGTCTAAGATATAGAAGTGAATATTATTAGGTTGATCCATATAAAACTGCCAACATGATCATTTTTGAACTACATAATTGTTCTGCCTTATATGTAAAATTTAAAGGAAAAATTAGAAATCAGGCTATTTGTAGGTTGTAGCCACTATAGTTATATTCCAAGCTATAGCGATATATAGTTATATTCCAAGTAAGCCTAGATTCTACTAGGTTCAACAGTAAATACTTTGAATAATTTACTTACTCAAAGACAATTATGAATACATACTAGAGGAAGGTCAATGCATGGATGATTACAAAATCAATTAAAAAGTAAAAGCTTGATGTATCTGTCGGAGGTTTTCCTAGGGAATTTCTATAAAATTAAATTTCCTGACTAATCATTTATGCTTTTCAGTTATAAAAAAAATTAATGATTGTAAATCAACTATACTTCAATTAAAAAAATATTAATGGCAGAAGGAGCGAGAAGAAAGTGAAAGTCTTTTTTCATAAAGGCAAATATGCTGATATTTAAAAGGAGACATAATTCCTCTATCACAACTTCTTTTCCAAAGAAGAAAGGTTAATATTTCCTTAAAGTTAAAACTGAGAAAAATATATGATTCCACAAAATGGTATCTATGATATCAAATTAGGAGTACTATCACTATCACTTAATATAACCAGTTGTGCAATATTTGGGTTTCTTTTTTTTTTTTTTTTACTACATAGACTATGTTTACCAATCCTTTGGCTCCTCATAACCATAAATTACCTCTCATGTTTCACAGGGCTTTTGCAAACCCCAAGAATTCCGTAACCCCAAGAATACAGAAAAGTTTCTGATTGGTAACATGGTTTGATTTGCATTAAACTCCAAAACCACTACATTTCAGTGGTTTTCTGACATTTTTTTGAAACCAAATTATAGTCAGTGGGCTCTTTTCCTTAGAGAGGAACTTTAAGACTGCCATTTTATCTGGAAAACCTACAAAGCAAATAAATGTGGATACCAACCTAGCAATCTGTATTCTATTCTAGGGTAAACAACAGTAAGAACTGGTAAGATATTCTCATAAGAAATTTTGTTTTCCTTAAGAATATAAACATCCTACTTATGTGTGCTGGAGCCTACTATATTCCTGTGATGTTCTTAAATTCCAGATTAGTTTAGCAAATTTTTCAGTTGCAGTTTTGTTTACATTCTGATAAGTACTATCTGCTAAGCTGCTGTTAAGGAGCTACTAATGAGTCTTAGCAAATATTTATATTGTCACTTAAAAAAAAATCCAAAAAACAAAGAAAAGCACTTAGGAACACTAAATGAACAGTTTAGAAAACTTTTACTTTGCTATAATTTTGAAAACTTAAAAGCTAGGAGAAGGAAAAGGGAATAAAAGTACCACAGAACTTATTTTAATATTAATGGCTGATAATTGAAAAGACTGTTTAAAAGGTACTCTTTTTTATCTTTTGAGGAGGCAAGGCCTACTCTTTCATTAAAAAGATGTACACATGTGCACATGCACACACACAGACACAGACACACAGGGAACTTGTATTTCTAAATGCAACTATGATTCAAAAGAAATACTTACCACATAAGGTAATGCAAATTCTTCACACATTTCTATGGCAATGTTGTCTGTTTTCTGAATTCCAACAACACTATCTACTAACAAAAATGTTCTCATCAAACTGTAAGAACGCAGAAAAGATTAATGACAATATAAAGTATACTCATTCATTTCTTCCCCCCAACTTTCACTATACTAAGAAATTTTACTTTGAATAATTATCAATTCAAAATTTAAAAATTTCTTTAAGCAAAAGGAATTCTCAATTCACTATGAAGTCCATCCTACAGTCCGAGAGGTCTCAATGTTGTTTACATTCAGTAACTAAATTCATTAATATTAATTTATTTCAATAGTATATATTGAACGTAAGATATTCTGCCTAGAACTGGATACAAAGATGAATGAGCCCCTTCCTCTAAGAGCTTGAACTCTAGTGGGAGAAAGAAACAGGAACCCAATTAACTATAAGTTACCATAAAAAGGTCTAAATTTTCAAATATTACTTTAAGACTAACAGATAACAGAAACCAAACATGTTATATTTTGTATTTTCTTTTGCAAGTATTTTATCTTAGTTTCTATGTAAAGCTACAACAAGCAAGATACTTGTAAACACTTTTTTATTCTTCAAAAGGTTAACATTAATTTTTCTATATATTGTGCAATGCTTGAAACATAGACCTGCTACTTGACTACCTATGGAGACAAAAAAAGGTAGTATTTACAGAGGCTGTGATGTCAGAAGTATTTTAAGGATAATCAGAATTTACTGAAGTTTATTTAAATCTGGTAAATACCACATTACCCAACAATTTTCATTTTTAAAAATAGCCAGCTTAGAGTTTGGTATAAAAAAATTTAAATAAAGTCTGCTGAATTACTACTGATAGTCTCAATTTAGGAAAACAATTGAATTTAAGTTTAAGCTAACTTACAGGAAAAAACTAAGCAGGCAGTATATAACTTGCTCCTAAATACTGTACTGTAGAATATTATGAGAATAAAGTGGACTTTCTAAAAAAGTCATTTGATAAAACTGAAGTGTTCATCATATGTAGAATGTCCTAGTCATGAGAACTTTGGGGGGTTCAACATAACAATTACAAGAAAAGTGTTTTTCTTACTTCTTTCGTTCTTTTAGATAGGTTTCTACCATGTCAACAAAATCTTCAGGTGCTCTATAGCCATAACCTGGCATGTCCACCAATGTAAAATATTTTCCAACTTTGAAAAAATTCATTTTCTTTGTGTGGCCCTGATAACGTAAATGGAAAAATAAAAGCTTTCTTAAAATATGTCCTTTATATATTTCATGATTCAAAATATTTTCTGTTCAATTAACAATTACTTATTAAAAGCATAAAAGTATTCTGTATATAACCCTATGCTGACGATAATACAGGAAAAGAAGACAGAAGGCAAATGGCTGGAGATAAGCTTAGATGATACTACTTCTTCCCTCCAATTCATTTTTTAAAGAGAATCTATACGATTTAAGAACCTTAGATTCCATATTAGAAACAACGTAGGCAAAATATTTTTGAGTCTTTCCTACTTCATTAGCTCCCTCTCTGTGAAAAAGTTATACTGTTCTAAATAGTACGACTGCATTAGTCAATATTCTCTGGTGAACAATATAACTCCACTTTAAAGAGGAATGAATTATGGCACAGATAGGTTAAATTAAATGCTTACTATCAGTCATACAAGTTTGCATAACACCTAGATGCAAAGCCTGATAGTTTATTATGCCTAGACTATAACTTTCCTAAAATCAAGATGTTTTGCATGTTTATTAGGTGGGTTTCGTGCTTTCATTAAGCATTTTTTAAAAAGCATGTACAACTGTAAAATGTGCAACTAAAACTGATGTAAAGATGATAAAAAGTGGTTTATTCATGTGGTTTCGTGTCCACGGACATTATTAATCAGAAAAGGAAAGATTAACACAAATAACTTTAAAAGTCAATTGTTTAGAACTTAGAAGAAATATTTTCAGAGGAAAGATTTTATAAATGATGCTTAGGTTCCCAGGCAGCTTATGTGTCTACATATAGGAAAATAATTTTAGAATTACTGATTAGCAATGTCAAGAATACATTTTTTTCATTGTCCTCTCACAGCAGAAAGGGAACAACCCTACCTAGAAGTGAGAGTTTAGCTGGGGTATTTGGTGAGGCAGGGCAGGAGGGAGTAAAGCTAGGAGGGTTAACAAATGACTACAATTGTCAAGGATGGTATCAAGGAATCAACCATAGGAAAAACTGCGGAGCAAGAGAAGACCAGTGAAGCCTCAGGGAAGGGTTCCAATGCAAGGAAACAGGGGCAGTGAGCATTGGGTTGGTGTGAACATTTTGCCAAGGACAGATAATAAGGTGAGGGGAACTGAGGTGAGTTTTGAGGAGAGGATATCTTAAATATTGGTAGAGTCTGCATTATTGAGAAGAAAGCAGAGGAAATTAGAAAATGACAGAAAGCTACTGCAGGAGGCTGGCTGGGATATTAGGCACATAATTTGGCCCTGGGTAAACTGGGAAGCGCCTGATGGGTGTAAATATATGAGTTAGCAAGGTATAAAAGATTACAGGAGGAAAAAATAATACACTTTAAAGCTGTTTTCTTTAAAATCAAAGTAGAAGTAGATGATCATTCTCAAAGAAGCAAATATAGAATGACACTAGAACAACTCTTTGGAAAAGACTGGACCAAGGAAGATTTCCCCAAGATACTGGCAAGACTACTAAAATAACTCCAGATACCCTTTCTTCTCTTCAGAGAAATACACAGGCATTAATGAAATGTCTTACATTAGTACTTGTGTGAAAGAAATCACTTTCCTAGGAACTTAGCAATGATGGTTTCTTCTACCCCTCCAACATTTATTATTCATCTTAGTCAATTCAGAGATAGTTAGATATATTTAAAATTTTAACATACCGGTTTTTTGGAGACTCTAACTTCAACCTCTGGGGCAAGTGAAAATAAAGCCTTTATTAGAGAGGATTTTCCAACATTGCTTCTGCCTATAAAACACACCTTATACAAGCAAAAAGAAGATAATTGAGTACTAGTTTATATATATATATATATAACTATATAATGTATTAGAAGCAAAAATCTGTGAATACTACTCAGTCTTGCCTAACCATAAAAAGTGGCTTATAGTTAGCCAAACCTCAAATTCTAATAGACAGCTACTATCTACTAAATGATTTCTATGTGGCAGGTACTGTTTTAAAAGCACTTAACATATTTTCTTATTTACTTTTTACAATATCTCTATGAGACTGATAATATTCGTATCCTCGTTTTACAAGTGATAAAACTAGAGGCAGAGAGAGGTTAAATAACTGGCCCAAAATTATACAGCCAGAAAGTGAAGAAACTGGAATCTGAACTCAGGGCATCTACATCCAGAACCTGTGCTTTTAATTACACTATGCCACTCAAGAATATCTGCAACATTTATTAAGAATTCCATATTTACAAAGCTTTTTTTTTTTTTCGCGGTACGCGGGCCTCTCACTGTTGTGGCCTCTCCCATTGCAGAGCACAGGCTCCAGACGCGCAGGCTCAGCGGCCATGGCTCACGGGCCCAGCCGCTCCGCGGCATGTGGGATCTTCCCGGACCGGGGCACGAACCCGTGTCCTCTGCATCGGCAGGCGGGCTCTCAACCACTGCGCCACCAGGGAAGCCCCTACAAAGCTTTTTTGAAGTTAAAAACTAGACGCGTTTCAACAAAACTGGCTCTGTCTTTGGAACCCTATTTCCCCACAAACTCTCAAAGTAGACCATAACACCATTATAATTACTCCTTTCTCTTGACCTTTCTTGTTCCAATTAAGCTTTTCTCCTTTAGTCTGAATGTAGGAAGCAACAAAATATTCCTAATATTAACCATTAGTACACATGGCTCGTCTATTTAATACAGTATTGAAGAGGGAACATTTCCAGTCAGTGCTTCTAAATGAGGGCGGTACCGCCCCCTGGGGTGTTTTAGAAATTTGTAAGGGCATTTTTGGTTATCAATAGGATTGGGTGGCATTTAGTGGGCAGGGGCCAGCAATGCTACACATTTTGCAAAACTGGGGTCAGTCCTTCAGAATGAATTGATTTGGGTCCTGCAAAAATTTCAAATGCTCTCCCAGATTAAATCCAATGATAATATACAGATAATAAAACTGAATTAAAAAGCCAATTACACAAAAAGTCCAGTAATTTAGAAAATTGAAAATCGATGCTATCTCAAAATCATTAAGTGATTTATGTACTCTTAAATTATTACAGCAGTTCTAAATATATTAGCAGAAAAGTTTCAGTGCAGTGGTACCGTTATCACAAGTATGTAAGGTCAGAGCCTTCATTTAACAGACAGAACAAAATAGTAAACTGCAGGACATGAATAAAATGCACACTCACTGAATTTCACTTAAGTTGTTTTAAAAAATCTTATACATTATCGCCATCTATACATAAATTTTTTTTGCCATGATAGGAAATTTAGATTGGGTGAAAATTACGTACTGATAAGAATCACTTCATTTGTGAAACTACTATACTTTTCATATTCTTCACTTTGTCTAGGCATGTATTCTCTACTGCAGTTAATTAGAAAAAAGATAAATGGTTAATTTTTTAAACGCCTTTTAAAGTCTTTTATATTCACTATCAAAATAATTAAAACTATATCTGCTTACTTTGTTATAATAATGATATGCGTCCACAGAAAGCTAGTAAATCTCTGCGGTTTGCTGACAAGAAAGAGATGACAGCAAAATCCCAGCCCATGCGGGTGTCCTCAGCACCCGCATCCGGCTGCCGTTCTCACCTCAGGGCGGCGGAGGTCCGGGGCGTGGTCGAGACGCACGGCGGAGCTGAGGTACTCGATGCGGTTCCGCGAAGAGGCCGTGAAGACGCTCTCCGCCCTCGCGATGTCATCCAGGCTCGGGTCGAAGATCTTCAGGTGAAGGTCGGGCCTCGAGCCCGGGACGAAATGCCGCTCGAGTTCTTGCAGTGGGAACACGAGCTTCGTCAGTTGCTTGCTTGGCAGCCGTAAAACTTCCGCGAAGGCCTGGGACGTGCAGTAAGGTCGTCTTCCGTTCCCCAGCTCTGCCCCCATCGCAAACAGCCGGCCCACGTCAAGCCGCAGCCCGCGCGCTGCCATTTTCCTCTTCTAGAAGCCCCGCCTCGGGCCTTCGTTTCGAAGGTCTGAACTGCGCGTGTGTGACCTTGCTCCCGTTACGCCTGCTGGGAATTGTAGTCTCCGCTGGCCTCGCTGGTTCCTGCTTAAGCTCTTCGCGTACAGAGAGCCGGAGGCAGGTGTTGCTTCGCAGGGGGAAAAAAAGTTCGCTGGGTGCCTTTCACACTCTGGCCCTGACACCTGTGCCTTTGACTTGTATGTCGCTGTGGGGAGGCTGTTTAACGATTTTCAGAGGTGAAGAGACATATCTGGCTGTGTGAGCCTTGAGCCTCAAATGAAGAAGAAAACCTGTGCAGCTCTGGTGGATTTCAGGCCGGTTTGCTCTTCACAGTTTCTGGTTGTCTCACGTACGTTGACGTTGTACAAATCACTAGGAAAAACACTTTCTCAAAAATGAAAAGGGCTGGTGAGAAATGTAGTTGAAAAAGCGCCTATTCATATTTTATTCAGCCTTCTCTATAGTTGCAGGAAATGTCATTAAATTTTAGAGATTTCTTACAGAATAAAAGAAAAAAAGTTTGCACAAGTGTTCGAGTTGTTTCATTGAAGTTACGTAATGACATCTTATTTCAAAAGTTTCTTTTCAAAGCAATTCAAACCGATCACTGCTGGAATGGGAGATACAGGGATCATGACAAAATGAATATCTGTAAGATATTCCTGCTTAAAAGACGATGGGTCTTCTAAAACCTTAGCAGCAAACAGCATACCAATGTTAACGCACTGTCTTTTGAGCGATTCCCCAGGTTGTTCAGTGACTAATAAGGGCAATTCTTGAATTAATGTTACACAAAAGTTAATGAACAGGACCAACGACTTGGAGAGTAGCCTGACCTACTGCCGGCCGGCTAATTTTCTGTTGATCTTTGTATTGGGCTTTGAGGCTTTCCTCCTTCCCCTAGTCTCACTCCTCCAAAGAAAACACTTCATTGTAAACATCCAGACATTCTGGATATATATATTACCATGTATGTATTTTAACTCAAAATACTGTTCTAAAGCCTTAAAAAATTTTTAAACAATATACTTGGAAGTCCTTTTATATCAATACGTACCGACCTACATGATTTAAAAAAAAAAAACAAAAAAAACCCCTAAACTACCATAAAAACACAAAGTCCGCATTCACTCCAAGCACTAGTTAGATATGAGAGGGTGGCCTCTTCTCTTGTTATCATTGTTCACATGTGGTTTTCACATTGTCATAGTAACATTTTCCTACATGATTGTTTTTAATGGAGGCATATTATTCCGTTTATTTCTCCAGCGTCTTATTGATCAATAATTAGGTTTTGTTATTACAACAATGCTACAGTGAGCACTCATGAATAGATATCTTTGCACACTTGTGGAAGTAGGATAAATTCCTAGAGGAGGACTTGATAGGTGCATAAGGTGTGTGCACTTTTTTTTTTTTAAAGAAGATGTTGGGGGTAGGAGTTTATTAATTATTTATATTTGCTGTGTTGGGTCTTCGTTTCTGTGTGAGGGCTTTCTCTAGTTGTGGCAAGCGGGGGCCACTCTTCATCGCGGTGCGCAGGCCTCTCACTATCGCGGCCTCTCTTGCTGCGGAGCACAGGCTCCAGACGCGCAGGCTCAGTAGTTGTGGCTCACGGGCCTAGTTGCTCCACGGCATGTAGGATCCTTCCAGACCAGGGCTCGAACCCATGTCCCCTGCATTAGCAGGCAGATTCTCAACCACTGTGCCACCAGGGAAGCCCAGGTGTGTGCACTTTCATATTTCTGTAGAAAAATCATCTTCCAAAGAAATTGCAACAAATTACTCCCTAATAAAAGAGTATTATAGCATCAAAACAAGAATTATAAAAGTAGAGTATTATAATGTTATATAATATTGCCATACATAGATGAAAAAATTTTTTAAATTATTTTTTGTTTTAGTTAATATTTTCCTGATTATTAAAGAGGATAAACATATTTTGAGATTTTTTTGGTCATTTGTATTTATTTGTTGTAAACATCATGTTTTCTATTAGGTTATTCACTTTAAAAAATTTGATTTGTAATAACTGTTTCTTTATTGAGAATGTTGATCTCTTGTCTGTCATGTTTTAAAAATATTTTTCCCAACTTGTTTACTTTTTACTTTCTAAGAATACTTTTTGATTGTACAGATTTTTAATTTGTAGGTGGCTAAGCTGAACAGTCTCTTATGTATTCTAAGCTTTATGTTATGTTTAGAAAATTTTTCTAAGATTATAAACAAATGAACCTATCTTTTCTTCTAGTAGTTTAACTTTTTTTACAGTTAAATATTTAATATAATTGCAATTTGTTATAATGAAAAGAGTCTGCTAGGAATTCAGCTTTATTTTTTTCCAAATGGTTAGCCATTTGTCTGAACAATATTTATTAAATAGTCTATCTTTTCTTCACCGAATGTGTATGTGGGTACATTTGCAGACAACTCTGAACTTTGAAAGTACTTTCATATGTGCTATTTCATTTCTAACTTTGGGGTCCCAGGTGTGGAGATAAACCTGAGCATGAAGGACTTTTGCCAATTCTTACAAGGGTTTGAGAGGTGTTCAGGGATTAATAGACATCACAGTACTCGTTTTGTAATCCCGCATGAGGCATTCATAGCTGTGAGGCCTGCTAGTCAGAGGGAAAAAGCTAGAAACTGGAGGAATTAGTATAGGGGAAATAACTCTGTTCTGGAGCTGCAGTGGAAATCATGGGGTACACAGGGAATTGTCAAAGTCCAGGAAAATCAGGCCAAATCAGTATTGAAGGGAATCCAGTCTGGTGGATGAATGTTGTAATAGTATTATCTGTTTACTGGCAATATTCTGCCTCTGACTGTAGGCAGCATCTTGGTTCCAGGTGGTCTGTCTGCATGAAGTAGTACCCTAGCTAACGGTTTTGGATTGGGAGTCAGGATCCTCCTGGATAGGCAGGGTGTCAGGGATACCATTCAGAATAGGGTTTAAGTCCTAGTGGGAAAAATGAGTGTGAATTAGGAAACCAAGCAGCTACTTAGTCATGCAGATTCCATAGACATAACAAGAATGTGAGATAGGGCTTGAATTGATCTAAGGGCATCTTAGCACTCCTCCCAGAGAACTGTGGAAAACCCACACTTGGTTTAGTTCCACAGCACTGAGGTCAAGACATACTCACTAAGCTGTGGTACCCCAGGGAGGCTGATAAATGAGGACTGTATTCATGGACTGTACTGTTCTGTACTCCTTCTTGTATAATACTTTAGTGTACATTATCTAATACTGAGAGTGATAAGGCACCCCTGGTCGATTCCACCATTTTGTTCATTCATCAAATATTCATGCTAGGCACTGTACTAAGAGCTGGAGGTATAAGACAGTAAATGAAACAAAGAAGTTTCTGTTCTCATATGTTATGGTCTTGAGACAGTAAGTAAAATAAGGGTATATTAGATAATGAAAAATGCTTAGGAAAAAGCTAAAGCTGGGTAGGGAGGTTAGATGTGTATGTGTGTAGAGATGTAGGAATGTTGCCATTTTAGTGTGATCTTCACTGATAAGGTGACTTTTGAGCGCAGATGTTAAGGAAGTGAGGGAATAACCATGTGATTATCTGGGGGAAGTATTCCAGGTGGAAGTGTGAAGGCTCAGAGACAGGAGTGTGTATGGCTTGTTTGAAGAATAGCAAGGAGGCCAATGTGGCCAGGATGGAGTAAAAAAGGATGGATTCTGGCAGTGACTCTAGCCAGCTTTGGCTTCGATATAGATATCTGAAGTGAATGTATGCATAAGTTATTTTTAGCTGGTTGGCATCCCTTGTGTAGGGAGGAACCTCCTACATCCACTCTATGTGGTTCTAATAGGCCTATCAATTAAAGAACTCCACTCTTCTGGTCACAGGAGGTGGGATTTGGTTATACATTGTGTGTATTATGACAATAACGATTACTTGGGTAATGTGCAGGTGATCGCAACCAAGCCAGTCATTATGTTAAAGTTGGACAGGCAGCTGGCTCTACCATTAAACCTTGTGTCATGATGTTGGAATGTGAGGCTTACACTCATGATGGCTGATGGCTATTCTTCACTGCTACATGAAGGATACCTATGGGGATTTAAGAGGGAATGAAGCTAACACAGAAAGAAAAACAGTATTGAGAGGTGGGGATGGGAGGTGGCGTGACTCCTGATGACCTATGTTGAATATCATGTTCTCTGTCCCTCTGCTGTCCAATCACACAAGTCAGTATGCTTCTCTCCTTGTTTACTGAAACTGATTTGACTTGGATTTGATGGCAGCCAAGAGTCCTGTTTAATAGAGCATTTTAAGATGATGTGTGGTTCCTTGTGTAAATTCAGAGCCCTCCAGACTACCATGCAGGATAGCTGGAATGTCCTATGTAAATTTCAACCCTATTATAGAGGAGTCATGGTAAAGCTTTAGGGCTTAGATTGCCTGTGGCTGCAAGTTAAGCAGGGCCAAACTATTACCCTCCCTTAATGTAACAGCTGGACTTTAGGAGGCTTAAGAATCTTCCTTCCACTCAGGATATTTCCTCATCCAGTGGATATTCATGATCTTTGGTAAAGGTCAGTAATCTGGGGCCTCCCTGGTGGCGCAGTGGTTGAGAGTCCGCCTGCCGATGCAGGGGATACGGGTTCGTGCCCCGGTCTGGGAGGATCCCATGTGCCGCGGAGCGGCTGGGCCCGTGAGCCATGGCTGCTAAGCCTGTGCGTCCGGAGCCTGTGCTCCGCAACGGGAGAGGCCACAACAGTGAGAGGCCCGCGTACAGCAAAAAAAAAAAAAAAGGTCAGTAATCTGGTTATGTTGTGAAAATTAGCAGAGTTCAGGATGTGTTTATAGTCATCCTTCTGAGAAAAAGTACCTTCTGTTTGACAGCTTAGGAGGTAGTTCACCACAAAGTTAACAAGATTTTACTATTTAATATGATTTGGGAGGGTATTACATACTTTATATACACTCCTTAGAATCAGCTTTCATTGCTAAAACCTATCTGACCTAAATGCTATAGTTATACTGTCATGTTTATCTAATAAGAATGGAAGGAACATAGGTAGAACAGGGGTGGGATCTTAGCATTAGGACAGGATCATCTCAATTATTCCTTCAGTGATGTCTGTCTCTATAACGAATTGCCATAGAATTCAGAGTGATCTCAATTTATGTCCAAGTCCTGTAAGTGTTAAGTTAGGGAATCCATCAAGACATGAAGAAGGAAAACATTGTAGGCAGAATCGGTAACATCAGAGAGTTAGCAAGCATAGAATACACATAGATTAACTCTCATCCTAGGCTAGAAATGGTTTGAAAGCTCTCACAGAAGCAAGGGCAGAGATTCTAGGAAAACGTAGAGAGAGGTAATGGATTAGGTCTCAGTGTCCAATTTACACAAGACCTTTTCCTATCATACTTTCCTGCTTGTTTTAAACAACAGTAATTAACGTTTATTGATTGCGTGCCATGCCAGGAATTGATCTAGGTGCCAGGAATCAGAAAAACATGGTTACAATCTAATTTGGATCTCAAAGTCTTGTATTAGGAAGACACATTGTATGAATGAGAGTAACATGGAAGAGCTTTCCACGTGTAACTTAAATTGCTTGAATTGTAATAACTACTGTCTGAGTGAATGCTATAAACTAAAAATGCATTTAATTATACTTTTTAAATTTTTCTGTGCAACAGCTGATTAAAAAATTAAATTACATTACCTAACATGTTGACACAAATTTACGGCACACATGTGTAACATGATGTATGATTTGTCCACATAATTTCCTAATTAGGTTATAAATTGTTATTCTTGAAATTTATTATTTGACCATCATTCAAGAAACAACAGAGACATAATTCTTATAATCCTCTTCTTTGGGAGCTCATCAATCACTTAGTTTCAGTTTATATTTCATTAATGTATCTTTAGAGAATATCTCTTACAGAGAGTTTTTTTTTTTCCTTCAGATAAGCTTTTTGAGCTTTCTTTTAAGGTTGTGTCTACTGTACTAACAGATTTCTAGAAAGATCTGGAGATTAAATATCAGATCTTGATCATGTGTAGGAGGTGAGCTCTTAGAATGATTTGGGTTTGGAGGAGGAGGAGTGTAGAGCTTCACTTCCTTCAAGGTTGTTTTTCTCAATAAAGAGAAAAACGGTTGTTTTATGTAGTCAGTTGTTCTCACTTGTAACTGCGTATTTGCTCTCTCTGCCATACTAGTGCTATTAAAATATTTTAGAACTCTCTTCAACTTGTTTTTATATTATTCAGTTATTTTTGTTGTTGTTGGAAAAAAGCATTTTGCTGTTCTCACAGATAATTCATTAACATTTTAATTATTATTACCTATTAGGCAAGATCATTTTGATGGGCAAGTTTACATTGTATCAATAGTATGCCTCTAATTTATATTTTCATTGCCTTACTGGAAGTGAATGGTGTGTTCTCTGGCACCCTGAATAGATGAGATGACATTCCAGAGGCAGAGATGTTGAGATACATTCAGGTTCTTTAACTTACTCACAGGTAGATTGTGTCAGTGGTCCCCAAGACTACTCCCCAAATTTGGTGATTCACTAGGTGGGCTCACGGAACTCAATATATGGGTGTACTCATGGCTATGATTTATCCAAGTGAAGGGATATGAAGCAAAATTGGTAAAGGGGAGGGCACTCAAGGTGAAGTCTGGAGAAAACCAGTCACAAGCTTCTATGAGTCCTCTCCCAGGGGAGTTGCACAGGATACACTTAATTCTGCTAGCAGTGAACTATAATGACACATGTGAAATGTCCACCAGGAACATTCACCTGAGCCTAGGACTCCAGTGTTTTATCATGGGCTGGCCATATAGCGCATAGTGCTTGTGTGGCTGACTGTGGTCACTGAAATTCCAGACTCACAGAAGGAAAGCAGATGTTCAGCCTAACCACATTGTTTGTACAAACAGTTTAGGTCCACTGAGCCACTGTTATCATTTAGGGGACGTTTCCTAATCAAGTTCTCAGATGCCAATCTTGCAAGCAAGCCTTTTTAAGGATAGCAGTCACAGGCCTGCTATGTTAACTCTTTTCTGCACATAGATTAAAAGGTTAAAAAAATTTTTTTAATGAGGAGTTTCTTATCTGCACTTGTTGTGAGAGCATATGCTTGTAGAAAAGCTCTATTTCAGGTTTTGCTCTAAATACAAATGATTTTTCTAGAGATTTTTGAGAAAGGTGGGACAAACCTGCTTTAGTCATTTGAGTGAAACATGGCAAAACCAGAACTCTTTATGATGAAGGAGGTTATAATCAACATTGCTGTGCCATCTACCTGTCATGAAGTATGGAGACCCTAAGAGCAGTGCAGTTAGCATTAATGGTTGAATTGGTATGAACAGCAGAGCCTAGGGTGACTAAGTGAATCCTGGGGTATTTAGCTGCAGTTGAGTGCAGTTAGGTTCTGGAATACTCCCTCCAACCTCCTTACTCACCCTCCTTCATGAGCTGGACAATACATTTCAAAGAATGTTTCGTGATTACTTTTAGAAAGGATGCTTGGATAGAAGTACAAGGCAGTTACCTGATAGGCAGATCTCATGGGTGGAGGGCATAGAAGGAGTGGCTGAGCCCAGAATGTAATGCAAGATGGTCTTCATGCTGTGGGGTACCCCTCTATTGCCCAACTACTACAAGCTAGGGCTTAATTCACTCTTCTCACCCTGTATCTGTATCTGTTATTTGCCAATGTAACTAACTGATTTTACCATGATAATATGAGCTCACAAACTTACATTACAAACCCACAAGCCAAAAAAAAAAAAAAGATAAAAGTAAAAAAAATCATTCTAGAGGTAATCAGAGTGAACAGATCTGGTAGACAAAGAATTTAAAATAAAACCAGTAAATATTCACAGAGAGATAAGGGGGAACATGAAAAACATGAAACAGGAAGCTTCAAAGAAGAACCAATTGGAGATACTGGATATGAATGTATTATTGTTGAAGTAAAGATCTCAGGGGATGGGCTTGATAATTGAATAACAGAGTGAATACAGCCAAAAAAAATGGTGAGCTGGATGATCAAATTAAAGAACAGTCTAGGAAAGCACTGGGAAGGGGTAATAAAATGAAACATAAAAAAATTAAGAGCTGTGGGGAGTAGAAGAAATGTTAGTATCAGTATTATTGGAGTCACTGTAAAATAAATGGAGGAAAATTAGTATTTTAAAAAATAATTATTGAAAAAATTTCCAGAATGGGAGATGTGAAACCTCAGTTTGAAAGGGCTTATACAACAGAATAGATGAAAGAAACTTTATGCCTAGTCATATTAAATTAACATTTTAGAGCAACAAGTACAAAAAGCAAATGTTAAAAATTTCCAGAGGATAAATGCAAGTCAACTACCAAGCAATAGGAGTCAGATTAAATCTTCTGGGTAGCAGCACTGAATGCGAGAAAATAATAAAGTAGCATTACTAAAGCACTGGAGAAAATGAACATCAATCTCAGTATACTTTATTGTTGACTAAATAAGCAATGACACACAAAAGCATATTCCAACAACCTAGAGCTAAAACTCTAGTCTAAACCACTGCTACTCTAAGTGCAAGTCCAAGAAGTGTCTGTTATCCATCTGGATGAGACAAGAAGCATATGCAGGAGTATAAATGAATACACCACTTCCTTTTTTTTTTTTGATAGTATCTTGTTAGGGAAAAAAAAAGTAAGCTGGACTAAACTGTGTGCTTAGAAATACAGATGATTTAGACTCTGGCACAAAGTTCTTTTTTCTAAAAATATCAAAACTGATATCAAACAGTTTGTAGACTAGTGCTGGTTCAGGGACCATATTTTGAGTAGCCTGTTTGCAGAGGATATCATTATGAGGTGGGTGTGGACTGGAGGTGCACAAGACCATAGGAAAATGAATGTGAGCTTGGGTATTTGTCTTGGCTTCGTGGTGGAAAGAAGTTTTAGATATTGATAAACTTTAAAACTTTATAGAAAAAATAAGCATAAATATGAATTTTATTAAGTTGGGCTATCCACTGTAAGAATAAAAATAGGATGTAGATCTTTTAAAATAGAATAGAAAATGGAATTCTTCTAATGGAAGTATTGGAAAAAGATAAGTAAATTTTAAAAGTATGGTAAATAGATACCTGGAAATAAGATGGCTGAAATATGATCTAATATCACAACAATATAATAAATATAAATAGTTTAAACTAACCCATAAAATGATACGATTCTCACATTGGTAAACAACAAAAACAAACACAATGAAAATGCAACATTCAAATTCATTAGGTAATTGTATATGCTGTCTTTGAGACAAAGTTTAAAATAAAATATGTAGCCTTTTAACTTCTTTTGAACTATTGGAAGCAGACAGATGGGGTGGGCCCGAGCCAGGATGTAGTTGAGGTGATTAATATCTTGAATATAAGGAACTTCAATATATCAACAAATATTATAGTTAACTCAAGCAGAAAGAGAAAAGGCTAGGCAAAGCATATTAATGGTCAGTTTACTGAGGAGGAAAACTGAATTGTATAGAAACAAGAAAAGGATTTATGACATACTACACAATGGCTTATGAATTATATATGTTTTATGACTCTTTCGAACATAGATAGACCATCAAGAGAAGACTCAGACTTACATAATAGTAATTGAATTTGACCATCTCTGATATTTTGCCAACATTTGGCCTTATACATATCATAGGCTTACATTTTAAAACTTTTTTTGTTTTGAAGTTCTATTTGTTAAGGTAGGAGGATAAAACACACTTTATTTAACAATTTGTTAGCTTGACTTATAACTTTAAAATATTTAGACATGTGCTATGTGGGCCTCCATCTGTACTCTCATGTGGGCCCAACAGATATTAGGAGTGGACTGATAAAGGAGACAGAATAATAAAAGAAAATCATAGCAGGCCTTTGTACCTATTGTGGAAGACTATACAAGCATAACAGTGGTTAAACAGTGTATTAATTTTCTGTTGCTGCTGTAACAAAATACAGCAGTTTAATGGCTTAAAACAACTTTTGTCTTACAAATGTATTGTCTTACAGTTCTGGAGGTCAGAAATCTGAAATGGCTTTATCTGGGCTAAAATCAAGGTGTCAGCAAGGCTGTGTTCCTTCTAGACGTTCTAGAGGAGAATCTGCCTCTTTGCCTTTTCCAGTTTTAGAGGCAGCCTGCATTCCTTGGCTCTTGTCTCCTTTCTCCATCTTCAAAGCCAGCAATGTAGCGTCTTTCATCCCTCTGATTCTGAGTTGCTTCCCTCCCTCTTTCCCCTGTAAGGGTCCTTGTGATTATATTGGACCCAACTAGATAATCCAAAATAATTTCCCCATTTTAAACTCCTTAACTTAATCACATTAGCAATGTCCTTTTTGCCATAAGAAACCTATTCACAGGTTCTAAGGATTAGGATGGACATGTTTGGGGGAAACATTGTTCTGACTACCACAAATGGAGAGTGGGAATAGGAAGGCAGGTAGAAATTGGAGCATTTGGAGGAATAGTTTCATTTTTTACTTTATATAACTTTGTGCTACTGTTTAAATTGCTTTCGCAAAGAAGATTCTACTTTTATAATAATAACCATTAAAAATATATTTTGATCCCTCTCCACTTTTTGTTTCTTTTTATAGAAAGTATATTTTATATCATGCATCTCTTTGCCTTGTAGGAGAATTATTTCAAATGGCCTCTTAAAGTCATTGTGTTTAATACCATTTAATAGAGATACAAATTGGTGTATATAGAGCATAACTGAGTTACCTAATATTTATACTTGAATAAAGGGACAATCTTTTGGAAGAAGAATAACAGTGGAATAAGAGACTATAAATAAGATTTTAAAAAAGATTCCTTTCAGCATGTCACTTCCCCAAAACTAGTTCCAATCTGTGTATTGACTCTGATTCTCAATACTACTGATACCCCAGGGCTCAAGGAGTTGTTATTTGCCTCCAAATGGGCCCAAGTTAAAATTTAAGTTAAATACCTGATGACATATTCCTGGGAAAGCTTAACTCTTTTAGCGATAGTAATAGTTTATTTCTCTTTTTCCTTGATCCTCTCACGTCAGCAAACCAGATTTAAGCACTCATAAAATGCATTACTTTAGAAGAGAGATTATTTAATACATGCACAATGGACAAAGATAAAAGCAGCCTACCCTTCACATCACTGCCCACATCCCTTCTCCTAAATGTATCTCCCAAGACATTCTAATGGTCCGGGTTTCCTCCCTCTGGATGGAGGTGCCTCACGATAGATACTGTGGTGATGATTTGCTTTGGAAGATGGAAGCGTGGCTGCTGTGTTCCCACTGCCGTTGGTTCTGGGGTTTTTGTTTTGAAAAATTAGGGTTTATATATCAACAGGTGGTGAAGTTCATCTCTGATTCATTCTCCCCAAGGTTGGTACATCTCCAGCAGGAGCTCAGTCATAATTGGCTTAGGACAAATTTGTTAGAACCAGGGCACCACTTCTTATAGGTATGATTGCTTTATCATGTTCACCTAAGGAAAATATAGAAACACTAAACCAGATAGATCTTATCTACTTCCTTTTTTCGATACAGAGCGTTCAACATCTAAACAGTCTCATAACCTTCCCCTCCACCGACAAATGTGAGATGATCATAAAAATATTCATTAGAAAATTCCCCTAGACACACTTTCAAGTCATACTGAACCACTCTGAAATTATTGGCAGTATATTAAATAAGATGAATTAAAGCAAACAAGAAAGAAACGTCACTAGTAGGAAAATAGTCACAGGAACATAATTTAGACAGATGTTAATACAGCATAAATGATTTCAAGGAAAAATAATGTAGGACTTCTGACTTTTAAAATTCTTAAATTTGATGTATGGAATATCTGAGCTTTTATGTTTCATTAACATAGTCAAGTCTACAAGTGACCAAAATAAACAAAGATTTTAATAGAGCAGATTGCAGAAAGTCGTGATAAAACGGAGCAGCTACCAAATGCAAGGGTTCCTCAGCTTCTGGTATCTGTTTTATCTTTTTGCTACTGCCCACAAGTTACATTTTTTTAAAAAAGTGCTTTTGAATTAAGAACTTTAGTCTCTCTCTTTTTTTTTTTTCTGATCCAATACAGTGGAGATGGGTAGAATGGCCAAGTTAGGAAATATTTTTAAAGTTAATTTAATTAATTAATCTTTTTATACAGCAGGTTCTGATTAGTTATCTATTTTATACATATTAGTGTATATATGTCAATCCCAATCTCCCAATTCATCACACCACCACCACCACCCGCCACTTGGAAATATTTTAAAGAAGGAAACAAAAAGACTTGCTGATGGATTGTGGGAGATAAGGAAGAGTAAAGAATCAAAGGATGGGACTTCTATATCAGGTAATGCCAGATAGAAATTTAGACCAACCTTCCCACTGAAGACAAGTAGAAAAGCTAGAATAGTAATAATAATAATAATAATAATAATAATAATAATAATAATAAATCTGTTGGAAGGTATCAGAGAACTCACAAGGTGATGAAGAATTACCTGGTCAAAATCCAGAAAAAGAAAGAAATACAGATTGGTGAGGCTAGCACCTGTAACTACTTTTACCTTGGGGATATTTGTTGATCTAGATGAGCTGGCTGAAAAGTTAAGTAGTGATTTACAGTTTCTTGGGGCAGGAGAGGTGGGGAGGCAAGGAGAAAGTAAAACTATTCCTCACGTAGATTGCAACCCAGCTTTCAGGCCCCTGGTGGCCTAGAGAATCTGTCCTTAACGTTGGATTAAGATGATGCCAGATTGCTAATGTTCAGATTCCTGGCAGAAGTAAATGAAAATCTTCTCTGGAGAAAGATAAAATCATACAGGGCCTCAAATTTTTTCTACACTTTGGAAAACAACACATAATGCTTGGCACATGAGAAAACCCGACATCACAGAAAGAATCAATAGAAACAATAGATAATAGAGATTCACTCACAGCCAGATACTTTAAAATATTCTTTTTATGTTCAAGGAGACAAAAGACAAAATCAAAATTCTGGTGGAAAATGAGAAATTAAAAAATGACAGCAGATTTGAAAATAAGAATCAAATAGACATTCTAGAACAGAAAAAAAAAAATGCAGTAACCAAAAACTAAGCAGCAAAACTGAAGTTTGAACCCAGGAAGTTCAACTTTGGTCTTAACAGCTACTCTGAAAACTAGGAAAAAAATTGTCAACATTCTTAAACTTCCAAATTTAATGAGAGTTTAACCAACTTAAACTACATTCTGGTTAATCATTGAAAATATTATGTGATGTCATAAAAGATAGACAAATATGTAGTATGGTCAAATATGTAGTTTGGAAATATAAATTTTAAGCCACTGATATAATAAAACCATGGTCAACAGAACATTTGTCATTTCCGTGAAAAAGTTCCATTGAAAATTGAATGAAACTGTAGAGAGATAACAGTTTCTATGAATGATATAATTTTCATGTTTCATATTCTTTTACCAGAAAGTTGCACAGAAATAATTTATTAATTTAATACTGTCTAAAACTTTTAAGGTGATCCCATTTAGCTCAGTCTGGAAAATTTATTTTTAAAAGTTCCTGTTTCTTCTTGACTCTAGTAATTAAGGCATTTTGGAGATTAGATAATATATGTCTCTTTTCAGAATACTTTGCCTGGATATTGGTTTTTAGCCAAGGTATATGACTTGGCTTTTCATTCTTTTCAATTCATTTCTGTATTCTTCTGGACTTCCCCGTCCCAGTTGTCACTCATAGATGAAAATAACATAACTTCCTCTGAAGTTTTTTTTTTTTATTCTTCTCTGAGAATTGCCAGTTTTACCCAAAGTTGCCAAAATCGTCACCAAGATTCACCAAGGGGTGTGTAAGGGGAATTAGGAGGCTCAAACACTGACTGAGGGGCTGGTCAGGAGTTTGGAAGGAGGGAGAAATGGGTTGGGGAGGTCCCCAGCTGTCCCTCCCCTTTCTAATGCCACAGAAAAGGGATGTTTCTTTGGTCAGCACTCCTCCCCCTCCCCCACATCCAAGTTCTCTTTGGGAAGTGGAGTAACATGTTAGAATGTTAACATACTTTGTAATCAAAATCTCAAAGTGTAGCTGTTACTGAATTTGCTAATAAATTTATTTGTAAAAACATTAGCTTTGGTTTCACTAAATTATCCCCAGGGGGCAGCAGAGAGTGATCTTACTGCAAATAGTGATTAGAGGCAGAGCACAGAGTTACTCCCTCTCTCTCTGTCTCTGTCTCTCTGTCTCTCTCTCTCTCCCTCCATCCATACGTCCATGTATCTCTCTCGCTCTCTCTTCAAAACAAACTATTAAGTTGTAAGAGTGCCCAAATGGAAGAAAGAGTGAGTAGATGAATAGATTTAGGAAGGGTGATAAGTGTGGGAGATGTATTAGAGTCAAGACAGAGTTAAAAAATAGGTAGTAAAGTAATTTGCCACATAATTAAGAGACAGATTTGGAGTGAGATTTCTTGGGCTTGAATTCTATCTCCATCACTTATTAGCTGTGTGACTGGACAATTTACTGACTTTAGTAAACTATAAAATGGGGATAATAATGTTTTTACTTCATAGGGTTGAGAGGGTTAAATGAGGCCATATTTATAAAATGCTTAGAACAGGATCTTAACTATTTACTATGGACAGAACCAGTGAGGTCTAGAATTGATATTTTTTTTTTTTTTTTTTTTTTTTCTTTTTGCGGTATGCGGGCCTCTCACTGCTGTGGCCTCTCCCGTTGCGGAGCACAGGCTCCGGACGCGCAGGCTCCGGACGCGCAGGCTCAGCGGCCATGGCTCACGGGCCCAGCCGCTCCGCGGCATATGGGATCCTCCCAGACCGGGGCACGAACCCGTATCCCCTGCATCGGCAGGCGGACTCTCAACCACTGCGCCACCAGGGAGGCCCTAGAATTGATATTTTAACAAAATATAAATATATAAAATGTGGTTACTAATTTCTCTCTTCTGGTTTTACTTGTTTATTTGATATTGCATACATTTTATTTTCAAATATTTATTTCTAAATTTTCTTTTTGTACAATTTATGAACTTATATTGGAAAACAATGATTAGCTCTTATCTATCTTCTAACTTTTAAAGGAGAATTATGGAGGTATAGCATCAACTGTATATTGAAAGTGAAAATTTTCAAGGTAAATATCAATGACATAGTAGAATGTAAAACATAGAAATACACATTTTGTGAGGCTTTTTTAAGCTACTCATCAGTACATTTAATGACTGTGCATGGAAGAAGATCCAGGACTTCAGATGGGTCTTCAGAGCTTGGGTCAGGGAAGAGTGCGGAAAAGTGAATTAGAGAATAGGGAAATAGGAAATGGCTAGGAGACCAGCCATTTTATGCAATCATAGATTGAATTATAGTGGCTCTGTGGTAATTCATTAGCCTTAGATCTCTAACCATTGTACCATAAGGGCAGGGAGGAAATAAAATAAAGAGTGGAGTGTTGTAGAGTTTGAATTCTTTGAAATTCTTCACACTGTTGGGCATTGTTCTTTCACCTCCATGAAATAGTTACGTTAGCAACTGGGTGGCAGTAGGACAGGGTAAACTGAGGGACTTGGAATTAAGTGTTTAGTAGTGTGCATGTGAGTTTGTGTGTGTGTGTGTGTACGCACATGCAAATGGAAGGGTAAGTCAGGCCACATATCTAAGCCAGAATGTTCACAGAGAGCAAAAATGACAAGGCAAGTAGGCATTGGCCCATTATCGCAAGGATACACATCCAGAAAATTCAGCTAAGGAGGGAGGAGCAGGCAGGTACTTCAGTTACAGGCAGTCGAGACTCAAATCCAAGAGGTGAAAGAGCAGGCAATGGAGAACAAGGGGTCAGAAATAAAAGGCCATTAGAGTCTGTGCAATAAATATTCAAGGTCCATGCAAAGCCTTTATATAATGGGGAGGCGTCCCAAGGGCAAGATGACATCTTCTTGACTGGTTTCAGTTGTGGCTAAGCATGACTGTGACAGGAGACAAAGAGATACACCTGACTGGAAGAAGTTTACTTCAAAAGCATTTATAGGCAGATGAATCTTTTTTTTTTTTCAGTAAATCAACAGAGCAAATTGGGGGCATTATGTCTTAAAGCAGCTCTAACTTACTAAAGCTTACTAGGCCTTTTTGCCTTGGCTGCTACAACATTAACCTGCGTAACATTGTTGTGTGTGTCTCTGTGGGCACTGATTCATAATTGGCAGTACTGAAGAGGAGTTGGAAGACTGGTGGAGTAAAAGGTTTGAGTTTCTGGTTTGAGGGGTACCTTTCTCTTGATCTTGTTTCCATCTTTTGCTCTGCTTTTTGGGACCCAAGGGGCACACCTAAGGAGGATCTTTGAGATTTTTCAGAGACCTGCATATACAAGACAAGCACATTTTTCTCTCATTCTGTTGACTTTCACGGCTTATGTTTGGTGGATGGTTATGCTAAAAAACTCCTGGTCTCTTTATTATTCTTCCAAATACTTGCTCTGCATAAGAGGTCAAGGTGGGAGTTGGGAGGTTGGGGGGATGGGGTTTTGGGATGGAGGGGATGTAAGAGTGCGAAGAGAAGGTCTCATCCCGCCAAATCTACTTTGAGAATTCTATGGTTTTTCACACCACGCACTTGACTCTTAAAATGCTGATTGTACATTGTGGTTGGACCTGAGATGAGGGCATAGGAGTGTGTCTATTTAAAGTTGTTGCCTGAAATTTCAAACTAGAGGAGTTAACTGGAAAGAACAGAGGGCTAGTGAACTTGAAATGTGAGTTTTACTCCCAGCTTTGTCACCAAGTCACTTTGGGACCTCAGGCAGATCATGTAACCCTTCTGTGCTTTAGTTTTGGCTGTGTCATTCAACAGGCATTAACATAAATGATCATCAAGAATTTTTGATGACATGAGAAAATGCTCATCTCAATATAATATTAACTGGAAAAAATAGGTCATAGACTCAATTAAGAAACTTGCCTAGTATCATCAGATTAGTAATTGTCCAGCAGAGACTCAACCCATGGTCTTTTTAAGTATTCCATGCCCTCAAGCACCTGATTTCACTGTCTTAAATTGACTCAGTGGAAGGAAAGCTTGAGAAGGGGAAGAGGGGAAATATATATTGTTTACTCTTTGGCAAGAGGCAAGATGGAACTGTTAGCTTAAAGAAAAAAAATGCATGTTATTTAATTTTTTTCCTGTTTGCAATGTTTTCTTCCCCTTCCTGGGGAGTTTTGCCTTGGGGTAGGAAACTCTTAGTACATAGAGGAGTTTGTTCCTCCCAAACATAATCTCAATACCTATGAATAGTCACATTAAGGCAGGTGTTTCTTTTGTGTTTGGTTTTTTTTTTTTTTTTTTTTTTTTTTGGTAACTCTAAATTCCAGATGTGTGGCAACTAAAGATGAGTATTTATTTGTAATTTGGTTCAAATGATCATTCTAGCTCTTCAAACATGAAAGTGAATGGGAATAAGTACTGAATTGTGATAGACAGTATTATGCTCCCCCCAAAGATGTCTGTGTCCTAACCCCTTGTAAATGTGTAGCCTTACACAGGAAAAGAGACTTTGCGGATGTGATTAAGTTAAGGATTTTGAACTGGGGATATGATCCTGGATTACCTGCGTGGTCCAATATAATCACAAAGGTCTCTATAACAGGGAGGCAGGAGAGTTACCACCAGAGAAGATATAACAAAGGAACAGGGGTGGGAATGATGCAGCCATGAGACACAGAATTCAAGTGACCCCTAGAAGCTGGAAAAGGCAAAAAACAGATTCTCTCCATGTATCCAGAAAGAACACAGCCCTGCCAACACCTTGATATTAGCTCTATAAGATCTATTTTGGACTCCAGACCTCTAGAATTGTAAGATAATTAATTTGTGTTGTTTTAAGCCATTCAGTTTGTGGTAATTTATTACAGTAGTAATACACTTATGATGCTTCTAGAATTTTATGTGACTCCCATTATAGACAGTAATCACATAAGAATTTTCAAGAATTTCAAGAATTATCTTTTATTCTAAACTTGATTACTGAGGCTGTACACCTCTTCAAACTGGAGATAACTGCTAAAAGTTATGATGACTGGGAAATTTACAGGATGGGTCAAATATGGAGAAATATCCTGTTTTGCTTTTTAAACCAAATTTAGACAAATCAGTTTATCTTGGGCACGTTCAATGCCTTACTGTAAAGTTTATCTGTGTACAGCAGAAGTGAGAAGAGGACCAATGAGCTGAAAGATAACTCAATCAATCCACTTCCTCCGTCTTTGCTTCAGTGCTTCATACAGGAAATCTATTGCCGTGTCAAGTTCCAGAGAAGTTTCTTCTGTTCCAAGTTACTAATCAGGCTGAAACACATAGAGTTGACGGAAAGGGCTAGGAGGAAAGAAGTGCCGTGCTGCTAATGGGCTAAGAGGATCCAGCACGGAGAAGTGGACGAGAGAGAGCCTCACCATGTCCATAGCTCCTTTTACACCTGTGTGGAGGAACAGTGCTGAGTGAAGGGAAGAAAATAAGAAAACAGAAATGCCCTGCACTTGGATAACTTCTGATCTTCAGCTACTACTGATTTTGACTCTCTTCTTAGTTGCAGGTGGGTTTGAATTCTCTTTGGGAGGGTGACAGGAGAATGACTGGTGAGAAACCTGGTCTAAGATTTTCCTGAGCTTTCTTTGCCTTTCTTATTAAGCAGAGCATGATAAATGCAATCTGAGATATGGGGGATGGGGTTTCCTTCTAAATTTACTTCACTTTATTATTCTTATTTTCCTCTTTGTCTTATTTTATTTTGTGTCCTACTACACTCTACATATCTCTATAATTTGCCCCACTGCCCATTTCCTTATTCCCCCTCCCCCTTTTTTGAGTGAGACAGAATAAATTAATTTCTAGTAGCAATTCAAGTCACCTGAAAAAAGTGGCGCTATTTTCGTCTCCCCCTCTTAAAAAACTTAAATAATAATCCCAACCTATTTATGTCCATATTGTTAACAGTATAAATTAGGAAAGTTTATTGCTTTCTTGTCACTTTCGATGACCAGGCACTTTTAAAAATATAATACGTTCCCAAGTTTGGTGGTGCGTCTGTGATGTAGGTCTGTATTTATCTTTAACATGTGTGGGCTGTTGGAGACAGTTTCTGGGTTAGAAGGCACGTTCTTCAACATCTACTTTCCTGAAGGAGTTGTGGAGAACTTGGGGCTATTGTGGGGCTGTCCGGGTTGGTAGGGTTGGTAGAAGGTTGGTAGGAGTGGGAGGGTCTTTTCAGGTTTCACTTGTAGTAGATGGAAGCAGCTGCAAGGAAATATTTGGTTTTAAATTTTATAGTTTGGTAAATGAAGGAAGAAAAGTATTTTTTCTCATATAAATGACTTTAAAATACTGTCTATCTTCCAGCAAAACATCTGTTTTTCTGCATGTTAATCTTACTGGTGAGCACACGTAAAGTAACTATACTGTATAACTGTACTTTTCTATGGAGCATTTTCACATACTTTTTCTCCTCTGATCTGCACAGCAACCCAGTGAAGCAGGCATAGAAGACATTTCTCCATCTTACAAAGGTAGAAACTGAGGCATAGAGAGGTGAAGTGATTTGTCCCAGGTTACACTACTAGTATATGACAGTCATACCCAGTAATAATATACATCTGTAAGCATCACTAAAGAGTTGAATAGGCAATTTTCCTCAATACTTAGTCATTATGCTTTTCACTAACAGTGCCACTAAGCCAATACTTAGTTATAAACTGAATGGAGTATTTACTCACTTAAAAAAAAAATCAATTGATCTGAATCTTTCAATAGTTGAGGTCTTGTTGTAGAAAGTTTTTAAAGAAACCTGTGCAGGACCCAACTTGGCAGGGAATATCAGCTAGGCAATGAGCTATTTATGTCAAGTTGCACTATGACTTTTGGGTAAAAGAAAAACGATCAAGATTGAAACATAATCAATAATTTTGAATTTAATGCTTTAAAGGTTTGGATTTTAAAACTATTTCTAACCACAACTAGGCGATGCTACAAATATCAAATCTCTGAAGTCTGTGCTTCTATAATTATAGTGTTATCAGAATGTTTAGGATAAAGATATGGAAAAGCAAATTACTTTATGTGCAGTGATTTCGCATGATAAATTCACCATGAAATAATTCCGAATAATGATATGTAAAGCACTTGGGGCATGAGTTTATATCTTTATCACTAATACTTCTTTGTTATTAATGCTGCCAAACAGAAATAACTCACTTTATTATACAAGACAAACTCACAAAGGAGGAGAGCTAATGACTTCACCGTAAACAACATACTATTTTAAAAAATCCACTGACTTTTTTTTTTCCTTATTTGATTATAAATTCAAGCAGTGTGGTAGTTGATAGACAAAGTTGATAGACAAGATTTATTAAGAAAATACCTGAGAGGGAAAAATAAAAACAATGCTAATCATCCACTGCATAGTAAAGCTCTCGAACCCTGTGTCTGGTCCCCTTCCCTCAAACTCCCTTTACCCCACACCACTTCTTTTTTATTTTATTCTATTGTCTTCTAGATTTTTTTCTTGTGTTCAAATTATATTTTGACATCCCCATCAAAATCTTTTATAAAAGATTCTATCTTTTGTAAAGATATATAATCTCACAGATATTGAGATTATGAGTTACTGAAAAGGAATCCTCCACCTTTTTTCTTCTTTGGGCTAATTTTGACCATTTGTTATTATTTCCCAGTAGGGGGCAGGCAGTAACAAGAAGAGGAGATAAAAATCATGGCAGGGCTGTTAGGTAGCTTCAGCAAGTTTGCAGAAAAACGAAAAAGAGATTAAAAGCAATTGAGAAAAAGAAGGCGCTTGTCCTCATTAATTTGTCTTCTCTTCCTTTTCTAATTTGTGATAGCTGTGAATTTACACATTATAGTAATTTTTAGGTGTGGTTTCCTCTAAACATCCATGCTTAAACAATTAATAAATGAACCAAAAGTCTTTATATAGAGTCTTGTATATAGAGTGTGTGTGTGTGTGTGTATGTGTGTGTGTGTGGGGGGAATAGGGCCTAAAAATTGTTAGCAATCTAAATTAGAGAGATCAAGCTAAGATGAAACAAGCAGAGAACATTTTCAATCAGTCAGTCTTGAAATTGTGTATGAATCTAGTAAAAATCCAAAGATAGGAGAAATTATGGTGGGTTGGACTTATTGAAGACTTTATGGAAGAGATGGGTCTTGAATGATAGGTTTGGATAGATGCAGAAAGGCAGAGATAGAAAGTGGGAGGAGGAGACGTGTAGCATGATCAAAGGCAAGGTTGTTCAGGGAGAAAAAAACTCTTAGCTTGATGTATCAGAGATTGTTTGTTACATGATTGCAGGAAATAAGGCTGAATTTCAGGGGTCCTTGATCTCTAAACAAAGAAACTTGGATACCGTACACTAGTCAGGAAAATAATATAATAAAAAAATATTTTGGAGAAAAATGTGGCATCGGTAGCTCACTGAGTGGGAGTGGCACTTGGTAAAGCTTTATTTTGAAGCAGGGGCAAGAGCTCCTACCCTTGAGTTTACATTTTAGGAAGGCTCATGATATTACTGAGAGACACTGGCAGCTGAGAAGGGAAGTTTCTTTGCAGGGGAAGATGTTAAATTCAGTACAGAGAGGGCAAACACATAGGATGAAAATCCTTATGAGTACTTGGAAGTATAGCACATCCAGAATTTGTGGATGGAGGATCCCACAAAGAGAGTACACATGAAGAGATAAAAATAATAGAATAAACTCTAGAGATTTCTGGATTTGGATCCTAGGAGTGATAATTATTTCTTCCTCTCTATAACAGAGAGTAAGATCTGAGAAGAGACGGGAAGGGAGACAATCTGCCATATAAATGGAATGCTTCACTTTAAATAAGAGGACAGAAACTCTTCTGAAATTGCAGAGTAAGATGAGAAGCTGGATATAAGGACGCTAATAGGTTGAGGATAGAAATAAGGAAATGGGAACAAATGAGAGTTCCACGGTAGATAAATTCCCTCCCAATAAAGTCATGAGTATTTCAGTTAACGGTGCTAGTTAATAACATAATTCAGTTTTCATTTGGTTTTATGTTGCATCTGAGAAATCAATCTGTACAGTGATTAAAATGTAGTAACTTTTTTTTTTTTTTGTGGTATGCGGGCCTCTCACTGTTGTGGCCTCTCCCGTTGCGGAGCACAGGCTCCGGATGTGCAGGCTCAGCGGCCATGGCTCACAGGCCCAGCCGCTCCGCAGCATGTGGGATCTTCCCGGACCGGGGCACGAACCCATGTCCCCTGCATCGGCAGGCGGACTCTCAGCCACTGCACCACCAGGGAAGCCCAAAATGTAGTAACTTTTAATATATACTTTTGCCTCTTCCCCCTTGTTGTCATCAATACACATTTGATAATTCCTAAATGGGATTAGGGAGCAGATCTGTGGTTATGAAATGACTTTGGACTGTGTGATGCTAATTGCTCCTAAGAATCAAACCATTACTTTTTTTTATAGTTATAAACTTTAAAAGTTGAGTTTTGAGCAGAGAATATTTATTAGTGAGGACCCTTGGAAGAAACAGCTGGAAAGTAGGACAAGGGAGCAGAGGGAGAAGTCCACCAGCAATCTTAACCATGACCCTCATCTGACCCCTCATGGGGGTCTCTAGAGTTAGAGTGGCTCCAGAGAGACTCTGCTTTGAATCAAAATGGCTGGAGCTTTATACCTCCAAATTAGTCAACGGATGTGGACTGCCCTGGGAAAAGTCTGACTGTGTGTGAGATAACTGAGTTGATCTCCGAAGATGCTGAGAACTGAAGGCTGTCTGCTGACAATGCTCCTAGCAGCAGGAGCAGAAACTCATTCCTCGAATAGGATTCCACGTACACATACTATCTCCATCATAGCTGCCATTTCCAGGGCTCTTCATTCCTTCCTGAATTTCTGAGTTTCTGTCTGGTGTTATTTCCCTTCAACCTAAATAATTTCTATTATCATCACTAGTAGTAAAGTTCTGCTGGTGAGGAGTTCTCTTAGTTTCCTTTTATCTGAATATGCTTCATTCTTGCATATTTTTGCTGGATGTAGAAGTCTGGCTGACTTTTTTTTCTTTCAGCACTTTAAAAATGTTGTTTCACCATTTCTGATGAGAAGTTGGCAGACTCAAAACATTGTTCCTCTGACTATAAGGAGTCATTTTTTTTCTGGCCGCTTTAAAGATTTTCTCCTTATTGTCAGTTTCACCACATATAATGTGTCTATGTATAGTTATTTTCATATTTATCCTGCTTGAGGATTACTGAGATTCTTGAATCTGTAAATTTATGCTTTTCAGCAAATTTAGGGAAATTTTTAATCACTATTTTCTTCAAATATTTTATCTATCAACTTTCTATGCTACTTCATTGCAGGTCCCTATAGCTATTATAGGTTGTTTTTTTCAGTTTTTTTTTTCTCTCTGCTCTTCAGATTGGATAACTTCTATTGATACATTTTTAAGTTTGCTAACAATTTCCTCTCTCACTTCTCTTAAGGCCATCCACTGAATATTTTATTTCAGATATTGTATTTTCAATTTTAGAATTTCCATTTATTTCGTAACTTGTCTCTTCATTCTGTTGAGATTTTTTGTTTTTTCATTCATTGTGAGTCTATTTTCTTTTATATCACTGTGCATAGTTTAATATTTACTTTATGGTCCTTTTCTGATAATTGCAGTATCTGTGTCAATTTGAGGTTGATTTCCCTTTAATGTTTTTTTTTTCTTCTAAGAATGGGCCACATTTCCCTGGTTCTCTGTAGGGTAATTTTGTTTAGATTGTGAATACTAAGTCTTAGAGGCTATATTCTGTTATATTACTTTGTTGATTTTTTTCCCCCAGAAAACATTTACCTTGGTGGAACTCAAACTAAAAACTCTCTCAGACATTAATTTATTTCATTATTTTTTAAAAAAATTTATTTATTTATTTATTTAGGCTGTGCCAGGTCTTAGTTGTGGCACACGGGATGTTTGTTGTGGCACGTGGACTTCTTAGTTGCGGCATGCAACTTTTAGCTGCAGCATGCGAAATCTTAGTTGCGGCATGCATGCAGGATTTAGTTCCTCGACCAGGGGTTGAACCTGGGCCCCCTGCATTGGAGCACAGAGCCCTACCCACTGGGCCACCAGGGAAGTCCCATCCCTTGGACAGTATTTTAAATCTCGGTGCTTTTACCTTTAGCTAGTTGGCTTCAAGTGTGCCCTGCCATGTGGGGCTTGGGGTCAGACAGAGAGGTGGGTACAGTTTATACACAGAATTTAGAACTCTAGCTCTCTGCCTCTCTCAATTTCAAGAGACCAAGGTTGCCCTGAAATTTATCTTCTTGTTCTTCAGAGAACTGTGGGTTTTCTACTAGAGTTTTAGCTGTCCAGTGTCATGCCAACTGCAGCCTTTTCTGGGACTAGAAGTGGTAAATATGGGAAACTTTCTTTCTTTCAAGGATTGATACCTCTCAAGAATCTTCTTGCTTTTTCTACTTGCCAGTGGCTTCAAATAGTTGTTTTTCTATTTTGTCCAGAATTTGTGGTTGTTATGTGTGGAAGCTTACTTGTCCATAAACAAAGTAGAAGTTTCTTCAAATCTATGTCTTTTTAATATCATTGTGTTTTTACCAAGTGATATTGATTTGGTTGGTTGTATTATCTTGGACATTTAGATTGAATGTATTATATTATTAAATGCCTTTTTGTTTTCTAAATTTCATCCATGCCTTGACTATTTTGGTGTTTTTCATTTTTCTCAAGAAAATCTCAGTCCCCTTTCCCTCGTTTTCTAGATTCTTATATATCTCTGTATTGGACTTAAAGATCCGTCATGAGATATAATTCTAACCACTAGCTATGTCATCTTTAAGAAATACTTGCCCCCCCTTTAAACAGTAATTTCCTCATTTGTGAAATAAAGGAGATGCATGACACTATTGAGAAGTATTGAGTTTTCAGACAGGAAGGATTTTAGAAACCTTCAAATTAAATTCTTTCATTTTATACATGGACAAATAAAGCCCAGAAATGTTTAAGGAATTACTAAAGACATTACCCAACTTTTTAGTCGATGAGCTGAGCTTGGAAGTCCTCCATAGCACCAAAAATAGAGGGGAAAATGGATGTGGCAAGTATATGTGGGAGAATCTATGGTTTTTTAGATGTGATGTACTTGAAGTAACAGCAAGCATTCAAGTGAAGAGAAATAGCAGCTTACGGGTTGAGATTTTTGTTTAGGAAAAATAAGTCAAGGCTAGCATGCGGGCTAGTTTTTCTGTCAGTCAATAAGTAAGTGGGTGTCTGCCATGTGTCAGACACTATGCTTCATGCTGCAGATACTTGAATAAGACAGACATTGATCCTGCTCTCATGAACCTTAGAATCTGGTAAGAAACGTAGATATTAACTAAATCATCACAAATAATTAAACAATATGAAATGTGTAAAGAGAAGTATAAGGTGGCATGGAAATGTGTAATTGGTAAGTCTGATCTGATCTGAGGGTCAGGGAAGACTGCTCTGTGGAAGTGAGGTTTAAGATGAAGATGAGCAGAAAATAGCTAGGCAAGGAGGGTTGAGGGGATGAACATTCCAGAGAGTCAAACAGCCTGTATGAGGGCAGAGGGAGCTAAACTGTGACTGAAGTGGTAAAACAAGGAGAAAGCAACTGTGTCGAGGCCCAATTCAAATTCTGGAGGTGGGAAAGGATGGTGAGAGGTGTAAAGGGAGAGAGGAGCAGGCGAGACTTGGGGCAATACCTTTATTAAGGTGCCTAAGGAGACAGGCAGGCTTGCAAATGAGGAGACAGATAGAGAGAAGCACAGGGTAGTGGTAGAGGTGAAGGAAGGGGTTTTAGAGGGAGAGGAAAATAATAGGATCAAAGTACACCAAGCAACTCAGGAACATAAGCACTGAAGAAAGGTCTAAAGTTTGACTGTAAAGGGCCTGGTAACCTTCAAAATTGTGGTTTGAGTGGAAGGGTATAAGAACCACAAATTGCTGACATAGAGGATGCAGTGGGTGGGGGGGAAATTGAGACTGTGGGCTTAGACGGCTAATTCTATGTTAATTTTCTGTCAACATAGGGGGAGCCTGAGTGTGTTCAAACTGTATCATTGGAGAACAGTCAGTGATTTGGTAAAGATATTTTCCCAAACAGGGTGTTCGCATATGCAGTTTTAAATTGTTTAGTGATTTCTTTTCTTTGCCCTTGCCATTTTGTTACTTTACCATGAAATACTATGCCATCTTTCCCTACAATTTATCTATTACGTCATATGGGAGTATCTGGTTATAGGATTTATTTTTGTGGTATTGACAATTTTTGAAAAAATGTTCAAGTAGTAAATAGTGGTAGATTCAAAACTATTAGATCTAGTTGTTTTTATTCTCCAAAATATCATTCTATCTGCCTTTTATTGGCTCTCTCCTACATGTTACCCAGAGGTTGTTCTAAGCCAGTAATTTTAAGCTAGTTGCCAGACAGAGTCACCCGCAGGGCCTAAAATATTAAAGATACAGTGGTGGTATCTTAAGCCTACTTAATCAGACCTTTTAGGGCATCTGGACTTTCACAAATCTTTGCAGGTTATTCTGATGGGAGCTAGGATTAAGAACACTGTTTTAGGTCTTTCTTCATTACCCAAACTATCCCTGTTGTCCCAGATCTACAGGCTGCTATGGATCAGATTCTGCTCACCTTCAGATTTACCCATCATCCAACTTCCCCAAATGATAAGGTTTCTGAGGGCCAAAGCCTTGCCTTATTCATTCTACCATCCCCAGAACTCTGCACAGCTACCTGAAGCTGAGTACGTATACTCAGAAAACGTTTGTCAACCTAAACTTCCTCAAAATGTCTCTTGCCTCTGTAACCACTCTTGCCCTTTATGCTTCTCTTTCAGAAACCAAGTGTCAGTCTTCAAAAGCAAGCCTCCACTTTGCGTTTGTCTCATCTCCTCCTGCTACCTTTAGGATCCTGCTTTACCAGTTAGCCTCCTTCATTCTTGTAACTTCTAGTGCTCCCTCTTTCTGTCTACAAATATGCTATGTTCTCCTCTCTTCTTAAATACCCTCTCAGTCCTCATAGTTCCAGATATTGCCCCATATCTCTCTTTCAGGTTTGACATGAAAGGATAAAGCCACTGTCCCATTCTCCCATATCTCCCATACCTTCAAGGTCAAACTTCTTGAAAGAGCAAGTCTACATTTGTTGATAATTGCTTCTGCTTGGTTCCTTGCAATCTGTTCTACCCATCCCTCTGTACTATAACACTACTTTCTTACAGCTCCTAAATGTCTCTGATGACCTTGTTAGCAAACCATAAAGCCTCTTAGTCCTTACTTTAAGACTTTTCATACATGATTTGACCTTGATTATTTCTGTCTTGAAATCTCTTTCCCTGGCTGCAAGACACTGCATTTACTTTCTACTTTTCCTCATCATTTCTGCTAACTTCACTTCCTCCAACAGATCCCTAATTTTAAATGTTTTCAAGACTCTGGTTGTGGCCTCTTCTCTAATTTCCACAACAGAGACAGCAATTTGGCAGCCCATGGGCTGGATCTGGCTTGAAGAGACTTTTGACTGGTTCATGTACTATTTTTAAAAATTTGAATTTGTTGCCAATATTTTTAAATTGGGAGATTTTACCCAAAAAACCTGAGATAGTGTCTGGGGTTGCTGTGAGGATTAAGCAAAATGATGTATATAAAACACTTAATACTGTGTCTGAATTTTACAAACATTAAAAAAAATCGCATCAATAATTATTTTGCAGTTTCCAAAGCACTTTCATAGATATCATTTTATAACTTATTTAATTGGCCCCTACAGATAGACTTTTTGGTTGTTTCTAGTTTTTTTTTTTTTTTCTTGGAATTAAAAACTATGCTGGAATTAATATCTTATAACATAAGGCATACCTTGGAGATATTGTGGGTTCAGTTCCAGACCACCACAATAAAGTGAATATTGCAATAAAGTGAGTCATACAAACTTTTTGGTTTCCCAGTGCATATAAAAGCTATGTCTACACTATACTGTAGTCTATTAAGTGTTCAATAGCATTATGTCTAAAAAACAATGTACATACCTTAATTTAAAAACGTTATTACTAAAAAATGTTAACCATCATCTGACAACACAGGGTTGCCACAAAACATCAATTTGTAAAAAACTTAGTAAAGTGAAGCACAGTAAAAGGAAGTATGTCTGTATCTTTGTATATTTGATATGCATATATATTCATGATCTGTCCACTGAACGCACTGACCCTTGTGATCACTGATACACATTTGTACAATATCTTCTATGAGCTAGGGAACAAATCTGTCTTCATTAACTAGTTTTGGACTATGTGATGGTAACTGCCTCAAAAAAATTAGCCCAACAATATGGCTTTCATTAATACTGTGTCCTAATAAAATGATGCAGACTTTGTGACTATAGTCACACACACAAAAATTATTCCCAGAAATATGGTTTTTATTAGCATTGTATCCTATCCATATTTCTTTTCCAAATGGCTAATTAGTTCTCCTAGTATCATTTATCAGTGATATAAATAATCATCCTTCCCCTTACAAATTTAAATGACCACTGTTATCAGATACTAAATTCCCATATGTGTAGATAAAGCATCTGAGGTTCAGAGAGTAATCTGTGCAAGATTACAGAGGTAATAAATGGAAGAGCCAAAATGTTAGTTGATTTTCTTACTCTAATTTTGGTGTTTTTTTTCTATTTTTGTCTCTGCTAAAACTTTGGGTTTTTACCCAATATTTTGTTTACTGAACACCTAATTAGGTGTTGTCTGCTACTAAATTGATGTATTTTAAAACATAAATCACTTTCATAAAGTGTAAGACCACGAAATATATGTTGTGATACCAGGATCAATTGTTGACATTATTATGTTAAAAAAAGTAAGTATTCTTGTGTTTCTTCGTACTTATTTTAATTTTCTTGTATAGTGACATATATAATATATATTGCAGAGTATGATATATGTGCATTTTAAAGAACAATTATACAGTGAATATCTATGTAAATTAAGACATAGACTGTTGTCAATTCTTCCTCAATTATAGCTCCCAAACTTTGCTCTAAAGGTAGCCATTATCTTTTGGGATAATCATTCTCTTTGGTGTATAATCATTCCCTGTTTTTTTTTACATTTTACCATGTACATATGATGTAGTCCCTAACAAAAAAATTTATTTTGCCTTTTTTTTGGTATTGTGCATAAATGGAATCATACTATGTATATTATTTTATAACTACATTTATTTACTCAATATTATGTTTGAGATTTAACTATATTTAAGTTTGTAGCTGCTGTTCATTAATATAAATAATTTTTATCATAAAATTTCAAATGTTTGCAAAATAGTTTTTTTCCCCTGGAAAAATTCTGGTGCAGAAATAACAATTATGATTTAACATAAAAATTTTCTTATTTTGCATTTCAGTTTCTTTCCTTTTTGGAGGCAAGGATCATGTTAATTGAAATATTAAGCTATGAGACAGATGAAGGAGACAGTTTTAATTTTAAAAGGCATGTTCCATTTTATATTGCCAAAATGGCAAACATTTATTTTTTTTTCTCTTCTCTTTCTGTAGGAAACTACATTTGTCTCAGGGAAAAAATCCTGAAATCATTATGGGAGACTAGATTTATAGCAAAAGCTGAAACTATCTTTTTTTAGCCCTGGTCTTTCTTCAGATCCTAGTGTATTCCCTCCAGATACATGTTCTCTGCACATAAAAGTACTTTTATTTGGAATGTTCTCCTCTCATTCTCTTTCTTATTAGCAGGTTCTTGTTCATTAGGCCATGTATTAATCACCTATTGCTGCATAATAAATTACCCCCTAACAAATATTTATATTCTCACAGTGAGCCAAGAGTGAGTGAGAGAGAAAACACCAGGACAGAAGCCACAGTCTTTTTATAACTTAATCTTGGCAGTGACATTCTATCACTTCTGCTGTATTCTATTTGTTAGAAGTGAGTTATAGTAAATCCAGCCCACACTCAAGAGAAGGGGATTTTACAAAGACCCAAGTACCAAGAAGGGGGAACAGTAGGCGCCATCTTAGAGGGTGCCTACCATGCCTCAGTACTAGGATAAGTTACTCAAGATACATTTTATGTACTTTTCATTTATTACTAATGCAATTTCACATAACTATTTGATTATTTGGTTAATGTGTATTGTCCCCATTAGATTGAAAGCTCCATGATAAATGGGCATTTATTGAGTGCCTAGCTATTGTAATTGAATAAATAAATATTATTAATGCAGCTTCCAGCTTCCCTCCACCAGTCCAAAAGCTCTTATATATGTGATAGGTGGTCACTAAGATACCATCTCAATGAAAACTAGTGAAAAAAGGCAGAAAAAAACCTATTTCCTTTCTTCCAAAATTTCTAGTAAAATTCGTGCATTACTTTTCAGGTAGCTTTAGTAGAGAAAAAGATCACATGAGTCTGTTATTCCAACCATTCCTGTTTGCTACCTAGAAAATAAAATTTTGGGGAAAATTGGCTATGCTTTCAATTATTCTTACAGGGGTGGGAGTACTTTTAAATTATATATCAGAAAAAAAATAGTAAATTAGGATCCCTTCCCCCAAAGTTACAAAGTTTATGGATTTTCTGGCCAATTATCATGGACTTCCACTCGTTCCCAACATGAAAATCATTGCATTAGAAGCAGAAATAGAATTAGACTATTTGGATGACAATTCATCTTATTTTCAGTACTTCTAAAGAAAACAATTCAATGTCTCTTCTTGCTTGAATCCATTCATAACTCTAAAAACTGTTGGGAAATAATACTTTTATGTCTAACCTATATCCACAATATGCAGTTTTATAAAACACAGTACAAACATACTAACTAAAATGTTAAGATTGATATTTTAAGCTTTCTGGAGCCAAAAAGTTATAGTAAAGTTTTCTATACTGTATTTACTTCACAATACTGGTGATTAGAAAAACTTATGTGCTCAGTATAGCTAAATAAAGTTCTTCCAGCAATGTAATTTTAATTTGCTTTGTGTGATTAAGATCTCAGTCTCAAAGTTGCATTTATTTTAAATGAAACTTGAATCTTTACGAGAGATGTATGGTTTCCTTTTTACTGGGTTTAAAACCTCAGTTTGTAATGTTCGTTGGATACCTTTCACTAGTTATTCCTTACTTATTAAGTAAGGATGACAGTCTGTGTTTTGCAGAGGAGAGAACTAGAGTAAATAAATTCATTTAATTATTTATAATGATTCAGGGAAGAAGCAGAGTAAGAAGCAAAACTCATATCCCTCATATTTTCCTGCCATTGCTTAATCCAAAATCGTCCAGTTCTGTATTTATTATAACTTGCAGAGTTTTGAAGTTTGAGAGCTTGAAACACCAAATATTTTCCTTGTGTAAAATATCAGAATATTCCCACAGATTTCAGTGTATTGAAATATATTCAATATATTTGTATTCTATGTTCCTTTTTTAAAAGAGTTGATAGTAAGTTCATTAAATGTTAAATAACAATAAAGATGACAAGATGCAAAGACCATAATAAGCAATAAGAATAACTTCTAATTAGTTCAATAATAGCATAGAAGCCTCAAGTTTTGGAGAGAAATATCAGAAGAAATGTAAAAATAAAGCTATTCTCCATTATTCTCTTTTACAGCTATATGGTAATTTTATTAGAGCATAGCCAGATACTTTAAGCTACAGTTTTCCTTCAATTTTAGAATTCTTTTAGCTTAAAATTCATTTGATCAGACTCCTTACTGCGTGTTTGTATTCTCCCAAAACTTTGCCAATGAATCAAAGGGCAGAAAAATCTTTAATTTTTTGTCTTCCATCTTCATACATTAGAAATAATCATCTAAGGCACTATACTGACTATTTAAGTATGGCATAATCCATGTTCTATTTTGGTTAACAACAGTTACTGAATCAGAGGTTTTTATTGAGAATGGTGAAATTATCAGAAATGCCTATCTCTAACTTTTTTAGTCAGTAGAGCCCAGCAGAGCACAGGATTTTACAATAGATAAAAACTGTTAAGTAGCACAAAAAAACCATGTGCTGTTTCTGAGAGCCTTTTTCACTCTCTGGAGGAAGCCTTTGGAGTATGGGTTTGCACAGTCAATGCCTATACAGTGTCTATTGTGTGGGTGGTATATGCTTGCTCAGGCATATGACAAGGACGATTTGGGAAAGAAAACTCAAAGTGAGTACTCAAAGTGACTAAGAGGTTTCATTAGTAGTCAAATCACAAAACATCTTACTTCTACTGATGATTTTGACTTAGATGGAAAAGGGTTTTTTTTAAACATTATTTTCAGTGTCAAGGTTTTTCATTTGTATTTTCTTTTATGTTTGTGTAGATGCATGTTCTAATATTATGTGTTACAACCTGATGTTTCGATATTATTTTTAATTAAATCTAGGGATAATTTATGTACAATTAACTACATCCATTTAAAAGGTACATTATGATGAGGTTTGACAGTTGTATATATCTGTGATCATCATCACAAACAAGATACAAAACATTTCTATCATTCCCAAAATATTCCTCCATGTATATTGGTAGTCCATCCTTGTCTTCATTCCCATATCTTCAGGCAACCACTGATCTGCCGTTTGTCACCATAAATTAGTTAGCATTTTACATTAGTAGTACTCTTTTGTGTACTGTGTAGTGTACTCTTTTGTGTCTGCCTTATTTCACTCAAGGGAATGATTTTGAGATTCATCAATGTTGTGTGTATTCCTTTTCGTTGCTGAATAGTATCCCATTGTATGGATAATTAATCTATCTATTTGCTGACTGGCATTTGGGTTGTTTCTAGCTTCTGGTTATTTGTGAATAAAGCTGCTATGAACATTCATGCACAAGTCTTTGTGTGGACATATGTTTTTATTTCTCCTGGGTAAATACTTAGGATTGGAATGGTGAGGTTATAAATGGGCATGTGTTTGACTTTTGAAAAAAACTGCCAGAAATTTTCTAGTGCAGTTATACTTTTTTACATTCCCATTTATAATGTGTGAGAGTTCCAATTGCTTCACATTCTTGCCAATATATATTATCAGTCTTTTTAACTTTAGCCATACTGATAGGTGTGTAATCATTATCTCACTGTGATTTAAATCTGTATTTCCTCTACGATTACTAATGTTGAACATCTTTTTGTGTATTTATTGGCAATTTGAATGTCTTATTGGTGAAGTGTCTGTTCAAGTAATTTTCCTGTTTTTTAATATTTATTTTTAAAATTATTGAATTGTAAAAGTTCTTCACATATTCTACATAGCAGTCTTTTGTTAAATACATGTATTATAAATACTTTCTCCTAATCTGTGGATTCCCTTTTCATTTTCTTAATGTTCTTTTTCAAAGAGCAAAAGTTTTAAATTTTGATAATGTCCAGTTTATCAAATTTTATTTCATGGTTTGTTATTTTGTATTATAAGAAATATTTGTATATGCCAAAGTCACAGAGATTATCTCCTATGTTTTCTTCTAGAAGTATTACAGTCTCAGCTTTCTACATTTAAGTCAATAATCAAATTTAAGGTAATTTTTTGTGTATGGTATTAAGTAGTGGTTAAAGTTCTTTTTTTCATCTTACATACGGATATCTAGTTGTTCCACCATCAGTTGTAAAAAAGACCTTTCTTTTCCTTTTAAATTGTCTTAACATTTTTGGTGATAATCAATAGACCACAAATGTGTGAGTCTATTTCCGGACCCTCTATTCTGCTCTATTGAAGTATGTGCCTATCCTTTAGCCAATGCCAGACTGCCTTGATCAGTGCGGCTTCAGAGTAAAGCTTGAAATTAGGTAATATGAGTCTCCCAGTCTTATTCATTTATTAACTGTTGCTTTGGCTATTCTAGGTTTGCACTCCCACATAAATTTCAGCTTCTTAGTTTTCACAGAAAAGGCTACTAGATTTTAATTAAGACTGTGTTGAATCTGTAGACCAATTTGAGGAGAGTTGACCTCTTGAGTCTTTCCATCCAAGAACAAGGTATTTATCTCCATATATATAGGTATTCTTAATTTATCAGTAATATATTTTGTAGTTTTCAGTGTATAAGCCTTGTGCATCTTTTGTTAAATTTATTCCTAAGTTTTTTCTTTTGCATTACTACAAATAGAATTGATGTAAAAATTTTATTTTCTAATTATGTGTTGCTAGTATATAAACATATAATTGTTTTAAAATATTATTAGCATTTTAATGCTATGACCGTACTAATTTCAATTAATTCTCGGAGCTGTTTTATAGATTTCTAACAATCATGTCATCTGCAAATAAAGACAGTTTTATGTTTCTGTTTCTGATCTATATGCCTTTTTTTCCTCTTGCTTTATTGCAATCTCTAGAACCTGTAGTACAAAATTGAAAAGAAGAGCAGAACTTCTTGCTTTGTTCTTGATTTTAGAGGGGAAATATTTCATTATTTGTATGATGTTAGCTATAGGATTTTCATAGATGCTCTTTAACTGTTTGAGGAAGTTTATTTCTATTCCTAGAGTTTAAAAAATCATGAATGAGTGGTGAGTTCTGTCAAACGCTTTTTCTACATCTGCTGAAATGATCATGTTTTTTCTCCCTTATTGTGTTAATGTGGTCAATTTCATTGATTTTTTGAGTATTCAGTCAACATGCATTCTTTTTTAATCAACATGCATTCTTTTTTTTTTGCGGTACGCGGGCCTCTCACTGCTGTGGCCTCTCCCGTTGCGGAGCATAGGCTCCGGATGGCAGGCCCAGCGACCATGGCTCACGGGCCTAGCCACTCTGCGGCATGTGGGATCTTCCCCGACCGGGGCACGAACCCGTGTCCCCTGCATCGGCAGGCGGACTCTCAACCACTGTGCCACCAGGGAAGCCCCAACATGCATTCTTGAGAGAAACCTTATATGATCATGTTGTATTACAAGTGCTAGATTTGATAATACTTTGTGAAAATTTTTTGTGTCTTAAAGTTTATAAGGGTTACTGCTCCGTCGTTCTTATTTGTAATGTGTTTGCCTGGTTTTGGTGAACAGTTTATTCTACACTCATAAAATGAGTAGGGAAGTGTTCCCTCCTTGTGTATTTTCTGAAGGGGGTTTGTGTGTAGAACTGATATTACTTCTTTATTAAATGTTTGCTTAAATTTGTCAGTGTAGCCAATCGGATGGGAAGATTTTTATCAACAAATTTAATTTCTTTAATAAGTATAAGGCTCTTCAGATTATCAGTTTAATCCCAAATGAGGTTTGAAAGATGTGTCTTTCAATGAATTTGTCCATTTCATCTGTTACTGAATTTGATTAGCATAAAGTACTTAATATTTGCTTGTTATTCTTTTCATGAATGTAGTATCTATGTTAACGTCCCTTCTTTCACTCCTGATATTTGTGTTTTGTTTTTTTTCTTGATAAATATGGTTATTGGTTTATAAATATTGAAGAACTTTTCAAAGAACCAGCTTTTTTTTTTTTTTTGGTCACGCCACGGCTTACAGGATCTCAGTTCCCCAACAAGGGATTGAATCCGGCCCCCGGTTGTGAAAGCACCGAGTCCTAACCACTGGACCACCAGGGAACTCCCAAAGAACCAGCTTTTGATTTTGCTAATTTTTGTCTTGCTTGTTTTCTGTTTTGTTGATTTCTGCTCTTCCTTTTATTTTCTTCTTTCTCTTTTGTTTTTAGCTTCTTTAAGTGGATTTTAGATATTTCTTGTTTTGTAATTAGTATTTAAAGCTATTAATTTTTCTGTAAGCTGTTTATTTTTGTTTTAGCTGCATATCACAAAATGTGATACTGTATACACTGTTATCTGTCCCTCTTCTTTCACTTAACAATATGCCCTGGAGATCACTCCATAATAGTAATATAAAGATATCTCTCATTCTTTTTAGGAGTTTCATTATACTTCATTTTGTGGATGTCCCATAATTTAGACAACTAGTTCCTTATGGGTGGCTATTTGGGTTATTTCTAAAAGTCTTGCTATTACAATGTTGTAATGACGAGTCTTCTGTATACATATATTTTCATACGGTTGCCTGCATATCTTTGGGATAGATTCTGAGAAGTGATATGGCTGCGTCAAAAGGAAAATGCATATGTAACTTTGCTATTTACTGTCATATTTTCCATTATCGAATCAGTAACATTTTACATTCCCACCAGCAGTATATTGGCATGCCTATCTCTCTACAGTTGTGCAAACAGAGTATGTTGTCAAACTTTTGGGTTTTGACGATCTCATTGGTGAGAAATGGCATTTCTGCATAGTTTTAATTTGTGTTTCTTTTACCATAAATGATGCTGTGCTTCTTTCTAAATGACTAAGAGACATGTATACTTCTTTTTCTGTAAACTAACTGTCCATATCTTTAGTCCAGCTTGCTATAGGGTTGTGTTGACCTTTATTTTAAACCCACCTTGAGCCAGACACCTGCAAGGGAGCTGTGCAAATCACTCTTCTAAGCATTGAGGATGAAGAATGAACAACATAGATGAAAATCCCTGCCCTCCTGGAGCTTACAATCTTGTGAGGGAGTGGTGGGTTTGGTCCATGAATTTTGGCAATTGTCTCAAATCTTCCTCCTTAGCTTAACTATTCCCATTCAGATCCAGCATTCATAATGCTTGTATCCATGTGCCATTATAATCCTGATTTTATGGACTTGCCTTTTGATGTGCTTTTTCAGACCGTTGTCTATCAGTGTTTCTACAGAAACATGGCTTGGACTTTCTTCTCCAACTCTCTCAATTTGGGTAGTGTATTTATCCTGGTGTATTTCTTAGGATCCAACCCTTGGTTCCTACTCACTGCAGGAAGAACTACTCACATGAAAATAATTGGGCAATTGGAGCAGCTTATAAGTTGGGCGGCCTTGGCCAAATTGCTTCATCACTGTGTATCTGTATTTCTTCATCTCTAAAATGAGGATGATAATACCTGTCAATGTGGAGAGACTAAAATGAATAACATGTGCAAATTACCAAAAATCTGTTTCTAACATGAGTGTTCAAAAATTATTATTTATCAATGTTTTGTAAAAGAAAATGGTAGCTAAGAGAAGTAGTGTATTCAAAATTTCTCCAGAAAAACACTGTGCACTGAATTTTACTGTAAAATGTTTCTCTTTGCTGGACAGATACATCCATTGTAGATGCATTAGAAGTGTATCATTTCCTTGTGAAAACTTTTAGGAGTGTTGTGTCTTCCATAGTTAGAGCCCGCCAATATCCAGCCTCAATTCTAATCACACATCCAGTTTTTCTCACATAATAGCAATATAATACATAATGTGTAGTTCTTTGAAAATCCCATGGTTTCATCCCTTCCTCTAAATGTCATTCTTTGTGCAATTTTCTTTTTCCTTCTACCTTCCTAGAAAACTGATCTTCTAAGATCCAGCTCAAATATCATCTATTGTAGAGTCTTTCCTAGTCTCTTACTACTGCACTCTTAGAATGAAACAACTTTTCTTTTTATCTTCTGGACACTATGTATACTGCTATCATCATACCAACAACTTTATGTTATTATTGTTTACATAGCTAACTTCTCGCCTGGACCTTAGGCTCATGGAGGGAAGAAGCTATTGTTTATTATGATGTCTCTATGCCTAGTGAGTATTTGCCAAGAGTTGATACGCTAAAAATGCTTGTTCTCACTTAGAGCTCGCCTTATAAAATTTGAACTTAATAGACAGTTGTCTATATGATGTGATCTCAACAATGTTTAGGAAGCTCCTTTCTTTGCTCTATACCAGCATCCAACCAACACATCACTTCTAAACTTCTTCTACCTCATCACTGGTGCCTGAAAAATCTGTACCAGATAGTAAAACACTTTTTCACAATTGGAGATAGATTAAATGCATATAAGCCTGGGAGAAGAAATACTTTGACTTGAATATAAAGACAGGAGGGTGGTAAGGGGCACTCTGGACTGAAAGTAGGGGTATGCCAAACAGGTAGGAAGATCAATTCAGAAGTTCATACTGAGACAAATTTTTCTGAGACTTTTGCTTGCCTGTCATAATTTATGTATTTATTGGCAACTGCAACCCTAAAATAGCCCAAAGGATGTGATTTTAGGTAGGAGTCAGAAATACTAATGCATATTCCTCTCTTTACTCCATATGTCTTTTCAGAATGCATAAGTGCAGTAATGGAAGATCTTGTTACATCAAACAACTCATTAATGCAGCAGATGGTCAAGGTTAATTACAGTTGGGGTAATGCTCACCTTTTAATGATAATTCTAATAGAAGGATGCTTGATGCTTGTATAGTTTTCATGTATAGTTTTACTTTTTAACCCCAAGGTAGGTGTATTAGTCAGTGTTCCTGAGATAAACAGAACAGGATGTACATGTGTGTTGGGCATACATCCTGTAGAGAGAGATTCAGAGAGAGATAGAGATAGAGATGAGAGAGAGAGAGAGAGAGAGAGAGAGAGAGAGAGAGAGAGGTTGTGTTACTTTAAGGAATTGGCTTACATGATTGCAGAGGCTTGACAAGTCCAAAATATGCAGGGTAGGCCAGCAGGCTAGAGACCCAGGGAAGAGTTGCAGTTTGAGTCTGAAGGCAGACTGCTGGCAGAATTCCCTTTCCCAGAAGGTTAGTCTTTTTCTATTAAAACCTTCAACTGATTGGATGAGGCCCACCTACATTATGGAGGGTAATTTACTTTACTCAAAGTCTACTGATAAAAAGTACCTTCACAGAAAAGTCTCAAATAATTTTTGACCAAGTACCTGGGTACTGTGTCCTAGCCAAGTTGTCACATAAAATTAACTGCTACAGTAGAAAAATGGGGGAGAAAGAGGGATGAACTATTCTTCTCAATTCTGGTTTCAAAATTCTTGAGAAAGTACTCTGATTTGTCCTGCTGGGTGAGGTGCCTACCAATGGACCAGACAATTTTAATCAGGGTGTGGCATCTGGAAGGAGGACTATCATCAGCCCAACTCATGTGAGGTGCCCATGATGGACGAATCCATTATGACTAGGGAATGGGTGGAGGCTGCGTTACCTTGTACAGAATAGTTTTACGTATAAAATGAGGTGTCACATAAATGGGGAATCATTGATTAACAGCTTATAAATGTAATTTTCAAATGTTCAGGTTTTTTTCCATATAGTGATGGAACAGCTTCTAATTTCTCTTTTTCAAGGATTTTTGTGTAACTTTAGTTATGGTTTGTTGATTTTCTATCATGTTGCATACAAGTCTTGTGGAGAAATAATGGTTTTCACTCCATTTAAATATCTAAAATTGATTTCACCTACTTTCCTCTGAATATTTTCTAGCTTCAACAATTACTTCATCTATGGACAGAAAGCAGAGCACTGTAACACCCCCTGCAGAAGGTAGTATGCTGTTTGTTTGTTTGTTTGTTTGTTTTTTGAGGCCAGCACTGAAGCATGGAATGTTGAGCTTCCTTAGAAACATAGTCGATGGTCTGGACCAAGTCCAGCCTTGTGCCCAGTTGAAGAATATGGTGATCTGAATGCTGTGGGATGAGGGACCTGAACGACCTCACCCATCTTCCCCTAAAACAGTTCAATTCCACTGGAAGACTGTGGAGCTTTCTCTATCAGGCACTGTGCTAGGCTTTGTGGGGAACATGAAGATAAGCAAGATGAGCAAGACTATCAGAGAGCCCCCAGGGAGCTCAGTTTTGTGGGGGAACCCCGACAGGAGCACAGTTATCACACAGGCAGAGGAGGTAAGCACTCACATCGAGTGTACCAGGAGTGTACAGAGGGAGTGATTAAGCATCAAGGCTTAGAGAAGGCCTCACAGATGATGTAGCATGTGAATCAGGTCTTAAAGGTAGAGTACTTTAATAGAAAAAGAGCATCATGTAGGGCACCTTAGAGAGTGAAAACGATGTGAGAAATGACATAGAAATGGAATTGTGCTTGGTGTTTTTTTCTGCAGTTTTGGGGGAATGTAGTGGGTGATAAGATTGCAAAGTGAGTCAATGTGAAAAAGAGGGCTTTCAAAGCCAATACGAAGACATTTGAACTTATTCTTCAGACAGTGAGAGATCTCTGGAGGGTTTTAGAGTTGAGGGAATCACATCTGTGTTACAGAATGAAGTACTGGCTGCAGTGTAAGGTATGAACTGAAAGGAGAAGGGTTTTGAGACAGAGAGAGAAGTTAGGAGGCCTTTGCAGCAATCCAGGTACATGGCAATGAGGACTTAATCTAGGCTATGGTTGTGAGAAAAGAAAGGAAATGCCCCAAAGCCAATAAGAATTTGTCAGTGTGCATAAGGCTGGATGAGACTGGAAGATATTCGTAGGCAAAGGATGCAGAAAAGATGGGATGTGACTGCTGGTTTGGGAGCAGAGATGAGAATCTACTATCTTCTCAGTGAAGCAGGAAGTGAAATCACCCTAGCTGATCACAGGAGCATATGGAGAATATATCTGTCAGACAGGTGCCAAACCCACTGAGTGTTGTAGAGGTACTGGCCATTGTGTAACTTATCACAACAGGTATGAAAAAGGAAAGAGGAGGATGAAGAAAGGGTGAAAAAATAACAATAACATAAGAACTATCATTATAGGTGTAGGGTGATTGACTGAAGTTTATAGAATGGAGGAAAGTGAAAGAACAGAGAATATCTACAGTGCTTGGAATCCTCACCATTAGAGTTACTTCTTTGGATACTGTGCCCCTATTCAAATACATGTTTGTTTGATTAGCAAGAACTTTCTTTTACAAAAATGAGTCAGATACTGAGGTTAAATATTAAAGCCTTATACTGCTTATAAGCTAAACTTCCAAATCCCAAGAACAACAGGACATTCACAACTTGCTATCTCGTCAGTCTCTTATTTTTCTGGTTTTATCTTAATCACGATTCCCTTATGCACATATGTGCTTCCCACACCCGACCTCTAGCAGTTCTCTAACAAGCCATGTTCTTGCTTCTCTCCAAGCCTTTGCCAAATTGGACTTTCTTGCTATGAGGAGATGCCACTTGGAGTGATGGGAAGAGCATGGATTTGCCTGCCCTCTTAGATCTGCATTAAAATCCTCCCTCTTCCTTCATCTAGTAATATGATCTTTATATGGCCATGAAATGCAAAGGCTTGAGTACATCACAGAGGGGGAAGATGACACCAAAAGAGGATAGGAGAAATATTAAATGCAAGGTTTAGAAAAAATAAGCTTCATCCACATAAAAATTTTGCCGTACCACAGCTGGTTCTGTTCATGCTAAACTGATGAAATCAATGATGCTCTCCTTCGTTACAGGTGACTTGTGACAGATACACCTAATCACCTGTCAGCAAACCCCTTTCTGTCAGGTACACATGTCAGCTTATGGGAAAGCGTGAGCTTCTACATTAGGAGATGCTTGCTGGTTTTAATTTGTATTTTAAAATATGGAAAAATAGGTCAATGCTATATTTAATCCTGATAATGATATTGAATGTATGGAAACAAAATCTGTGAGCAAGGTTCACAGCAAGCTGTCAGGGAGTATATGTGTGAATGAATAGGAAGGAAGGGGAACTCACTGAAAGGCCATATATATATATATTTTTTAATTAATTAATTAATTTATTTATGGCTGTGTTGGGTCTTCGTTTCTGTGCGAGGGCTTTCTCTAGTTGTGGCAAGCGGGGGCCACTCTTCATCGCGGTGCGCGGGCCTCCCACTATCACGCTCTGAAAGGCCATATTTGACACTATTACATGCTTGCAATAAAATCCTTTTTATAGAAAATTTACAGAGGAAACTAATCCTTGTTTTTGCATTGATTTGTATTTATATACTATAGTACTTTTTTTCTAGAAAAAAACTTCTAAGCATCTCTTACCACTTGGCATCATCATTTTTCATTTTTGTGAGGTGGTCAAACTAAAGAAATTACAGATTATTTAAAAATCTGTTTATTTTTATTAGTTAATTTTTTTTTTTTTTTTTTTTTTTTTTTTTTTGCGGTACACAGGTCTCTCACTGTTGTGGCCTCTCCCGTTGCGGAGCACAGGCTCCGGATGCGCAGGCTCCAGATGCGCAGGCTCAGCGGCCATGGCTCACGGGCCCAGCCGCTCCGCGGCATGTGGGATCTTCCCGGACCGGGGCACGAACCCTTGTCCCCTACATTGGCAGGCAGACTCTCAATCACTGTGCCACCAGCGAAGCCCTTATTAATTTTTATTGGAGTATAGTTGCTTTACAATGTTGTGTTAGCTTCTACTGTACATCAAAATGAATCAGCCATACATATACATATATCCCCTCTCTTTTGGATTTCCCTCCCATTTAGGACACCACAGTGCATTAAGTAGAGTTCCCTGTTCTTTACAATATGTTCCCATCAGCTGTCTATTTTATACATGGTATCAATAGTATATATGTGTCAATCCCAATCTCCCTATTCCTCCCACCCCGCCCCTTTCTCCCTTGGTATCCATACATTTGTTCTCTATGTCTGTATCTCTATTTCTGTTTTGCAAATAAGGTCATCTATACCATTTTTCTAGATTCCACATATATGCATTAATATATGATATTTATTTTTCTCTTTCTGACTTCACTCTGTATGACATTCTCTAGGTCCACCCACGTCTCCACAAATGACCCAATTTCGTTCCTTTTTATGGCTGAGTAATATTCAATTGTATATATGTACCACATCTTCTTTATCTATTCCTCTGTTTATGGACATTTAGGCTGCATCCATGTCCTGGCTATTGTAAATAGTGCTGCTATGAACATTGGGGTGCATGTGTCTTTTTGAATTATGGTTTTCTCTGGCTATATGCTCAGTAGTGGGATTGCTGGGTCATATGGTAGTTCTATTTTTAGTTTTTTAAGGAAGCTCCATATTATTTTCCATAGTGGCTGTATCAATTTTCATTCCCACCAACAGTGTAAGAGGGTTCTCTTTTCTCCACACCCTCTCTGCCATTTACTGTTTGTAGATTTTTTGATGATGGCCATTCTGACCGGTGTGAAGTGATACCTCATTGTAGTTTTGATTTGCATTTCTCTAATAATTAGTGATGTTGATTATCTTTTCATGTGTTTGTCGGCCATCTGTACATCTTCTTTGGAGAAATATCTATTTAGGTCTTCCACCCATTTTTGGATTGGGTTGTTTGTTTTTTTGATGTTGAGCTGCATGAGCTTCTTGTATGTTTGGAGATTAATCCTTTGTCAGTTGCTTCATTTGCAAAATTTCTCTCCCATTCTGAGGGTTGTTTATTTGTCTTGTTTATGGTTTCCTTTGTTGTGCAAAAGCTTTTAAGTTTCATTAGGTTCCACGCGTTTATTTTTGTTTTTATTTCCACTACCCTAGAAGGTGGATCAAAAAGGATCTTGCTGCGATTTATGCAGAGTGTTCTTCGTATGTTTTCCTCTAAGAGTTTGATAGTGTCTGGCCTTACATTTAGGTCTTTAATCCACTCTGAGTTTATTTTTGTGTATGGTGTTAGGGAGTGTTCTAATTTCATTCTTGTACATGTAGCTGTCCAGTTTTCCTAACACAACATTGTAAAGCAACTACACTCCAATAAAAATTTATTAATAAAAAAAAGAGTGAGATTGATATAGGTATACTGATATGGTGATAGGTCTATTATAGATCAACAAAAAAGCAAAAGACTTAGGAAAATATACACAGTATGATATGCAATATACATCTCAATTTATATATATATATAAATTAAAATATGCATGTTTGTATGTAAATACATACTTAAGTGTGCATATTTACATCTGAAAGACAGAGCAAGTGCTTTTCAGTGTTGTTTTGTAGACTTAGGGAGTACATCTGAGGTGTTAGGAAGAATAAAGGAAATTTTTATTCTTTATATAAATAAACAAAATCTGTTGATTTAACTGATTTTGTGATTCTCTGAATAAAAATTAAACAAAATAATTTCCACCTTGTTCAGCCTGATTGCCATCTTAGCTATTTTTAATGAAAGTACCATATCTTTCCACATTTATGTTTGTCTGAATTGCCACCCTTAAGGATAGGTGTTTAGTTTTGATGTTACTGATTTTTCACTTTCATCAGAACTTAGGAGGAGAAAACCACATCACTAATTATTCAATTTTTTTCCCCCCTGAGGAGCATGAGTTGTATGATAAATCTAATAGTCTCTGAAGCCAAAAGATTAGATTTAGAAAACTGCCTTTGTCTTTTAATTTAGATTCTGCATTCTCATCTGTTTGTCTTATAGATCAAATCTCCTGAATTAATTTCATAACACTTTAAACAATTTTGTCACATATGTAATTCATGTTGTTTTCCTAGTGATGCATAATACTGGAGGAAGTTGGTTAATCTTTGGATGGGTTTAATACTTTATGTATACTTCATGAATGTTAATTTCTTACGTAAGTCTAATATTTCTGGAATAAGACCACGCAAAGTAATGTTCAAGTACAATTTCATGTAATATGCTGTGAATAAATTTTAACACTGAAATTCTTTATCAAGCTTTTCTCTTATTATTCTCTGTTTGTGCATGTGTGTCTTTGTGTGTGTGTGTACAGTTAACACTTCACTATCAGTACTAGTGGGTACAAAGACTGTGCTCTCTTGCCCTCTTGTGCTGTGGACAAGTATACTGCTAACAACATGGGAAATAGTCCTCAGAGACAAGTTGCCCTGCTTCAGAGCCTTCAGGGGTGATACAAATGAGACCAAGGGAGGAAACTGTACCGATGAGAGAATAACCTGGGCCTCCAGACTTGATGAGAATCCTGCCCTTCAGATTGATCCAGTGGCCATCACTCATGATGGGTATTACAGGTGTCAAATGGTAATACCTAATGGGAATTTCCATCGTGGATATCACCTCCAAGTGTTAGGTAAGGAACATCATATATTGTGGTGCTTCAGATAACCAGATTTTGGGCTGAAACAAATCTCCGAATCCCATGTCCCATGTGTTAAGACTGAAGCATTTCCCCTACATTTCTGCAGTGCCCCCTGAGGTGACCCTGGTTCAAACTGAGAATGGAACTGCAGTGTGCAAGGCAGTTGCAGGAAAGCCAGCTGCACAGATCTCCTGGACCCCAGAGGGAGATTGTGTCACTGAGCAAAAACGTCATTGGGGCAATGGCACAGTGACCATCCAGAGTACATGCTACTGGGAGGGCCGCCGTGTACCTAATGTGTCCTGCTCTGTCTCCCACTTGACTGGCAACAAGAGTCTGTCCATAGAGCTGGATCAAGGTTAGTAATTTTTCTAGTTTTGTTTTTGATCTTTCCATTCTTTCAGAAGAGTTACCTTAAGAAGGAAAAAGGAGTGTGCAGAGAAATTTCATTCAAGGATGTCCTTTCCACCCTCCACTTTATCTCCCTTTCCTCCTCAAAGTAAAGAGATTGCCTGGAAGAATAATATAAAAATTTATTGTAAAAAGTCATATTATCAAATGCAATTTATTCTACTTCTTTTTTCGGCCATGCTGCACAGCTTCCGGGATCTCAGTTCTGGGACCAGGGATTCGAACTGGACCATGGTAGTGAAAGCCTGAATCCTAACCACTAGGCCACTAGTGAACTTCCCAATTTATTCTTCTTTTAATGTTCTCTTCTGTACTACTAAATTGGCTTGTGTAGTGTACATTTACATAAATAATTATGGTTTTAATAGAAGGATAATGGGTAATTTTAAACAAATAATTATTATTTTATTAGAAGAATAATGTTGCTCATAAATTATCTTCATGAATTTTCAGTCTGGTAGAATTTTCTCCTCCAGGCTCTTCCAGTGAAATTTCTTTAATGTCTTATAATAGTATCTATGATTCAGTTCATTACAGTTTAGTTTCTCTACTCTCTGCTCCCATCTACTCTTATTTTTTGTTATAAAAAATATTATTCTAATCAACATAACTCATATAGTTTAAAGTCTACGTTGTTCTATAAGGCTACCATGAAAAACATTAGCCATCTCTGCCTCTCCAACCCCACCTCTACATTTTTACACAACTCTCTAGAGACAAGTACTTTCAGATCTTCAAGTGTTTCTTCTAGTAATTGACTCAGTTTTTATAAACAACATGGTTGTGCTGCTATTTCTTAATATAGCAAATTTAAACCTAGTGTACCCACTTCCTCTTATGGTAGATGAGGATTTAACTTTACCTTCTCTTCCCTCACCATTCATATATAGTAAAATAGCAATTTTTGGTTAAATTAAATAGCCAGTGTTTACATTATTTTGAACATGTATGTTTTGTTAAGCTCTGAATCAAGAAATAAACTCATACTTTCATTTTTGAATAACTTTTTGTTTTTCCTGGCCTTAATTGCTTTCCTTTTTCATTTCCTTAATAATGCATGTACCTATTATTAATGATCACTAACACTAAAAACAAAACAAAACAAAACCCTAGAAAACGCCTCTTAATACTGCTTTCCACATGGTCAGATTTGTTAGGTAATGTCAGTTCCATTTTTTTTTTCTTGAAGACATTCTTTCTTGAGTTTTTACACACTCTTGTTCTAATCTGGCCTGGTTGGTCACGAGACATGCTGCACAGCTATTGTCCTGGATGTTCTCTTTCCCTCAGTCCTCTGGTTGATGCCACATCTGTGTAATCTGAGTTCCTTCTGCCTTCCTGACATTTGTTTGTTTTAATCTTTCTTCCACATACAAGGCTTTCCTTAACTCCTTGGCTATCTGTTCACTTCAAAGTGAGCACTAAGGAGCTGATTGGAAGCTATATTATCTGTGAGTGGGTTTGTTAGCTAGTAGGTTTCTATAGGGTGAAAACAGGTGATTGTTTTAAAATTGGGGATTCCTTATTTCCTTATGTACCTGAAGGTCTTTTCTCTGAGGCTATATAGACTCTGCAGAAAATAACTCTCCAGTCTCTTGCCTGGGAGGGATAATCCTGACTATCAATGTTCTGGGAGCAGGGAGGAGAGGGAAGTGTGTGTGTGTGTGTGTGTGTGTGTGTGTGTGTGTGTGTGTGTGTGTGTGTGTGACTGTTCAGAACTCAACTTTGTTTTAATGACACTTCATCTTCACCCTCCATTATGTCTGGATCCTTGACACTCTGGAGTTTCTCCAGTTCATCTTTTTTGGGCCACACTTCCTGTTTTCTGCTGGTCGGGGAAGGTGTGAGACCTGGTTGCGTGGGCTGGGAGGAGACTTGGCAGCCCATCTGTTCTTAATACAGACCTTCAAGGAAGCTTCTAACTTTAGCTCCACGCTTCAGTCCCTACATTCCCCCTTCTCTATATTTGGCCTTTCCTACTCTAGAGTCTTCCTGGAGTTCACTAAGGTTTATACTTATTTCACTCTGAATTATTGGCCATTCTTCTGTTCATTTTTCACCCTAAAAACAAGTTGAAATCTTTCATCTGCTCTTGTCTTCATCCATGTTCTCTTTGTCTTTGCAAGTCTATACTTTAAAAAATTCTCTGATGATATTTTAGTAAGTGTTAAGAAAGGAGAAGAGGAAAACACATGGGTTTAAACCACAATTTTCTAATACCTATTCTTAAAGTTTTATATACATATTAATAGTTTAGCAGTATTTACTGAGAAGAGTAATTGCCACTGGTTATGTATGAAGTCCGACCACCCAGTATTACAATATGATGTCATATTTATAGAATCTCAGAACTGGAGTGACTCTCTAGTTCACTCCCACCCCGTGCAGATATGTCTTCCTCGCAGGGTGGACCTTCACCTGTGCTAGTGAACTTCCAATAAAAGAGAGCCCATTAGTTTGAAAGAGAGGGTTTCAAAACAATGTTGTCATTTTAAAATGCAAAACCAAACTTTTTCAAATAAAAATCCAATGTTTAAAAACAAAGTATTGAAGGAAGATGGAGGGACTGGATGTGGCCTCCACTCACCTCCCTCTGCTGCCCCAGCCGCATTCACAAAACACCAGGAGCACAGTCTCAAAACCTCTCAGAGCTGGCAATTCCTTGGTTGACTTGTCCTCCTGTCAGATTGAACTCTGTATTGCTGCCAGCAGTCAGTGAATAGTTTAAAGTTGCTGCCATGCATTCATTTCAGTTTCAATGCCCTGGAAGAAAGGTGACTTCAGAATTAGGGTTATTTATCCAAATAGCTTCCTTACAACTCTATTTATTTCTGAATACTGGAGATGAGAAACACTCTATTACTGTAACAGAGAGGTGTAAATTTCACATCTCTCTTACAGGAATTCACCACATGAATCCTTAAAGCAACAAAATACTGACACAAGATGATGTCTTGTTGAAAACTTAAGAGTCTGAGGTGATAAAGCAATTTAATTATAACAATTATTTGAACTATAAATGGATCAAAAGTTTTTCAAATAAAATCACAGAAATGAATTTCATGTACTGTGAGACATTCTTGAACCATGCTATATATAAAATTTTTAAACAGACTTTATTTTTTAGAGCAGTTTTATGATGATGGAGTATTGAGTGGAAAGTACAGAGTTCCCATATAACCCTTGACCCTACACATGCATGGTCTCCCTGTCTATCTAAATCCCCCTGCACCGCGGTTGTACCTTTGTTATAATGAATGACCCTATCTTAACACATCATTATCACTCAAAGTCCAGAGTTTACATTAGGGTTCATTCTAGGTGCACATTCTATGAGTTTTGACAAATGTGTAAATACCATGTATTCACCGTTATAGTATCATATAGTGTAGTTTCACTGTCATAAAAGTCCTCTATGTTCCACCTATTTATTCCTCCTTCCACCTTAACTTCTAGCAACCCCTGATCTTTTTACTCCATAGTTTTGTATTTTCCAGAATGTCATATGGTTGGAATCATACAGTATTTAGCCTTTTCAAATTGGTTCCTTTCACTTAGTAATATGCTTTTAATTTTCCTCCATGATTTCATGGCTTGATAGCTCATTTCTTTCTACTGCTGAATAATAGTAAATCATATATTTTTGTGTCTACATTTACAGATGCCAAAGCATCAGCACCCTTAAGAATTTTACGTATCGTCCCCCCTATTTTTATTATCTTGGTCATCGTTGGATCCATTTGGCTTTTGAAAATCAGTGGCTGCAGGTACTGACTGATGCTTTCACTTCTCCTGCTTTATTGGATTAAAAAGAGTCAGAAAAATGGAATTGACTAGGTAAAAAAGGAACTCTGCTCAATATTCTGTAATAACCTAAATGGGAAAAGAATGTAAAAAAGAATCGATAAATGTATATGTATAACTGAATCACTTTGCTGTACACCTGAAACTAACACAACATTGTAAATCAACTGTAGTCCAACATAAAATAAAAATTTTTAAAAAGAGGTTAACCTCAGTTCTCTCATAATCAATAAGTGTGTCCTGAAAATAACAGACTGGGACTACACTAATGATGAGGGAGATTTTTCTAGGTTACTTAGACATGCAAGCATAGTGAATTAGACATGCAAGCACAGCCCACTTAGGGCAGGATCTTGGGAGAGACAGTGCATGCTATTTTCTATTTGAGAAAAGAATTACAATAATTCATTTCATACACCAAATATGAGGTGTCACATATATTCTATTACATCAAACTTCTTTGCATAATTTCATTTCCCTTTCCAAAATCCAGAATTACCTTATTTGGACAAATTAACTTACAAGCAGCATTCTTCACTCATTTCCGGTAGTTCATTTCTGATTTATTAAGGCTTCTATCAAAATGAACCACAATTGTCAATAGCATACTGTTTTGTTTTTCCATTTTCAATCTGAATAATAATGTTTTGACATTCACTCCAGCTAATTTTTATTTTTGCAGAAAATGTAAATTGAAAAAAACAGAACATACTTCAGTTGTTGAGGAGGTAAGATAAGATTAAAAAGAATATTTACAAACTTTTAAGCTATGTAGTATGAAAATCTAGTCACATAATTTGTAATTTGCATCATTATTAGTATTTTAGTTGAAAAGCAAAAATTCTAACTTTACAGTGCTGTCAGGTGTACTTATTTTGTTAATTATCCACCAAGTACTATTTATATACACTCCAAATCCATATTTTTATTTCAAGAACTGCATCCTACAAAAGACATAATGTTTGCCTCATTTGGGCTGTAATATTTGGAGAAGTTGAATTGGTATTTCCTCTCCCATTAAACCAGCTCTAATTCTTGACCTCCTTTTTTCAATACCATCATCATTTCTCTTACCCAAGCTTAAAACCTATCCAGCTCTATAATCTCTTATAGCCAATAGCTTACTAAGTCTTTGACACTCTCCTCTGAAATACTTCTCATATCACTCCATTCTTCTCCACTCCTACTTTCAGACAACTGTTATCATGTCACACTGAGACTTAAATAATCAATAATTTTTTGATAAAATATTAGAAAAATCTTGCTCTTATGTTCATGTAAGCCCAGAGACTACTATTGGTAGACACTAAAGCTGTGGGCCCTTGTTAGAAAAACATAGGTGGTTACTGATTTCTGGCTTTTTTGAATTGATTTTAACTTTGGGTTATTTCTTAGGATGAAATGCAGCCCTATGCCAGCTACACAGAGAAGAACAACCCACTTTATGATACTACAAACAGGGTGAAGATGTCTAAGGTGTTACAAAGTGAAGTTGATGGGATGAGTCTCCATACTGTATATGTTCCCGAAGTGTAGTGCCAGGACAAATGAATCAAGATACAGTACAGATACTGTTTTGATTTTCTTGGAGTTCTGGAATGGAAGGCTTATTTTGAAATTAGCTTTTCAAAGATTCTTAGAAGACAGAGACATTCTAGAGGATTTGCATTCATATCCTTATACATTTGAAATTTTAGAATTTTAGCTGTTACTAGGTAGTTCTTTGAAGAACTGATATTATTACAAAGAAAGCTCATGCTCATGATAAAATATTCAAATTGTTCAATACAGTAAATGATGAAAACTGAGTTACCTCAAGTAACTCCACAGAAGGAACAATTTACCAACAGTTTTAATGTAATCTTCTAGAAAATTTCTATGTGCATATGTCATATCTATATGTGCACGGTATATGTGTGCACTTATATGTCCATTTACATATACATACACATATCCTGTCAAGACACAAATGGGAACATACCATAGTTTTGTTCTATACTTATAGAAAGCTAATAATATAATATATCCTGAAGATCTTTTATATCAACACAAGCAGAGCTACCTCATTCTTCCTAATGGTTACAAAAAATTCCATTGTATGTAATGGAGTTTAATTTAATTAACCACAACTCTAGTGGTGGACATTTAGATTAAGTTTTGTTTGTTTTGCTATTATAAACAATACTACATAGAATGTTTCTTGTGACTATATCTCTTTGTGTTTGAATATATTTGTAAGATAATTTCCTTGAGTGACATTTAGATTGTTTTGTTTGTTTTGCTATTATAAACAATGCTACATAGAATGTTTCTTGTGACTATATCTCTTTGTATGTGTTTGAATATATTTGTAAGATAATTTCCTTGAGTGAAATTGCCAGGTCAAAGGGTTTGTGCATCTCTTTTATTGACTAATATGTCAAACTGTGTCAATTTACATTCCCTCCAACCCTGTTTGAATGTGCCTTTTCTGTTATTTTAATATCTGTAAAATGCCAACCTACTGTTAGCTAATATAAGATTATAATAAGAATTTCACTATTTAATAAAACTGAATTTATATTTTTCTTTCATGCTTGTGTGTGTGTGTGTGAGAGAGAGAGAGAGAGAGAGGGAGAGGGAGAGAGGGACAGAGGGAGGGAGAGAGGGAGAACAGACACGTGAGGACATTAGCTTCTTCTGAACTTATATCTCTATAGAGGTATTGCTATCTAATGCCTAATAGTTTTACAGATGTGATAAATTGGAAATGTGTATTTTTATGGTGTGCACTTTATTGTGATGCATTTATCAAATAACAAATTTTTATAACCAGCTAAATATGCATTATGGAGGACTTGGGATATTTATAAAATACGATCTATGTGCTAAGGGAATAGCCATGGGATGACGTGACCCTTTTCTACATTTTTCTATGGAATAAAAAATTGGGAATGTGTATATTAATCATTTTTAATATTATTAAATATATGTTTTAATTATGAAAAATACGTCTATTTACTCCATAGCAGGAAAAAATGATACTGAAAATTAAAAATTTTCAACATGGTAGAAATTAAAACAAAATCCATTTCATTCTTTAATTGTGCCATTTGAAATGTTTAAGACAGCTATTTTGTTTTGTTAATGTTTGTCTCCCTGAAGACATTTTGGTTCCTCTAGGCTTTATCCTTAAAAGGATTTTTAGTCTATTTTGCATGTAAAACTAATAATGACACCCGACACATGATATTTTGTGTATATATGTACCACATCTTCTTTATCTGTTCCTCTGTTGATGGACATTTAGGTTGCTTCCATGTCCTGGCTATTGTAAATGGTGCTGCAATGAACATTGTGGTGCATGTGTCTTTTTGAATTATGGTTTTCTCTGGGTATATGCCCAGTAGTGGGATTGCTGGGTCATATGGTAATTCTATTTTTAGTTTTTTAACTAAAAATGTTAAAAAACTATGTTTTTTAACATAGTTAAAATGTTAAATGTTAAATGTTAAATACATTTAAATGTTAAATGTTAAAATGTTAAATGTTAAATGTTAAAAAACTCTATGTTCTCCATAGAGGCTGTACCAATTTACATTCCCACCAACAGTGTAGGAGGGTTCCTTTTCTCCACACCCTCTCCAGCATTTATTGTTTGCAGATTTTTTGATGATGGACATTCTGATGAGTGTGAGGGCAAATTTAAACTTTTAATAAGAGAATTTAAACCATTCACATTTGTGATTACTTACATATTTGGCCATATTTTTACAATCTTACTTTACATGTCTCATTTACTATGTTTCCTCCCCCAGCTCTGTTTTATTTTTTCTTTTACTCTGCTTTGCTGGATCAATTATTTACAATAGCCAAGACATGGAAACAATCTAAGTGTCCATTGGTGGATGCATGGATAAAGAAAATGTGGTAAATACCTACAATGTATTATAATTCAGCCATAAAAAAAGAATGAAATCTTGCTATTTGTGACAACATGGGTGGACTTTGAGGGCATTATGCTGAGTGGAATAAGTCAGACAAAGAAAGATAAATACCATATGAACTCACTTATGTAGAATCTAAAACAAAACAAAACAAAAACCCCCCAAACCAAGTTCACAGATACAGAGGATAGATTGGTTGTTGCCAGAGGTGGGGGGTAGGAGGTGGGTGAAGGGAGTCAAAAGGTATAAACTTCCAGTTATAAAATAAAGAAGTCATGGGGATATAATGTACAGCATGGTGACTATAGTTAATGATACCCTGTGTTGCACATTTGAAAGATGCCAACAGAGTAAATCTTAAAAGTTCTCATCATAAGGAAAAAAATTGTAACTATGTGTGGTGACATGTGTTACCTGGACTTATTGTGATGATCGTTTTATAATATATTCAAGTAACAAATCATTATGTTGTACACCTGAAACTAATATAATGTTATATGAGTTAATTATGCCTCAATAAAAAATGGAAAGGCAACCTACGAAATGGAACAAAATATTTGCAAACCATGTATCTATAGGAGGTCAATATCCAAAATATATAAGGAACTCATACAACCCAATAGCAAAAACAAAACAAAACAAAACAAAACCAAATACTCTAATTTAAAACTGGACAAATGACATGAGTAGACATTTTTCCAAAGAAGACATATAAATGGCCAACAAGTACACAAAAAGGTGCTCAACATTAGTCATCAAGGAGATGCGAATCAAAGTCATGATGAGCTATCACCTTGTACCTTTTAGGATGGCTATCATCAACAAGAAAAGAGATAACAAATGCTGGCAAGGATGTGAAGAAAAGGGAACCCTTGTGCACTGTTGATGGGAATGTAAACTGGTAAACCACTATGTAAAACAGTATGGAGATTCCTCAAGAAATTAAAACTAGAACTACCACATGATTCACTAATCCTACTTCTAAGTATATATCCAAAGGAAATGAAACTATTATCTTGAAGAGATATCTGTACTTTCATTTTCACTGAAGCATTATTCATAATAGCCAAGGTATGGAAATAACCTACGAGTGTGTTGGCGGATGAATGGATCAAGAAAATGTGGTATATACATGTAATGGATTATTATTCAGCCTTTAAAAAGAAAGGAAATCCTATCATCTGTGACAATATGGATGAAGCTGGAAGGCATTATGCTAAGTGAAATAGGCCAGAGAGAGAAAGACGAATGTTGCATTGTATCACTTATATGTGGAATCTAAGGGAAAAAAAGTCAAAATCATAGAAACAGAGTAGAATGGTGATTATCAGGGGTTGGGATGTTGGGGAAATGGGGAGATGTTGGTCAAAGGGTACATACCTTCAATTATAAGATGAATAAATTCTGGGAATCTAATGTACAGCATGGTGACTATAGTTAATGATACTGTATTGTATACTCGAAACTTGCTAATTTCAAGTATACAAAGAAAGGTACTATGTGAGGTGATGAGTTTGTTTTTAAAAAACTTCCTATGACTGATGTTAGAAATGACAACCACCAACTCCCAAATACTATATTAAATCTCTGTCAGAGATACTAAAGAACAATTTTGAAAGGGTGTGAATTCCCCTAAAACTTAGGTGTAGTGATGAACTACAGAATATCCTAATTAATTAGAGGTATCCCTTATGGATGGATCATGTATATAATAATACCTCAAATTATTTTATTCCATCCATGTGTTGCAGCTTCTGAAATTAGGCCAGTAAGTTCTATAAGTTTGCAACCAACTTCCTTTCTATTATCCTAAATTTACTAACATCAAAATTTGAGATATAGACCCGTTTCATTTTTTTTTCAGCGTACTTCCCACTTTTACTAGGCACACCAGATACACACCAGATACATATTTTTAAAATGGGCTTTACAATGTATAGTTTTATCACCTCATTTACAATTAAATATACTGTGAACATTTTATCTTTTACCACCATTAAAATAATTGCATAGTATGGAGAAATCATAATGTATTAAGCACTCTTAATACATTGGGGGACTTTACATAGAATTTTTTTTCAAGGAGACTTTATTCTCTTTTCAAATCCTTGAGAAAACTGGTGCCCTTGTCTTATACAGCTTCCTATAGATGATAGAAACTTGTCCTTCAACTTAGCTTTTTAGCTTGCTTCTCTATACCCATCCGATCAACCAAGTAATCCATTTTATTTTCTCAACTTTTTCTCATTTGTTCCCACTTTAATATCTAGTCTCCTAGGGACACACGCACACTTCCGTTTCTCCAGCATTCTGTCTCTCACCTCTGATATCTGCCCCTCTCTTCTTCTTTGCTCCCTTTACAGATACTTCCTTTCCTTTCCTTTTCAAGATATTATCTTAATTGATTTTGATCAACTCTATTCAGTGTTTTATACTCAGTTCCACACTGGGAGTAATCTTTAATAATCTGAAGATAGAATTCAATTGTTTAAAGGAAACTATTAATAAGCCCTTGCTAGAGTTACATGTATCAAGAAACATAGGACTTGGGCACAAGATATGGGTTACTTTTTTTTTTTAAGTAGTTTTTTGGAGAGGGCAGGGCAGAGGAAAGTAGTTGGTACTTTAAGGAAATGTTAGGGACCATCTATTCACTATTTCACTGTGTTAGGGAAATCTATTCACTATTTCAAGGCAACTAACAAATCATCATCTCTCAGGTGGGACATTGGAGGGACAGCCTTTACAGGTCATGAAATTTGTATGACAAACGTTGCATGCAAATATGGGTTAATTATAACTTTGTATAGCAAGGCAGATGCCAGGTAGCATAAGAGCACATGCAGACAGTGTTAATTCTGGAGTCCCAGAAGCTGTGAGGTGGTCATCCATCACAACCAGGTAGGAATGACTGAGGAAGGCAGCAAAGCTGGCCATGCCAGCATTTACACATGGAACACTTCCTGGGCAACCAGGTGTGATGGGGCACAGGTCCACAGTTCTCTTTGTGCAAGTCATGCTCACAGTTCCGTCCATAGAAAGAGGGAGGGCAGGCAAAAAGGACCCCAGGATGCAGGTTTCCCCATACAGACAGCAGGTTCTGTTTAGCTCCTTACTGTCCTGGATTCCCATGGATGGTACAAACTGGGAAGGTTGATGAGGAATTGCAGGCTCCTCCCAGGACTGAAGGCCATCATCTCTGAAGGCCAGGTCTCCCTGTGATTGATGGGCAAGTTCATGGTGACCCAATCCAGCAACTAGTTCAAATGCTCTGGAAAAGGCCATGATCAAAATCACACTGGAAGAGAGGCTCTCCATCTTCCTTCAGTCCATGTCTCACAGGCCAGTCCTAATAAACGCTTTGACTATAACCTTCAGGGAGTTTCTCCTCCCTCAGCCACACCTGACTTTCAATTTTTTTAAATTGAAATAATTAAATAATTATAGATTCACATGTAAGTGTAAGAAATAACACAAGAGATCCCTGTGCACCATTCTCAGTTTACCCCCATGATAACATTCTGCTAAATTATACTATATTGACAGTAACCAAGATATTGACGGTAATAAAATTCACCAATTAAAAGAATCCCAACTTTCATCTTCAAATGTGTAGAGGAATTATCTATCTGGTGACAAGAAGCTGATCCTGATGTTTTTCACAAGAAGTTTTCATTAATCGTTCCTTTGGATAATCAAACTGAAACCTATGTTAACCATTTGTTAATAGAACAAACCCAAACGGAAGGATTATCATCTGTTCAAGAAGATGTAAGGAGAATTTATAAGCAGAAACTTCTGCCTACCAGTCCAGCCCCTCAGCCTTCACTGTCTCTTCCACATAGAAAACCCAGGTTAACATTGCATTGAATCTGTAGATTGATTCCCCTACCATGCCACCCTCTATTTTGTGGTAGAAGACAGCATATCCCGAAATGCCTTAGCCAGAAACAAACAGAATAAAGAAGAAAAAAGAAATAAAGTGGAAGTTATGAAGTAGAAGAGGGTAACATCATCAGCAGGGTGTGAAAGTGTAAGGGTGAATGTTTAGGCAGGTCGGGTGGAGGCAAGGAGGACCTGGCCTCTCCCACGAAAGGTCTGAGCTTGTGCAGTGGGCAGTGGTGTCCTCTGTTAGTTTGTGGCAGGGATGACATTCCACTAGGGCCATGTTCAGAAACAGCAAGGGGGCAGTTGTGCTGGAGCCAGGTTGGAGGTGCCTCAGAAATGCCAGATGCAGCATTATCATGGTACCTGGTCCCCTCCTCACCTGCAGAAGACAGAAGCCCAGGGCTTGTGCATAGGATTTCTTGGATGGATCAAAGTAAAATTTCCTCAGCTGGGCTTTAATTCCTGAATGCAGATTGACCTCTAGCTCCAGTCCAAGCTTTCTACTTGGAAGGGGTCATATGAGTGGAGAACTATTTGTATTATGGTTTTTTGGAGTGTTTTACTTTTAAATACTCTCTGCCTCAGTGTTTTTTGTATTAAAGTGCATACCTCTAGAGGAAGAGATCATGTTTGTCGTCTCTCATAAACCACACAACAAATTACCAGATATACATAGACACACACAGACACATGCACACACTCACACACACACAATACAGCGCAAGGGAAGGAAAACTATCCATGATAAGATCACGGTTTCTATCCTGGTTCTATAGCTCTGTCATTAATCAAGTTAGGATAAGTTACTTAACTTCTCTACTTCTTTATTTATAAAAATGAATATACTGATACATGCCTCATAAGAATCATTTTTTAAAATAAATTTATTTTATTTTATTTATTTTATTTTTGGCTGTGTTGGGTCTTCGCGTTGCTGCACGCGGGCTTTTCTCTGGTTGCGGCTACTTTTTGTTGTGGTGTGCAGGCTTCTCATTGTGGTGGCTTCTCTTGTTGGGAGCACGGGCTCTAGGTACATGGGTTTCCGTAGTTGTGGCACATGGGCTCAGTAGTTGTGGCTCATGGGCTCAGTAGTTGTGGTGCACAGGCTTAGTTGCTCGATGGCATGTGGGAACTTCCTTGTCCAGGGCTCGAACCCGTGTCTCCTGCATTGGCAGGTGGATTCTTACCACTGTGACACCAGGGAAGCTCCAAGAATCATTTTAACATTATCTGGGATATAACTCAAGTGATTACCATTGGATCTGAATAGTGGGTCAAATATATATGCTTCGCTGGAGAGAAATAAATGTATAAAAGCACAAACCAGGAAGTTCAGTCATTATCACCTCAACTCTACAAACAGGAAATGCTTCTTCTTAAATTGCTCAATAGCTAGAAATACAGTGGAGTAAGACAGTAGGGGATTTCTCATCAGTGCTTATGAGAGAGATCAGGAGAAGAAAAAGATCACAGCTAGGTGTATGGTATGGTGGAAGGAAAACAGAGAGGTAGGGATAGGAAAAAAAAAAAAAAAAAAAAAAGAAGGTGGGAACTCCCTTCAGAATATGTCTTCAGCTTTTGGGATACTTTTCACAATTTTTCTCCCTTTCACAGCTGGTAAGTTTGTTTGGAGTGGTGGTGGGAAGGGTGAAAGGTATTGGAGTGAAATAGAGGAAACCATGATGAGAAAGATATTTTAGATTGTTTTCCACCAGAATTTTTCTGTCTTTGAAAATGTTCAGTTTTATTCTTCTCTTTCTAGTTTCCTTGGCTAGCAATTTTACAACAGTCCTTGTCTGGGTGCCTAATGTTCTGCATTTCTAACAAGCTTCCAGGTGAGACTGCTGCTGTTGGTCTGTAGATCATACTCAGTAGCAAGGCTTTAAAGAAGTCTTGTTTTTTGAAAAAAGACACTTGTGATAATTCTTAGACTGCATCTTTGTGTCATTTGCAAAAACAAAGAAACAAACAGAAACCCCAAAAAGGAGACTAAGAACAAACTCACACGTAAACATAAATCTCCTTATAAGTGGGTATGTGTTATTTAAGCCATGTTAGGGGATTTTTTTTTTTTTTTTTTGCGATACGCGGGCCTCTCACTGTTGTGGCCTCTCCCGTTGCGGAGCACAGGCTCCGGACGTGCAGGCTCAGCGGCCATGGCTCACGGGGCCAGCCACTCCTCGGCATGTGGGATCTTCCCGGACCGGGGCACGAACCCATGTCCCCTGCATCAGCAGGCGGACTCTCAACCACTGTGCCACCAGGGAAGCCCGGGGATTTTATTTTTTTAAGCATTCCAGAGGCAGTGTGATATAGAAAAGTCATGGTTGTTCCCTGTGCTTCCCCCTGCTGTCTGTGGAAGCTTTGGGTTTGAGTCTCTGCTCTGCCCTTCAGAGGTAGATTCCTCATCTGTACAACCGGGGTAGCCGTTTCTCCCTGTTAGACAGTTTGTGAGTACTCAGTCTTGAAGTGCCTCTCACATAGTGGATGCTCAACGAAGATTAGTTTTCTAATCACTTTTCTATCTTTTGAAGAATCTATTTATTTATAAATAACTACCATTTTTACATTCAAGATAATTTTAAATTCTTATCTTTTTATCAATTCTTAGTGCATTCTGACTGCATTTTAATTATTACATTGTGTTACTGTACATAATTAAAACTAATAACACCATTTATTCTAAAAAGTGTTTTAAAAGTGCTTTTGCACTAAGGTAGAGTGATCTTCTTTCCAGTTATTTTGGATTATCAAGGAAGTTTTGATAGAAGAATACTGGGCTTTAGGTCAAAATAACTGATTTTAAGCTGTCACTTACTAAGATGACCAGGATGCTTTGTACTTTACCCATCTTTGTATAATTCATGGCACCTATCACAATGTTTTAAATATACTAATGATGATATTTATTGAGAACTTATTACATACTACATGCTCTTCTAAGTACTCTACATGCATTAGTGCATTTAGTCATACTAATTCTAAGAGGAATATTATTTCTATTTAAGAGAAATGAAACTGAGGCACAGAGAAGCTAAGTGATATATTTCACTATATCTTAGCTGCAATATTTTTTTCACATTTTAACATCTCCAAAGTGGGATGTGCATCAGTCAGAGCAGCAGCAATAAACAAACAGCACACTTTGAGTAACTTGAGGAGAGTTTTATAAGAGTATGCATGCTTTAAAAAGATGTGGTTTCCCTAACCAATAAGAGATAATGAAGGACCTGGTGGCTTGCACCCTCTGGAAGGCATTCCACTCCTTGGCTTGAAGTTACACGATGAAGGAAGCTGAAGAAAGCAGTGGCTTTGAGAGGGCTGCCTAGAGGACTATGGCTATTGTAGTGGTATATAGGCAAACCCTGACACCATCACAGGAAAGATATAATACCCTGACCTCACTCTCCTCCCACCTTTGACCTACATTTACTGCCAATTCCTCCAATAAGTCAGCCTCTTAGGACCCAGAGAATGGCAGAAGAGATTGAAGAATTGATCTGGAGGAGAAAACGGAGGATATTCTAGCACAAGATGCATCTTACAGTAGAGAACATGTCATGAGTAATTGGCAGAATTTTTGTTTCCTACTGTTACATAATTAATACATTACAAATTAGTATCAATCTTTTATTTGATAAGCACAGAAACTTGTTCAAGATTACACAGTTAGGAAACAGTTGTGGCAGAATTTGGACCCAGATAATCTAACTCCAGAGCCCATGCCCTTAACCAACATGTACTATAAGTAGATCCTTAATAAATATTCATGGATAAAACTTTGTTGCTTTTTTAATATTAGACTTGAACAATTTTTTTCTGTCCTCATCTACAGCATCTCCAGAGGTGACCCTTCTTCTGGGGAAGAATAAAACTTCAGTGTGCAAAGCGCTTGCAGGGAAGCCAGCAGTACAGATTTTCTGAGCCCCAGAAGGAGATTGCATCACTGAGTATGAATCTCCGATTAACAGGAAAGTGACTGTCCAGAGCACATGCCACTGGGTAGGCAACAATGTATCTTATGTGACCTGCTTTGTTTTACAGTTGTATGGGAATAAGAGTCTAACCATAGGTGAGTAGGCTTGCAGCAACTGATCTGATTATCAAAACTTCTTACCAAACAAGTCATCACCTATTTATGTACTCGGTTATCTCCTCAGGAAATTCTAATTGACTTACATTGAATTTTTCCATTCTGTCTTCCATTTGTTTTATTCCCTCTTTCATGTTTTACTTTGCTTTATGTCTTATTATTGAACTGAGGTTGATTTTCTCAGAACAATTTTCCACTTTTTTATCTGTTTATCAATTTTTAGTGCATTCTGACAATGCATTTTAATTATCAGGTTATGTTACCACTTTACAATTTTTATTTTCAATTGTGTCTAATCTGCTTTTTAATCCACCCACTGAGATTTAATTCCAATGATTGAATTTTTCATTTTAAAAGTTCAGTTCTTTCATTTTATTTTTCTGTTTCTTCTTTTCCCTTTTTAACCTTGTTAACCTTATGTTACTTTATGGTGGTTTTGGTACTATCCTATTATTTCTAGTTATTGTGTTGCCAATTCTCCTGTTGGTTGCTGTAACAGAATTACAGAATTATAGAAGAAACAGTGACCCTTAAATGGTAAATGGGAGTGGGGAGAATTTAGAGAGTACTTTATACAAGGGATAAAATTTGAATGAGGCCTGGAGGATAGATAAGAGTTTAAAAAGTTAATTAGACTGACAAAGTAAAAATAGGGCATTTTATTTCACTTTCAGTTTTTATTGGAGTATAGTTGATTTACAATGTTGTATTAGTTTCAGGTGTACAGAAAAGTGAATCAGTTATACATATACATGTATCCACTCTTTTTTAGATTTTCTTCCCATATAGGTCATTACAGAGTTCTGAGTAGAGTTCCCTGGGGTATATAGGTTATTATTAGTTATGTGTTTTATATATAGTAGTGTGTATATGTCAATCCCAATCTCCCAATTTATTTCTTCCCTTACGCCTTTTTCCCTTGGTAACCATAAGTTTGTTTTCTACATCTGTGACTCTATTTCTGTTTTGTAAATAAGTTCATTTGTACCATTTTTTTAGATTCCACATATAAGTGATATCATATGATATTTGTCTTTGTCTGACTTACTTCACTCAGTATGAAAATCTCTAGGTCCAACCATGTCACTGAAAATGGCATTATTTTGTTCTTTTTTATGGCTGAGTAATATTCCATTCTATATATATATACCACATCTTGTTTATCCATTCCTCTGTCGATGGACACATAGGTTGCTTCCATGACCTGGTTATTGTAAATAGTGCTGCAATGAACATTGGGGTACATATATCTTTTCGAATTATGGTTTTCTTCAGATATATACCCAGGAATGGGATTGCTGGATCATATGGTAGCTCTATTTTTAGGTTTTAAAGGAAACTCCATACTGTTCTCCACAGTGGTTCTACCAATTTATGTTCCTACCAACAGTGTAGGAGAGTTCACTTTTCTCCACACCCTCTCCAGCATTTATTGTTTGTAGATTTTTTGATGATGGACATTCTGTCCAGTGTGAGGTGATACCTCATTGTAGGTTTGATTTTCATTTATCTGATAATTAGTGATGTTGAGCATCTTTTCATGTGCCACTTGGCCATCTGTATGTCTTCTTTGGAGAAATGTCTATTTAGGTCTTCCATCCATTTTTCTGATTGGGTTGTTTGGTTTTTTGAGCTGCATGAGCTGTTTGTATGTTTTGGAGATTAATCTTTTTTTTTTTTTTTTTTTGCGGTACGCGGGCCTCTCACTGCCGTGGTCTCTCCCGCCGCGGAGCACAGGCTCCGGACGCACAGGCTCAGCGGCACAGCTCACGGGCCCAGCCACTCCGCGGCATGTGGGATCCTCCCGGACTGGGGCACGAACCCATGTCCCCTGCATTGGCAGGCGGACTCCCAACCACTGCGCCACCAGGGAAGCCCCTGGAGGTTAACCTCTTGTCAGTCATTTTGTTTGCAAATATTTTCTCCCATTCTGAGGGTTGTCTTTTCATTTTGTTTATGGTTTCCTTTGCTGTGCAAAAGTTTTTAAGTTTAATTAGGTCCCATTTGTTTATTTTTGCTTTTATTTTTATTACTCTAGGAGATGTATCAAAAAAGATCCTGCTTGCAATTTATGTCAGAGAATGTTCTGCCTATGTTTCCTCTAAGAGTTTTATACTATCCCATCTTACATTTAGGTCTTAAATCCATTCTGAATTTATTTTTGTGTTTGGTGTTAGAGAATGTTTTAATTTCATTCTTTTACATGTAGCTGTCTAGTTTTCCCAGCACCACTTATCAAAGAGGGTGTCTTTTCTCCATTATATATTCTTCCCTCCTTTGCTATAGATTAGTTGACCATAGGTGTGTGGGTTTATCTCTGGACTTTCTATACTGCTGCATTGATCTGTTATTGTGCCAGTACCATACTGTTTTGATTACTGTAGCTTTGTAGTATAGTCTGAAGTCACAGAGCCTGATTCTTTCAGCTCATTTTTTCTTTCTCAAGTTCGCTTTGGCTATTTGGGGTCTTCTGTGTTTCCATACAAATTATAAAATTTTTTGTGAAAAATGCTATTGGTAATTTGATAGAGGTTGAATTGAATCTGTAGATTGCATTTTGACAATATTGATTCTTCCAATCCAAGAACATGGTGTATCTCTCCATCTGTTTGAGGGCATTTTTTTTTTTTTTTTTTTTTTTTTTTTTTTGGTACATGGACCTCTCACTGTTGTGGCCTCTCCTGTTGCAGAGCACAGGCTCTGAACGTACAGGCTCAGCAGCCATGGCTCACGGGCCAGGCCGCTCCATGGCATGTGGGATCCTCCCAGGCTGGGGCACGAACCTGTGTCCCCTGCATCGGCAGGCAGACTCTCAACCACTGCACCACCAGGGAAGCCCTGAGGGCATTTTAAATAAAGATGACTGAATATACAAAGACTTAGAATCATCAAATTACTTGAAATCACTTGAAAGAAATGCAGTGTGGGGAGAGTGTATGGTGACTAGGTCAGTGGTGTTAAGGAGTTTTAGGAGACAGACAGCTAACATAGAGGAGTCTAAGTGAGCTAGATGGTAAACTGTGGCAAAATGGAGAGCAATATTCCATGTAGAGCGTGTGAGAATGTATAAGAGTAATTTAACACTTCAGTCCAGCAGATGATTTCCATTGGAAAATGAGGGCTCAGTATTGCCACATCTTAAAATTTCTCAAAAGAGCTTGACATCTAGATTTTTATGTAAAATTTTCTCATTTGAAAAATGTTGTTGTATGAGCTCAAAACAAATTCACGTATCTGCAGTTTAGATTTGACCAGTGTTTCTAATCTCTCGACTAGATATAAGTCTTGAAAAATAAACTAAGGCCCAGTTGTGAAGAGCCTTCTATGCCATTCTAAGGAATTTATATTTTATTCAATAAGCAATAGAAAGGCAATAGGGGGTCTCAAATAAGGGAATGACATGATATGGTTTTCATGGGCTAAGATTAAAAGAAGTTAGTGGCAAGGAGATTAGTTTGCAGTCTATTTTAATAGTCTAGGACATAGATAATAAGGGCTAGACTTGGATATAAATAATGGTAATATAAAATATTTGGAAGGTATTTTGGTTGCAGGATCAATAGGATTTATATCAATTAAATATGGGACTTAAGTAGGAGTTACATGACTGGGTATTTTATGTCAGTAAATGTAGATGATGATGCCATTGCTTACATAAGGAATGCAAAGAATGAAGTGAAGATGATTTGTTTGGATTCAATCTGTTTTACAGATGAGTTGGAAACACAGGTTTGAAACATAGGAAGTTAAAGTGGGATTCAGATTTGGGAGTCATCTTCTTTCAAGCAATGGATAAGCCAATGGGAATGAATCAAATTTTTTTAGGGAAGGATGTTGAGTTGGATACAGAAGCAAGCACAAGATGGAATCTGGGGAACACCACATTTTTAGGAGTGGGCCAAAGAAGAGAATCTAATAAAAGAGGCAGAATGCAGTCCATGGGGAAAGAAAATCTATGGAAACCAACAGAAGAGTTTGAGGGAGGAAGAAGCAAAAATTTCACGTTCCTTCAAGATGTCAGGTGGAATAGGAATTTTAAATGTTCTTTGAATCAATCATTGGATCACTGATGACTGTCATAAAAGCAGTTTTGGGGGGTGGTGGAAAGAGTAGAGGAACTGTGTAGGGATGGGGAGGGCTAGCTTTTCAGGCAACTTTTGATTATTTAAAAAAATATATTGTGAATCATATCAGGAAATATCCCAAAATACCATACTGATGTTCTTTTGTATAATATCATAATATTCATTTTCTAAGAATAAAACTCTTTAAATAATTTTAAATAGCACATTGGTCAAAAATATTTTGATCAGAATGCTAACATTTGATATCTTATTTACAGACTCCTTTACAAGGAAGTTCTGTGGAACATTAGGCAAAATTTCACTAGAAATTCTTAAATTTTTAAGAGAAAAGCAAAACACCTTTCTCCAGATTCCTTTGCTACTCTGAGCAAAAAACATTATTAGTGTCAATAATACACTATAGATCAACCTGACTTGTCAATAAGGAATGTACCTTTAAGGCATTACTTGTGCTTGTATTTAAAAGTCTTGAGCCTCCAGGTTATTCCACCCCCTGGAGTCTGCATAAGTCTCTATTTCCTTCTGGGCATTCTGCCTGTTGTGGGATCCATTGCTTTCTGGAAGTTTACTGGATGCAAGTTATCTATTAGTTAATTAAAATGGACTGTGAGTTCAAAGTACGTTTACTTAAATGGGAAATTCATAGGCAACAAAATTTGTGATCCTGCTATGCTACCCCTGTAGTCTTAGTATTCAATACTTACAGCAAACAGCAATAGCTGTCATTATTTGAATGTTTACTACTCTGCCAGGCACCATACCACATGCCTCACATGTCACTTAAACTATTTTTTTCTTATTGACAAGGATGGAACTAAATATTGGGGGTAACTGACCATTTATGTGAAAAGCTTTTATGTCTTATATGCATGCATTTTTGGATATGTCAAGGTACAGCAGTGATCTTGGTGGGAGAAAATAACATATAATAAAAAAAGCAGGTTTCTCTTTCAAAGTGTAAAGAGCTTTTTATTCACAGTTGCTTTGCCAACTAGAATTGTTAAATTAAAAATAATGGGACTAAATAAATGAAATTACATTTTTATTTTTTCTACATTTTTCTCCTCCCTAACATTTTTTGGCACACAAATGGATAAAAGAAGAATAATCTGAGCTTTCAAGGTTGTTTTAGCTTAGCTCTAGTTGAAATGTGGTCCAAGGAACCCTTGCAGGAGGTTTTCAAGGTTGTTTATATTTTCATAATAATACTAATATGTTATTTGCTTTTGGCACTTACATTCTCTTACATGAGTGCACATTAGTTTTCTAGATGTTACATGGCATATGTTGATAATACTGCCTTAATGGCTTATGGAGTATTTGTGTATTTGTGTGTGTGTGTTTCCAAATTTTTCTAAGGCAAATTCTTTGGGATTCTCAACAATTTTTAAGGGTATAAAGAAATCCTGAGACCAAAAAGCCTGAGAATTGCTGTTTTAGCTGATATGAAATACATATTAGGATCACTTATGACTGAATTAGTTTTAAGTTTGGAAAACATAACTTTAGAAAATTATATAAAATTATAAAATATTATCAAGTGTGAAAAAATAATGAAAATTCATAAGCTGTATCATTTGGTTTACCCGAATTGATTGTAAATTACTGAGTTCTTGGCTGTGAGTCTCTCTCTCTCTCTCTCTTTTTTTTTTAGAGTTATAACAGGTTCTGATAGTTAAGACTAAAACTCATTCCTTAGCTTCAGAGCTTCCTCTCTTTTTTGTTTTTGTTGTGTTTTATAAATAATCACTTAGATTTTTATTGGTCACTTTCTTTAAAATTAACACAAGCATAACTTCAGTTTTTGTTGACTACCAACAAACACACCTTCCAACCTTAATAACCTGCCTTTTGGACAAACACCATGTGGTTAGGCCAAACAGTCAGTCTGTGGTATTTTGTTACTGCTGCCATAGCAGATGAGTACACTATGGGACTTGGTCTAACCTGCCTTAAGTATGGGTTATGTTTGATGTAAATACTTTCTATTTTTAGCCTAAATAAACATTTGAAATATTCCATTTATCCCACTTATTCTTATCTTCCCAAATCAATTGTTTACTATATCTTTCTCTTTTTTTTTCAAGTCTCCTGCTGTTTTTCAAGATAGCTTTCTAAGTCAATTCTGCCAAATATGTTATAAATCAGCATTAACACTTACTGTGGAAATATTTATCAGTGGTCCCTAAGGTGTATAATTTTCTCTTTAGTTTTTTCTTTTTAAAAATGACATTTTATTTTTGTGAGATGAAACATATTTATAATAGGACATTCAGGCAATACAGAAAAATGTAATTTCTTCAAATTCCACCACTCAAAACAACCAGTGATAACATTAGCTGAACACTTTTCTATGACTATATGTAAAAAGAAGGAAAGACAGAAATTATTTTATAAAAATTATTTCATATAAGCATGTTTAAATAAAAATTAATTACTTTACATAAAAATTATTATGCTTATTGTTACTTTATTTTAAGCTAGTGAAAGAAGCAGAAGTCATTGCTGAATGTGAGATAAAAATGTCTCTACCACATACAAAAGTGAACATTAATGTGAATTATGATCTTTGAGTGATAATGCTGCATCATTATTGGTTCACTGATTGTAACAAATGTACCACTCTGCTGGGGATATTTGCGATCAGGGAGGCTATGCACGTGTGGGAGTAGAGGGCAAACAGGAACTCCTTGTACTTTCTGCTTAATTTTTCTGTGAATCTCAAACTGCTCTAAAAAAATTTAGCTTAAATATAAAAAGTAAGCTCCTTTGCAGAAGCAATATTTTCTGGTGTATCATAATGATGTATAAGGCAGCCAATAAACTAAAAACCAAAACAAAAGCACAGCATGTCAAGTAGAGAAAGTGTCTATTCCAGTGAGTTTGGACTATTGCCCCCTAAATATTGAAAAAAAATATCCTTACCAGATGAGACACTCATTTCTAAAGGAGTTCTGTAAGTTAAAAAAAGATTGTGAACAATATTAAAAGGATGATGTAACTGTACACTTTAAACCTGTATTTTCACTGTCACTGTGTTTGTTGACTCCCTGCCAACAGGGAGATAAGATAAAGACCAACTTTACACTTCTTCAAACAGCCTTTTCTCCCACTTTCTGATTTGTTGGTTATATATTATTTTTACATTTTGAAGGTTTAAAACACTTGTGTTCTTTATACATAATTCTCTCAAGTATTTAGTTTTAACTATACATTTAAATGGATTTATTGTTCATCACCAATCATGATTTAGAATTTTTATTTATATTTTTTTTGGTGGGATATCACCATCTACAATAACCCATTGTAGCTCACCCTAGTCCAGAGTATGTCTATCTGTCATGCCACTCACTGAATGTGTGGTAGGATCTATTATATCTGACAGTGTAATCATGGAGTTATTAGCAGAGCTAGTTTTCCTTCTGAGAAAAAGAGATTAAAAAAAACCCCTCTCAGGATCAAAATAAAATAAAACATACTAACAAAGTCTTATTCATAGTCACAACAATTTAGGGACTACTGATTAAATAATATATTGCTAAAATGTTAGAACAGTTATAGCAATTATAGCATTAACATAACCAACCACCTTGCCTGTGGTTCAGATGAGAAATAAGCAAAGAACAATTTCTTCTGAGCCATGATGTTTATGATGACCACAATTGACCACAAATATTAGGTGAAAACCTAATATTTGGTTTGTGTGTATGTGGTACATTTCCATTCATGTGTTTAAAGATATTAGATAAAATGTTTGTATTAGTGGTGGAAATATCTGTGGTAAGAATCAGCCTGAACAGGAAATTCATGTAAGTAACTATTTCAGTGTTAAAAATATGCACTTTAGAAAGGCAGGTAGAAGAGAAAGATGAGAAAGGCTGTCCAGAGAATTGGGGAAGAAGTGCAGGGAGTCAAGCTGATTGTGGAGGGTGACAGACTACCTGGAGCCCCAGATATGTCCAAGCAGAAGCAGCTTAAGCCATGTTGATGAAAGACTGCAAAGTCTCCAAAAGTGACCTTGAAAGTGAACAGATTTTGGCAAATAGGAAATAGGTTACCTCCAATGCAAATAAAAATGTCTAAGTTTTGAGAACAAAGTCAGTATGTGGGATATAACATATGCAGGATATAATTATTATAAACATATACACAATTTGACAGAATTGAAAGGAGAAATAGGCAGTTCTACAATAATAGCTGGAAACTTCAATAACCCACTTTCAATAATGAATACAACAACTAGACAGATAACCAATAAGGAAATAGAAGACTTGAACAATACTATACACCAACTAGACCTAGCAGAAATACAGAACACTCCACCCCCAAAAAGCAGAATACACATTTTTTGTTGAGTGTACATGGGACATTCTCCAGGACAGACTATGTGTTAGGCCACAAAACAAGTCTCAATATTTAAAAATACTGAAATCATATGAAGTATCTTCTCTGACCACCATCACTGAATGAAACTAGAGAATTCAAAGATATGTGGAAATTAAACATCATTTTTTAAAACTAATAATGGGACAGAAAAGAAATCACAAGGGTAGTTATAAAATACATTGAGATGAATAAAAATAAAAACATAAGATACCAAAACTTACAGAAAATGGAAACAGTGCTCAGAGGCAAATTTATAGCTGTAAAACCCTATGTTTAAAAAGAAGAAAATCTCAAATCAATAACCTAAATGTACATCTGAAGGAACAAGACAAGAAGAGCAAACTAAACCCAAAGCTAACCGAAGAAGGAAATTATAAAGATTAGAGTGGAGATAAATAAAAAATAGGAAAACAATAGAGTCAGTAAAACCAAAAGGTATTTTTTTAAAAAGATCAATAAAATTAGCCAGTTGACTAAAAAATAAGAGAGAGAAAACTCAAGTTACTAAAGTCAGGAATGAAAGGGACAGTATTACCAAACTTACAGAAATAAAAAGTATTATTATTTATTGAATACTATGAACAATGGTATACCAACAAATTGGATAACATACATGAAATTGATAAACCCTTAGAAACACACACATTACCAAAACTGATTCAAGAAGAAACAGAAGATCTGAACATATGTAATAAGTAAAAAGATTGAATCAGTAATATAAAACCTCTCAACAAATAGGAGTCCAGGGCCAAATGGCTTCATTGGTGAATTCTACTAAACATTTAAAGGAGAATTAATGCCAATGTTTCTCAATTTTTTTTTTCAATAAACAGAAAAGAAGGAAGCACTTACCAACTCATTCTATGAGGACAGCATTACCCTGATATCAAAACCAGACACAGACATCACAAATAAAGAAAAATACAGATCAACATTCTTTATGGATATAGATGTAAAAATCTCCATCAAAATACTATCAAACTGAATCCAGTAGCACGTTAAAAGAATGATACACCATGTTCAAGTGGGATTTATCCTAGGAATGCAAGGTTAGTTCAATACATGAAAATCAATCAATGTAATTCATCATTTGAGTAGACTGAAGGAAAAAAAGCCCACATGATCATCTGAATTGATATAGAAAAAGTATGTGACAAAATCTACACTCTTTCATGATAAGAACACTCAACAACCTAGGAATGGAAGTCCTCAACATAATAAAGGGAATTTATAACCCCTCCCCCACAGCTAATATCATATTTAGTGATGAAAACTGGAAGCTTTATCCCTAGGATCAGGAACAAGACAAGAATGTCCACTTTTGCTACTTCTATGTTTTGGAATTTCAACATTATACCAGAAGTTCTAGCCAGGGCAATTAAACAAGTAAAAGAAATGAAAGATGTCCACATTGGAGAGGAAGATATAAAACTATCTCTGTTCACATATGACATGATCTTCTTATATGTAGAAAATCCTAAATGTAGTACTCCCCCACCAGTAAAATTAGGGCTAATAAACAAATTCAGCAAAGTTGCACAATACAAAATCAACATGCAAAAATGAATTGTATCTCTATGCACTAGCAAAGAACAATCTTAAAGGAAAACTAAGAAAACAATTTTATTTACAATAACATCAAAAAGAATATAATATTGAGGAATAAACTTAATCAAGGAGTTGCAAGACTTGTATACTGAAAACTGTAAAACTGCTCAAAGAAATTAAAGAAGATCTAAATAAATGGAGAGACATTCTGTATTCGTGTATAAGAGACGTAATAATTGTTAAAATGACAATACTCTTCAAAGACATCTGTATATTTAATGTAATCTCTATCAAAATTCCAGTAGCCTCTTTTTTTTTTTTTACAGAAATGTAAAAACCTCAAATTCATATGGAATTGCAAGGGACCCCAAATAATCGAAACAATATTGAGAAAAAGGAATAAAGTTGGAGAACTGACATTCCCAATTTTAAAACTTTCTACAGGTTTACAGTACTTGAAACAGTTTGGAACTGGCCAAAGAATAAACATGTAGACCAATGGAAAAGAATTGAGAGTCCAGAAATAAAACCATTCTCCCATGGCCCATTGATTTTCAACAAAAGTGCAAAGACCATTCACTGTATGTAAGAAAAGTCTCTTCAACAAGTTGTTCTGGGACAAATGGATCACCACATGAAAAAGAATAAACTTGGATCCCTATTTCACATCATATTAAAAAATTAACCCCAAGTAGATTTAAAAAACCTAAGTATGAGCACTAAAGCTATAAAACTCTTAGAAGAAAACATCTTCAATCCCCTTAGATTTGGCAACAATTTTTAGATATGACATTAGGAGCACAAGCATCCAAAGAAAATATAGAGAAATCAGAGTTTACCAAAATTAAAAACTTTGTACACAAAGTTTTATGTCAAAATACACTACCAAAAGAGTGAAAAACAATGCATAGAATGTGAAAAAAATTGCAAATCATATATCTGATAAGGTTTAAGTATTCAGAATATATAAAAAATTTGTACTACTCCAAACCAAATAACCCAATTTAAAAATGGGTAAAAGACTTGAATAGGCACTTTCCCAAGGTAGATATACAAGTAGGCACAAGCACATGATAGGATGGTCAATATCACTAGTCACTAGGGAATTGCAAATCAAAACCACAATGAGATACCACTTAACACCCACTAGGATGTTACTACTATTACTACTACTGAAATGGAAAACAGGTGTAGGCAAGGTTGCAGAGGAATTGGAACTCTTTTTAAAAATTATTTATTTATTTATTTTGGCTGCGCCAGGTCTTAGTTGTGATACTCAGGATCTTTGTTGCATCATGCGGGATCTTTAGTTCTGGCATGTGGGCTTCTTTGTTGCCACATGCATGTGGGATCTAGTTCCCTGACCAGGGATCAAACCTGGGCCCCTTGCATTGGGAGCATGTAGTTTTACCCACTCGACCACCAGGGAAGTCCCAGGAATTGGAACACTTATATATTGCTGGTGTATAATGGTGCAGTCACTGTTAACAGCAGTTTGGTGAGTTTTCAATTAGTTAAACATAGAGAGGGAGATTAAGATGGTGGAATAGGAGGATGCTACATTCACCTCCCCTGTGAACACATCAGAAATACAATTACACGTGGAACAACTCTTACTGAAAACAACTTGGAGACTGGTAGAAAGGCTCTTCTACAACCAACACTGTAAAGAAAGATCCCCATGAAGTTGGTTAGGAAGGGAGGAGAAGCTATCAGGTCAGGACCCAACCCTTAACAGGGAAACAGAAGAGGAGGGGGACATCATGGGCTGAGGGATCTTCCCTGGGGAGCAAGGATTTTGAGGTACCCCAGCACAAGGGTCCAACACCGGGAAGATGAATCCTCTTTGAAAACCAGTGGGACTTACTAGAGAGCTGAAAGAAACCAAGATAACACTCTTGAAAAGCACTGCACATGCTTACTTACTCCCAGGCACAGCATTGAAGAAGCAGATTGAAAACTGCCAGGGCTCTGGCCAGCTTGCCAGGGCAGCCCCAGTGTGTACCCTAGCCACATTGGGTGCCTGCTATAGCCTCTCCTGCTCTGGCCCTGCTCTCCATTAGGGTGAAGGCTGCCTTTACCAAGGAGAGTATGTACACTTAGAGGAAACAGAACCAGCTCGGACCCAACCCTGCCTCGGACAAGGGTGGAGGCAGCCTTTGCCAGCACACATGTTCCGGTCCACCTTTAGGAGGAACTAAATTAGCTCCAGGGTAGAGACTGACATTGCCAGCAGGAGCAAAATCAGCTCAGTAGTGAGGCACCAAACCCTCTGGCCTGACCCAGCCTCTAACCAAAGTGTGCACAATGGGGAATAAAGTGACCCAGCATTGATATGCAGTGTCAAGCCCTCAGGCCCTTTCCAGTACCCCAACCAAGGTAGAGACTGCCATCACACACGGGAAGAAACCCAGCTCCCTCAGGGCTTCTGCTCCAAACCCTTGGGCCCTGCCCCTGCCCCTGATATGGTGGTGACTGCCATTGGGCACAGGAGAAACCCCAGCTCACATCTGGCTCTGGCTCTACCCCTCCACCTCCACCCCTACCTCCCACCAAGGTGGTGGTTGCCAGCAAACCCTGGGGGTAGATGTGACCCATGCTCACTTCAGATCCAACTATCTCACAAAAGCCACTGGGCACAAGCAGACTGCATAGTAATGCTCCCACCCAAGGACATCCCTTTAAGACCAGGATAGGTAACTGTTTCGCCTAGTTTCATAGAGACAGATAAAGTTAAACAAAATAAAAAGACAGAGGACTGTGTTTCAAACTGAAGAACAAGGAAAAAACCCTGAAAAAAACTCAATGAAATGGAGATAAATAATTTACCAGATAAAAATGCTGAAGCAATAGTAATAAAAATGCTAAAACAAAATGGGAAAAGAATAGATGAACACAGTGAGACTTTTAACAAAGAACTAGAAAATATAAAAAAAAGAACCAGTCAGAACTGAAGAATGAAATAACTGAAATAAAAAATACACTAAAAGGAATTAACAGCAGACTAGGTGATAGAGAAGAATGAATAAGTAATCTGGAAGATAGAAAAATGAATATCACCCAATCAGAGCACCAAATAGAAAAACAAATTAAAAAAATAAAGATAGTTTAAGAGACCTCTGAGACAACATCAAGCATACTAACATTTGCATTATAGGGGTCCCCGAAGGAGAAGAGAGAGGAAAGGGTTGAAAATGTATTTGGTGAAATTATGGCTGAAAATTTCCTGAACCTGAAGAAAATCCCAAACAAAATGAACCCAAGGAGACCCACATGAAGACATATCGCATTTCAAAAACCCTTTTCCATTATGGTTTATTACAGGATACTGAATATAGTTCCCTGTGCTTTACAGTAGGATTTTATTGTTTATTGATTCTATATGTAATAGTTTTCATCTGCTAATCCCAAACTCCCAATCCATCCCTCTCCCACTCCCACCCTCCTTGGCAACCACAAGTCTGTTCTCTATATCTGTAAATCTGTTTCTGTTTCATAGATATGTTCATTTGTGTCATATTTTAGATTCCACATATAAGTAATATAATGTGGTATTTGTCTTTCTTCTTTCTGATTATTTCACTTAGTATGATAATCTCTGGGTCCATCCATGTTGCTGCAAATGGCATTATTCCATTCTTTTTATGGCTGAGTAGTATTCCATTGTATATATATACCACATCTTCTTTATCCACTCATCTGTTGATGGACATTTAGGTTGTTTCCATGCCTTGGCTATTGTAAATAGTGCCATATAATTTTATCTGGATAAATTATATAATAATTTTGTCCAGATATATGCTCAGGAGTGGGATTGCTGGATCATATGAAACGCAATTTTTAGTTTTTTGAGGAACCTCCATACTGTTTTCCATAGTGGCTGGAGCAATTTACATTCCCACCAACACAGTAGGAGGGTCCCCTTTTCTCCACACCCTCTACAGCATTTGTTATTTGTAGGCATTTAAATGATGGCCATTCTGACTAGTGTGACGTGGCACCTCATTGTAGCTTTGATTTGCCTTTCTCTAATAATTAGTGATGATAAACATCTTTTCATGTGCCTATTGGCCATCTGTGTGTCTTTGGAGAAATTACTGTTTAGGTCTTCTGCCCATTTTTCGATTGAGTTATTTGGTTTTTCTTTTTTCTTTTTGTTTTTTTACGGGCTTTCTAAACTAATTTATTTTAGTCCCTCTCCCTGACCCTCTCGGCCCCTTTTGTTTTTTTGTTTTTCTCTTTTTTATTTAACAAATTTAATCAGTTATACATATACATATGTTCCCATATCCCCTCCCTTTTGCGTCTCCCTCCTGCCCTCCCTATCCCACCCCTCCAGGCGGTCACAAAGCACCGAGTTGATCTCCCTGTGCTATGCGGCTGCTTCCCACTAGCTATCTACCTTACGTTTGGTAGTGTATATATGTCCATGCCGCTCTTTTGCTTTGTCACAGCTTACCCTTCCCCCTCCCCATATCCTCAAGTCCATTCTCTAGTAGATCTGTGTCTTTATTCCTGTCTTACCACTATGTTCTTCATGACATTTTTTTTTCTTAAATTCCATATATATGTGTCAGCATACAGTATTTGTCCTTCTCTTTCTGACTTACTTCACTCTGTATGACAGACTCTAGGTCCATCCACCTCATTACAAATAGCTCAATTTCATTTCTTTTTATGGCTGAGTAATATTCCATTGTATATATGTGCCACATCTTCTTTATCCATTCATCCGATGATGGACACTTAGGTTGTTTCCATCTCCGGGCTATTGTAAATAGGGCTGCTATGAACATTTTGGTACATGACTCTTTTTGAATTATGGTTTTCTCAGGGTATATGCCCAGTAGTGGGATTGCTGGGTCATATGGTAGTTCTATTTGTAGTTTTTTAAGGAACCTCCATACCGTTCTCCATAGCGGCTGTACCAATTCACATTCCCACCAGCAGTGAAAGAGTGTTCCCTTTTTTCCACACCCTCTCCAGCATTTATTGTTTCTAGATTTCTTGATGATGGCCATTCTGACTGGTGTGAAATGATATCCCATTGTAGTTTTGATTTGCATTTCTCTAATGAGTAAAGATGTTGAGCATCCTTTCATGTGTTTGTTGGAAGTCTGTATATCTTCTGTGGAGAAATGTCTATTGAGGTCTTCTGCCCATTTTTGGATTGGGTTGTTTGTTTTTTTGTTATTGAGCTGCATGAGCTGCTTATAAATTTTGGAGATTAATCCTTTGTCAGTTGCTTCATTTGCAAATATTTTCTCCCATTCTGAGGGTTGTCTTTTCATCTTGTTTATGGTTTCCTTTGCTGTGCAAAAGCTTTTAAGTTTCATTAGGTCCCATGTGTTTATTTTTGTCTTCATTTCCATTTCTCTAGGTGGGTCAAAAAGGATCCTGCTGTGATTTATGTCATAGAGTGTTCTGCCTATGTTTTCCTCTAAGAGTTTGATAGTGTCTGGCCTTACATTTAGGTCTTTAATCCATTTTGAGCTTATTTTTGTGTATGGTGTTAGGGAGTGATCTAATCTCATACTTTTACATGTCCCTGTCCAGTTTTCCCAGCACCACTTATTGAAGAGGCAGTCCTTTCTCCACTGTACATTCCTGCCTCCTTTATCAAAGATAAGGTGACCATATGTGCGTGGGTTTATCTCCGGGCTTTCTATCCTGTTCCACTGATCTATCTTTCTGTTTTGTGCCAGTACCACACTGTCTTCATTACTGTAGCTTGGTAGTATAGTCTGAAGTCAGGGAGCCTGATTCCTCCAGCTCCATTTTTTGTTCTCAAGATTGCTTTGGCTATTTGGGGTCTTTTGTGTTTCCATACAAATTGTGAAATTTTTTGTTCTAGTTCTGTGAAAAATGCCAGTGGTAGTTTGATAGGGATTGCATTGAATCTGTAGATTGCTTTGGGTAGTAGAGTCATTTTCACAATGTTGATTCTTCCAATCCAAGAACATGGTACATCTCTCCATCTATTTGTATCATCTTTAATTTCTTTCATCAGTGTCTTATAATTTTCTGCATACAGGTCTTTTGTCTCCTTAGGTGGGTTTATTCCTAGATATTTTATTCTTTTTGTTGCAATGGTAAATGGGAGTGTTTCCTTGATTTCACTTTCAGAGTTTTCATCATTAGTATATAGGAATGCCAGAGATTTCTGTGCATTAATTTTGTATCCTGCTACTTTACCAAATTCATTGATTAGCTCTAGTAGTTTTCTGGTAGCATCTTTAGGATTCTCTATGTATAGTATCATGTCATCTGCAAACAGTGACAGCTTTACTTCTTCTTTTCCAGTTTGGATTCCTTTTATTTCCTTTTCTTCTCTGATTGCTGTGGCTAAAACTTCCAAAACTAGGTTGAATAAGAGTGGTGAGAGTGGGCAACCTTGTCTTGTTCCTGATCTTAGTGGAAATGGTTTCAGTTTTTCACCATTGAGGACGATGCTGGCTGTGGGTTTGTCATATATGGCCTTTATGATGTTGAGGAAAGTTCCCTCTATGCCTACTTTCTGCAGGGTTTTTATCATAAATGGGTGTTGAATTTTGTCAAAAGCTTTCTCTGCATCTATTGAGATGATCATATGGTTTTTCTCCTTCAATTTGTTAATATGGTGTATCACGTTGATTGATTTGCGTATATTGAAGAATCCTTGCATTCCTGGGATAAACCCTACTTGATCATGGTGTATGATCCTTTTAATGTGCTGTTGGATTCTGTTTGCTAGTATTTTGTTGAGGATTTTTGCGTCTATGTTCATCAGTGATATTGGCCTGTAGTTTTCTTTCTTTGTGACATCCTTGTCTGGTTTTGGTATCAAGGTGATGGTGGCCTCGTAGAATGAGTTTGGGAGTGTTCCTCCCTCTGCTATATTTTGGAAGAGTTTGAGAAGGATAGGTGTTAGCTCTTCTCTAAATGTTTGATAGAATTCGCCTGTGAAGCCATCTGGTCCTGGGCTTGTGTTTGTTGGAAGATTTTTTATCACAGTTTCAATTTCAGTGCTTGTGATTGGTCTGTTCATATTTTCTATTTCTTCCTGATTCAGTCTTGGCAGGTTGTGCATTTCTAAGAATTTGTCCATTTCTTCCAGGTTGTCCATTTTATTGGCATAGAGTTGCTTATAGTAATCTCTCATGATCTTTTGTATTTCTGCAGTGTCAGTTGTTACTTCTCCTTTTTCATTTCTAATTCTATTGATTTGAGTCTTCTCCCTTTTTTCTTGATGAGTCTGGCTAATGGTTTATCAATTTTGTTTATCTTCTCAAAGAACCAGCTGTTAGTTTTATCGATCTTTGCTATCGTTTCCTTCATTTCTTTTTCATTTATTTCCGATCTGATTTTTATGATTTCTTTCCTTCTGCTAACTTTGGGATGTTTTTGTTCTTCTTTCTCTAATTGCTTTAGGTGCAAGGTCAGGTTGTTTATTCGAGATGTTTCCTGTTTCTTAAGGTAGGATTGTATTGCTATAAACTTTCCTCTTAGAACTGCTTTTGCTGCATCCCATAGGTTTTGGGTCGTCGTGTCTCCATTGTCATTTGTTTCTAGGTATTTTTTAATTTCCTTTTTGATTTCTTCAGTGATCACTTCGTTATTAAGTAGTGTATTGTTTAGCCTCCATGTGTTTGTATTTTTTACAGCTCTTTTCCTGTAATTGATATCTAGTCTCATAGCATTGTGGTCGGAAAAGATACTTGATACAATTTCAATTTTCTTAAATTTACCAAGGCTTGATTTGTGACCCAAGATATGATCTATCCTGGAGAATGTTCCATGAGCACTTGAGAAAAATGTGTATTCTGTTGTTTTTGGATGGAATGTCCTATAAATATCAATTAAGTCTATCTTGTTTAATGTATCATTTAAAGCTTGTGTTTCCTTCTTTATTTTCATTTTGGATGATCTGTCCATTGGTGAAAGTGGGGTGTTAAAGTCCCCTACTATGAGTGTGTCACTGTCGATTTCTCCTTTTATGGCTGTTAGTATTTGCCTTATGTATTGAGGTGCTCCTATGTTGGGTGCATAAATATTTACAATTGTTATATCTTCTTCTTGGATTGATCCCTTGATCATTATGTAGTGTCCTTCTTTGTCTCTTGTAATAGTCTTTATTTTAAAGTCTATTTTGTCTGATATGAGAATTGCTCCTCCAGCTTTCTTTTGGTTTCCATTTGCATGGAATATCTTTTTCCATCCCCTTACTTTCAGCCTGTATGTGTCTCTAGGTTTGAAGTGGGTCTCTTGTAGACAGCATATATATGGGTCTTGTTTTTGTATCCATTCAGCCAATCTGTGTCTTTTGGTGGGAGCAATTAGTCCATTTACATTTAAGGTAATTATCAATATGTATGTTCCTATTCCTATTTTCTTAATTGTTTTGGGTTTGTTGTTGTAGGTCTTCTCCTTCGTTGTGTTTCTTTCCTAGAGAAGTTCCTTTAGCATTTGTTGTAAAGCTGGTTTGGTGGTGCTGAACTCTCTCAGCTTTTGCTTGTCTGTAAAGGTTTTAATTTCTCCATCAAATCTGAAAGAGATACTTGCTGGGTAGAATAATCTTGGTTGCAGGTTTCTCTCCTTCATCACTTTAATTATGTCCTGCCACTCCCTTCTGGCTTGTAGAGTTTCTGCGGAGAGATCAGCTGTTATCCTGATGGGGATTCCCTTGTGTGTTATTTGTTGTTTTTCCCTTGCTGCTTTTAATATGATTTCTTTGTGTTTAATTTTTGACAGTTTGATTAATATGTGTCTTGGCGTATTTCTCCTTGGATTTATTCTGTATGGGACTCTCTGTGCCTCCTGGACTTGATTAACTATTTCCTTTCCCATATTAGGGAAGTTTTCAACTATAATCTCTTCAAATATTTTCTCAGTCCCTTTCTTTTTCTCTTCTTCTTCTGGAACCCCTATAATTCGAATGTTGGTGCATTTAATGGTGTCCCAGAGGTCTCTGAGACTGTCCTCTGTTCTTTTCATTCTTTTTTCTTTATTTTGCTCTGCATCAGTTATTTCCACTATTTTATCTTCCACCTCACTCATCCGTTCTTCTGCCTCAGTTATTTGCTATTGATCCCATCTAGAGTATTTTTCATTTCATTTATTGTGTTTTTAATCGATGCTTGATTCATCTTTAGTTCCTCTAGGTCCTTGTTAACTGTTTCTTGCATTTTGTCTATTCTATTTCCAAGATTTTGGATCTTGGAAATAGAATCTTGGATCATCTTTACTATCATTATTCTGAATTCTTTTTCAGGTAGACTGCCTATTACCTCTTCATTTGTTAGGTCTGGTGGGTTTTTATCTTGCTCCTTCTCCTGCTGTGTGTTTTTCTGTCTTCTCATTTTGCTTATGTTACTGTGTTTGGGGTCGCCTTTTTGCAGGCTGCAGGTTCATAGTTCCCGTTGTTTTTGCTGTCTGTCCCTAGTGGCTAAGGTTGGTTTAGTGCGTTGTGTAGGCTTCCTGGTGGAGGGGACTAGTGCCTGTGTTCTGGTGGATGAGGCTGGATCTTGTCTTTCTGGTGGGCAGGTCCACGTCTGGTGGTGTATTTTGGGGTGTCTGTGGACTTTTTATGATCTTAGGCAGCCTCTCTGCTAATGGGTGGCGTTGTGTTCCTGTCTTGCTAGTTGTTTGGCATAGGGTGTCCAGCACTGTAGCTTGCTGGTCGTTGAGTGAAGCTGGGTGCTGGTGTTGAGATGGAGATCTCTGGAAGATTTTCGCCATTTGATATTATGTGGTGCTGGGAGGTCTCTTGTGGACCAGTGTCCTGAAGTTGGCTCTCCCACCTCAGAGGCACAGCACTGACTCCTGGCTCCTCAATTTGGGATGATTCGTTGTCTATTCATGTATTCCACAGATGCAGGGTATATCAAGTTGATTGTGGAGCTTTAATCCGCTGCTTCTGAGGCTGCTGGGAGAGGTTTCCCTTTCTCTTCTTTGTTCTCACAGCTCCTAGGTCTCAGCTTTGGATTTGGCCCCGCCTCTGTGTGTAGGTCGCCGGAGGGCATCTGTTCTTCGCTCAGACAGGACAGGGTTAAAGGAGCAGCCGCTTCGGGGACTCTGGCTCACTCAGGCTGGGGGGGAGGGAGTGGCACGGAGTGTGGGGTGAGCCTGCAGCGGCAGTGGCCCGCGTGACGTTGCACCAGCCTGAGGTGCGCCGTGCGTTCTCCCAGGGAAGCCATCTCTGGATCCCGGGACCCCGGCAGTGACGGGCTGTACAGGCTCCCGGAAGGGCGGCGTGGACAGTGACCTGCGCTCGCACACAGGCCTCTTGGCGGCGGCAGCAGCAGCCCCAGCGTCCCACACCCGTCTCTGGGCTCTGCGCTTTCAGCCGCGGCTTGCGCCCGTCTGTGGGGCTCCTTTAAGCAGCGCTCTTAATCCCCTCTCCTCACGCACCAGGAAACCAAGAGGGAAGAAATAGTCTCTTGCCTCTTCGGCAGCTCCAGAGTTTTCCCGGACTCCCTCCCGGCTAGCTGTGGCGCATTAGCCCCCTTCAGGCTGAGTTCTCGCCGCCAGCCCCAGTCCTCTCCCTGTGCTCTGACTGAAGCCCGAGCCTCAGCTTCCAGCGCCGCCCGCCCCGGCGGGCAAGCAGACAAGCCTCTCGGGCTGGTGAGTGCCGGTCGGCACCGATCCTCTGTGCGGGAATCTCTCCGCTTTGCCCTTCCCAGGTACGTGGGGAGTTTCTTGCCTTTTGGGAAGTCTGAGGTCTTCTGCCAGCATTCAGTAGGTGTTCTGTAGGAGTTGTTCCACATGTAGCTATATTTCTGGTGTATCTGTGGGGAGGAAGGTGATCTCTGCGTCTTACTCTTCCGCCATCTTCCCCGGAAGTGAGGGTTGTTTTTTTTTTTGTTATTGAGTTGTATGAGCTGTTTGTTTATTTTGGAAATTAAGCCCTTATGAGTCGCATCATTTGCAAGTATTTTCTCCCAGTCCAGAGGTTGTCATTTCATTTTGTTTATGGTTTCCATTGTTGTGCAAAAGTTTATAAGTTTGATTAGATCCCATATGTTTATTTTTGCTTTTATTTCTATTGCCTTGGAAACTGACCTAAGAAAACATTGGTATGATTTGAAACATATCATATTAAAATGGCAAAGTTAAAGATAAAGACAGAATTTTAAAGGAAGCAAGGGACAAACAAAGGGTCACATACAAGGGAGTCCCCATAAGGTTATCAACTGATTTTGCTGCAGAAACTTTTCAAGCCAGAGGAAGTGACATGATATATTTAAAGTGCTGAAAGGCAAAAATCTACAACTTTGGATACTCTACCCAGCAGAGTTATCATTCAGAATTGAAGCAGAAATAAAGAGCTTCAGAAGAAAAACCTAAAAGAGTTCATCTAAACTGATCATTCAAGAAGTGTTAAAGGATGTTGTTTAAGCAGAAAAGAAAAGGCTACAACAAGAACTAAGAATTGATAGAAAAAGAAAATTCTCACTAGTAAAGGCAAATATGTAAAAAGGCTATGTATCAACCACTTAATTAAATGAGTATGCAGGTTAGAAGACAAAAATTGTAAAATCAAATATAATTACAATAAATAGGGGATAGATAAAAAGATGTAAAATATGACATCAAAAACACAAAACATGGGGGAGAATGAAATTTTGTCATTTGAAACAAGAGGGATGGACTTGGAGGATATTATGCTAAGTGAAATAAGTCAGATAGAGAAAGATAAATACTGTATAATATCACTTTTAAGTGGAACCTTAACAATACAAGAAACTAGTGAATATAATAAAAAAGAAGAAGGCTCACAGATTTACAGAACAAACTAGTGGTTAGCAGTGGGGTGAAGGAAGGGGGAGAGACAAAATAAGGGTAGGGGATTAAGAGATACAACTATTCTGTATGAAATAAGCTATGGAGATATATTGTATAACACAGGGAATATAGCCAGTGTTTTGTAATAACTATCAACAGGGTATAACTTTTGGAAGTTGTGAATCACTATATTGTACACCTGTAACTTATGTAATATTGTACATCAACTATACTTCAATTAAAAAAAAGACACAGACTGAAAATTAGGGGGTGGAAAAGCTTTTTCATGCACTGGAAATGACTAGAAAGCAAGGGTAGCAACACTCATCTCAGACAAAGTAGACTTTAAAACAAAGTCTGTAACAAAAGACAAAAAAAGGCATTATATAATAAAGGGTTCAATACAAGAATAGGATATAACATTTGTTAACATACATGCACCTAATATACGAATACCTGAAAAAGTAAAGCAAATATTAACAGACATAAAGGGAGAAACTGACAATAATACAGTAATATTAGGGATGTTAATACCACAATTACATCAATGGACAGGTCTTCTAGACAGAAAATCAATAAGGAAACAATGGTCTTTAATGATACATTAGACCAGTTGGACTTAATAGATATCTACAGGACATTTCATCCAAACCAGCAAAATACACATTCTTTTCACATGCACATGGAACGTTCTCCAGGATAGATCATATACTAGGCCACAAAACAAGTCTCAATAACTTTAAGAGGATAGAAGTTATATCAAGTATTTTTTTTTCCCAACCACAACAGTATGAAAGTAGAAATCAATTACAGGAAGAAAATGGGGAAAAAACCCCACAAACATGTGGAGGCTAAACAACATGCTACTAAAAAACCAATGGGTCAATAAAGAAATCAAAGAAGAAATCAGAAAATACCTCAAGACAAATCAAAATAAAAGCACAATATTCCAAAATCTATGGGACGCAGCAAAAGCATTTCTAAGAGGGATGTTTATAGTGACACAGGTCTACCTCAAGAAACAGAAAAATCTCAAATGAACAACTTAACCTACCTAATTTCTTTAAAGGAATTAGAATGAGAAGAGCAAGCAAAGCCTAAAGTCAGCAGAAGGAAGGAATAATAATAAAGATCAGAGAGGAAATAAACAAAATAGAGATAAGAAAGAAAGAAAGAAAGAAAGAAAGAAAGAAATGATCAATGAAACAAAAGCTGTTTTTTGAAAAAGATAAACAAAATTGATAAAACTTTAACCAGCCTCATTAAGAAAAAAAGGAGGATGCAAATAAACAAAATAAGAAATAAAAGAGGACAATTTACAACTGATATCACGGAGAAATACAAAAAAATCATGAGAATACTCTAAATATTTATATGCTAGCAAACTAGACAAACTAGAAGAAATGACTAAATTCCTAGAAACAGACAGTCTTCCAAGACTGAATCAGGAAGAAATAGATAATCTGAACAGACAGATCACTAGTAGTGAAATTGAATCGGTAATCAAAAAACTCCCAGCAAACAAAAGTTCATAACTGGTTGGCTTCACAAGGAAATTTACCAAACATATAAATAAGAGTTAATACCTATCCTTCTCAAACTATGAAGAGGAGGGAACACTACCAAATTCATTCTAAGAGGTCACCATTACCTTGATACCAAAACCAGACAAAGACACTACAAAAAAATGAAAATTACAGGTCAATATCTCTAATGAATATAGATGCAAAAATCTTCAACAAAATATTAACAAACTGAATTCAACAATATATAAATAGAGGGCTTCCCTGGTGGTGCAGTGGTTAAGAATCCGCCTGCCAAGGCAGAGGATACAGGTTCGATCCTTGGTCTGGGAAGATCCCACATGCCGAAGAGCAACTAAGCCCGTGTGCCACAACTACTGAGCCTGTGCTCTAGAGCTCGTGGGCCACGACTATTGAGCCCATGTGTTAAGACTGAAGCATTTCCCCTACATTTCTGCAGTGCCCCCTGAGGTGACCCTGGTTCAAACTGAGAATGGAACTGCAGTGTGCAAGGCAGTTGTAGGGAAGCCAGCTGCACAGATCTCCTGGACCCCAGAGGGAGATTGTGTCACTGAGCAAAAATGTCATTGGGGCAATGGCACAGTGACTGTCCAGAGTACATGCCACTGGGAGGGCCGCCGTGTACCTAATGTGTCCTGTTCTGTCTCCCACTTGACTGGGAACAAGAGTTTGTCCATAGAGCTGGATCAAGGTAAGCACCTGTTTCTTTAGAGTAGTGAAGTTGATGCTCAGCCTTTTCCTCCACAGAAGACTGAACAACCAAGCAGAAGATAAGAAAGCTTATGCTCCTAATTTGAAGATATTCTCTAAAATTTAACTGGGTAATGCATTAGTATGCTAGAGAAATTGTTTGTATTCCTTTATCAAAGAGAAGGAATTAACTCAATAACTCCTTACTAATATATTCTCTAAATACTTTTTATTCTGGCAGCCATAAAATATTATTTGCTAATTTAGTGATCCAGGGTTTTACTTTGAGATTAATTATTGGTATAAAATATCAATACTTTTATATAATTTAACAATACTTATTCAGTAGATAGCCAAGAACAATAATTATTTCCTTCCTGATGTTTTTGCTTCTTATAGTAGTCACCACTTTATTTGCTACTCTGAGTAAAAGTCAAGTTTTCCTTCTCTTTCTCCCTTGTCATCTGAAACCAATTCATTGGCCAGACATTTATTGAATGTTATTATGTGTTTCAGGCTGGTGATACAAAGATGAAAAGACAAAGTCCATGCCTTCATATTGCTCCAGGGAATATTATCTGTTGATTAGGAGCAATGCCTTTGGTAATAATGGCAATGCCTTTGGTGATACATGGCTTCTCATTTACCAACTGTGTGACTTTGAACAGTATTTAATTTCTCTGTCTCATGATTTTGTTTTTTTAATTGATATATAACATTATATTCGTTTCAGGTGCACAACATAATATTTGATGCTTGTATATATTGTAAAATGATCACCAAAATAGATCGAGTTAATGTCTCGTGGTTTATCTGTTAAATAGGATGAAAGTACCCACCTCACAGAGTTATTGTGTTAATTAAATAAAATAATATACTTACTTAACATGGTGCCTAGCACAAAGTCAGTACTCAATAAATATTAGCTATTGTATGTATTATATTAAGAAATATTAACTATTATTATATTAATTATATTAGTACACATTAGCTATTATACTCATTATTATAACTATTAAAATAATCATACCTATTAATTATTCATAACACCTGTCATATTTATTTGTGTTTTTGCAACAGTTTTATTGAGATCTTATTTATATACCATACAATTTGCCCATTCAAAGTGCATTATTCATTGGTCTTTGAACATAGTTGTACAACTATCACCACAATCAGTTTTAGAACGTATTCATCACTCCAAAACAAAACCCTCTACCCTTTAGTTATCACTCCCTAACTCCAACATTCCTCTAGTTTTAGGCAATCACTAATCTACTTTCTTTCACAATAGATTTTCCTATTTTGGACATTTCATATAAATGGAACCATATAATATGTGGCCTTTGTGACTAGCTTCTTTTATTTAGCATATTTTCAAGAACCACCCATGTTGTAGCATGTATCAGTATATTCACTTCTAATCTTTATTTTCCTGTATCCATCTCCCACCAACTCCAGGCTCTTATTTTATACTTCCTGTCTCTAGACCCATGCATTTATCTCCAGTCCCACCTGACCTTCTCTTCTGTAGACCAAACATTCAACTTATACTCTATTTTCCTCTTTCATGTCCTCAGAAGCTGTGCTCCATTAATTATCCTTGCTCTGTTTTGTTCAGTCTTTTCTCTTTCACAAATCTTTTCCCTAAGACTGATTATATAAACATGGCTGTTTTCCTCCCATATTTAAAACTAGATGCTATGACTTCCTCAAGCTCTTAGCTCTAATAATTAGCATCTCAAATTGAAATGAAAATCAAAACTACAATGAGGTATTACCTCACACCAGTCAGAATGGCCATTATCAAAAAATCTGCAAATAATAAATGTTGGAGAGTGTGTGAAGAAAAGGGAACCCTCCTACACCGTTGGTGGGAATGTAAACTGGTGCAGCCACTATGGAGAACATTATGGAGGTTCCTTAAAAAAAACACAATCCCACTCCTGGGCATATATCTGGAAAAGATGAAAACTCTATCTTTGAAAAGTTACATGCATCCCAATGTTCATAGCAGCACTATTTACAATAGCCAAGACATGGAAGCAACCTAAATACATATATACAATGGAATATCATTCAGCCACAAAAAAAGAATGAAATAATGCTATTTGTAGCAACATGGATGGACTTAGAGATTGTCTTACTAAGTGAAGTCAGACAGAGAGAGACAAATATATGATATCATGTATATGTAGAATCTTAAAAAATGATACAGATGAACTTATTTATGAAACAGGAATAGACTCACAGACACAGAAAACAAATTTATGGTTACCAAAGGGGAAAGCAAGGAGGAGGGATAAATTAGGAGTTTAGGATTAACAGATACAGACTAGTATATATAAAATAGATAAACAAGAAGGACCTACTGTATATAACAGGGAACTATATTCAATATCTTGTAATAACCTATAATGGAAAAGAATCTCAAAAAGTATATATTTAAAACTGAGTCACTTTGCTGTACACCTGAAACTAACACAACATTGTAAATCAACTATACTTCAATTAAAAAAAATTTTTTTAAACAGGAGGATTCTATATTGTCTGTCTTTTCTATGCCACCTCACATCTACTCAACTCACATGCATCTGTCTGCACATAAAATGTTCTAACAAAAAGCACTGAAGTTCTCCCAGATTCCAAATAAAATATAATTTTTTTATTCCTTGTTATTAATTAGCTTCTTTGTGATATTTGATGCGGTCTCTCTTCCCTTCTTATCTGTTTTCCTCCCATATTCACTTGGTTCTCTTATTAACTTTCAGCCAACTTCTTAGTCTTCTTTAATAGATACCTTTTCAACTACTCATTCCATGAAGGAAGGCATTTCTATGAGTTCCATCACTGAGTCTCTTTTCACCTTTACCCCTGTTCCTTGAGAGGTCTCATCCTTACCCATGGCTTCCGCCATTGTCTAATTCTTGATTCTTAAATCTATATTTTTAGCCCAGATTTCTCTCCTTTGCTACCCCATGATCAAAATCAATTTCCAATTGAAAAGGTTCATCTGAATGCATCAGAGACACCCCAATGTGCATATTCCTGAAACATAATTCCTCTCCTCTACCCATTCTGTAGCTCCATACCTATATTTTATGTCTTGATAAATGACCCAAGCCAGAAAATTAAAAATATCCCACAATAGCACTTTTTCTTATTTCCCATAATGGAAATCAGTTACTATGTTTTGCTGATTTTACCTTAAATTCTTTCTTAAATCTAGACCATTTTCTTTCTCCTGACTGCACTAATTGAGCACATGATCATGTCCTTTTAACAGGTCTTCTGTCCCCCAGCTTTCCTCCCTCCATTCCCCTATACTGTGGCCAGTGACTTCCAAATTGAAAAACATGCTGCTCCCCTATTTAAGTGCCCCCAGTGACTTCTCCTTGCCTCATGGAAAACTAAATCACTTTGGCCTGCTGCTCTCCTTGCCTTGTGTCTTGCTATTCTCCAGCCTGTACCCCATGCATATGGGCCTCTTCAGGCTCCTCAAAAGTGTTATCCTCTTTTAGTCTTCTTTCTCTTTTACAAGCAATTTCTACTTCTTCATAGTATACTTCTTTCCCCAACTCTCTTCTTCCACTCCATTTGATCAATTCCTATTGAAGTTTTAAGACTTAATTTGATATAATTCCTCTGGGATAATTTTCTCTTGCCCTGAAGTTTGGTTAGCTGTTCCTTCTCTGTGCCCACATAAAGCCTCATGCATGCCTCTGTCTGAGTACTTCCACAGCCCTTTAGTTGACCACCCACTTCTCTGACTCCCAGTATTGGGTAAGCTCCTTGAGAATGGGAACCATATCATTCATTTCTATATCCCCAGAGTTTGGCACAGTGCCTGACACAAATAACTGAAGACTTAAGTTCAGATCATCACAGAGTTCATCTCTATATATCCCACTCTATGCTCCAAATATGGTTAAAGTTAACTCATCTTCAAAACTTTGCTCATATTGTTTCTTTCCCTTGAAAAGTCTTTTTTTCATCTCTTAACCTATTTAATCCTGTTATCAGCAAGGCTCAGTTCAAATTCCACTTCACCCTGACCTCCCAGTTAGAGTTGATTAAGCTTTCTTATTCCTTAGATGATTTACAATCCATAACGCTCACTTAGTGCTGTTTAGTGTCTTGTAAGTTATCTTTTCATTTGTCTGGGTCTGACTCTCCAATTGGATTGTGAGGTTTTTGAGGGATGTGACATGTCTTCTTCTTCTTCCCTGACAGTGCCTAGGAGATCGTCTTCTAGTTTAGGCCTTGAGCAGATTATTTAACAGGATGACATGACTTTTTGAGTGAAGAGTCAGACTAGTACTTAGAGTTCACACACTCTTTGGCTGCCATTTTCATAGGAGTAAAGACTTCAGAACGATGGTCCTAATTAGTCCCATTTTATCTTTTCAGCAGTTCTTGGGGCCATTTCACAGATGGATAAATGAAAGTAGGAAGACATAAAATACCCTACTAAAGGGGTGACAGCAACTCAGTAACAAAACCACTTCACTGTGTAGAAAGTACCATAAAATAGTGCTCAAAATATTTAAGAATAATGCCCCAAAAGACTAACATTTACACAGGAAGTTAGAAAGTACATTTCCTTTTTTCATATAAAACTGGGAGGTTTTTACAATGCTTACTATGCATTTATTCATTCAGAAAATATTTACTAAAAACAAACTATGTTAATGACTCATGCTGACTCTAATACCGTAAAAATAAAATATTAATATAATGCTAATTGTGTGTACAAAATGTTATCTAATTAGCATTTTAAATGAACTCAGGGTAACTCTTAGGTTTGTTATTAAATTAAAATTGCCTTAAATTTGGTTTTGAAGAAAAGCAAGAGGTAGGGAAATTAACAAATGAGGTACTATACAAGATTATTTAAACATGCCTCAATTAATCGCATTAATTCTTTGCAATGTGATTACTACAAAAGTTAATAGAAAAGGGAACAGAATTTCAGAGAGGCAGGTCCTTTGGAAAAACCCAGGTGGCAGAAGAGTTTCAAATTGCAAATGGAAATGTGATTTTAAAACATCTTCTTTGTCCTATAAGACATTGTAATCAATCAAGCTATAAACAAATGCTATTCTTCAAATGTCTGGAGTTGGGAAAGATTATCTGATAAAGAATGATATCAAGAAGTAATAAATAATATAAGTCTAAAGTATAAAAAAAATACCATGTACAAAAACAAACACACCATTCCTAAATTCTGTCCTGAAAGAATTATACACTAGCAGAATTCAAATTGTAATTTAGAAGGGGTTTTGACTATGATAGTCTGTGAACTTTTAGGAATATTGTAAAAGGTTCTCTTAAATTACAGACTCTAATTTTTTCATTAGAAGAATTTTTGAAATGGCTCTTCACCCCTGTCTGTGTTGCCTATGCTTAAAGGTGTCAGATCCCTGGGATTTCCAGCATCAGGCTTACTGATCATTCTCTATGTGAAATTCTCTCTTTTCTTGGTTATCCTAGTCACTGTGGGCTTCATCTACTTCCAGCAAACAAATGATTGCAGGTAGGAGACAAAGAGTGAAAAATACAGACTCATTAGAAAGAAAACATTATTTTAAGACTTTGAGTTTACAATGTCATGGGAAAAGCTTGACCCATTTTTTGGCACACAGTTTGTGCCCCAGCTCCTTCTTTGACATAAAAGCCTTGTTAACAACTGAGATCCCAGGCAGAAATTCTTGCATCACTGGGGCAAGAGAGTCTGCTTCATTGTAGTTTTTCCCTGGGAAAGACCTGTCCTAGACCATCCTTTGAAAATTCTGTGTGGGAAATGAAGTTTAGCTGGGGCTCCTTCAGTGTTTACTTCCCAGTTTCTATACTTCTGAAGGCTTGCATTCATTTCTGCTTAATTTTATATTTTATGTTTTTTCCTAGAGCAAGAAAATAAAAAAATCTGGAAGTTAATTTAGACTTGATATCACAAAAAAGCAGCCAGTTGAGATCAGCCTTCGGGTTCAACATCTAGCTCAACTGCTCCTGTTACTGTTAGATACATTTGTGTTTAGAATTCGTGTGATAGGTGTCAAACCTCTTTCAAATTCTTAGTGTATATGTATATACACATGCAAAAGCTTGTCGCCTGCCATTATAAATGCCTAGGATGACACATCTACTTTCCCCTTGCCCTACTGAGTTCTTATTTGCAAATGAGAAACAACCCTGCTTCTCAGCCGAAAGAGGAGGATGGCTCAGCAAAAAGCAAATAACAATGCTGTGCAGTTTTTCTACACCCATTAGATTCTTTGGATGGTGCTTTCATCCTATCTAGTTGTTTCCTCTACCCACTTGAGATGTTAATCAACGTTTCAATGGCTGGAACCACTACAAACACTGCTTTCAAGTCAGTCCATAGCTGACCTCACATCCTTTTCTCGCTTGCTAGCAATTACTGAGATATTTGTATTGCATGTTTGACCTGATCATTAAATAAATGGCCAGGAGTCGTTTTTAGTAGCACCTGCATTTTTGAAGAAATTGTAAGTTGATCCCACATAAGGAACTGTTAGAGTCACTGGAGACAGTGCTGAATGTCACCTCACCTTTTAGAGCTCCAGTGTCTCAGTTTCTTGTCTGCACTACACAATGGGTTAACTGTGGTAAGAGTAAGAGTGCTTGGTGAAACTCTAACATATTCTAGGGCCACTGTAAACTAGAACCTTAACTTCATTGATATTTATGCCAATCCTATAGTAAAAAAGGGTCCTTTTAGTTAAAGGAAAATTTTATTGTGTAAAGTGGCAGGTGGTTTGGGTTGTTACTTTTATTTTAAGCAAAACCCTAAGAGAGAAAATGAATGCATACTACCTGGAGGATACTAACCTAAGCAGGATAGTCTAGCTGTTGACAAACAACCCCCAAATCTCAGTGTATTCATACACAAAAATTTAATTGTTGCTCACTTCACATTCCAATGCAGGTTGGTGGGGCTAATGTGGGTGGCAGGAAGAATTCTGCTATAAGCTAGCATTTTATCCTATGGCTCTGCCCTTCTCAGAGTATTTTCCGTTCAGCTGGTGAATGGGAGAGAGATGGAGAGAAAGAAAGAAAGAGAGAGAGAGAGAGAGAGAGAGAGAGAGAGAGAGAGAGAGAGAGAGAGAGAGAAACGGAGAGAGATGGAGGATTTTAGTAGTAATCGGTTCTGGTCACATTCCATTGGCTGGTGCTTGTTACACAGCCACACAACTTCTATGGAAGCTGAAAAATGTAGTGTAGTTGCCTTGGAAGAAATAGAATCAGGTTTTGGGTACATATATTATACATCCAGTCTCTGCCTACAGTAAACAGTAAGACAAATGCTAAGATTAATACCTACTCCATTAGTTAACTGAACATGAGTCAAGAAAAAAATTAGTAAATAATGTCGTGTATAACATATTTGCTCTTTTCTTTTTCTTTTTAAATCATAATTCCCTGACTTTTAAGACAGGGCATAAAATGGAAAAAAGCATAGTACCACAATTCAGTCACAGACTCAAAGATACTGTTGCACAGATTGCTAGCTGCCCGGTTCAATGCTCATTTTCTCTTTTCTCCTCACAGTAAATGATTGTATTCATGAGTCCAAATTTTCTCTTCTCCCTCTACTCATGTAATCTGTCAATAACCTTAGAGTTCTTTTCATAAAGAAAGTTCATATTTTTCCACCCCATATAATTTGCATTAGCCAATCAAATGAGGCAGAAGTGGCATGTACCAGTTTTGAGCCTAGGTCTCAAGAGGTCTTGCAAGTTTCTATTGTTACTCCACAGGAACATGCCTGAGCTAGTCTTCTGGAGGATGAGAAACATGCAGAACAGAGCTGAGACACCCCAGGCTCATCCTCCACTTCACTGTTGAGGCCAGCCTACACAATCCAGTAGTTGTCAGCCATCTCCCAGAAGTGAGAAGAAGCTCAGTCAAGATCAGAGGAGCTGCCTACCTGACCCCCCAGTTAATCCCAGACATTTGACCAATTGTCACAGTGGTTTTTGTGGTTTTGTTACAAAGCATTATTGTGACATTAGGTTTCTGATATACTGCTTAGTAATATAACACCAATTTTATTTAGTGTGGAGACATACTTAGCTAGAAGATATGTCTCAGTTTCCCTTGCAACTCAGTATGACCACCCACAAAAGTTTTCAAAAATGAAGTGTAAGCAAACATTTTGTGTGATATTTTTAGGAAAGCTCTTTAAAGAGAAAGAAGAGGTCCTCTTTTGCTTTTTCTTCTTATCTCCTGGCCTGCAGCATTGGTGTGATGACTGGAAGTCCAGCAGCCAACATGGGTCTTAGGTAACATTGAGGACGGAAGCTACTCATTAAGATTGTGGAAAAGAAAGATGGAAGGATCCTGGTCCCTGATGAGCATGGAGTAACCATAGACTACCTACCTCTAAACTTTTGTGTGATAGAGAATAAGCTATTTTGTTCATGGCACTGTTGTTTTGGGTTTTACTCCATGTGTAGTTGAACTTAATCTGATTGATACAAATATCTAGTTTACCAATCATAAGGTTTGCTGTCAATCTTGCAACATGGATTATGTTCTATTCATGTGCATTGTCATGGCCTATTTTTGTTCTTCCCCTAGAGATTATGAAGCAAGGTATATTCTATTCATGTGCATTGTCATGGTCTATTTTCATTCTTCCCTTAGAGATAATGAAACAGATGTAACTTCAGAATATAGTAATCATAGGTATGAGAGCCATCTTTCTGACAGTTCCAGAGGAATAGCTGGCTGTGTAAGCTCAAGGAATGCTGTAGGCTTGTGATAGGAAAGGATGTGGGAATCAGGTGGTGTGAAAAGGTGACCTAATAGTCAGCTAATCCCTAGACATGCGAGGACATGTCTGCATTATAGGATTGGGAAGATAAAGATACTGTTGTGGGCTCTTAGAGAGGATGTGAGCAGGAAAAACAGAAGAACTGAAATCTATGGGACTTTATTGTGCTAATTCTTTTTCCATGAAAAAGACTCCATCATTCCCTGAAGAGATTAAACCAAGTTCATGCTTCTTGCCTGATCCATTCTCACTGCCAAGATTTTCTGGGCAGAGTAAAACGCTAAGGTACTCCCTCTCAACCTCCTACCCCTACATAAGACAAAAAAAATTTCTTTTTCTTTTCTGAACACATATGTGCATACACATATACATGCACAACAAATTAACTGTGGTCCTAAACTGAGGGAAATTGGGAGCAACTTTTATAAAACACAATTGAGAGCCACTAGATGGTGCTTCAACTTAATTTTTTTAACATTTCCAAGCAAGCTAAAATCTAACCTCAGACATTAATCCTGCATTTTTTTCTTTTATTTTTCCATACAACTGTCCCTTCATTTACTAATTCTTAGGTCTTCTTGGGTAGTTCTGAAACAGTTCCAGAAGAAAGGGAAAATGGTTTAAATTAAAATTAAGGAGAAAAAAACTTTTTCAAACTTGGATTGTATTACCCCTATCACTTAATTTTAGTTGAAACATTTTGTTTATCAAACCAGATAGGGGTCAGTATTAATAGTCTTATTTCAGGGAAAGGAGAAATATGAGGATCTCTTAGCACTTAAATCAAGATTAGTACTCACTTATTTCTTAAACTGGAGAGTTGAGATCACTCGATTACTAAAAAACAAATAGCGGCTGTTAGTGTTAATGGCAGCAGATGGTCGGAGATACAAATAAGATTAGCTGGCCTTTTCCACTTCCTGGATCCAACCCCTTATCTCCTCCCCCATCATCTTTAAGAGGCATATATGGTATTCTAAAGCTGGAAGGAAGCTACAGAAAAAGTAGGCAAACTTCCTCATTTTACAAAAGAGGAAACTAAGACTCTCAGAGTAAAGTGACAATTGGGTGTTACTCAGAAGCCAGCTGGAGTGTGAAATTGCTTTGCTTGCTGATGAGAGCATTCACAAAGTGGACTTTACAGTTTGTTTTGTTTGGATTGAGAATTAGGGTTCAAGAGAGAATTTATGGGAGTCTTCAAAAGGATCACAAGATGAAAAAGGGAAACAACACATGAAATATTCATGAGATTAATCACTATCTTCAAGGAAATATCGAATATTACTCTTGTTAAAGATTGAGTTTTGCCACATGCCAAGAACCTCACATACCAAGTATATCGCATCTAAACTGAGAAACAAGTGCAATAAGGAGATTTAAAAATTGCTCATTTAAATCTTACTTTAGTCTTTTCTACAATCCCGATGCAAGAAAAGAGACATGAGAGAAAAATTTGTCCTTTTAGGGAAATACACCAACAGTTTATAGACAGGGAAGGTAGGGCTCAGGTTGTAGATTGCATTGGAAATACCAAAATAAAGGAAACTAAAATGATCAGCATAATTTAAAAAGTGTTCTTCTGAGATCCAGTAATAGAAATTTTGGAATCTCTTGAGGAATCAGGTAAAAGAAGAAATAGAACAGGTCTTAGCTACAACAAGAGAATTGGTTGGTCATAAATTCTCTGTGAAGGGATAGCTAAAGAATTTTAGAATTAAAGATGCCTCTCTGTTAATATTTAGTTAAAATCTGTTATATACAATAGCCTTCATGTGATTAACAGTACTTTAGAAATGAAGGAAGAGGGAATTCTGCCCACATCCTGGGGGAAACAGAACAAAGAGGGCAGCAGTTGGCAGGCGTGGTAGTGAGAAACCAAGGATGACCAAGAATTAGTTGGAATTCGAAGTTGAGGGAGAGAGATGACAAGAAGCCAGCAGAGGAAGGCAAGTACTCCATTAGGCATTTTCAGAATGCTGGAGAGGGTGTTGTACTTCCCCAAACTACAGTGGCCAGTTATTTGAGTTATTTTGAGTTATTTTATTTGGACATTAAAGGAAAAGATTTTCCCAGAAGACTGGAACTCTTAGGGACCATTGGGAATTGCAAGGATGATTAGGAGAAGTTCACAGTCAGTCTACTCACAGAGATACTACTTGAACTCTGAACACTTAAACATATTATGTCCTGATAAAAAGGAGATGAACTCCAGAATCTCTGAAGGTCCTGGCTATATCTAGAGTCTGACCTTCTCCTGCCTTTTTCCTAGTGGCTTGCAGCATGTAATTTTCTGGACTAGAAGAAAAAACAGGTAATCAAATAGGAATACTCAGAAATCCTTAAATTTCTAGAGAGTGTTCTCTTCTTAGGAAGCTGCAAGCTCTCTCCATTACTAAACAGCCAAAATCGGCCAGAAAGACAATTCAGCAGATGTGCGCAGTGACTCTGTGTAACTAGGCCCAGTGGGAATCAGGGCCCCCAGTTCTCAGATGGGAAGCAGCACCCTCTGCTATTTTTCTCTCTTGGATGCGTGTCCACCTCTACTTCCTGAACAGAAAACTAAGCACTTCCTTGTCAGTGCTGGCCTATATGTTTATACTGAGAGCTGTAGTTCTGTCCATTGCCAGCTTCCCACATGCCCCCAGAAAGACTTTATACCTGAAGTGGTGTCAAAGGGCCAGAGGGCCCCCAATTTACATTGTGGAGGGCAGAATGGAATCTATACCAGCACAGGACAGGGTATCTCTCTGAATTCCTAGGGGTTGGCATGGTGCCTGGCATTTCTGTGGATTGGATGGATAGATGGACAGATGACGGAAAAATCAGTCAGTCCTGGAAGCAGGGTCTAAAGGGCTAGGATCTCAAGGAGTTATTTAAATTGCTTATGCCTAAGGCTGCCTATGGCACTCACTTGACATATTCTGAGTAAATTCATTCATTCATTCATCAAATATTCATTAATTACTTGATATGTGTCAGCCATAACACTAAACTCTAAAAATAAATAAGTAAAGTGTGAATCAAATAAAAATATGATCCTTGATTTCATAGTAAGGAAGATAGACATAAGTGGATCATTAAAACCCAGAATTGATGTACTGATAGAGGTATATACACAGTGTTATAGCAATCAAAGGAATAAATATCCAATTCTGACTGAAGGTGTGGCTTGTAGTTAAGGAAAAGCATTGGATAAATTAGGAGGCTTTCAGCTGCTGCAAGAAACAGAAAGTAGGGCTCTGGCAGTTAATAAGGCCATTTACTATCTTATATATGAAGGCATCTAGAAGTAGGGCCAACCTCAAGTCTGGTTGTTTCAATGGCTCTACAAAGCTTTGAAGAACTCAGATTTTTGTCCTTGTCTCTGCTCTGTTATCATCAGTGTTTGCATCATCCTCAGGCTGGAAGTGAGAAGGTGGCAGCCACCCCAAGGCCACAGCCAGACACAGCATGTCCAGAGGAAGAGGGCTGAGCATTTCTTCCTCAAATCCCACCCTACTTGTGAGGACCAAGAGTACTTATATGTTTCCACTCTTGTCTGATTGGTCAAAGCTACAGATCCAATCTCTGGCAAAGGGGCAGAGATTATGCTTACACTGATGAGGCCTTCCAGGGAGCTGGGGCTAAAGTCAGTGCCTTTCACCAGGCACTCATCCTGGTGGGAGAGGAGTAAGTGGAGACCTGAACTAAACTGGGACTTTGTTAAGAAAGCAGAACTTGAGAATGCATGTGAAGCCTTGATGAAGGAGGTGATAACAGTCAAAATGAGTTCTAAAAGATGCATAGGAATGCTACATGTGGATAAGGGCAGGGAAGAGAGGACAGCATGGGTAAAGGCAGGGAGCTGTGACAGGGTGTGTCTCTTTCAGGGCAATGGGAAACTGTCTGTATCATCTCCTCACACAAGTCCCACACTTCATGAAGTCATCTGGGGACAGAAGATTGCTATTCTATTGAGAATGCCAGGATACTTTTGCAGATCCAGCAAAAGCTGATGAATTTATAAACTTGTTTTCTGAAGAGAATGTCCAAGTCTTCTGACTGATTCATCAAACACTGATTTTAAGATCAAACAAGGAGCCAAGAACATTGGTTATTCACAGTGGAGAACCAAAGAGAGGAAGGGGACCTCAGGCTGGAGCAGCAGAGGGTCGACTGATTGATGTCCCTCATCTCTGAAGGGGGGGACTTGGTTTCCGAGCTGGGTGAAGCTGGCAGAGTTGAGGCACTTCTCCTTATTCTGGTGTCCCCTCATGAAATATGAAAATAATTCATTTTTAAATTTAATTAAATTTAATTTTTTTATACAGCAGGTTCTTATTAGTTATCTATTTTATACATATTAGTGTATATATGTCAATCCCAATCTCCCAATTCATCCGACCACCACCACCATCCCCCCGACGCTTTCCCCCCTTGGTGTCCATACGTTTGTTCTCTACATCTGGGTCTCTATTTCTGCCTTGCAAACTTGATCATATGTACCATTTTTCTAGATTCCACATATATGTGTTAAAATACGATATTTGTTTTTCACTTTCTGACTTACTTCACTCTGTATGACAGTATCTGGGTCCATCCACATCTCTGCAAATGACCCAATTTCATTCCTTTTTATGGCTGAGTAACATTTCATTGTATATATTACCACGTGTTTATCCATTCATCTGTCGATGGGCATTTAGGTTGCTTCCATTACCTGGATATTGTAAATAGTGCTGCAATGAACACTGAGGTGTATGTGTCTTTTTGAATTATGGTTTTCCCTGGGTATATGCCCAGTAGTGGGATTGCTGGGTCATATGTAATTCTATTTTTAGTTTTTTAAGGAACCTCCATACTGTTCTCCATAGTGGCTGTATCAATTTACATTCCCACAAAAAGTGCAAGAGGGTTCCTTTTCTCCACACCCTCTCCAGCATTTGTTGTTTGTAGATTTTCTGATGATGCCCATTCTAACCAGTGTGAGGTGATACCTCACTGTAGTTTTGATTTGCATTTCTCTAATAATTAGTGATGTTAGCAGCTTTTCATGTGCCTCTTGGCCATCTGTATGTCTTCTTTGGAGAAATGTCTATTTAGGTGTTCTGCCCATTTTTGGATTGGGTTGTTTGTTTTTTTTTTGTTTTTGTTTTTGTTTTTTTGCTGTACGCGGGCCTCTCACTGTTGTGGCCTCTCCCGTTGCGGAGCACAGGCTCCGGACGCACAGGCTCAGCGGCCATGGCTCACGGGCCCAGCCGCTCCGCGGCATATGGGATCCTCCCAGACCGGGGCACGAACCCGTATCCCCTGCATCGGCAGGCGGACTCTCAACCACTGCGCCACCAGGGAGGCCCCGGGTTGTTTTTTTTTTTTTTTTTTTTTTTTTTTTTTCCTTTTTGCGGTATGCGGGCCTCTCACTGTTGTGGCCTCCCCCGTTGCGGAGCACAGGCTCCGGATGCGCAGGCCCAGCGGCCATGGCTCACGGGCCCAGCCGCTCCGCGGCATATGGGATCCTCCCAGACCGGGGCACGAACCCGTATCCCCTGCATCGGCAGGCGGACTCTCAACCACTTGCGCCACCAGGGAGGCCCTGTTTGTTTTTTTAACATTGAACTGCATGTGCTGTTTATATATTTGGCAGCTTAATCCCTTGTCCTTTGATTCATTGGAAAATATTTTCTCCCATTCTGAGGGTTGCCTTTTCGTCTTGTTTATAGTTTCCTTTCCTGTGCAAAAGCTTTTAAGTTTCATTAGGTCCCATTTGTTTATTTTTGTTTTTATTTCCATTACTCTGGGGGGGTGTCAAAAAAGATCTTGCTGTTATTTATGTCAGAGAGTGTTCTTCCTATGTTTTCCTCTAGGAGTTTTATAGTGTCCAGTATTACATTTAGGTCTTTAATCGATTTTGAGTTTATTTTTGTGTATGGTGTTAGGGAGTGTTCTAATTTCATTCTTTTGCATGTGGCTGTCCAGTTTTCCCAGCACCACTTATTGAAGAGACTGTCTTTTCTCCATTGTATATCCTTGCCTCCTTTGTCATAGATTAGTTGACCATAGGTGCATGGGCTTATCTCTGGGCTTTCTATCCTGTTCCACTGATCTATATTTCTGTTTCTGAGCCAGTACCATACGGCCTTGATTACTGTAGCTTTGTAGTATAGTCTGAAGTCAGGGAGTTTCATTCCTCCAGCTCCATTTTTTTTCCCTCAAGATTGCTTTGGCTATTCAGGGTCTTTTGTGTCTCCATACACATTTTAAGATTTTTTGTTCTAGTTCTGTAAAAAATGCCATTGGTAATTGGATAGGGAGTGCATTGAATCTGTAGATTGCTTTGGCTAGTATAGTCATTTTCACAATGTTGATTCTTGCATTCCAAGAACACAGTATATCTCTCCATCTGTTTGTGTCACCTTTGACTTCTTTCATCAGTGTCTTATAATTTTCTGAGTACAGGTCTTTTACCTCCTTAGGTAGGTTTATTCCTAGGTATTTTATTCTTTTTGTTGCAATGGTGAATGGGATTGTTTCCTTAATTTCTCTTTCTGATCTTTCTTGTTAGTGTATAGGAATGCAAGAGACTTCTGTGCATTAATTTTGTATCCTGCAACTTTACCGAAATCATTGATCAGCTCTAGTAGTTTTCTGGTGGCATCTTTAGGATTATCTATGTATAGTATCATGTCATCTGCAAACAGTGACAGCTTTATTTCTTTTCCAATTTGGATTCCTTTTCTTTCTTTTTCTTCTCTGATTGCTGTGGCTAGGACTTCCAAAACTATGTTGAATAACAGTGGTGAGAGTGGACATCCTTGTCTTTTTCCTGATCTTAGAGGAAATGCTTTCAGTTTTTCACCATTGAAAATGAAGTTTGCTGTGTGTTTTTCATATATGGCCTTTATGATATTGAGGTAGGTTCTCTCTATGCCCACTTTCTGGAGAGTTTTTGTCATAAATGGGTGTTGAATTTTGTCAAAAGGTTTTTCTGCATCTATTGAGATGATCATATGGTTTTTATTCTTCAATTTGTTAATATGGTCTATCACATTGATTGATTTGCATATATTGAAGAATCCTTGCATCACTGGGATAAACCCCACTTGATCAGGGTGTATGATCCTTTTAACGTGCTGTTGGATTCTGTTTCCTAGTATTCTGTTGAGGATTTTTGCATCTATATTAATCAGTGATATTGGACTGTAGTTTTCTTTTTTTGTAGTATCTTTGTCCGGTTTTGTTATCAGGGTGATGGTGGCCTCATAGAATGAGTTTGGGAGTGTTCCTTCCTCTGCAATTTTTTGGAAGAGTTTGTGAAGGATTGGTGTTAGCTCTTCTCTGAATGTTTGTTAGAATTCAGCTGTGAAGCCATGTGGTCCTGGATTTTTGTTTGTTGGAAGATTTTTAATCACAGCTTCAATTTCATTACTTGTGATTGGTCTGTTCATATTTTCTATTTCTTCCTGGTTCAGTCTTGGAAGGTTATACCTTTTTAGTAATTTGTCTATTTCTTCCAGGTGATCCATTTTATTGGCATAGAGTTGCTTGTAGTAGTCTCTTAGGATGCTTTGTATTTCTATGGTGTTGTAACTCCTCCTTTTTCATTTCTAATTTTATTGATTTGAGTCCTCTCCCTCTTTTTCTTGATGAGTGTGGCTAAAGGTTTCTCAATTTTGTTTATCTTCTCAAAGAACCAGCTTCTAGTTGTATTGATCTTTGCTATTGTTTTCTTTGTTTCTATTTCATTTATTCTGCTCTGATTTTTATGATTTCTCTCCTTTTGCTAACATTGGGTTTTGTTTGTTCTTCTTTCTCTACTTCCTTTATGTGTAAGGTTAGATTGTTTATTTGAGATTTTTCTTGTTTCTTGAGGTAGGATTGCATTGCTATAAACCTCCCTCTTAGAACGGTTTTTGCTGCATCCCATAGGTTTTGGATCATTGTGTTTTAGTTGTCTTTGTCTGTAGGTATTTTTTTTATTTCCTCTTTGATTTCTTCAGTGATCTCTTGGTTATTTAGCAATGTATTGTTTAGCATCCATGTGTTTGTGTTTTTTACGTTTTTTATCTTGTAACTGATTTCTAATCTCATAGCATTGTGGTTGGAAAAGATGCTTGATACGATTTCAATTTTCTTAAATTTACTGAGGCTTGATCTGTGACCTAAGATGTGATCTATCCTGGAGAATGTTCTGTGTGCACTTGAGAAGAAAGTGTAATCTGCTGTTTTTGGATGGAATGCCCTATAAATATCAATTAAATCTATCTGTTCTATTGTGTCATTTAAAGCTTGTGTTTCCTTATTAATTCTCTGTCTGGATGGTCTTTCCATTGGTGTAAGTGAGGTGTTAAAATCCCCCACTATTATTGTGTTACTGTCGATTTCCTCTTTTATATTTGTTAGCAGTTGCCTTATGTATTGAGGTGCTCCTATGTTGGGTTCCATTATCGATACCATTACCATTTTCCTAATTGTTTTGGGTTTGTTTACTGTAGGTCGTTTTCTTCTCTTGTGTTTCCCACTTAGAGAAGTTCCTTTAGAATTTGTTGTAGAGCTGGTAGGGTGGTGCTGAATTCTCTTAGCTTTTGCTTGTCTGTAAAGCTTTTGGTTTCTCCATCGAATCTGAATGAGATCTTTGCTGGGTAGAGTAATTTTGGTTGTAAGTTCTTCCCTTTCATCACTTTAAATATTCGTGTCATTCCCTTCTGGCTTGTAGAGTTTCTGCTGAGGAATCAGCTGTTAACCTTATGGGAGTTCCCTTGTATGTTGTCATTTTTCTCTTGTTGCTTTTAATAATTTTTCTTTGTCTTTAATCTTTGTCAGTTTGATTACTATGTGTCTTGGCATGTTTCTCCTTGGGTTTATCCTGCCTGGGACTCTCTGCACGTCCTGGACTTGGGAGGCTATTTCCTTTCCCATGTTAGAGAAGTCTTCAACTATAATCTCTTCAAATATTTTCTCAGGTACTTTCACTCTCTCTTCTCCTTCTGAGATCCCTATAATGTGAATGTTGGTGCATTTAATGTTGTCCCAGAAGTTTCTTAGGCTGTCTTCATTTCTTTTCATTCTTTTTTCTTTATTCTGTTCTGCAGCAGTGAATTCCACCATTCTGTCTTCCAGGTCACTTATCCGTTCTTCTGCCTCAGTTATTCTGCTATTGATTCCTTCTAGTGTGGTTTTCCTTTCAGTTATTGTATTGTTCATCTGCATTTGTTTGTTCTTTAATTCTTCTAGGTGTTTGTTATTTAATTTTCTAGGTCTTTGTTAAACATTTCTTGCACCTTTTCAATCTTTACCTCCATTATTTTTTCAAGGTCGTGGATCATCTTCTCTATCAGTATTCTAAATTCCTTTTCTGGAAGGTTGACTATCTCCACTTCATTTAATTGTTTTTCTGGGGTTTTATCTTTTTCCTTCATGTGGTACACAGCCCTCTGCCTTTTCATTTTGTCTGTCTTTCTGTGAATGTGGTTTTCATTCCACAGGCTGCAGGATTGTAGTTCTTCTTGCTTCTGCTCTCTGCTCTCTGGTAGATGAGGCTATCTAAGAGGCTTGTGTAAGCTTCCTGATGGGAGGGACTGGTGGTGGGTAGAGCTGAATATTGCTCTGGTGGGCGGAGCTCAGTAAAACTTTAATCTGCTTGTCTGCTGATGGGTGAGGCTGGGTTCCCTCCTGTTGGTTGTTTGGCCTGTGGTGACCCAGCACTGGAGCCTACCCAGCTCTTTGGTGGGGCTAATGGCAGACTCTGGGAGGGCTGTCACCAAGGAGTACTTCCCAGAACTTCTGCTGCCAGACAAGTGTCCTTGTTCCCACGGTGAGCCACATCCACCCCCCACCTCTGTAGGAGACCCTCCAGAACTAGCAGGCAGGTCTGGTTCAGTCTCCTATGGGGTCACTGCTCCTTCCCCTGGATCCCGATGGGCACACTACTCTGTGTGTGCTCTCTAAGAGTGGAGTATCTATCTTCTCCAGTTCTGTCGAAGTCCTGCAATCAAACCCTGCTAGGCTTCAAAGTCTGATTCTCTAGGAATTCCTCCTGCCTTTGCTGGACTCCCAGGTTGGGAAGCCTGTCGTGGGGCTCAGAACCTTCACTCCAGTCAGTGGACTTCTGTGGTGTGTTCTCCAGTTTGTGAGTCACCCACCCAGCAGCTATGGGATTTGATTTCATTGTGATTGCGCCCCTCATACCATCTCATTGTGGCTTCTCCTTTGTCTTTGGATGTGGGGTACTTTTTCTGGTGAGTTCCAGTGTCTCCTTGTTGATGATTGTTCAGCAGTTAGTTGTGATTCTGGTGCTCTTGTAAGAGGGAGTGAGCACATGTACTTGTACTCTGCCATCTTGAACCAATCTCTGAGAATAATTCTTGCTCTTAACACACTTGAAGAGAGGGTTTTGAGCATAATCCTCCTATGTTTATATATGTCCTTGGGAAAGGTGCTATAGAAACACAAAGTCTTATTATTCATTCTACCTGCTTTCAAATGGTCCTTATGCACACATTGGTATGTAGAAAAAATTGAATGAAGTAGACTTCCCTGAAACTTTTCTTCCACCTAAGACCTAGAGGTCCCACACAGGGACATCTCAGACATAGATTCCCATTTCCAATCATGTCCTCTCTACACTAAGCTTTCCACATATGGAGGAGAGCCCCTCAAAGGTATGGTAATCACCAGAGAGGAAAGAAATGATCACCTCTGTACAGGTAGAAGGAAGCCATGGGACTAATCAAGAGAAATCACAAATTTAACGAGAGAGTGAAAAAAATGCACATGCTCAAAATCAGAAAAAAATAAATTTAAACAAGATACACTAAAACAAATATTAAGATTTTTAGGGGAGGAGAAATGAATCATTTTCCAAATTGCTATTATGACTTGCTTGTTGTTAAGAATGTGATCCTCCTGGAAAAAGTTGTATATGATTATGAGATTAATCATTTACCTTCTTCCTTAAGATGATGAAAATGTGCATATTTTCAACTTCTCTTCTATGTTACCTTTATGAAAATAGGAGCAAGAGACCTATTGAACAGGTGGTTTGTGGCTAACACAAGAGTTTTACTTTGTTTCTGAAGGGCAGTGTGTCTACTGTGAAGCTTCCTGGGGTTCTATGGGGGCCACAGAACCTGGGAAGGAAGCAGTTCTCCTCCTTTGTTGGTGCTGTGTGGGCAGGTCATGCTACTCGAAAGACGAATTTTATATGTTGCTGCTGACCCTTGGGAAGGACAGGAGCATCTCTGTAAACCTGAATAATGCACTGTGGGAGACAGGAGATGGACCAGGTTGTGTATTTTGTGTCTGCATACAAGAGCTTACAGTTTGTTTACAGTTCATGCACTCCCGGTTTAAGGCTTTTGACCCGAGGACACCATCTGCTACATAACACCTTTTAAAGAAAACTCACCCAGACTTTCTCATATTCCATGTGATGGAAAATCACAACACAGCACATTTACAAGATATTGAAAACCAAGGAACTGCCCAAGATGTCAGCTCCAAGAAACTACAGTAAATGTCTTGGGACTAGAAAGAATGATTAAACAACTAGCATTCCAGCAAGAAGCATCTGTCTTTTGTCATTCTCCCCAAAGCAACATAAAATGTGCAGAGGAAGGCAGTCATTTCAGTGGGGGCAAAGGAGGTGAGCTGTTTGTAACATTTTCCACCGTTCCCTTACAACGAAAACCCAAATCCCATTACTTTCTAACTGCCTATCAGAAGAGGGTGTTTGCTGATGCGGCCCAAGGGGTCCTAAGCTCTATCCATGGTTCCCCGTGGCAGCCCCTGCATCCTGGAGGATGATAAAATGGAAGAGCCTAGATAGGAGCTGAATATGAAACCTTATCCCTATGCCAAATTCATCTTGGGCATTTAAATTTTTTGGTTTTTTTTAATTTTTCTTTTTTTTTCAGATTTCTATCCAAAACATGCTTTCTTTGGCAGCTTCTCCAGAGGACTGTGAGTTCATAATGCATAAACTATCCAACTCTTACCTCTGCAGGATGGTAAAACAGACCTAAGACTTGCAAACTGCAGCTGTTGTCAGGCAAGGGCTCAGGCCAGCGAAAACCAGCAGATACACTGGCAGTGCACATGCACATGCTGAAGGTTCATGGAACAATCCATCTGCAGGCTGTCAAAAATCCAAAGGGCGAGGCTATCTATGCTCATCCAATCACTACAAATCTTTACTTCAATTCTCATAGTTGACAGTCTTCTTCTTTTATTTAATGGATATTTTTCAAGGAAACTAGGTGTTGTCGAATTTATTACTATATTTCCTATTTATGGGTAAAAGATTAGGATAGTTCCACCCTACCTTTTCAATCTGGTCTTCCACTATGTTTACTTCTCTTATTCCTACCCACATACCCACTATCCTGCTTTCCCAGAAATTTCTCCCCAGCACTTCCTGGCTGCATTTTCTGCCTGGCTTGTGCCTTTCTCCTTTACGCTCACTCCTGCCTTTCAATGCTACTGCATCTGTGAAACCTTTCCAGGTGCCTTGTTCTGAGCTAGGCATTGCTCCACCAAATTAATTCTTTTTATAGGACTTTGCAGATTGGCTTTATAGGCATTTGTGCACATGTGTCTCCAACACTAAATTGTGAGACCCATGAAGGCAGATGTCAAGTCTCTGTTATTTTTATATCTTCTAAACTGCCTAGCACAGTGAGTTACACACACTGAATACTCAATAAATGAATGCTGAATTTGAATTTACAAACTCAAAATAATAAAAGAGGTAGGATTATTATAGGGATATATGGATATATTTGACTACATGAATAAAAGAAGCTTTATATGATGAAGATAAAGACAAATAATGGGAGAAAATATTTGCTACATATATAAGATAAAATATTACTACCCTGAACATATTAGCGCCAAAAAATCAAAAGAAAAAGACAAAAATCCTATTGATATATGGACATAGGATACGAAAAGCCATTTTACAAGATGGGAAATATAAATGTCTGATACACATATGAAATGATATTCAACCTAAGTAAGAATCAGCAAAGTGCCAATTACTAAAAAATCCAAGATACCATTTTTTTTCACATATCAGATTGGTGAAATTAACAATTTTGATAGACTCAACTAAGAGAGTTACAGGCAACAAGCAGTTTGTGATGGGAGTATAAATCATATAGCCATTTCAGAGAGCAGTTTGCAAGCATGACCCAGTGATTCTAGTCTTCAGTATCTATTCAAAGACTATTGTTCATGTGCACAAGGAAGTAAATATTACAACATGGTTTGCAATAACAAAAATGGGAAACAAACCTCACTATCCTTCTTTAGGGGAATGTAATGCTATATAGAAGCTGAAAAGAATGAAGTTGCCTCTGCAGAGAGGTCCCCTCTATCTAAAAAACCACCCCTGTCTCTATCCTTTTATCCCATTTTCTTTTTCTTAATTCCAGTCACTTCATATTATATTACTTACGCACATGTACAGTTGACTGTTATCTTTCCCCTAACATGTAAGACCAATGAGAATAGATACTTTGTTTTTCCAGTGCCATATATGTAGACTCTGGCACACAGTAGAGGCTCAATAAATGATCACTGAAAGAATAACATAGGGCTATGTATAGCAACATGGAAATAACTTCAAGGCATATTGATTAAGGAAAAGCAAGTTATAAAATAATACATATAGGATGATATAATTTATGTAGAGTTAAGTACAAAATTATTTTTTTCTTTTTTGAAATATCCTTCTAATAATCCCACTCTGTCCTCATCCCTTCCTATGGCAAGCTTGGCCATCCCAGGCTCATTACCTCAGAAGAAAGATATATTTAGGCAGAAGGTAGAAATGTCACATACATGTTTCTTTCTAACGCTGGTTTTCAAAAGCATAAATTCTCTTAGGGGAACAGAGAGAATTCTGAGTCTTCTCCTCCCACCTTACTCCACAACCTAAAAAACAAAAAAAACCAACACCCCACCTTGAGCTGAGGAGAAGGGCCAATGAGGCAAGTGATGAGAGTATAGATTCTTTTGAAGGGGGGAACCTCTCCCCCAGGCAGAGCCCAGGAGATGAAAGACCCGAGGGAGTTCAGGCAGAAGAGACCTTGGAAGTCACTGCAGGAATTCTCTCGCTCTACAGGCACTACAGGTAAACTGATTCTTACTATACCCATATTGATGTGGCAAAGGCAGTCTTCATTCTAAAGAGCTAGACGAGTAGGAACAAGGGTTTTCTCCACAAATGTCTATGGGACAGATGACTTAGAGGACCAGATGCTTCTCTAACTAACACCAAATTTAAATTCAGCCATGGTGAAATAGAGGACAGAAGGAGTTGATGGACTGAAGTAATTTTTTTCATGCTATTAGAATGAGTATGAATGAGTACTCTAAATATAAGTGATTTTTCTTTGCAACCCAGGGTAGAGGCTGAGTTTTACAGCTGTATCTACCTATTCCAGTAGATACATAGAAAAATGTCTGGAAGAGTACAAGCATGCACAGAGGACTGTGGGTAGCAGTGAAGGGAGGCCTTAGTTTATCTGTAATGTTTGGATTTTGTACCCACAATGTATCCATGTACTCCGTGTAGTTAAAAATAAGAATTTCTGAAAGATTTAAAAAATAAAGAGTAAGACAATCCAATGTACTTTCTTGCCAAAAGGCAGGGTAAGACTTATAGGGATTTGCTAAGGCCATGGAGAGGGGCTGAGTTTAGAACTGACATGTTACTAAGGGTGAGTCCAATAAAGCTGGGGTGAAGCAGGTGAACTCTAACATACAGGAAGCTATGATTCTGCATTTTTATTAATTCTCTGTAATTTCTCTGGCCTCCCTACATATCTGTTTACCAGCCTAAAAATATCAGAATTTATGAGAATTTGTAACTCAAGTATTAATCAAAGGCATATGAGGATAAAGATGAAACAAAGAATCCAAGTTCTGTCATGGATATGCCTTTTTAATTATTTGGAAAACAGTATAAAAATCTGATATTTATGACTGTCTCATACTTTTATAGCTGGTTTCAATTCAAGTACTTTAAGTTTTGTGTAAATAAAATTTCATTTTCTAAGAGTCCTTGCTTTAACCAGTATGGCTTTAAAATTAGTTTTGTTTTTCACTTTTGATGCCTCTTTTTTTTGAAGTACATGAAAGGTTTGAAATAATTTTAGTAAGTTAATAAACCTGTAATTATAAAGCTACTGAACAAAAAGAATGTTTCATTTATAAATCACTAGTGTTCGAGGATTCCAAACTCCTAGCTCACTGATGCACACCTACGATGGTTTATTTTAAATAAACTATATCCTTTAACATTTTTCTTTCCATATCAGGACTCAGTTTCTCCCTCACAATTAAGCTGTGTCTTTGAAGACAGATTCAACTGGCCAGAATGAGGTAATCTTTCCTCTCAGGCAATTCCTACTGGCAGTAGCCTTTTGTTGTACCTGATGCCCTTGTAATTTCCTTGTACCTACCATGATGTAGGATGCATATGGTAGATGATGCTTTAAGTACAAAAGAAGTTTATTAAGGAATGTTGGGTGGCTCATGGAATCTCTGTGGCTGGAAAACCAATATTGGGAAATGGCAGGCACGAACCAGTCTAATGAGGAATGGCACTGCTGCCACAGCTGCTGGTCCATAGTGGATGCTGTAGCTTACAACATACCACCATTACTGCCACTGGGTATTGGAGATACTTCTTCCACCTCTCATTGTCTTCCTGTTTGCATCACTAGCCCTTGATTCAAGATCTTGGATGAACAAGTGCAAATCATGAACAAGTGCAAGTGCCTGAGGCACTTGTTCAACAGCTGCAAATCATGCCTGGGGTACTTGTTCAACAGCTGCCAGAGGAACTGGCAAAGTAGGTATCTTGTATTTTCTGAGTCTAGAGTAGAAGGAAATGCTCTGCCTCTCACCAAGACCCAGAAGGTGGAGAATTTGTAAACATAGGAGGGGAGTTCAAAGGCCAAGGAGTTTCAGAAACCTAATAAATGTTTATCACAGGGATTAAAATGGAAGCGTTTTTGCATTTACTGACCCTGAGATGTTTATAAACACTGGCCTTCTGAATATTGGGTTTTAAATGCCTGAGTATATTAGTTTTCTATTGCTACATAACAAATTACCCCCCCCCCCAAAGTTAGCAGTTTAAAACAAAAAGAAGCATTTATTATTTCAAACAGTTTCTGTGGGTCAGGAATTCAGGGGCAGCTTAGCTGGGTGGTTCTGGCTTGGGAGCTCTCATGAGCTTGCAGTCAAGATGTCAGCAGGGGTTGCAGTCATCTGAACGCTTGACTGGGGCTAGACTGTTCCCCTCCAAGAGGGCTCACTAACATGCTGGCAGTTGATGCCTGGGGTTGACAGGAGGCCTCTGTTCCTCCCCATATAGATCTCTCTCTAGGTCTGTTTGAGAGTTCTCATTATACAAAAGCTATTGATGATCCAGGAGAGAACAAAGCAGAAGCTGCAATGACTTCTATGACATTTCTGCACAATATTCTACTGGTTACACAGGTCAATCCTATTTAGTGTAGGAAAGGATGACACCAGAGCATGAACAACAGGAAGAGAGGATCATTGGTGACTGGTAATTACACTAAGCAAAATAGAAATTTGAGAATTATCTAGTTAATTTCATAATCAAAGTGGACAGTCAAATAGATCCACTATCCATCAGACTCAGATATGTAGACACAAGTTTGGAATGAGGTCAACGTATTTATGTGATCTGAAGGCCCAAAACTTTGCCTAATCTACTAAGTTACAATGATTAAACAAAACCCAGAAATTGAAAGTGTCTCACACAATAGATTCAAGAATTTTTTTTCATTTGAAGCCAGTTTGGAATTTCTTCATCAAAAGATACTTTCTGGGGCTTCCCTGGTGGCGCAGTGGTTGAGAGTCCGCCTGCCGATGCAGGGGACACGGGTTCGTGCCCCGGTCTGGGAAGATCCCACATGCCGCGGAGCGGCTGGACCCGTGAGCCATGGCCGCTGAGCCTGTGCGTCCGGAGCCTGTGCTCCGCAACGGGAGAGGCCACAACAGTGAGAGGCCCGCATACGGAAAAAAAAAAAAAAAAGATACTTTCTGTTACTCTTCCAAAGCTGTCAGAATAAAATGAGAAATTACAAATGTAAGGGGATTTGTTCTTCTTGGTGCATTATTTGTCTGGAGTTCTACCTGATTGAAAAGTTTTAAAATTATTTTAAAATATTATATTCTTTCCCCTAGTATTACAAGAAATCATGCAGCTTTCAACATGGATGGTAAAAGATAAAGATCATCATTTTTCATGCTAGCATAAGTCTTAGCCTTTTTCATGTTTGCCTCTCCTGAACTTGACTCACTCTCTTTTTACCCTACTGCTCTTACAAGAGCCCTTGAGAAATGGGGAGAATTTTAACAGGTTTTTTTCCCCTCCTTTGGCCCCAAGTGAAATTATGTGTATATATGTTTCAGGGTTTAAATAAGTATCAACGTGTTTAACATGGTTTAAAAAAAGAAGAAAAAAACCACTTCCTAATAAACAATTTCCCAAGGGTAGAAAGAATGGTTTACCATCCTGATGAGGTGAATGGATTTGTAATCTAATCGTGGAAGGGCTCAGTACCCTTTACTGAGCTCAAGTGGGCTGCAAACTAGAGGTGTCCCTCAGCTGGATGAAGGACACAGTAGAAGGTCCTATGAAGTCTGACTGTGGTTACAGAATAAAGGACATCTCCTTGAATGAAAGAAGGAGCATTCAGCTGGAATCTGTATCAGCTGTGTGCTGGAGCCACCTCCTACCAGCTTGTAAGACTGATTATTAAATGTTCAGGATATTTGTGAGCTGGTTTTTCAAGCTACGACTGGTAGCTCGAAGGAGGCTATGATGGGAATACTTGCTCCATGCCACACATCAGGGCTCCTACCTCCCCACTTGCCAAAGGACCAGTTGTCATGGGCTGAATTGTGTCCACCCCCCAAAATTCATATGTTAACGTTGAAACCCTAACCCCGGTACCTCAGAATGTGACTGTATTTGGAGATAGGGCCTTTAAAAAGGTAATTAAGTTAAAATGAAGTCACTATGATGGACTCTAATCTAATCTGACTGATGTCCTTAAAAGAAGTGAGAATAGGACACATAAAGAGATAGCAGAGATGTGCACGCACAGAGGAAAGATCGTGTGCACTGAGGACACAGTGGAAAGATGGACATTTGCAAGACAAGGAGAGAGGTCTCAGAAGAAACCAAACCTGCTGATACCTTGATCTTGGACTCAATCATTTCGTTGATCTGCCAAGGCAGGTAATTATTAATGACTTTATCTATTTTATAATAAAGAGCATTGAAGCTCAAATCATTAAGTGGGGGGGGGAATCCAGAGTTATACCTCGGGGTTTTCCTACAATACTGTTACCTTGACCTTCTTCTAAAAATCTGGGAAGGGTAAAGGGAAGAAGTGTAATTGTTCTAGGACCAGAAATCTCCAGAAGGAGCAGGAAAGTATCTACCAAGTTAGTGAAGAAAGATACTAAGTTCAAGGGAGGAATATCTGAGCAGAAGGAAACTTCCTCACCAAGAGAAGTTAGGCTGACCTGAGAAATGGGTTTTGTATCTAAGTTTCTGCTCTAGAGCCAGGAAAGTATGTGCATGAATAGGAGAAGTACAGTATTGTAGGGGACAAAGGAGCGTTTTTATAAATTAGACCTGAGTCATCCATATAGTAGACAGGCCTATGGCTCTTATTAAAGGGCCCAAAGGTAATTGGTAAGGATTCTTCTTGGCTTGAGAGTAGCTAAAGGGGGAAAGTGTACTCCCCTTCAACTTGACTTCACTCTCATTATCTTTTTCTGAACCTCTAGTTCTTTAAACTAGTATTCTCTGTGCATGGAGAAGGGGCATTTAGGAATGAGACATTTGCTCTCCAACAGTATTGTACACTCCTGGAGAACAGGAACTTGGTCTTCTTCTTTGGTATATTTCTTGACATACTGGATGAACAAATATTACTTTTCAAATAAATGTATTGAGCAGACATCTATAGTGTCTGCTAAAAATAAAACTGGCTTCAAGTTCTGTAGTTCTACCTCTGTGGTCTCATTGCACAAACATATGTTTTAGATCTTAGGCTATTCAAGACATGTGCTCTGATCTATTATTTAAAACAAACTGAAATGTAAAATGTGCCCAAAAAGCTTAAAGAATTTGCCTGAGGACTGCAAATGGAACACATGCAGGTGGTAAGATAGCCAATTTGGGGACCCAGGAATAATCAGAAATTATTCATTCAGGCTTTGTGGCTCATGACCCTGTACGACCCTTTTTTCTTCCTGCTTTGCAACTTACCCTGCAGATTTGTATTGCTGTCTGTTTAAGGGCAGTCTTCTATATCTGTTTTTCCAAGAGTAGTTACAACAATTTTGAAGTATGTGACACAGGTAATCTGTTCTTGTCCTTTACCCAGGCAAAGAAAGGTACAATCAGGTGAAATAAGAGAGTTGTTGAAATGCAGTGTTCAAGTGTTTCCTAGCTCAGAATACCCAAAATTAGGGTGTGAAGGATCCCAATAAAAGATAGACTTCAAATCAGCTTCTGTTACAGAGAAGTCCTCAAGATAGTTGTGATGGCTCATCCCAAACATGTTTGCTCATCCTTACTTATACACAAAACACCAGTCATGAAATACTTGAGATACCCCGTAGATGGACAGTTGATAAACAGAATATATCATTTTAACCAAGGATATTTCTATTCCCTTTGTCTTTTTCACGGAGTGAGTATAAAGATGTGAAAGACTCTCGAGCTTTCATTTTCATGTGTGCAGCCTCAACTTTAACCATTTTATTTCCCTTTGTTCTGTGAGTTATGAGAATGGGAAAAAATTGAAGGTCTGACAATGAGTTCTGAATTCTTTTCCCCTTCCAGGTGATTGATAGTGATAAAAAACTAGAATTTGTTTATGAAATGCTGCCATTACAGAAACTTACATGGTTTAGTGGAAAGAATCCCAACTAGAGCCTGAATAACTGTGTTCTAGTACTGTATCAGGTCATAGGTATTTCACTTTCCCATACCTTAGCTTGGTCATCTGTGAAATGAGGAGTTTAAATTAGACACTTTTTGCCTAAATTAATATTTGAAGCCTCTCAAATATTCTAGGCTTCTGTGGCACCTGGGTATAATCGCAGACCTTCAGAAGGAAAGGCACTGGACCCAAAGATCTGGGTTTTAGATCTGGCTTTATACATTTTGTGGTTTTATTCCCTCATCCCTAAGAAATGGAGAGTAGTAGCTGTCATTTGGCCACAGGTGTGATGTGCAATTAGATATTTCCTTGTGTAAGAAATTTATAAAAAGATCTATAAAAATGGAAGATGAAGCCCCTACCCCCAAAGATTGAAATATTAAAAAACTAGATTAAACATGTAGCATCTATGTAGGAAAATGCAAATATAGATTAAAAGAATAAAGGACAGAAAGAGCTTATGAATATACTAGCACGTAGCTTATTAAAGAGAAAATCATCAATACACTCTTGGAAAGATGCTCAATATTACTACTAATCAAGGAAATACAGGACTTCACTGGTGGTCCAGTGGTTAAGACTCTGTGCTTCCACTGCAGGGGGCATGGGTTTGATCCCTGGTTGGGGTAAGATCTCACATGCCATGCAGCGTGGCCAAAAAGAAAAAAAAACAAGAAATACAAATAAAGACAGCAATGAGATACCATTTCCTGTCATTAAGCAAGAAATTGAAATATCCTATATCAAATGTTGGTAAAAGTACAGGGAAATGGACACCACAATACACTGCTGGTCAGAATATTAACTGGTATAGACATCTTGAAAGGTAATTTGACAGTGTTATAATTTTAAACATGTATATCCTATGATCAGTAATTACTTTTTCATATTTATTCATATGCCTAAGAAGGCTTGGTAAAATATATTCATTGTAGCAGTATCTATAAGAACAAAATATTTAAGACCTGTATGCAGAAAACTATAAGACATTGATGAAAGAAATTAAAGATGATACAAGCAGACGGAGAGATATACCCTCTTCTTGGATTGGAAGAATCAACATTGTGAAAATGAGTATACTACCCAAAGCAATCTACAGATTCAATGCAATCCCTATCAAGATACCAATGGCATTTTTCACAGAACTAGAACAAAAAATTTCACAATTTGTATGGAAACACAAAAGACCCCGAATAGCCAAAGCAATCTTGAGAAAGAAAAACGGAGCTGGAGGAATCAGGCTCCTGGACTTCAGACTATACTACAAAGCTACAGTAATCAAGACAGTATGGTGCTGGCACAAAAACAGAAATATAGATCAATGGAACAGGACAGAAAGCCCAGAGATAAATCCACGCACATATGGTCACCTTATCTTTGACAAAGGAGGCAAGAATATATAATGGAGAAAAGACAACCTCTTTGATAAGTGGTGCTGGGAAAACTGGACAGCTTACATGTAAAAGAATGAAATTAGAACAGTCCCTAACACCACACACAAAAATAAACTCAAAATGGATTAAAGACCTAAATGTAAGGCCAGACACTATCAAACTCTTAGAGGAAAACACAGGCAGAACACTCAGTGACATAAATCACTGAAAGACCCTTTTCGACCCACCTCCTAGAGAAATGGAAATAAAAACAAAAATAAACAAATGGGACCTAATGAAACTTAGAAGCTTTTGCACAGCAAAGGAAACCATAAACAAGATGAAAAGACAACACTCAGAATGGGAGAAAATATTTGCAAATGAAGCAACTGACAAAGGATTAATCTCCAAAAGTTACAAGCAGCCCATGCAGCTCAGTATCAAGAAAACAAACAACCCAATCCAAAAATGGGCAGAAGACCTAAATAGACATTTCTCCAAAGATATACAGATTGCCAACAAACACATGAAAGAATGCTCAACATCACTAATCATTAGAGAAACGCAAATCAAAACTACAATGAGGTATCACCACACACCAGTCAGAATGGCTATCATCAAAAAAATCTACAAACAATAAATGCTAGAGAGGGTGTGGAGAAAAGGGAACCATCTTGCACTGTTGGCGGGAATGTAAACTGATAGAGCCATTATGGACAACAGTATGGAGGTTCCTTAAAAAACTAAAAATAGAACTACCATACGACCCAGCAATCCCACTACTGGGCATATACCCTGAGAAAACCATAATTCAAACAGAGTCATGTACCACAATGTTCATTGCAGCTCTATTTACAATAGCCAGGACATGGAAGCAACCTAAATGTCCATAGACGGATGAATGGATAAAGAAGATGTGGTACATATATACAATGGAATATTACTCAGCCATAAAAAGAAATGAAATTGAGTTATTTTTAGTGAGGTGGATGGACCTAGAGTCTGCCATACAGAGTGAAGTAAGTCAGAAAGAGAAAAACAAATACCATATGCTAACACATATATATGGAATCTAAAAAAAATGTGGTCCTGAAGAACGTAGGGCCAGGACAGGAAAAAAGACATAGACGTAGAGAATGAACTTGAAGACACGGGTAAGCTGGGATGAAGTGAGAGAGTGGCATGGACTTATATATACTACCAAATGTAAAACAGATAGCTAGTGGGAAGCAGCTGCATAGCACAGGGAGATCAGCTCAGTGCTTTGTGACCACCTAAGCGGGGGGCTAGGGAGGGTAGGAGGGAGATGCAAGAGGGAGGAGATATGGGGATATATGTATATGTATAGCTGATTCACTTTGTTATAAAGCAGAAACTAACACAGCATTGTAAAGCAATTATACTCCAATAAAGATGTTAAAAACATAAAAATAACAAAATATTTGAAATGATTCACTTGTAAGACAATAAGTAAATGGTTAAATCAAAGATAGCATATTCATACTGTGGAGTACTATGCAACAGTTAAAAAGAATGAGGTGGGTATCTTCATGTTGACTAATACACACTGTAGAGTAAAAAGCTAGTTAAGGATAAATTGTATTATTTATGTATGAATATACACTAATGAAACTATTTGTATTAAAGAAAATGCAGAGAAAAGAGTTCTGAAGGAATATACGATGAACTGATAACAGTAGTCAGTTTTTGGACTGACTACTATTTTGAGAAGGGAAGTGCTAATGAAAGGGGTTTAAACCTTATAGGGTTTAAACTTTTTTCAAGTAAGAATGTATTCATGTATTATTTATAAATTAAAGAGAGTTTATTTTTTCCAATGGAAGAAGATAAATTAACTTAAGCATTTTCTATTAATTAAACTAAAAATCTAACTCAAGTTATTGTCCTCCAGGCAATATTATGTAAACTTTCATGCATACCCCATGTTCTAGAATACCACCCAATTCACTGGGTCTGAACTCTTAAAGAACTCAGGCTTTCATAAGCATTATCCTTTGATTTACCCAATAATGCAGCCAATTAACTATAAAATTTGATTTGTAGAGTGTTCAGGAGCTATTACTCAGACTCTTAGTAAAGGTAGTTCTGGGATTTAAATTATTATGGAATTATTCCATCTTATTGAACTTGAAAGCACAAGGTCACAGAAGGTGGTAGCATTTCTCCAGAGATGGATAATTATGTTAATCATGGCTGTTACTACTGTTCTGTGTGGAGGGACTAATATTCTGTTTGTCTTTGCATATAAAGTGTTCCCTCAAAGAGAACTGTAGAACTCCAGAACCTAGCTGTAATTCTTCCACTGGATTCTTCTGAAGGCTATTCATTCCATTAGAAGTAGTGATTTGAGAAAACAAAAACACATACTTAACAATTGTTGTTACTTTTAGAAACAGAAGAAATACAGAATCTGAAGATTGAGGAAACACAGACAAACATTCCTTCTCTCAAAATCCTGGAAAGTGGAGTGAGAGGATATTATTATGTCCATTTTGCACGTTAAGAAAATAAGACTTAGAAAAGCTAAGAAATATGTCCAAAGCCACACAGCAAAAAATAAGCACAATTTAGTTATTTTTCTTGACTCAAAGTCTAACACTTTTTCCACTCCCCTATCATCCCTATCATCTTGAAATTAGGATCTGAAATTTGAAGATACATGTCCAAGTTGATCTACTGAGTCAATTAATATTTCACCTAACATTTGTTGAATACTTGCTATGCATCTGTCTCTGTTCCAAATTCTTTCATGGTATTCACTTAAATCTTATCAGAACTCCTTGGGATACATATTATTATGCCTGCTTTACAAATGAAGAAAGGGAGACCTAGAAATTAAACAGTATATTCATGCCACATCACCAGGAAGTGGTAAAATTTCAAACCTCTAATCTCTGGCTCAAGTAAGCACTTTTACCATTAACATTAGGGTTCTAGTACTCCCAAGGAAGAGCTCTCATCAACAGATGATGCAATCCTTGAACAAAGTTTACCCCTAAATAGACACAGGCCCTTCAGTCTTGTTAACTACCTTGTTGTGGACACTTCTTAAACAAATCAGTGTAGGTTAGAATGTTTTTATATATGGCTGGGAGACACCTGGTCATATTAGCAAAATGAGCTATTTCTAAATAATGTCATGTGTGAGCCAACAAAATATCCATTCTTTCACTCCTTCTCAAGGGGCCTCCCAGCCTCCTCTGTCAGAATGAGTGTTAGGGCTCTCCTCACAGTGACCCAGTGTAATTTGTTTTCATAATGTCTGAGCACTCTGAGGTAATGGTCTCATGACCTCAACTAGTACTTTTTAAAATGACAGAAACATGAATAAGTAGAACATTCTTGTTTCTCTCTTTTTTTTTAAAGTTCAGAAGTAACTGGAAAGTGGACTATCCAAACAATGAATTAGGATGCATGTTACCATGAGTCTCGGGAAACTGATTTGAATGAAAACATTCAGTTACAGGGCAAATTTGAAAATGTCAGACAGCTGGGAGAAAGTAAGAGCTAGAAAAAGAATCCTAGACTGGTGATTTATATAAACCATGGCGACATTATTTATGAGTGTTTTTTTGCATGCCAAAAATACTTTGCATGTGGCAACTAATTCCATCCTTATAAAAATCCAGTGAGGAGGTTTGTCTTATTAGGTCCATTTTACAGATGAAGAAATCAAGGTTAGAAAGTGGCAAGGCTAGAATTGAAATCCAAATCTATCCCCCTCTTTGAATATCAGTGCCCCTTCTCCACCAGCGCCCAGGACTGAGGGCAAAGGCATGGAATCCACACTAGTGAGTTTCTGAGTGTTGCTGAAGAGGGCCCAGGTTTCAGATTTAGGACAGATTCACATTCTTCCAAAATGGAATCCTGTGAGTTGTCTTCATTGTCTCATCTGAGACATAAGTCTCAGGTCAAAAGAAGGCAATGCACTCCAATGATGAGCACAGCTTTGCTTTGTTCACTTGGAGGGGGCATGTTGATCTCAGGGAAAATTTTAAAAATCATGAAATGTTTCAAAAAACCAGAAGATGTAAACAGTAAAAGGGAAACACCTCAGTCATCTCTTAGCTTGAGAAATAAAACTTGACAAACCCAGTTAATGCTCTCTCTGTGTCCTATTCAGATTTCACCTCCTTCTCTTCCCTCCAGAGATAACCATTGTCCTGAATTTGGGGTGTATCATTGTCATGAAGTTCACAGTAGCTTCCACATATGTATGTATCCTTATAAAATATGTTATTTAATTGTACATATTTTAAATTTTATATAAATGGACTCATATGTATGTATTCTTCTACAATTTCTGTGTTTTGCTTCTCATTATGTCCACAATATTTATCCATGTTAATGCCAAGCAAACTAATCACAATTTCACAATTTGTGGTGCCACCATTTTTACTTTTCAACATTCAAATAAACTTTCTGTGAAGACCACTGTGATTTAAAGCCATCAATGTCACTTGTAGCAAAGTTTCTGTAGATAACTTTCATTTTAGACACATTTGAACTTCAATGCAAGTTTTCTTTAGGACAGAATAATCTTTATGTGATTAGCTCAGAAGAAGTTTTGCATATGATCTAATTCTATGTGGCTTTTTTTTTTCATGGACCCAAGAGATGAAAAAAGAGGTGTTTTCTGTAAAGCAATTAAATTTTAGTATCTTTTTTTCCCCTAAAGTACCAAGCAGAAAGCTGAAAAAATATAGACTGCTTACAGAAAACAGTTCCCTTCAAAGCAAAGATGAGGATTACAGTTGTCCTCTAATCTGGAGGGATGGCTGATCACAGCTTGGTTCTTGGTCATCTAGTGCCAACACCCACCTCTCCCCTGTAGATAATTTATCCTTTCCCTAGTGTCAAGCTGAGAGGCAGTATAGTGTAGTGGTTAGGGCTCTAGCTGAGGTCAGAAAGCTCCATCACTTTCCACAAGGTTATTTAAAGGAAATTATTTAAAATCTCTGAACCCCAGTTTCTGTGTCCAAATGCATGACAAATGCTGCCTATATACTGAGACTTCCTTGGCAATTAAATGAGATCATGTCTATACGGTACTTGTGCATAGTAAGCATTCAGTTAACGGTGGTTACTATCACTTGGTTCTAATGAAGCCCTCGATCAACTGAAAAAAGTGCTTTAAAGATGCTATAACTTCTCAAAAGGAAACATACCTCTTATTTACCTCTTTAGAGGCACTTGTTCAGGACTAAGAATTTTTCTGAAAAATGTACACTTCTGTGAAAGGAATTAAAAAGCTCCTCCCCTCTCAGCTCCCCAAATGGAACTGTTAGTTTTGTTATACAACACGGTACACAAGAACAGAGATTATTAGGCTGGATCTTGAAGGCCAATAGAACCTGAAAATAACCTGCTCATACTGAGATGATGGAACGCTAACCCATGTTTCCCCTGGCAGAACAATTTGTTTCGCCACAATGTTTTTCAAAGCTACAGAACACTCTACTTGTTCTGTTGTATACAATGTGCTTTTTCTTTGGCTTTACCCAGCTCTATATTAAGCCTATTTGTGTACTCCATGGACACCGCTAACACACAAACACCCCCAGTATAACGCACTAATGCTTAAATTGAGCTAACAGCTCATAAACAGAAAGCAATTCTTTGTAAAATAATTAGAAGACTTGTTTAGACTTCTCTTGCCATCTGTGATCTACTGGTGTCTGCCAGAGACAGATAATTTGCTTAGAATTTAATAAAGACACGTCTGGTTTTCCTAACAGGGACGCAGCCTCTCAATGTTAAGAAGTTCCAGTCTTCTTCAAGTATCTATCTTAAAATAACAAATAAACCCAAAAATATTTTACTGAAATATATATCCAAAAAGGCCACAAAACGGTCAAGTCAACCAGAAATGTCAGCTTTTAATCCTGAATTATACAATTTACTACCTGTGGGACCTGAAAAGAGTCAGTTAATCTCTCTGAGCCTCAGTTTACTCATCTGCAAAGTGAGGCTACTAAGAGAAATAAGAAGCCAGAGACTAAGGGCGTGGGTTGTTGTTTTTTCTTCTTGAATTTTTGAATTTTATTTTATTTATTTATACAGCAGGTTCTTATTAGCCATCAATTTTATCCACACCAGTGTATACATGCCAATCCCAATCGCCCAATTCATCACACAACCACCAACACCTTCCGCCGCTTTCCCCCCTTGGTGTCCAAACGTTTGTTCTCTACATCTGTGTCTCAAATTCTGCCCTGCAAACTGGTGAATCTGTACCATTTTTCTAGGTTCCACATATATGCATTAACATGCAATATTTGTTTTTCTCTTTCTGACTTACTTCACTATGTATGACAGTCTCTAGATCCATCCACGTCTCAACAAATGACCCAATTTCGTTCCTATTTATGGCTGAGTAATATTCCATTGTATATATATACCACATCTTCTTTATCCATTCATCTGTCGATGGGCATTTAGGTTGCTTCCATAACCTGGCTACTGTAAATAGTTCTGCAATGAACTTTGGGGTACATGTGTCTTTTTGAATTATGGTTTTCTCTGGGTATATGCCCAGTAGTGGGATTGGTGATCATATGGTAATTCTATTTTTAGTTTTTTAAGAAACCTCCATACTGTTCTCCATAGTGGCTGTATCAATTTACATTCCCACCAACAGTGCAAGAAGGTTCCCTTTTCTCCACACCCTATCCAGCATATGATGTTTGTAGATTTTCTGATGATGCGCATTCTAACTGGTGTGAGGTGATACCTCATTGTAGTTTTCATTTGCATTTCTCTAATAATTAGTGATGTTGAGCAGCTTTTCATGTGCTTCCTGGTCATCTGTATGTCTTCTTTGGAGAAATGTCTATTTAGGTCTTCTGCCCATTTTTGGATTCGGTTTTGTTTTTTTAAATATTGAACTGCATGAGCTGTTTATATATTTTCGAGATTAATCCTTTGTCTGTTGATTCGGTGACAAATATTTTCTCCCATTCTGAGGGTTTTCTTTTCGTCTTGTTTATGGTTTCCTTTGCTGTGCAAAAGCTTTTAAATTTCATTAGGTCCCATTTGTTTATATTTCCATTACTTTAGGAGGTGGATCAAAAAAGATCTTGCTGTGATTTATGTCAAACAGTGTTCTGCCTATGTTTTCCTCTAAGAGTTTTATAGTGTCCGGTCTTACATTTAGGTCTCTAATCCATTTTGAGTTTGTTTTTGTGTTTGGTGTTAGGGAGTGTTCTAATTTCATTCTTTTACATGTAGCTGTCCAGTTTTCCCAGCACCACTTATTGAAGAGACTGTCTTTTCTCCATTGTATATCCTTGCCTCCTTTGTCATAGATTAGTTGACCATAGGTGTGTGGGTTCATCTCTGGGCTTTCTATCTTGTTCCACTGATCCATGCTTCTGTTTTTGTGCCAGTACCATATGGCCTTGATTACTGTAGCTTTGTACTGTAGTCTGAAGTCAGGGACTCTGATTCCTCCAGCTCCGTTTTTTCCCTCAAGACTGCTTTGGCTATTCGGGGTCTTTTGTGTCTCCATGCAAATTTTAAGATTTTTTGTTCTAGTTCTGTAAAAAATGCCATTGGGATGATAGGGATTGCATTGAATCTGTAGATTGCTTTGGGTAGTATAGTTATTTTTACAATATTGATTCTTCCAATCCAAGAACAGGGTATATCTCTCCATCTGTTGGTATCACCTTTAATTTCTTTCATCAGTGTCTTATAGTTTTCTGCATGCAGCTCTTTTGTCTCCCTAGGTAGGTTTATTCCTAGGTATTTTATTCTTGTTGTTGCAATGGTAAACAGGAGTGTTTCCTGAATTTCTCTTTCAGATTTTTCATCATTAGTGTATAGGAATGCAAGAGACTTCTGTGCATTAATTTTGTATCCTGAAACTTTACCAAATTCATTGATTAGCTCTAGTAGTTTTCTGGTGGCATCGTTAGGATTCTCTGTGTATACTATCATGTCATCTGCAAACAGTGACAGTTTTACTTCTTCTTTTCCAATTTGTATTCCTTTTATTCATTTTTCTTCTCTGATTGCTGTGGCTAGGACTTCCAAAACTATGTTAATAATAGTGGCGAGAGTGGACATCCTTGACTTGTTCCTCATCTTAGAGGAAATGCTTTCAGTTTTTCATCATTGAGAATGATATTTGCTGTGGGTTTGTCATATACGGCCTTTATTATGTTGAGGTAGCTTCCCTCTGTGCCCACTTTCTGGAGAGTTTTTATCATAAATGGGTGTTGAAGTTTGTCAAAAGCTTTTTCTGCATCTATTGAGATGATCATATGGTTTTCATTCTTCAATTTGTTAATATGGTGTATCACATTGATTGATTTGCATATACTGAAGAATCCTTGCAATCCTGGGATAAATCCCACTTGATCATGGTGTATGATTCTTTTAATGTGTTGCTGGATTCTGTTTCCTAGTATTTTGTTGAGGATTTTGCATCTATATTCATCAGTGATATTGGTCTGTAATTTTCTTTTTTTGTAGTGTCTTTGTCTGGTTTTGGTATCAGGGTGATGGTGGCCTCATAGAATGAGTTTGGGAGTGTTCCTTCCTCTGCCATCTTTTGGAAGAGTTTGAGGATCGGTGTTAGCTCTTCTCTAAATGTTTGATGGAATTCACCTGTGAAACCATCTGGTCCTGGACTTTTGTTTGTTGGAAGATTTTTAATCACAGTTTCAATTTCATTACTTGTGATTGGTCTGTTCATATTTTCTATTTCTTCCTGGTTCAGTCTTGGAAGGTTATACCTTTCTAAGAATTTGTCCTTTCTTCCAGGTGGTCCATTTTATTGGCATAGAGTTGCTTGTAGTAGTCTGTTAGGATGCTTTGTATTTCTGCAGTGTCTGTTGTAACTTCTCTTTATTCATTTCTAATTTTATTGATTTGAGTCCTCTCCCTCTTTTTCTTGATGAGTCTGGCTAATGGTTTATCAATTTTGTTTATCTTCTCAAAGAACCAGCTTTTAGTTTTATTTATCCTTGCTATTGTTTTCTTTGTTTCTATTTCATTTATTTCTGCTCTGGTCTTTATGATTTTTTTCCTTCTGCTAACTTTGGGTTTTGTTTGTTCCTCTTTCTCTAGTTCCTTTAGGTGTAAGTTTAGATTGTTTGAGAGTTTTCTTGATTCTTGGGGTAGGCTTGTATAGCTATAAACTTCCCTTTTAGAACTGCTTTTGCTGTGTCCCATAGGTTTTGGATTGTCGTGTTTTCATTGTCATTTGTCTCTATGTATTTTTTGATTTCATCTTTGATTTCCTCTGTGATCTCTTGGTTATTTAGTAATGTATTGTTTAGCATCCATGTGTTTGTGCTTTTTACTTTTATTTCCCTGTAATTGATTTCTAATCTCATAGCATTGTGGTCAGAAAAGATGCTTGATATGATTTCAATTTTCATAAATTTACTGAGGCTTGATTTGTGGCCCAAGATGTGATCTATCCTGGAGAATGTTCCATGTGCACTTGAGAAGAAAGTGTAATCTGCTGTTTTTGGATGGAACGTCCTATAAATATCAATTAAATCTATCTGGTCTATTGTGTCATTTAAAGCTTTTGTTTCCTTATTTATTTTCATTTTGGATGATCTGTCCATTGGTCTAAGTGAGGTGTTAAAATCCCCCACTATTATTGTGTTACTGTCGATTTCCTCTTTTATAGCTGTTAGCAGTTGCCTTATGGATTGAGGTGCTCTTATGTTGGGTGCATATATATTTATAATTGTTACATCTTCTTCTTGGATTGATCCATTGATCATTATGTAGTGCCCTTCCTTGTCTCTTGTAACATTCTTTATGTTAAAGTCTACTTCATCTGATGTGAGTATTGCTACTCCAGCTTTCTTTTGATTTCCATTTGCATGGAATATCTTTTTCCATCCCCTCACTTTCAGTCTGTATGTGTCCCTAGGTCTGAAGTGGGTCTCTTGTAGACAGCATATAGATGGGTCTTGTTTTTGTATCCATTCAGCAAGCCTGTGTCTTTTGGTTGGAGCATTTAATCCATTCACGTTTAAGGTAATTATCGATATGTTCCTATGATCATTTTCTTAATTGTTTTGGGTTTGTTTCTGTAGGTCCTTTTTTTCTCTTGTGTTTCCCAATTAGAGAAGTTCCTTTAGCATTTGTTGTAGAGCTGGTTTGGTGGTGCTGAATTCTCTTAGCTTATGCTTGTCTGTAAAGCTTTTGATTTTAACATCAGATCTGAATGAGATCCTTGCTGGCTAGAGTAATCTTGGTTGTAGGTTCTTCCCTTTCATCACTTTAAGTATACCATGCCACTCCCTTCTGGCTTGTAGAATTTCTGCTGAGAAATCAGCTGTTAACGTTATGGGAGTTCCCTTGTATGTTATTTGTCATTTTTCCCTTGCTGCTTTCAATAATTTTTCTTTGTCTTTAACTTTTGCCAATTTGATTACTATGTGTCTCGGCATGTTTCCCCTTGGCTTTATCCTGTATGGGACTCTGCGTTTCCTGGACTTGGGTGGCTATTTCCTTTCCCATGGTAGGGAAGTTTTCAACTGTAATCTCTTCAAATATTTTCTCAGATCCTTTTGCTCTCTCTTCTCCTTCTGGGAGCCCGATAATGTGAATGTTGTTGCATTTAATGTTGTCCCAGAGGTCTCTTAGGCTGTCTTCATTCTTTTCATTCTTTCTTCTTTATTCTGTTCCACAGCAGTGAATTCCACCATTCTGTCTTCCAGGTCACTTACCCGTTCTCCTGCCTCAGTTATTCTGCTATTGATTCCTTCTAGTGTAGTTTTCATTTCAGTTATTGTATTGTTCATCTCTACTTGTTTGTTCTTTAATTCTTCTAGGTCTTTGTTGATCATTTCTTGCATCTTCTCAATCTTTGCCTCCATTCTTTTTCCGAGGTCCTGGATCATCTTCACTATCATTATTCTGAATTCTTTTTCTGCTAGGTTGCCTATCTCCACTTCATTCAGTTTTTTGGGGGGTTTTTATCTTGTTCCTTCATCTGGTACATAGCCCTCTGCCTTTTCATCTTGTCTTTCTGTGAATGTGGTTTTTGTTCCACAGGCTGCAGGACTGTAGTTCTTGCTTCTGCTGTCTGTCCTCTGTTGGATGAGGCTATCTGAGAGGCTTGTGCAAGTTTTCTGATGGGAGGGATTGGTGGTGGGTAGAGCTGGGTGTTGCTCAGGTGGGCAGAGCTCAGTAAAACTTTAATCTGCTTTACTGCTGATGGGTGGGGCTGGGTTCCCTCCCTGTTGGCTGTTTGGCCTGAGGGAACCTAACACTGGAGACTACCTGGGCTCTTTAGTGGGGCTAATGGCAGACTCTGGGAGGGCTCATGCCAAGGAGTACTTCTCAGAACCTCTGCTGCCAGTTTCCTTGTCCTCATGGTGAACCACAGCAACCCCCTGCCTCTGCAGCAGACCCTGCAACACTAGCAGGTAGGTCTGCTTCAGTCTTCCCTGGGGTCACTGCCTCTTCCTCTGCGTCCCAATGCGCACACTACTTTGTGTGTGCCCTCCACGAGTGGAGTCTCTGTTTCCCCCTGTCCATTCAAAGTCCTGCAATCAAATCCCACTAGCCTTCGAAGTCTGATTCTCTAGGAATTCTTCCTCCCATTGCCAGACCCCCAGGTTGGGAAGCCTGACATGGGGCTCAGAACCTGCACTCCAGTGGGTGGACTTCTGTGGTATAAGCGTTCTCCAGTCTGTGAGTCACCCACCCAGCAGTTATGGGATTTGATTTTTCTTGATCTAAGTGAAATGCAAAAAAAAAAAAAAAAAAGTCCTATGGAAATGTAACCTGTGCTTTGCTATAATACCTCTCTTATTTTGGATATGAAAATCTATATCCTTTTGGACTTCTAAGTTTGCCATTCTCAGAAGGTTAACAGGGGGTTTCGGCAGATCCCCTCTGAAGTCATGTGTCAGAGTCTAAGTCTTATGGGTACCAAGGGGAGTGATCAAGGAATCTGTTTTTGAAGATCATCTCCCTAGTCACCCAGGCCTATAAAGAGGGCGACAGCTCCTTGACCTCATTTTCCCTACACCATGCTGCCTGTAAACTAGTGGTAAGAAGGAAGTGTGAAGTCTGCTCAACACCAGGGTTCCTGTTGCTTCCTCCTAACACAGAAAGCTATTTCTGCTGTTTCCAAAGGCAGCTGCTTCTGGCAGGAGTCAGTTAGGTCAAGGCCTGCTTTTGGGTAACACACCCAGAATTATTGCTGACATTCTCCTGGAGGTGGAGGCTGGAGCTGGGAAATGTCTTCCTGATGTTTACTGCTCAGAGGTGATTCAGGGCTGCACCCAAAGCCCCTAAACTCAGAATTTCCTCAAATGCTTTGTGCTTGGGCAGAGCCTTTCTGGAGAGGGAGCTCTCCCAGACCTGAAGAGTGCTAAAGGACCCATTTTAAAAGTACCATGCCTTGGGGTAAAAATATTACTCCTTCTGCAGTATCTTGTCGAATATATGTTTGAGTGTTCTGTTGAAACATTACTTTGTGTTCTCCTTTTGCAGTATGTTTTTCTGTAACTTTCCCAGGAAGATAGCTTTGCCCTCTGAGTCTCTCCCTTGCTTCAGGGGAGGATTGTGTTGTGGGTTCAGGAAGTAAAACTGACTATAGACATTGGCTCTTTCCAGATTTTATGTCCCCAAGGGGTGATCTCCTTGAGAGGATTACAGTCATCCCTCAGTATCTGTGGGGGATTGGCTCCAGGACCCGCAACTAGATACTAACATCTGTGGATGCTCAGGTCCCTTATATAAAATGGCAGAGTATCTGCATGTAACCTATGCACATTCTCCCATATTTTTTTAAAAAAATCACCTCTAGATTATTTATAATAATAAAATATAATAAAATATAAATGCTATGTAAATATTTGCTGGTCCAGCAAATTCAAGTTTTGCTTTTTAGAACTTCCGGGATTTTTTTTCAAGTATTTTCCAACTGCAATTGGTTGAATCCGCAGATATACGGAACATGTGGATACAGAGGGCTGACAGTATACTACGGAAATGGGAGAGAAGTGAGTGTCCTTTGAGAAGGGAGACTCCTCAAAATTGGAGGGAATGGAACTCTATGTTGGGAATCCCGCACCATGAAAGAGACGCAGGTGGGAGGTAGGAAAGCTGCACCTAAGGAGGCTGGACACTAGCACAGGGCCCCTGCCTTAGCTACATTCTCTCTACCTACACACAGCAGAGGAAACTTTGGAGCCACCAGACTTCAAGGAGCAATGAAATATGTACAATGTGTATCAGCAGGTAGGATGGACTGAAGGCCGGTGACTTTTCCATCTATTTTCAGGAACCACATCAGGTTCCTAGATTATAGAGGGAACCTAAGAAGGAGAAGACTTCTCTCTAGCAATCCCAATAATGATAGAAGTTGAATTTTTCTACAACTGCAGGAGGAAAGAGGCTCAAACTTGGATTTAATTTGAAGAAAGTGAAGAAATGGTACTCTTTTCTCATACGCAAGATTGTGGGGTAAAGTTCAGGTAGGTTATAAATGCAAATGGCCCAGGGACCTAAATACATAAACTACATTCACTTATTACCAGTTATGAGCAAGTTAGTGCAGATTTGTCCGTCAGATCAGAATCACATTAGAGCTTATTCCTCAAAAGTGGAACCGATAGAAACAAAATTTTGAAAGGGTTGAAAGAGGTAACAAGAGTTGGTAAAAGCATTGGGCCATTTTTATGGGACTCTGGGATATGACCCTTTCTGTATATCCACAGCCCAACTTTTCCCACAAGTTTCTTCTCCTTTAAAACAGAACAACCATTAGCATCAGGGGAAGAAAATAAAAATCAGTGCTTAAGAATGTGCCTGAGCACTGAGTGTGCCTGTTCTCCCTCTCAGTCTTTAGGGGACAGTGTGTGTACAAAACTCTTCCTTTAAAATGGGCTTTCCATGACTGGGTGATAGCTTAATTATTCTGGCAGTTTTATTTCCCTTTTCAAAAAAATGTTTTGTCCCTGCTTCATTTTTACCAGTATGTGGGTAACCTAGATATCTGCTCGTCCTTATATGTACTCTTTTTTAATCTTGATAACCTCAATATTTCCATATTTCTCTAAACCACTTGCAATAAGAGAATGATTGAGCAATGTAATATTTACTGAAATTCTGGTAAGAATGATAGAGGATAAAGTTTCCCGTATGCATTCAATAGCAAACTCTTTCAAAATATTGTTGAATATCTCTGTTCCCCAAAGTTCTCATTTCGGCTACTCAGCAAACAGGGTGTTCTCCTTTTCACTTTTCCTGAACATGGTCCAGTTTCCTCTATTTTGCTGAGTTATTCAGTTCTTTTCCTAAACTTGCAGTCTCTACTCAGCTAGGTATTCGACAAAGCAAAAGGGTCTGCTATGAATAGCAACCTGCCCCCTTAGAAGAAAATTTAGCAACTATTTATTACTACTTGAACATGAACAGAATGTCTCACTCCGCCCTAATCTCATCTCGTTTCTACCATGAGTTGATCAAAGTGTACTTTCCTAAATATATGGAACAATCTTTCTTAGAAGAGTTCTTGTAAATATAATCTCTGCCTGATTACATTACATGACTGCTTGTCAAGGCCATTAGCTGTTAGCAAATTCTAGGAACTCCAGAGTGCTGGAAAGTTCAAGGTCAAGTGCCTCAGAAAAGATACTCCTTTCCTGAAGGTGGTCAGAAACTTCTGATTTTCTTAGATTCTGAAGCAGTCTGAATAGAAGGAAGTAAAGGTAACTCTGAAATAATTCTGTTTTGGCTACTATTGTTGCATAACAAATTACCCCCAAACTTAGTGGCTTAAAACAGCCATTTTGTTTTACTCATTATTTTTTGCATCAGGGATTTTGGAGGAGCATGGCTGGATGGTTCTGGCTTGGGGTCTCTCAGGCAGATGGAATCAGATTCACTGGGGCTGCTGTCATCTGAATGTTAGACTGGGCTGGATGATCAAGAGGATGCACTCGGGCCTCCCTGGTGGCGCAGTGGTTGGGAGTCCGCCTGCCGATGCAGGGGATACGGGTTCGTGCCCCGGTCTGGGAGGATCCCATATGCCGCGGAGCGGCTGGGCCCGTGAGCCATGGCCGCTGGGCCTGCGCGTCCGGAGCCTGTGCTCCTCAACGGGGGAGGCCACAGCAGTGAGAGGCCCGCATACCGCAAAAAGAAGAGAAAAAAAAAAAAAAAAAAGAGGATGCACTCATAGGTTTGGCAGCTGGTATTGACAGTTTGCTGAGAATGCCACTGGGGCTGTTGAATGCAGCACCTTCTTATGGCCTTCATGTGGTCTGGCTTCCTGACAGCATGGTGACCTCATGGTAGTTGAACTTCTTCTTTTTTTTTTTTTTTTTTTTTTTGCAGTACGCGGGCCTCTCACTGTTGTGGCCTCTCCCGTTGCGGAGCACAGGCTCCGGACGCGCAGGCTCAGCGGCCATGGCTCACGGGCCCAGCCGCTCTGCGGCATGTGGGATCTTCCCAGACCGGGGCATGAACCCGTGTCCCCCGAAACGGCAGGCGGACTCTCAACCACTGCGCCACCAGGGAAGCCCCATGAACTTCTTACTTGGCAGTTCCAGGCTCCAAGTGGAAGTGTGCTAGTGAACAAGACAAAAGCTACATTGCCTTGAATAACCCAGTCTTGGAAGTTATACAGCATCACTTCTGCCATACTTTTACCAGTAGAAGCAGCCACAAGCCCTGCTCAGATTCAAACAAAAAGAAACTGGACTCTCCTCTTGATGTGGGGAGTGGCAATATCACACAGTAGAAGAGTAGGAAGGATGGGAGATATTTTTGTAGCCATTTTGGAAAATACAATCTCTCTAGTTATGTGGCAGTTATAGCCAGAGGCTCAACCGCGCTGCTTTTATAGCCACAATGTGAGTGAACAAAAATGCAATATGGAATAGGGTTATCAATGTCCTTTCAAAAGAGTAAATCCCATAACCCTCTTTCATTTCCATCATCTCCTCCTAAATCATTCGTCATTGCACTGTCAGAAATGCACCTGAGGAGATGTGGCTCGAATTCATATTTGTCAGTAGAAAGATAGTGTACAGATTTCTGAGACATACAATAGATTTCCTCCTTGGCATTTCAGTTCACAATTTTACATAGAAATGGGAATTATTTGTTATGGTTAACGTGGTTGATTGGATCTAATTGTATATGGACAGGGACCTTTTATTCTACTAGTTTGGCTTACCTAGGACCAAGTATTAGATTTTTAGTCTACAGAAACCTACATAGTAGAGATGTCCAACCTTATCTGTAGTATCTTTCTCAAGCTACACTGTTACTAAGCCTACAAAATACCGTATGCTCAGATTAGGCTGAACTAGCTGTGTATCAGACGAATGGTTTAGACTTGATTCTACAAAGTTTTCCACTGGGTTTGTCCCATGCTATGAATGGGTATATGCTGTCCTTAATGGTTTATCCACTGAGAAACTCTTCAGCTATCGATTATCAAGTAGACTCTATGGCTAGGATACAGAAAATGGCAAAGTCTGTGTGTGTGTGTGTGTGTGTGTGTGTGTGTGTGTGTGTGTGTGTGCGCCTGTGTTTTGAATATGTAGTGCCTTTTTTTCACTGGAGAAATTTTAGAATTTCTTCTTCTATCACATCCAGATTTTTGAGTTACGGGGGTCAACACTGTTTAGTACTTGAACATTATCTTTTTCCAAGTGAAAATATAACTCCAAATCACACTGAGCAGTCTGTTTATATTTCTGCATAACTGAAGAGTTCAACTTTATTTAATGGGATCTTTGAGCTCAGCATAGTGAGAAAAACAGGATCCTGGCAGAGCTATGTGGCAGCCTTGCAAAATAAACTTCCGATAAGGCTGTAATCCCTTTACTGGCTTAACTGTGATTAGATTTGAGACTCTGGAAAAGTGCACAAAGGACTTCCATGTAACATGGGCAATAAATTTATCACTCACATATTCCTAAGGGCACTACAGGGAGAGATGATAGGCCCTTTGCTACGTGCATGATTTCAGCAAACCTTTAAAGATGAATTGGATATACCTCTAATTCTGAGAAATTGGAAGTCCTTGTCCCATTCCTACTCCTCTGAGAGTCAGATGCATGTGACTGGCACAAAATAAGGGAATAGATAGTATATCTTCCAGGTCAACCTGAATTATGGGGCAGAAGATGTATTCTCATGTTTGGGTTAAGTGTAAGTTTAGTTTGAAAATCATGTCCTGGAAGCAAAGAGAAGATCAAGGGGGGTTCTTCCTTGGCCCAATAATTCTACCTGTTGGTTGGTAGGAGGATGGAGAGACTTTGATTAGTCTTTGTAGTTTTGACTCAAATCTGTGAGGTTCAGTATTGCTGGAAAGTATAGCTTGTGGGTATGCTAGGGTGGACTTCTATTTTCAAGCCCCAGTCATCATTTAAAGAAGTGGATTTGTAGAACTGCAGAAGGCCTCACATGGCCAAGACTATGTTCACTGGCACCCTACCTAACCCTGCCCTGCAGAATCCTCTGATAGGCAGGCAGAGGATCTGGACCTCAAATATGGTGTTCTACAGCAGGGGGATCACAGTCTTGTTTACAACTAAAAAAAACCTGGGAGGAGTTTTAAAATTCTGTCCCCAGTCTTACTGAACTCAACTAAATCAGAAATGCTGCTGGGGCTGGAACTGGGGCATCAGTAGTTTTTAAAGCTCTCAAGGGATTCCTATATGCAAGCCAAGTTGAGAACCACTGTTGTCAAGTCCCACATTAATGTTTGTGAACCAATCTAACCTGTCAATCTAACCTGTAGCACTTATCACTCTGTTGGAGGCCCTGATAAGGTTTGGCGAAATGTACTGTAGGTAGAAGTTTGGGAATTTAGAATAGGACTGATCTTCTTCATTGTAGATTCAACACCGCTGGAATCAGCTGAACTCAAAATTCCATTAACAGCTGTTAATTCACAGGCATTAGAAAATAACAAAAAAACCCAGGCCCCCTAGAGCTGAGTGCGGCTACTCTCTCTCTCTCTCTCCCCTTTCTTTTGTGGTCGTCTACCTCCTTCCACTCACCACCCCAGCCCCAGACTGCTGTCTGGCTTAACTAAGAAAAATAAACTTGTGGGCTATGCCGCCTAATTCTTGCCCCTCTGATAAGGCAGTCAGCAGCAGTGTTCACAAAGATGTGGAAAATGGATCTGTTCTAATAACTGATCAAGGACAATTATGCTTGTGGACTACAAAGGCTCCCTGTGATGGGGCCACTGAGTGAGGATGGTAAAGTCTCTTGTATTTCCTTTTGGAAACTGGATGAAGGGATGTGAAAAAAGAGAGTAAGGATTCTGTAGGAAGTGATAGGCATAGTTTTGTTGCTACTTATCTCCTAACTCAAAGAACTTGGAAAACAAGGGCCCTGAAAGTTGAAAGCTCTTCAGCATTCTCTCAGACTAGTTCCATGAGGCTGCACCTGATCAGCTCACTAGTGGGCAGAATGCGTGTGGGGCCATCTTCAAGTGCCTTTGCATTAGCTCCTGGAACACTTGGAGCTTCCTTCAAGATTATTAAAGCAAGCTGAGTTCAAGATTTTTCTTATTCCTTTGTTACTATGACATCCTCTAGTCTATCTGATGCACTACAGGATAGTGGAAAAAATGGACAGCAACCAAGTTGTGCAAGTTCCAATCCAGGCTCTGTCACTGAATGGCCAGGTAACTTTGAACAGGTTACTCAGCTTTTCCAAGTCCCAATCTCCACACCTATAAATAGGATTTCAAATTTTATCTACCTCATTGGGTGGGTGTGAAAGTTAAACCAGATCATTAAAGTTAAGTTAGTATTGTTAGAATATTTCAAAGATCTCACTTCAGTTTAACACAGACACTACTTTTTGCTTTTAGAAGGAAATTTTATGCTGATTATAGACACCAGTTTCTGGTAGTGTTGACTGAACTCAGATCTTTCTTGAGAAGTATAAGACATTGAAATTTACTACTGCTTTTGAAAACTAGAGTGCATTTTTCGTTTCTTTATGAACACTAGTAAAGATACATTACATCTTCCTTAAGAAGTGTTGAGCCTTATCAAATACGATACAATCCAAATAATGAATTTAGGGTTTTTTTTCCATCTTGCTTTAGATCTTAGAATTGTGGAGTGTTAGTACTAAATGAATCCATAAAGAGCATCTCTTCAGATGTAGCTGCTTTTCTGACACATTCAAGCATTCAAAAGTAGGGAGTTCCATAAGACAATCTCTCTCTTGCTACCACCAGACCCATCTCTGTCTTTGTCTGTCTTTCTCTGTGTGTGTGTGTGTCTCCCTCTCCTCTGATGGTTCTACTCTCCCTAGATAAGAAAGAGATTCTGTCACCCTTCTCCTCACCACCCAAACCCTTCTTGCATTCAGCATGCTCTAGGTGTCTCAGTCCTGGACTGTATGCTGATGCCCTTCAACTCAGGTATTGCTGACTATACGAGGGGGAGGGTTTGAATTCTAGTCAATGAGAGAAAGCAAAATGGGGGTGCTCCATTTCATTTTGGTGTACTTATCACCTGAGTGCTGGTTTATTTTCTTGCTGTTTTGCCCTAGAAGCAAGCACTCCTTGTCAGGATGAGCATTCATTTTGGTGGGAGACAACACAATCTAATCACATAGGATGAAAAGTTATTCCTTTTGATATCAAGACTTTGACCTGTGTCTTGTGAAAACATTGCCTTAATGACCTTAATGACATACTCTGCTGGCTGTAGGCTCTCTATGCCATTTTGAAAAGTCAGAAGCAGCTCTAGGAGGACAGAGAACAGGGCTTTTCCTGCCTTGTTGACTGCCATATCCCTCACATACAGAACAGGGCTAAGCACAAAGTATAGCTCAATATATATTGTTTGAAATAATGAATTTGTTTATTTTCCAAAATTTCCATCCTGCCCTCTACCCGTTAGCATAAAGAACTTTAAAATTCATTCTGCACTACATATGCACACACACGCACACACACACACACACACACACACAGTTTGGATCTTTTTTGCAAGGTTTATTTCCAGAGTTTCTTAGGCCCAGGCAGCTTTTGGTTCCTAGAGACCATTGGTTGAATGCAGAGCAGTACATCATTTGCTTTATGGCTAAAGGTAAGCATACCCAAGCAAGCAGCTGGGGAGGTAAATCTTGAGAAGACATGTAGACAATCTAAGTATGTTAACAATCTTAAGGGGCTTGGTAGAGAGGGTGAATCAGGGTATAGACCCATTGGAATGGAATGAGTTGGAGATCAATAAGAAAGCATGTTCCAAGTATAGTGTGGGAAAATCATATTTTGGAGTAACCCTCAGATCTCAGGCAGAGAGTGGCCATGGAGTTTACAGGGTGACTGTGGCCTCAGTATGGGCAGGGACAGAGTAAAGACAACAACTTGGTGTGGTTCTCATATATATTAAAAAGGAAGGTGGAAGGTGGACTTCACTCAAATCTACCAGTCCACAAGGTAAAGAAACTTTAATTATTCCTTAAGGTTTGGATCAATTCAGAGAGTGACTTGTCAAGTAAAGGAAAATCCAGCTAAGGTGCTATATGAGTCAGGAAAGCCCAGTCCATGCTAGGTAGTCCAATATTAATAATTTAATACAAGGAACTAGTTACAAAGGAGCTGGGAAAGCTTTGAAGCTAAATAACTTATCTCAAAGAGTAGCAACTCAAAGATTACTTATAGCGGAAGACATTACCACTAACAGGGATGCAGGGACAAAAGAAGGAGATGATGTTTACTGGGGCATAGGAGTCACTGCCACATGGAGCCAGATCTACAGGATGGCTGCTTAGTGAAAGATGGGACCACGGAAGAGGGGTTGTCAGCAGGAATTGAGATATGGAGGTGAAACAGCCAATGCTGGAGATACTGCCTAAAGCAGAGGAAAAGGAGGAATTCCCTGGCTTCTCCTTTCCTCTCAATCTCCAGTCTCTTGCTAATGCTGCCAATGGACTGTACCTAATTGGACATAAGCTGCCAAGAAAGTTTAGAACTATCAATTACAGAGAAAGATGTGAAGTGAATCTGGGAATAAACAGGTAAATGACCAGTAGAATGGACTTTAAAAATAGGGTAATTCCTACTTAATAAAAGATCCTGAGGTAGACACTTGTTAGTGTTGGTTCAGTGTCTATGAGGTAAAGGCTGATGAACATGAAGTTCTCTTGACTGTCGCTCAGACACATGACATGGCCTTGTGCAGGTCCATTTCTTATGCCCTTTGTTCAAGACAGGAAGAAGAGGAAAGAACCATGACAACCATTTATGTCTCTATCAGAAAAACTAATTTTTATTTTTCAGAAATGCCTAGTTGACTTCCTGTTAAGTTCTCACTGGCCTGGATGGAAAGGCTGAGAAAAAGGGAAAAGAATGGTCATAATTGGCTTAGACCCAACTAATGGTTCCCCATCCAAAGTTGTGTATAATGTCATTATAAACAAAACAGGGTTTCCAATGGCAATTAAGGGTGGGGAATGGAAAGCAGATAGGTAGCTGATGGTGTCTGCCAGGGTCAGGAGTCATCTGGACACCCACTCATGCTGACTTGCTTCTGGCTTCAAAGCTTCGGAGCAGCTCATAAACCTGAGGCTCACTGAGTTTCAACCCTTGGTCCATCTCTGTTAGATATTTCACTATTTCCCCATAACTTAAACCTGAGGCTCACTGAGTTTCAACCCTTGGTCCATCTCTGTTAGATATTTCACTATTTCACCATAACTTGGTTTGAATCATCAATACTCACCCTTAACATGCTGATGCGACCTTCCTTACTTGGTATGCTTCTGGTTCTGTTTACATAAGATTCACTGAATAAACATTCAACACATATTTATTTATCATCTACCCTGTACTAGGTAGGCACTGTTCTAGGAAGTTGAGTTACATCAGTGAACAAAACTGGCAAAAAATCCTTACCCTTTAGAGAGCTTACATTCTGGTGAGGTGAGACAAACAATAAAAAGTAAACATATTCTGTTAGAAGGAGGTTGGTGCTATGGGAAAAAACAAATAGAGCAAAGTGAAGAGGATTGGAAGTTCCAGGGTAGTGGTATTTGCAATTTTAAGTAGGGTATCCAGGGCAGGACTCATTCTATGTTGTAGCCTCATCTGACTTTAACTCAAATGGTTCTATTTCTTCTTGAAAAAGTTAGACTGGTCTTTCTCATAGTTAGGGACCCTCATACTTCCTCTGGATCTAGATAAAAGCCATGAGAGGTTTGGGGATTTTTTCCGAATTTCTCTATCTTTCAAAGAGTAATAATTCTCTGTTCTTTGAAGCTAGAATTTATGTTATTTTGTTCTAGATTGCTGAAGAGGACAGGTTAAACAGCTAAATCACCCAGGATTTTTAAAAATCTGCTTTCACCAGCAGTTGTAGAGTTTTATTAGTTTTATCAACATATCCTTTATCTAAATATTTCTGAATTAAATAGTTCTTAAAAATAGATATGCTACTGTGAAATAGAGATACACCTTAATTAATAAGTCCCAACCAGTGACTTCATGCTAATTTTGTGCTTAACCTCATAAACCCTCTGATCAAAATTTTTTATTTTCTGAGTACAATTTTTTTCCCAAGAAGGTGGTGCTGTGTGAAGACAATTACTCGGTTACAAGACTAAGAGTTGCTGACTTTCTGTGTGAATATCCATCTCTTATCTGTTATATCTCACTTCCTTTCATCAACTCCAACTGGGCTAGCCCTCCTCTTTCATCCTATTCCTATCCTTCCCCATTGTCACAATTCTAGAGCTAGGTCCCTAGACCTACCCTACCTGCCCTATCCTGAATATGTAACCAGCTGTCCCTGCTGAATCCTAAGCATGGTAGCCCAGACTTGTAGGTAATCCATTCTTCTCTGAGAAGACTAAGAGCAATCCTCACATTAATCCAAAGCCATGGTGTTATCCCAATTCACTTTGACCTTTGTTTACTGAACACCATCTCATTTCTAAATACACTCTCTCTTTCCTAGGACTACTTACTAGGATTATTCTTCCTTCTATAACCCTAGTAGTATGTTAGGAATACTTGTATGTTTTGAAGTAATCTGAAATTTATATTTAGAGATAAAAACCAAAGTAACTTGAGTTCTGTTCTATTATTCTGGTGCTGTATAATATTTTAAAAATTGGACTGCTCGCTGAGTCTTCAATTATCTATGTGCTGATGATAGAAAAAGCCACTGCTATTTCAACAAGTCATAGAGAAGACAGTTGAGGAATTTATTGGCAAGATCCGGATGTTGCTTTTTACAGTAATTAATTGCGAAATGGAGGTGAGTCATTGCCAGATTATTGCTACAAGACCACAATACTCTCAAAAAATTTTTATATAAGATTTCAAATGAGGTTGAAAAAAGGACTTTTGAAGAGAGAGACACACATAAATCAACAGAATGTCCACATGTGGTACCATGTGGGGGAATCCTGGTATAGCATTAATCCCTCTTGGAATGTACTGAATTTATGGAATGTGGAACATTTTTGATGGAGCCTGTGTTCATTCTTAATATACCACCACCACTTGACTGAGACCAGAGTTTGTTCCAGTATTTACTATGGGACTATAATGTTATCAATGCAATGATCCATCATATGGAATTACAGCAGAGAAAAGATATTAGCCAGCCAATAACAAGGTTGAACACTTGAAAAAAGATTTATTGACAGAACCAGTATGTGTCAAATACTTTGCCAGGTACTGGGGTTACAGAGATGAATAAGCACAGTCTCTATGTTTGAGAAATGTACAGGCCAGGTCACGAATTGCAAATACATGGCATGTGATCAACTACTCCTTCAAGTTGCATCCACAGCAGACATAACACTTTTTTCCTTCCAAGCTTAGGTGCTCAGTGGATACACTCTTCCACACAGCCCTCTAGGAAGCCATCACCAAACAATTGGTGTTGGCACACAAGATTATATTAGTAGTATATTACTACTAATAAAGGCTAATGATGATGGGGGCTGACTCTGTAGCCAGGGTACTATATCATTTCCATAAATTAACTCATGTAACTTCCACAACAGTTCCATTAGACAGGTATTATTATTATTCCCATTTTACAGATAAGAAAATTGAGGCTTAGAGAGACAAACTAACTTGCCACATTGACATAGCTGGTAAATGTCAAAGCCAGGATTTGAACCCAGGCAGTCTGTATCAAATTGTTTATACTATTTAATACTGCCCCTTATAGTCCCTCTCTAATTAAGTCCTTCAGCTTTTTAATGTAAATTTCTCTTAAATTTTTCTCCTTGAAATAAAAGAAATTAAATTCCTTTGTTATACTTTGTGTTTTATATTTTCTTTTTCAAACTTATAACTCTTTCAGATATTCTTTTTATTCGTGCATGCAAGTATTATTGAACAAATACTAAGTGCCAACTCCTGGACTAGACATTGGGAAAAGGCAGTGAGTAGGAAAGAAGTTTCCCATCTCATGGACCTGATATTCTACCTTTCTGAATAAGTATCCTGGTCTTTAACTCTAGAACTCTATCCTGGGGACTTTATTCTGCGAATTTTAGGAGCGGATCTGGCCAGAGGATGCTGTTCTCAGATTTGCTGAAGTGGGATCCAGCTCTGTGCCTACCACTGCTACTATATCATTATTCTGGGTCCATGTCCCAAAACCTAAAAGAGAAGTGGCTTTGATTATCATGACTGTGGCTTTAGGCTGACACGATCAGGTTGTTATTCAGGATTTAGCAAAGACTGGGTTTTGGAACTTCAAGACAAGCCCAAGTCATTAGAAGGATACACCTACAGGTTCTTGTGAAAGCAGATTCAGGCCACAAATATTATCATAGACCCAAGCTGATTTTAAGATCCATGGAGTCACTGTGAGCCTCAATGAGACAGGATGGAAGTTTCCTAGCAGGCAGGCAGATAGAGAGTGGGATATTGAATAAAATGGATTCAACCATGTGACAATGGGTTCTTAGTGGGCAACTCAGACCTCTTAAAAGAGTTACGGGGTTTTTTTCTGGAGAACAAGGTAAAAGTTTAGTTACCGGGGCTTCCCTGGTGGCGCAGTGGTTGAGAGTCTGCCTGCTAATGCAGGAGACACGGGTTCGAGCACTGGTCTGGGAGGATCCCACATGTCGCAGAGCAAATGGGCCCGTGAGCCACAACTGCTGAGCCTGCTCATCTGGAGCCTGTGCTCCGCAACAAGAGAGGCTGCGATAGTGAGAGGCCCGTGCACCACGATGAAGAGTGGCCCATGCTTGCCACAACTAGAGAAAGCCCTCGCACAGAAATGAAGACCCAACACAGCAAAAATTAATTAATTAATTAATTAACTCCTACCCCCAACATCTTCTTAAAAAGAAAAAAGTTTAGTTACCCTTTGTGGTTCAGCTCTCTGGGAGTAAGTGTATTATAAAATTGGGGAAAGATCAAGTAAAAGCACTATGTACAATGAATATGTACATAACTTTATGTGTTCCTAGAGTCATACGTGTGAAAATATGAGGTTAAAGATGGAATATGGGCAGGGTTTTCACCTGCTTGAAACCTCTAATTTGATTCTAATCTTATTTCTCAGGAAGTGCGCTTTACTTACTTCTATGCTATTTTCTGTGAAGATCAAGACAAGATCAGGTAATGTAAAGGACTGGTGTGTGCTCCTTGTGAAGAAGGTGTCCTGGGGTAACTGTTGGTTCCTTTATTCAGTGTGGTGAATCTGGTCCCTGGAACAGGAGGCAAGGGCTAGAGCATTGGAGGGTGTAGAAGGACTTGGATGGGTATAAGTGATTTCTTGGCACCATTCAAAGTTTATAGCCCCTTGTCAGTTCAGTTCTCTTTTTATTAACTCTCCTTCAAAATCATTTCATCTAATTTAATCCTGGGAATCCCAAGGGAAGAAGAGGGACATCAGAAAGACAGATCATATGTGTAATTAGTGTTCATTATAAACCATACTCCTCACTACCACCATGCTATCCAAGTACAAGGTTGGCCCCAGAAAATGGAGCAGCATCTTATGGACTGAAATTCAAAGGCTATCAGGCTCCAGGGGAGAGGAAGCTATGTCTTATAACACTGGTTGTTTTCTATTGTGAGGTATATTAAAGAGGCTAAAGTTCTATGGAAATGAAAGTTCCCTTTAGCAGATATAGCACTTCCAAGATAATAATGAAGGCAGTGATGATCTGCCATGATGTGGTAGTGCTATGGCAAACACAATCCAAAGCAAAGTGGAATTTAGGTTATGATCCTGGGCTCTGCACTTAGGGGCTGGATTTGCTGAGGGGACATGTAGAGCCCAGTGATTCAGGACAATATGGCAAGCGTTTGGTTGGAGGAAGAACTAAATGTATCTGTATCAGTGCAGTAGATGTGAAGAGGGTCAGGTTACCAGCAATATGCTCTTGACCTCTGTGTACCTGCCACCCCCCTGGGGGCCAACATTCTACGGCTCACATTTGGTTAATGGGTTTGGGGCATGAATCTAGCTAAGCAATCAAGAAGAATAGATTCATGGGAGTGGCCAAGATAGTGCAGTACAAAGACCCTGAGCTCACCTTCTCCCATGGGCACACCAAAATTACAACTATTTTCAGAGCAACTATTGATGAAAAAGACTTGAACACTAGCAGAAAAGACCTTCTACAAGTGAAGATATAAAGAAGGAACCACAAGACAGGTAGGAGTGGTGGAGACGTGGTAGAGTCAAGATAAATACCCTTGGTGGGTGATCCACAAACAGGAGGATAATTACAATTACAGAGGTTCTCTCCAAGGAGCAAGGGGTCCGAGCCCCTAATAGCCTCCCCAGCCTGAGGGTCCTGCACTGGGAAAATGAGCCCCAGAACGTCTGACTTTGAAGGTCAGTGGGACTTAATTTGAGAGCCAGAAGACTATAGGAAATAGAAGTTCCACTCTTGAAGGGCACACACAAAACTCACATGCTCTGGGACATAGGGCAGAAGCAGTAATTTGAAAGGTGCCTGGATCAGACCCACCTGCTGATATTGGAGAGCCTTCCAGAGAGGCAGGAGGCAACTGGAACTCACCCTGGGGACATATACACCGGTGGCAGCCAAATTTGGGAGCTCTTTCTACCATGAGGAAACTAATGCTGTCAAGTGCCATTTTGGAATCCTCCTTCTAGCTTATTAGCCTGGGACCTGGACCTGCCCACCAGCCTGTGGCACCAATACTGGGATGCCTCAGGCCAAGCAGCTACCTGGGTGGGGACACAGCCCCACTCACCAATAATAGGCTGGCTGCCTTAGGACCTCCTGAAACCCCAGCTGCCCTGGGACATGGCCCCACCCACCAGAGGGCCCAGGGCCTGGCCTTGACGACCAATGGGCCAACACCAACTCTGTGAAAACCCAGACACTGCAGCCAGAGACTCTAGGACCCAGTTCCTCCCACTAGTGGGCTGACAACAGCCTCAGGACCCTTCGGTAGGACCTACCCACTAGTAGGCCAGCACCAGCTTTGGGACATCACAGGTCCCATAGCCAACTATGTTAGGAACCAGTCTTATCCAACAGCAGGACAACACTATATCTAGGACCCCTTCCCTTGCAATCAGCCATCCCAAGATCTGGCTCCACCTACCAGTGGGCCAGCACTAGCCCCAGGATCTTCTGTGCCCTGACCCTACCCATCAGCAGGCTGACACCAGCCCCAGGATCCCCTGGGCTCCAGCTCCACCCACCAAGTTGTACACACCAGCTCCAAGACACCTTGGGCCCCTCAGCCAGCTGCCCTGGGATCTGGTCCCACTCATCAGTGGGCTGACACCAGCTTTGGGACACCCCAGACCCCAAAGCCAGCCGTCAAGAACTGGCCTCACCCACCAGCAGGCTGACACTAGATCTTGGACCCATGCTCCCAACCAGCCACCCCAGGACACAGCTCCACCGACTGGGACCCCCCAGGGATCCACAGCCAGCCACATCTTGAACCAGCCCCACCCACCAATGGCTGGCAGCCTCCACATGAGGCAGGGCCTGGCAACCAACAGGAACAGGAGCCAGACACACCTGCAAGACTTCCCACAGTAGTCAGCCTGCCACAACAGAAGGACCCATAGAGCCCATATAGGGAACTCCCATAGAACATATAGCTCTGGTGACCATAGGAGAGTGTGCTGTTGGGACGCATGGTATGCCTTCTACATAAGGCCACTTCTCCAAGATTTGGAAATGTAACCAACCTACCAAATACATAGAAATAAAAATAGTGAATTAGGCAAAATGAGGTGACAGAGGAATATGTTCCAAACGAAGAAACAAGATAAAACTACAGAAGAAGTAAGTGAGGTGGAGATTAGTAATCTACCTGATAAACAGAATACAGAAAATATAATGAAGAACCAAACAGATGGAGAATACAGTAACTGAAATAAAAAATATACTATAAGGAATCAACAGTAGATTAGATGATACAGAGGAGTGGATCAATGAACTGGAAGACAGAGTAGTGGAAATTATTCAAGCTGAACAGGAAAAAGTTTTTTTAAAAATGAGGACAGTTTAAGAGACTTCTGAAAAAACATCAGATATGCTAAAATTTGTATTATAGGGGTCCCTGAAGGAAGGAGAAGAGAGAGAGACAGAGGCAGAGAACATATTTGAAGACACAGTAGCTGAAAAGGTCCCTAACCTGGGAAAGGAAACAGACTCCCAGGACCAGGAAGCACAGAGAATCCCAAACAGGATCAACCCAAAGAGGACCACATCAAGACAATTAAAATGGCAGAAATTAAAGATGAAGAGAGAATACTAGAAGCACCAAAGGAAGAACAAGTTACATAAAAGGGAAATCCCATAAGATCATCAGCTGACTTTTCAGCAGAAACCCTGCAGGCCAGAAGGAAGTGGCACAATGTATTTAAAGTGACGAAAGGGAAAATCCTACAACCAAGAATACCTGGCAAGGCTATCATTCAGATGTGAAGGAGAGCTCCAAAGTGTTATAGACAAGCAAAAGCTAAAAGAGTTCAACACCACGAAACCAACTGTATAAGAAATGTTAAAGGGACTTCTCTAAGTGGAAAAGAAAAGGCCACAGCTAGAAATATGAACATTATAGAAGGAAAATTTTCATTGGTAAAGGCAAATATACAGTAAAGGTAGTATTATAAATTAGCCATGCATAAAGCTAGTAGGAAGGGTAAAAGACAAAAGCAGTAAAATCACCTATATCTACAATAAGTAGTTAAGGGATACACAAAGCAAAAAGATGTAAAATATGATGCCAAAAACAGTAAATGGAGGGAAGGAAGAGTAAAAATGCAGGGTCGTTAAAATGTGTTCAAACTTAAGAGATCAGCAGCTTAAAATAGTCATATCTATAATGCTATATATAAACTTCATGGTAATCACAAACCAAAAATTTATGATACACACACACAAAAGAGAAAGGAATCCAAACATAAAACAAAAGACAGTCATCAAAACACAAGGGAAGAGAGCAAAAGAAGATGAAAGGAATAAGAATAAACTACAAGAACAAACCAAGGACAATGAACAAAATGGCAATAAGTACATACTTATCAATAATTACTTTAAATGTAAATGGACTAAATGTTTGAATCAAAAGACATAGATTGGCTGAATGAATATGAAAACAGGACCCATATATATGCTGCCTACAAGAGAGACTCACTTCAGATATAAAAACACACACAGACTGAAAGTGAGGGGAAGGAAGAAAATATTCCATGCAAATAGAAAAAAAAAAGGGGAAGGAAGAAAATATTCCATGCAAATAGAAAAAAAAAAGCCAGGGTAGGAATACTTATATCAGCCAAAATAGACTTTAAAGCTATAGACTATAACAAGAGACAAAGAAGGACATTACATAATGATAAAGAAAACAATCCAAGAAGAAAATATAAAAATTGTAAATATATATGTGCCCAAAATAGGAGCACAAAAATACATAAAGCAAATATTAACAGACATAAAGGGAGAAACTGACAGTAACACAATAAGAGTAGGTGGGCTGTAACACCCCACTTATAGCAATGGACACATCACCCAGGCAGAAAATCAATAAGGAAACACTGGCCTTAAATGACACATTAGCCAAATAGACTTTATTACATATATATATATATATATATATATATATATATACACACATACATATAACATTTCATCCAAAAGCAGCAGAATACACATTCTTTTCAAGTACACACAGAACAATCTCTAGGATAGGTCATGTATCAGGCCACAAAACAAGTGTCAGTAGAATTAAGAAGACTAAAATCATATCAAGTATCTTTTCTGACCACAGTGCTATGAAACTGGAAATCAGCTACAAGAAAAAAACTGCAAAAACCATAAACATGTGGAGGCTAAAAAAATATGCTACTAAAAAATGAATGAACCATTGAAAAAACAAAGGAGAAATCAAAAAATACTTGGAGACAAATGAAAATGAAAACACAATGATCCAAGATCTTTGGGATATAGCAAAAACAGTTCTAAGAGGGAAGTTTATAGAAATACAAGCCTACCTCAGGAAACAAGAAAAATCTTAAATAAACAACCTAACTTTACACCTAAAGTAACAAGGGAAAGAAGAAAAAACAAAACCTAAAGTTAATAGAAGGAAGTAAATCATAAAGGTCCAAGCAGAAATAAATGAAATTAAGACTAAAAAAAAAAAAAAAGAAAAGATCAATGAAATTAAGATGTTTTTCTTTTAAGATAGGCAAAATTGGTAAATCTTTAGCTAGATTCATCAAGGAAAAAAGAGAGTGGGACCCAAATCAATAAAATAAGAGATGAGAAAGAGAAGTTAAAACTGACACCACAGAAATACAAAGCATCATACGAAATTACTATGAACAATTATCTGCCAATAAAATGGACAACCTAGAAGAAATGGACAAATTCTAGGTATGTACAATCACCCAAGATTGAGTCAGGAATAAATAGAAAATATGAACAAATTACCAGTAATGAAATTGAATCAGTTATTAAGAAAACTCCTAAACAAAAGTCCAGGACCAGAAGGCTTCACAGGTGAATACTTCCAAACACTTAAGAGTTAGCACTTATCCTTCTCAAACTTTTCCAAAAAAATTGCAGAGGAAGGAATGCTTCTGATCTCATTCTACAAGGCTAGCATTACCCTGACACAAAAACCAGGAAAAGGTATCACACACAAAAAAAATTGCAAGTTAATATCCTTTATTAATATAGATGCAAAAATCCTCAACAAAATATTTGCAAACTGAATTCAAAAATACATTAAAAGGATCATACACCATGATCAAGTGGGATTTACCCTAGGGATGTGAGGAAGGTTCAATATCCACAAATCAATGTGATACACCTCATTAACAAATTGAAGAATAAAAACCATACAATCATCTCAACAGGTACAGAAAAAGCTTTGGACAAAATTCAACATCCATTATGATAAAAACTCAACAAAATGGGTTGAGGGAACATACATCAACATAATAAAGGCCATATATGACAAGCCCAAAGCTAAGATCATACTCAACAGTGAGAAGCTGAAAGTATTTCCTTTAAGGTCAGGAACAAGACAAGGATGCCTGCTCTTGCCAATTTTATCCAACAAAGCTTTAGAAGTTCTAGCCATAGCAATCAGACAAGAAAAAGAAATAAAAGGAATACAAATTAGAAAGGAAGAAGTAAAACTGTCACTGTTTGCAGACAACATAATACTCTACATTGAAAGTCCTAAAGATGCCACCAAAAAACTTCTAGAACTTATCAAAAAATTCAGTAAAGTTTCAGGATACAAAATTAATATACACAAATCTGTTGTTTTTCTATACTAACAAGAAACTATCAGAAAAAGAAATTAAGAAAACAGTCCCATTTACAATTGCATTAAAAGGAATAAATTACCTAGGAATAAATCTAACTAAAGAGGAAAAAACTTGTTCTTGGAAAACTATAAGTTACTGATGAAAGAAATTGAATATGGCACAGATGAAATATATATTGTGATTGTGAATTGGGAGAATTAATATTGTTAAAATGACCATGCTACCCAAGGCAACCCAGAGATTCAATGCAATCCCTATCAAAATACCAGTGGCATTTTTCACAGAACTAAAACAAATAATTCTAAAATTTCTATGGAAATACAAAAGACCCTGAATAGCCACAACAGTGTTGAGAAACAAGAACAAAGCTGGAGATATCACAATCCTTTATTTCAAACTATACTACAAAGCTGCAGTAGTCAACACAGTATGGAACTGGCACAGAAACAGACACATAGGTCAATGGAACAGAATGGAGAGTCCAGAAATGAACCCACACTTACATGGACAATTAATCTATGACAAAGGAGGCAAGAATATACAATGAAGAAGAACAGCCTTTTCAATAAATGATGTTGGTACTTGTTCATGACTACTGCCAAGTTCAGGTTCTTTAAAAAATAATAATAAAGCAAGCAAGCTATATTGAGCCTCTGACACAAATCAGACACTGAGCTAGGTTCTATCACCAGTGTTCTTTCCTAACAACTGTATGATATTGGCACTGTTTTATTTTGCAAATGGGAGAATGTGTCTCAAAGAAGTCAAGTAGCTTGTCTAAGTTAATAGAGCAGACTGGATGTGAACTCTAGCCTTCTGATGCTGACTCAGTGCGTATTTAGGTGTTGGTAAAACATGAAACAATCTTAATGTGAATAATAAGTTTGTTTTATTGGGAGATATATAACTCAAATAAGTAGCTTTTCAAGATTGTAGATACCATCTCTTCTGGAAGCCCCTGGTTAACTGCCCTGGGACAAGATCAACTAGAGAAGCAGAATATAAAATTATTACCACTCACATGCATAGGGTACATATAGGAGAAGTCTTGGCCTCTGGCAAGGAGGCCAATTGGTCTAGTAGAAGGAGGATCAGGAAGCTTATGACTGACTATGGGACTGGGCATATTTGTGGGTTACCCAGAAATGAGGGCAATATGTGAATCCAAATATACAGAAAGGCAGGTTTCCTCCTAGGAGAAGTTCAGCAAGAACAAGTTGGGGCCTCTGTACAGGAGGGACTTACATTTCAGGCAGGCCACTGAGGTGAGGCTCAGTAAAGAAAGACATAAACCCAGATTCGGTTAGAGTTGAATCTCTTAAATCAATTTATAAATAAAGTGATGATATGAATTGGTTTGCCAGAACATTCCCAGTTTATAACTGTTCAGTCTTCAATTTGGATAATAAATGTGTATGATCTCTTTACTTGTAAGGCCCATGGTCATCTGGCTCCACCTTACTACTTGAGTCACATCTCTTGCCCTTCCTCCATGATCCTCTGTGGCTTTAACCATATAGAATTATGTTTAAACCCTTGAATTTGTCCTGCTTTCTTTAATCTCTAGGCCATTTGGAGGAAGGAACTTGCTGTTCCTTCCTCCAAAATCTCTGACCCACGAATATCCACAGCCCTCTTCTTTGCTGGGTTCACTTCTACTTGTGTTTTACATCAGGGCTTAGCTATCACTTCCTCTAGGAAGTCCTTCCTGCCCCACTCCTCCTCCCCAAGTTCGGGTTATCTGTCTTCCTACATGCTTCCATTTCTCCATCCCAGTGTTCATCACAGTTTACTACAAGTTCCTACTTACTGGACCCTAGCCTGTAATCTTCATAAGACAAGGGCCAGTATCTTATCCCTAACTGTATCTCCAATAAGGACCAGAGTGCCTGGTTCATAGCAGGTGTTCCATAAATATTTTTGAGCTAAGGCTGAGAGACCCAGTTTTCAGAATTGGGGGGGTCAAAGTCAGGGATAGATCAGAGGCCACAGTAATTTGGGACAGGACTCAGGCTTAAATTTCTCCTTTGGGCCTGTCTCTTCTGGAGCAGGGCAAACCTGTGGATGGGGATTGAGGAACCTCATTTGTAGGGCCATGGATGCTGGATCCACTAGGGCCTAGTCCCAGAAGGAAAAGACAGGGACACTCATCAATAACAATTTGGCACCAAACTGGGGAGACAAAACCTAAGATGCATTCCTCCCCTGGATGCAATGGGGTCTAGCTTCAGCCCTGCTTTCCCTATGTGGGAGCAGGAATGGGATGGGAATGGAATATGCTGTAAGGGAGAAATCATGGATACGGGGAAACTGGCACAGCACCTCCTTCTCTGGCATCTGGACCCAGTTCTCAAGCCTCAATCTCTTTTATTGCTTGCTGTTTTCCTCATCCCAACCTCTCCTTACACACCTAGTCCCTGCCCTTACCTCCTGTGCCCAAACCCTATCCCAATATCAGCTTTCAACCTGGCAGTTATTAAGTGTAAGGTTTATCATCCTTATCATGATGTGGGTGCCAGGATGGATTTAAATGACAGCCTTCAGTGGGCCTCAGAATCTCCTCTAGAGCTGTACTTACTATCCCTGAGAGGGGACCCTGGACACACATCTCCCAAATCTATCAAACGTTGATCATACTTTGCCTACCAAACTTCCAAGTCCCTCAAGGACTCCTGCCTAGATGCTTACACCTTTTGGTACTAACAGGTATTGGGCTGTAGGCAATAGAGCCCAAGTAACATCGAGCCCAGATAACATGTTGATAGAGCATGGTCTTCAAGAGAAAATATGGGCTTAACTCAAAAGACTGAATTGAGTAGTGACATTTCTGGTATTATCTAGGCTATAGAGGGCTGTCTGACAGTAGGAGAATTTTCTGAACAAGGGGACCTTCCCACTCCGTTAGGTTGCATCGGCCCTGATGCAACCCTGGGCCCTGGGTCACTGCAGGTCTACCCTTCCCGCAGTGGTTCTCCACCTTTTGTCCTGTGCTGACAACATCCATCCATCAGCACAGTGGCTCCCAGAGGCAGGGACTCTTACTTGGGGTTATGGAGTGAGAGATGCATGCTCTCCTAGGGTGTGCGAGTCAGAATCCCCTGGTGAAGCATTTTGAACCGCACTCCTCCAGGGTGATTCTGATACCCTCCCCCAAGGTTATGAGCCTACTATTTGATAATTACTACAGAATTTAGGGCTCTGGAGGGTAGAACAGCACAGACTTCTAAATCAGCCACATGGCTTAGAGCTGTTTCTCCACCCAACTTGGACAGAAGTCTCCCAGACAGATGATGTCACTGCAACTGGAGAGGAGACTTGTTAAAATCTGTGCTCTCACTGGCTGAGAAAACGTTTCCCAGAACCCTCAGAGACTGATGGTGGAAATGTAGACTGGAGCAGTCATTCTGGAGAGGAGTTTGGCAGTACTTGGTGAAATTAAATGTGCCTATGCCCTGTGACCCAGCTATCCCTCTCTGGAGTCTACACCCCAGAGAAACTCAGGCACAAGTCCATTAAGAGATGTATATGAGGGTGTTCTATGCACCCCTGGATGTGGGAATTATAATGATGATGATGATGATGATGACGATGATGATGTTGATGGCTCACACTTGCTGGATGCTTATGTGTCCTCAGTACTTTACATGTTCTCAGTACTCTACATGAAGTAGGCACTATTACTATCTCTGTTTTGGAAATGAGAACACAGGTATGGGGAGGTGGAGTAAATGGGCTAAGCTCACACAGTTGGTAAATGGAAATGATACCAGGCAGTCTGGCTCCTGAGTGTGCACTCCTAACAATTATACTTTATGGTCTACCTCTGTGTCCATCATTGGGGAACGAATAGATAAATGTGGAATACTGTTAATCAAACACATGGGCAACTCGTAAAAGCATAGAGCTGAGTGAAAAAAGAAGGAAAAAAAGAATGAGTTCCATAGTCCACTGCCATATATATACTTATATATTTACATACATATATATTTTAAATGTATACAATGATGATACAGCATCATGAAATTTCAAATGTATTAATATATGTACACATCCAAGTATGTATTAGTATCTGGGGTGGGGGCAAGTAGAAGTCAGGGATGAAAAGGAAATGTATAAAAAAAGAAAAAATAAAACAAAAGCTAACAAAATGAGAGAAGGCCTTGCTCAGAATGGTGATGACTGGGGGCCATGAATTGAGGAGTGACTTAACTCTGCTCTCTTCTCCTGAGACTCATATTTCTCCCCTATAATTCCCTTCAAGAAACTAGATGCAAAGGTCCATCCCACTTCTGGGAGAATCAGAGCAGGCAAGTTCATTCTCATTCTCTTCCTCGGGGCTCCCCCACTCACCCCCGACCCTCTTACCCCTGGGAGCAGCAAAGCCCTGAAATAGATGTGCATTCTGCCCAGTGTTTGACTCCACCTTAAGAAGTTTACTTCCTCCCATTTTACAGATGAAAAGAGAGGCAGTTCAGAGAGCTAGTGACCTGTACTTGCCCACGTTCATGTTCAGCAGAACTGGCACCTCACCCAGGTCAGTGTAGAGCTTCCATCCTATGCTTTACAACATACCCACGGACGTGGTCCTGGAAACCACCAGTTTCCTCTGTAGAAACAGCCATTGTTTCCAAGAATCAAAGGGATTTCCATGGTTTTGTTTGATGAAGGCCTCAAAGCAATGACTACATATTCAGGGACGATAATACAATCATTTTAATTAAATTTTTCCTAGTGTTACACAGGAATAGGGCATTATTGCAAACCTTTTGAGAAAATTATTTATTTGCATCTCAACTTGGCATTGTTAGGACCTGCTCATGCCTCCATGGCAGGCTTGTTTGCAAATGAGCATCTCTCAGTCCGTTATTCCTGGAGCATCTCAAAATGTGAATTCCAGCATTTCTAAATGAGTTAAATACACACACAGCTCACATTATCGTGTATCATTGTTTCCTATACAGATGGAGAATTCATTCATAGTCAACGTTGTAATCAGAAAGACTTCAGAGAATGATTCAACAGGCTGTTATTTGGCAAATGCACAATGACTGTTAAGATGTAGTTACCTCATTCATCCTGTTTTCAGAGTCAGGTAGGCATGAGAATTCAGCTTCTTTCAACACCTTGACGGTTTTATTCATACAACACTTATTTATAAGTTGCTCACTGTCTATCTGACACTGATAGAAGATACAGCTCTGATCAGAGGACAAACTGACAATGAAATTGAATGGACAAGTGTATGTGGGGATACCCATACGGGACTGTGCAGCCCAAACTGTGGTTGCTAGTTAGAGTGGAGCACTTCATACATTATGTGAAGAGGCTGTATCAGGATGGCGAGCAAAGAGTGGGGAGGTTTAGAGAGGCAGAGAGGAGGAGGAAAAAGTCTGAGTAGCAGACCCCAAGTTGTGAGTCAGGAATGAGGAGGAGGGGGAAGGGAGTGCAGCAGAGAAGAGGGTGAAGAAAGAGCCTGAGGAGGGTGTGCCTGAAGGGGAGTGGAGGGATAGCATAGGAGGTGAAGGTGGCCAGGCTTGGCTTCCTACTCTGAGACTTACGGAGGCGTGGCTGAAAGAAGGCCTCATATTGACTCCTATAGACTGTGGGTCTGAAAGCCTGCCCCCAGAGCATTCTGGCAGAGGCCGTTTTGGATGTGTGCTCTCAGCTCTCTTTAATCACTAGAGGCAGAAAGGGGTCTTGCCATGCCGCAGAGCAAATTTCCCTGGGAGCAGCTATTGGGATGCTCAAATTCTGGCAGTTCCTGGAAAGATGCCCCAAATGCTCAGAGCACTCCTCTCCCTGAGCCTTCTCACAAGCCATTCCTCTCACCTGGGTAGTCTTCCTGTTCCTCTCCTGCTCTCCGGACCTGTGCTGTCCAAAATGCTGGCCACAAGTCACCTGTGCACCTGAAATGGAGATATACTGTGAGTGTAAAATATACCCAAGATTTCAAAATCGGGTGTTAAAAAAAATGTGAACTCGCTCATCAATAATTATTTTTATATTCATTGCATGTGAAAATGATAATATTTTGGATATATCTGTCTAAATAAAATGTAACATTAAAATGAATGCACCTCTTTCTTCTTACTTTTTCATATGTGGCTCCCATTGCATGTCTACTGGACAGCCCTGCCTGAAATTTCATGCATCCTTTGAGTGGTTATACAGGTTGGTGGCCAAATTTCCAAGCTCTGGAGCCAGGCTGCAGAAGTTCAAATCCTGGATTCATATCTCGATACTTCACAGCAGGTGACTAGATTGAGGTAACTTAATCTCTCCATGCCTCAGTTTTCTTCTAGCAACGGTCCCGGTCCCTGCCTCACCAGGATCTCCTATACCCTGCTGCCTGAGTCCTTCTAGCAAGACACATGGCCCTGACTCTCTTTTAAGGTGTGTAAGTTGTTTCATTAATTCAGAGTTTCTCAGAGTTGTGCCTGATTAACTCTTCATTGCCCATCTGATCTTTCTGTCAACCTGTCAACGCCCAGACGGGGATGATGTGCCCCCTCCCAGAAAGGCTTCAGGTTTCCAAGTCATCTGGCAAAGTTGCCTGCACACACAGGGCCACATCTCACAAGTGACGGTGATGCATTCCTCTTTAAGGGGTTACATAGAAGTGGGGGGCAGGTTCTGCTTAGTTTACAAGTAAACATTTTTTATTGACCTATAACACATTCAGAAAAATACAAAATTCATAGTCAAATCGATGAGCTTTTAAAAGTGAAATTTTTGTAACCTCCACAAAAATCAAGAAACAGAACATGAAAAGTGATTCCAGGGCTTCCTCCACCCCCACTCCAGGGTCCCTCTCAGTTACCTTCTCTTCCCTAAAGATAACCACTGTCTTGCCACGGATCATCATAGATAGTTTTTTCCATTTCAGCTTTAGGTAAATGAAATTGTACTCTTGTGTTGGACTTTTTTCACTCAACATTATGTTTACAAGGTTCATCTATGTTGTTATGTTAGCAGTTGTCTGTTCATTACCATTGCTGAATAATATTCCATTTCTATAAATTTATCACAATTTGCTTATTCATTCCACTATTAATGGATATATGGACTGTTTTCAGTTTGGGACTATTGTGAACTATGCTGCTATGAGCACTCTTTTGCACTAAGGAGTGGAATTTGGTGGATATAGGATATGCATGTGTATAGCTATAGTAGATACTTCTAAACCCACTTTCAAAGGGTTTGTAAGAATTTCCACTCTCAACAGCAATGCATGAGAATTCCAGATGTTCCTTTGCCAACACCTTTTCTCCCCCCCTTTTGGAAGGTAAGGAGTGGTTTTAATTTGCATTTCCCAGAGGAGTAACTCCTTTTCATATGCTTATTGGCCATTTGTATATCTTCTTTGTTTAGTTCAAGTCTACTACCACTTTCCCCTTCCCCCTAAACTTTTATTTATTTGGGTTGACTGTCATTTTCTTAGTGACATGTATGATATCTTTAAATACTTCAAATTTAAATCCGTTGTTGGATACATGGGTTGCAGATATCTTTTCCTAGTCCGTGGCCTGAATTTTCATGCTCTTAATGGTGTATTTTAATGAACATTTCTTAAATTTAATGAAGCCTAATCAATCTTTTCTTGTAAGAGTTATTTTTGTAATCTGTTTAAGATATCTTTGCCTACCTGATAGAGCCAGTTTAAAGTTAGTAAATTTCCTCAACCCATACCACAGTGCTGGAGCTAAAAACTAACAAGAACTTTCCATATTAACAAACTAACAGACTATTTGATGCACTAAACCATTTGTGTTATTCTTCTAAATGTCATAAATTCTGTCCCTTGAGTCACATTGTCTCCTGTTTACTCCCCAAACCTCCCACTCGAATTCAAATGCTTGCTCGTGGTCTTTTCCTGTTTTTCCTTCCCATCCTTTTGGCACTCACACACCCCACACCTGGGCTACCTTTATTTTTTATTTCAAACATTCATAAGGCTCTCCTTTGTATTTAATAGGAAAAAAATTACTAATATTTATTGAGAGCTTACTATGTGCCAGGCACAGTGCTAAGTGCTTTTCATGCATTCTCTCATTTAATCACGTGGAAAACTCATCAGGTACCTACTAGCACATTTCAGATGAAAAAAGTGAGATTTAGGGAGGTCAAGGTCTCTAGTTAGAAAGCTACAGAGCCAAGATTTCAATCTGAGGTCTATACCTGACCCAGAGTTGGTGCCATGAACCTTCACATCATACTGCCCCTCCTAGCCCTCAGATTAGATTTGTAGCTCTGGTTGGGGTCCCACGTTTTTCCATCTAGGACAGAAAGTCTTAGAATTGTTTTTTGATTGACCAGTCAACTTCTGAGCAAGAAGTTCAATAGCTCCTGTCTAAGGGGAGCACCTCCTTTTTACTTCAGCCCACGGTGGAGGTGATCAGGCCCTTCTCTCTGCAGGATCTTCACACTTCTAACACCCCATTTTCCTTCCTCCTGCCCCACCACCTTCCACTTACTAGGTCCACTGCAGCTGCTTCCTGCCAGGCTACAGCTCTTTGTGTACTGCAGGGTGAGCGAGTCCAGGTGTGGCCCCAGGGGGAAGGCAGAAGGGATCTTCATGAGTCAAACCTCATGGGAAACTGCAAACAAGGGCTCAGAGAGAGCACTGGGGAAGGCTTTCTGAGGTGACTTGGGGATCCAGGCTGGGGGATGAGTGGACATTCTTTTAAAATGATCCTTCATAGTATAAAAGCATTTCTATTGCTACTGCACAAAGAGAGGTACAAAAGCTTCATCCCTGGATGCCTACAATCTAATCCAGACCAGGAGACACGGATGCAGGCAGGAGGCTCCTGAGAAAACCAACCTCACATTTGTCTAACACTTTCCACTTTTTTATGCTTTTATACCATGACCTCATCTAATCCCTAGAAGGAATCCTTGTAAGGTCAGGAAGGCAGGTGTAGTGGGGTCTATTTTGTAGTTGTACAAGCCGACATCTAGAGAGGCCAAATAACTTGCCTAAATTAGTTTAGGTAAATGATGATAGGCCCAGGATTAGATTAAAGTCTCCATATTTCTATACCAGTGTTTTTCTACTGGACCTTGCTGCCTCCATAAAAAGGGTCACTAAAATTTAAATCAAGGCCTCCTGATAACTCTTTAAGTGTCAAGCATTTTACTGTAAGTTAAGGAACATATGGAGAATACTGTCCTCAGGATATAGTCTAGTGGACAAGATAGGAATATTAAGACCCTTTTATTGAAATATAACATACGCACAGGAAATGCAAAAATCTTAAGTGTTCAGCTCAATGAACTGTCACAAAGCAAACACACCTGTGAAATCACCACTTAGATCAAGAAACAGAACAATATGGGCATCTAGCAACCCTCTTTTTGCCCCTGGGATTGGAGTGCTAACAAATATGCTACAGGGTAGACCAAAATTAAGGTAAGTAGTTGCAGAAACTAAACTTCCAGAGGGCAATGAAAGAAGCAAAGGTCACTGAAAGAAGTTTCCCAGGTGAGGTGCCTTGGCTAGCTGCCTAGTGCAGGTAACTCACAGGAAAGTGTCCTAGGGTAGGCAATCAGAGATGCAATGGCAGGAGAGAAGCTCAAAGAAAGGAAAGAAGCTGCCTCTTAGCCCCATAGGAAGAGGAAGGGGCTGGGAATGGCCTGGGCAGCCCGAGCAGCTGAGGAGACCCTGGGAGCCGTTGCAGCCTCCTACCCACACTGACGCCATGGCGGTATATTGTCTCCACAGCTGAGTGCTTTTCAGTTCCCCTCTCCCCAAACTCTTAACCTCATTCTCACACTCTCTCTGTGAGGTTTCCACGTTGGCAAGAAAGGTGAGAAAATGTCAAGCATACCCAAATGAGGAAACTTAGAAGAGATGCTTTTGGCTTTAGGTCAGCTGCCTGGGCTGCAGCCTTTCTAAGTTACTGTCTGAGATCTAACACAGCGTGAAGAAACCACACGAGCGCAGTCCTTGCACAATTTAGAGAGAACCCTGCAGTGGATGTGGTTTAAATGGACACTGCCTTAGGAGAGACTGTAGCAGTGTTTGTACAAGTGATATAGGTGACTAAGAACACTAAACTTCAGGTTTTCTCAAGTTTGAATTATAACTGCTTATTATCTAACCTAAAACTGGGGGATCTGTCTACGTATGATGTTATTCATCTAAATATTTCAAAGCAGAGACTCTAAAATAGGATGCTATGTAAAGAATACTTGGGTTGATCACCCCTTCATTAACTGTTTATACCAGTCCAGGAAAGAAGCAGAAGTCTCTGGGTGTTCTTGATCTTCTTCTTGAGGACATTGGCCTGGACTGCTGTTTCCCAAGAAGACTCCTTCAGACCAAGGGTAGAGACTATGGCATTTATGCCAGGGGCAGCAACTGGGGAGTTTTTAGGCATTTAGGAGAGTGATGTTAGGGATAGAAGAATGTGTATGCAGGGTGTGGTATGGTGTGGTGTGTGAGTTTGGTGAATCGTGAAGGACTAGTCTATTTTTGGTAACTGCCCAAGCACCCACCTTTCTCCATCACTACCCTACTCTTCCCAACCTGCCTCTTTCAAGACTCTAGTATCAGTCCATTCTCAAGCCAGGTTCCTATTCCAAGGGTTTTTCTTTAACATTTTTGATTGTGATCATGGCAACAGTATTTTGCCTTACAAAGACATACACACACACACATTTAAAAAATCTACTTGCATCATCTATTTTGTACTTTGATATTTTCTATTTTATTCTATTCTTTCACCTAAAAATGCTGAACTCCACCCACCAAACTAATTTTCACAATCCATATCTTTTCATAAAGTATTACTCTGTCTCAATCCAGGAAAGTTATTGATAAATAAGGTAGATTTTTATTTTGCTTTGCTTTGGTTTTTGATAAGCATTAAGGTTTCACCACTGTTTGATATTTTTAAACTTTACCCCTGAGCTTCATAAGGCTCTCTCAGCAGCCTGGGTAAAAGAGAGAGGTTCTATATAGACCCTCAGTTTTCTCCCACCTGGGAGGGAAGCCCCCAGGACTCTTGGGTTCTGCCCTGCACACGGTGTGAGAGAGACTTGCAGGAGCAGTGGCTGCTCTTCCAAAGTACACAGAAGTCAGATAAGAGGGTGCAATGGACATGAGATGCAATAGCTCTTCCAATATTTGAATTCTGGATTACTTTAGCATGTGGACAAAATAACACAGCAGTTCTTGAAACACAGCATCAATATGATTTATCATAGCCATTTAAAATTTAACCTTCATTTACTTCAAGAATGAAGAAGAGCTTGCAGGCTCAAGCTCATGGTTGCCCACCTTCGTTCTAGGTGGAGAGACATCATTGGCATGACTGAGGCTAGTAGGTAGAGACTGAAGGTGTCTTGGAAAAGGAAGGCAAGAGCTACAGTGAGGAGTCATGGCCATAGCTAAAAGTAAGGCTGTAACGGTAGTGTCAAATGAGAAAGCTAGGAATGTGGAGTTCAGGTTATACCAATGAAAAATAAGCCCAAACAAGAACATTATTGGTAGTTAAACATTGATCCTAAATCAGTGCCATATATGAAAAGGAAAGGGGAGTACTCCTCCTTAGTTACTCATACGTAAAAATGATCAGTTTTTGTTGTTGTTCAACTTCCATTTATTAAGTATTTGCTCAACCTGAAGGGATTTGCCCAAGGACACACAACTTAGAACTGGAATTAAACCCAGGTATTTCTGAACCCAAAGGCCATGTCCTTTTCACAAAATCCCAATGACTCCCAAAATTACTTCCAGTCCAGTAGGACTACAGGTGGATGGTTTTTGTGAGGTTTTTTTCTTCCTTTTTTCATATTTTTCAAACATTTTCTAATGATCATGAATTGCTTTCTTAAACAAAAGCGAATGCAATATACTCTGTTTTTTTTTTTTTTTTTTTTTTGCGTTACATGGGCCTCTCACCATTGTGGCCTCTCCCGTTGCGGAGCACGGTCTCCAGACGCACAGGCTCAGTGGCCATGGCTCATGGGCCCAGCCGCTCTGCGGCATGTGGGATCCTCCCGGACCGGGGCATGAACCCGTGTCCCCTGCATTGGCAGGCGGAATCTCAACCACTGTGCCACCAGGGAAGCCCCCATATACTCTATTTTTGAAAAAAAAGTACCCACCAGGGATTTATTTCCAGTCTCAGAAGGAAACAACATTCCAACTATCTCAAACAATTTTGCCAGTGCTGATTTATTCTATCTCTAAATATTTTTTCAGGTTGGAATGCACTCTGTGTTTGAGAAGTTCCCTACTCTAGTAGCCACCTTCATTTGGTTGTATTGGAACTATCTTTTTAAGCTCAATTCCATTTTCTCTCTTCTCCCCATTAGGCAAAACACAGCTGAATTTTCTAGCTTTTTTTTTTTTTGGTGGGGGTTGGGGGGATTGACATAAATTCCCCAGTGGAAGAAAGTAACAAGAGTGAAAGGGTCTTATTACTGAGGGTGAAGAGTGTTCAAAGTACCAGTGATTGAAGAGTTTTGGTATATATGCATAGGGCAGCTTTCCTCTTTGTAATAAAAGGGTGCTATAATAAAGCAGATCCAAGAAATTTCAGGAAGAGGGCTACAGAAACAGAGAAGTTGGGCTTGACCTCAAAACTTACCTTCTTCACAATTTTATTTTTAACTGGTCTCAGTTCTGGGCTACGATCTCATTGCTATCATCTTCCCATGTGAAGTGAGCGGTCATGACTTCGTGCTACTTGGATCCAAAAGTCATCCAAGAAGACATTTCCTGGACTCTATAACACTGGCCCTCTGAGACAAACTCACTAATGTGAATACACAGGAGGAAAAGGAAGCAAATGTGCCTTCACCAAACTAGTACATATAAGCATGATAATTTGTTCAAATGAAACCATCACCTTCCACCTCTCCCTACTTCTCCTTCAAGTACTTCTCCTTGTTTGTACTTATAGCTTGCTTTCAAAAATTTTTTTATTCTGTATGTGCTAGTTCGGCCCTCAAGATACAATAGGGAGAGAGATATTGATAGCCTATTCCAATCTTTTGCTGGATAATTTTGGCATCATGAAGGGTTGAGCAAAGGAAATCATTCCTTGTGGCCCAAGACTTATTGATTTCCCCACAGATAAAAGAAACTAAAAGCAAAGATCCCAGATAGGTTTAAGGAGCAGATATTTTGCGGGCTGAATAACCAAATCTGAGGGCACAAAGCATCTGGAAAGTGTTGCAAGAAAACTAAGCATCTGAAAACACCTATTGCCAAATGTTATTAAGCAAATAAAACTGAGTGCCACATGCATGAGAAATGCTGCTGTGAGGGTGTCTGGAATGCACCCTACAAGGGAAAAGTGGTCAGGGTCTAGGTAAGTCTCCCATATCCTTGTGACTTTCCTTGGGGATAAACAATCCTAAGTAAAGAAATCTCCAGTTGACAATTTGGAAGCCTTCTGCATATATGAGAGAGGGCCAAAGAAGAATTATAAGGGAGAATGGGAAGGGCATAATGAGACTTTCTTTGGGGGCAAGAAATGCATTGCTGTAGAAGGAGTAAAAACTACAAGGCAGCTTCCCATCCAGTGTAACGCCAGACTGGAGTTCCCACAGACAACCATTCTAAGGGTATAATCATGGAGTGAATTTGTGTCCTTAAACCAAATGCAACCAACCAATTAAGCATGTATGAGGACCAGAAGAGTTCTGGTCATGACAACAGCAGGAAGAATCAACCAGCAGGCCATCCCCCTCCTATGTCTGGAAATGCAATTTTAAGTTGGAATCTGAATCAAGATCTTTCTTGTGGGCGCATTCATCCTGATTCCTCTCTCTGAAACACCAGGCCCTGGCTGGCTGCTTTGGCAAGTTGGGCCTTGAATCAGGTCAGACACGTACTTAATTCAAAAGGTTCTCTCATTCATATTCATTCATTCATCCATATTCTCTCTCCCCCCCCGCCTTTCTCCTGTTGGGAAGCTCAAACCAAGAAGTCCTGGGCTCTGATCTCAGTTGTGGCCCACGCCAGCAGAATGGTGGTAGAACACACCTCTTTGCTCAAATCTTGCTTTTAAGCTTTACTCTTCCAGAATTATAGGAGTTTAGACCTTTTCTAATGCTTCTTGCAAAACTGAGGTGTATGCATCCATAAAGGTATAAATTGTTATTTCTTCTTTTCTGTTCACACAAACACTATCTTTCAGAAGTTGTTACATTAAGAAAACATTGAACAGCATCAGCTTATAAAACTGCACAGGCTTGCTGAGCTGAAGGTTCAGAATAATAGGAAGAAAAATACACCAAGTTCCATATCTGAGGTAACAGAATGAAATATGGAGTGGAATTAAAAGCATTTAGCACTTCTATATTTTTAGACACAATTTATTCAGTGACCTTGATTCTTGTAAATTCCAGTGGTTTAGGGTCTTCGCTTAGTGGATCAGTCCTGAAATCCACACTGACAGAAAATGTTAGCAAAACGGGGCAGTCTTTTAATTAGAAGAGAATGTAGAGCTCTACAGGAATTGGTCCTTATTTTTATGGGCTGCTTAGTTAGCTTCATGAGAAGAAAGACTGGAAGTACTAATTTTCCTATAGAGCTCATTTATTGAGTCCCATCTTTGGATTCTTCAAAATTCTTCAAAAATAATGCTTTTGGGAATTATTTAGAATGTTGATTACTTGATACAGTGAATGGTTTTACTGAGCTCCACATTCCCGTAAGAGTGTCTGGCCGCAGGAATCAAACAGAGATGAAATTGGCCAAAGTTCTGATACCAACCACACAAAATCTTTTCAAAGGGTCCCAAGTTTGACATGTCTTTACTCACTTCCTGTAATGTCATCTCTCTGTGAGTCCACACCAAAGGCAAAGGAAATGATGGCATTTCCTTTAACTGTGAGTGAGATTTTAGGAGAGACTTTATGTTGCTGTTAAAAGTATGCTAAGTACATCTCCAAGAAGATAATGGCATAAGGTCTGCTACTGTACTTGTACCTCGCTAATGTCCTGGATCAGTTACTCATATACCTGTTAGTACATTACAGTTAGGTGGGCAGTGGGAGGTTATTTGTTTTTATGTTACCAGCTCCTAACTCAATTAGTTTCACATAGTAGAAGCTCCAGAAGCATTTTCTTACTTAAATTTATTTTGGACTCTGGTTTTCTGCTCAGTTCCAGCATATAGCAAGACCAAGATGACTCAAATAAATCCAAAGGAATAGGACACAGGGGATCTGTAGTGGGGTGGAAGGTGCCCACCCCACCCCCCCAAAAAAAAGATATATCCATGTATTAATCCCTGGAACATGTGAATATGACTTTATTTGGAAAAAGCGTCTTTGCCGACATAATTATGTTAAGGGTTTTGAGATGATATCATCCTAGATTATCTAGGTGGGCTCCAAATCCAATAACAAGTGTCCTATGAGAACCACAGAGGACAGACACTCACAGTGGAGAAGGTGATGTGAAGACAGAGGCAGAAGTTGGAGTGATGCATCTATAAGTCAAGAACACCAGTAATTGCTGGTGACCACCAGAAGCTAGAAGAGAGACCTGGAACTGACTCTCCCTCAGAGCTTCCAGAAGGAATCAATGCTGCTAACATTTTGATTTCAGACTTTCCCTCCAGAACTGTGAGAGAATGAATGTCTGTTGCTTGCAGCCACTAAGTTTGTGATAATTATTTATGGAAGCCACAGGAATCAAACACAGGATCTCCAGAAAGTCCGTAGAAAGCAGAGTATTTACTTTTCAAAGGTTGTACATTCCTGCTGAGCCGACTGTCCTCATCCTACAGTATGGATAAGGAGAGAAGCCAAACATGTACTGGCCACAGTGTCTCACCCCTGGTGCCATACTCTACTGCAAAGTTCACCCAACAAGGACTTCCTGCTTCTGAGTTCTGGTCCAGCTTCACCTTGGTCAAGTTACTCTTTCTGTCTGGACTTCAATTACCTTGTTACAAAATGGAGGTGCTCTTGTTGTACCCCATACATGGGGTACAACAAGAGCACCTTCATACCTCACAGAAGTGTATGAAGCAGGGTGGAGGGGCATGAGTTAGTAGGATGGGTGTTTGTGAGAGAGAATAACTTGAGTGGCACAATTTGAAGCCTGGCTAGTAAAGCATTGAACAGTAGAAGATGTCTAGGTTTAGTAATCGTCTCCTACCAGTAGGTTTGTGGCTCCTATGTAATTTTGCAGAGGGGGCATTTTGCTCTTAGGGGGGGCAATTATTTTTCAGACAGACCCAGACCAATGCTTATATATCATTACATTTATAAGTCTTCAGCTGATGACACAGCTGTGTCAGCTAGAGTGCCTGCAGCTGAGTCAATATAAATTGTAACCAAGAATACTAGAAGCCAGAAAAATGGTCCACTCTAAAAGAACATCAGTCCCAAGAGAGGCCACCTGGGGCCTTGGGCTTTCACATGGAAGTTTAGAACTTTCTCTTGGGCCCTATGAATTGAGCCATTCTTACTGTTCCACAGCCAGCTTGTGCCCAAGCATCTGCTGTATGAAGTGATAGGGATGCTGCAGAGCCCCCCTTACTCATCCTAAAGGGTGGGGCACAGGAGCACCCAGGCAGGCATGGGAGCCTGCCCTCGAGGGCTCACAACAGAAGGTGATTCTGAGTCCCCGTGAGAATCCTATTCTGGTCCTTGTCTGGGTGCCAGGGAGTTGTGAAAGTGGGCTGAATACCACTTCCTTGATCACACAGTTTATGGACAGTCTGTAAACAGAATTTAGATTTCTGAAGGATACGCTCCACAGAGCATTCCTGGCAAACATACAGAGGTCTGTGAAGCAGGCAAAGCCTATCCCACATAGCCCCTCCCAGCCCAGGATCTAACGTCTGATAGTTAGGGTTAGAATCCTGGCTCTGTCTTTATTCACTGTGAGATGTTACTTTTCTCAGTTTCAGTCTCTCGTTTGTAAAATAATACAATCTAACACATGGTATTGTTGTAAATATTAAATCCAATAACACAAATGAGTGGCTTCACACTGAAAGTAGAGGCATAAGTCATGGTAATACTTGAAAATGTTAGCTTTTTTTTAAAAAAAAAAAAAAAGCCTGATTTCTATATCCTTTTTTTCTTCCTCTTTTTGTTGTCTTCCTACAGGGCTCACAGTCCTCAACCTATCAACACACACATTTCTAATATCCCGACTTATTTCCTCTAATTAACAACATTGCATACCTCAGACAAAGAAATAAACCCTTCCCTTTTTTTCTTTACTTCCGGGACATTGTTAAGACCCTCCCTTCATCACTTTGACACTCATCCCTCCTCTGCATGTGGACGCCTTTTTACTGTAAGACCATGCACAGCCTATCAGGAGGGACAGACCAAGAATGTCGGGGAGTTAATGACCCTGGGAACAGCTCTGGGCTACTAGTGGGAGATACTGGATAATGTCTAAATGTTCCAGTTAAAAGGCAGAGATGGACAGAATAGATTTTAAAAAGCAAGAACATAGTACATGTTTCCTAAAAGAGTACACTTAAAATATGAAGACACAGATGGGTTGAAAGTAAACAAACCACTGGAAAAAGGTAAGCCATGCAAACAATAAGCATGAGAAAGCTGGAGGGTCAGATAATAAAATAGACTTCAAGCCAAGGTGTATTACCAGAAATAAAGAGGGAAATTTCATAATAATCAAAAGAACAATTCATCAGAAAGATATAACAATTACAAATATGCATGTAGTTAATAACAGCCTTAAAAGGCATGAAGCAAGACTGAGAGAATAAAAGAAACAGAAAACTCAACACACAGTAGAAAATTTCAACTCCCCTTTATCAGTAATTGCTAAGGTCCATAGACCAAAAAAAGATAAGAAAAATCACTAAAGACATGGAGGATTGTAAGAACAGTATAAACCAACTAGACCTAATTGACATTGTGAAATAAAATCATATTTTATGGCAAGACAAGGAAAATTTAAACAAAAAAATTTTCTTTGCCCTTTGGCCTCCTCTCTGCCCACTACTGTGCACTGTGTATCTGCATTAGGCATCAACACAAATGAAGCTCTGAAAACTGAGAAGTTACCCTTTCCTAAACGGTGAGTTTCCCTTACATTTATAAGGGAAACCTCCATTTGTCAAGGTGTTTCCCTCAGAAACTGAGGTTGTCTTTGCCAATATTTTATTTAACACAGGTTTGCTGTGGGAGTTATAATAATTTCACAAGCCGATAGCATACAGGATAACGTATCTTAATCAGTCAGTAAAAAAATGACATACACCAAATTAGTAAGAGATTAATCACTCTATTGTTCCGAAACCGAGTAGGACCCTGTAGGGCCCTCCTGGATACAAATCCTTTCTGTGTTTCTCATTTGTTATTTGTAGGAAATAGGCTTCACTCAGCCTCCTTGACCTCCCCTGAGTTCCAAAGGGCAGATTCAAACAGTTGCTTATCAGGGAAGGGAGTGAATGCAGAAATAGGACGAGCAGTCAAGAAACAAGGGTACAGCCATGGGGCAGGGTCCTGGTTTCTCCTTAAGGAATATACATAACAATATCTTTGAGTTCTGCAGGAACTAAGGCCCCACCCAGGTGGAGGATGGTAACTTCAGGCTGAGCACAAGGTTCCTGGAACACCTGCCCTGTTACCTCACCACCAGCCAACTAGGAGATAGTCTGCACACAATGGAAGACTCTGACCCTCTCCCCAAATGATTCTCCCTTTAAAAACTTTTATGGTCAAGCAGAATCCTCAGAGTTGGTTTTTGGACATGAATCTGCTTTCTTCCCAGGTTTCTGACCCCCTGAATAAATAACCTTTCCTTTCCAACCAACACTTGTCTCTTGAGTACTGGGTTTTTAGCAGTGAGCAGCCAAACCTGACTTCGGTAACAGATTCAGGCAAGGGGGATATGAAAGGAATAAAGTCCTAATTTTGTTGAGGTGTAACTTTCTACAAGTTGGTTCTCTGGAGAGCTGGCTTAACCATCCAAGAGCTGAAATGCAGCTACCCGCACAAAAACTAAAGTCCCTTGTTGTATCGACTGAGCAAAAATGCACAATTTAACAGTTGCAAGTTAATTTTTTTTATTGAAGTATAGTTGATTTACAGTATTGTGTTAGTTTCTGGTGTACAGCGAAGTGATTCAATTTTTTTTTTTTTGCGGTACGCGGGCCTCTCACTGCTGTGGCCTCTCTCGCCGTGGAGCACAAGCTCCAGACACGCAGGCCCAGCGGCCATGGCTCACGGGCCCAGCCGTTCCGCAGCATATGGGATCCTCCCAGACCAGGGCACAAACCCGTGTCCCCTGCATCGGCAGGCGGACTCTCAACCACTGTGCCACCAGGGAAACCCCAATTTTATATATATATATATATATATATATATATTTTTTTTTTTTTCTTTTTTAAATTTTTTGGCCATGCCACAAGGCATGCGGGATCTTAGTTCCCTGACCAGGGATTGAACCCACTCCTCCTGTAGTGGAAGCGAAGAGTCTTAGCTGCCAGGGGAGTCCCGTATTTTTTCAGACTATAGTCCATTACAGGTTATTATAAGATACTGAATATAGTTCCCTGAGCTATACAGTGAATCCTTCTTGCTTATCTATTTTACTATAGTAATTTGTATCTGTTAATCCCATACTCCTAAGTTGTCCCTCCCTCCCTCCATAAGTAACCAGAAGTTTGTTTTCTATGTCTGTGAGTCTATTTGTTTTGCATATAGATTCATTTGTATTATTTTTTAGATTCCACAAATCAGTGATATAATATAGTATTTGTCTTTGTCTGACTTACTTCACTAAGTATAATATTATCTAGGTTCATCCATGTTGCTGCAAGTGGCAATATTTCATTTTTTTTAGGGTTGAGTAATGTTTCATTGTGTGTATGTATCACATCTTCTTAAGCCAATAGTCTGTTGATAGGCCCTTAGGTTGCTTCCATGTCTAGGCTATTGCAAATAGTGCTGCTATAAACATTATGGTACATGTATCTTTTCAAACAGGAATTTTCACTTTTTCTGTTTATACACCCAGGCATGGGATTGCTATACCATATGGTAGCTCTATTTATAGTTTTTTAAGGAAACTTCATACTCTTTTCCATAGTGGCTGCACCAATTTACATTCCCACCAATAGAGGAGGAGGGCTCCCTTTTCTCCACACCCTCTCCAGCATTTATTATTTGTAGAATTTTTAATGATAGCCATTCTGACGTGCATGAGGGAATATCTCATTGTGGTTTTCATTTGCATTTCTCTAACAATTAGTAATGTTGAGTATCTTTTCATGTACCTATTTGGCCATCTGTCTGTCTTTGGAAAAAATGTCTATTCAGATCTTCTGTCCACTTTTTGACTGGGTTGTTTTTTGAAATTGAGTTGCATGAGCTGTTTGTATATTTTGGATATTAACCCCTTGTCAGATGCATCATTTGCAAATGTTTTTTTCCCATTCCATAGGCTGTCTTTTTGTTTTGTTGATGGTTACCTTTGCTGTGCAAAAGCTTGTAACTTTATGTCCCATTTGTTTACTTTTGCTTTTATTTCTTTTGCCTTGGGAGACTGATATAAGAAAATATTGCTATTATTTATGTCAGAGAATGTTTTGCCTATGTTCTCTTCTAGGAGTTTTATAGTGTCATGTCTTATGTTTAGTTCTTTAAACCATTTTGAGTTTATTTTTGTATATAGTGTGAGGGAGTGTTCTAATTTCATTGATTTACATGTAGCTGTCCAGCATTCCCAACACCAATTGTTGAAGAGACTATCTTTCCTTCATTGTATGTTCTTGCCTCCTTTGTCATAGATTAATTGACCATCAATGCATGGGTATATCTGTTTCTCCTCGACTCAGTCTTGGAAGGCTATAGTTTCTAAAACTTGTCCATTCTGTCTAGGTTGTTCAATTTGTTAGCATATAACTGTTCATAGTATTCTCTTATGATTTTTTTTGTATTTCTGTGGTATCGGCTGTTATTTCTCCTATTTCTTACTTTGTTTATTTGAGTCCTCTCTTTTCTTCTTGGTAAGCCTGGCTAAAGGTTTGTTGATTTTGTTTATCTTTTAAAGAACCAGAACTTGGTTTTGTTGATGTTTACCATTGTGTTTTGCTATTATTTCCTCTCTGATCCTTGTTATTTCCTTTCTTCTGCTGATTTTGGGCTTTGTTTGTTCTTTTTAAAATTCTTTTAGGTGGTAGGTTTGGTTGTTTTTTTGAGTTGTTTCTTGAGGAAGGGCTGTATTGCTCTGAACTTCCCTCTTAGAACTGCTTTTGCTGCGTCCCATAGGTTTTGTAAGGTTGTGTTTTCATTTGTCTCAAGGTATTTTCTGATTTCTTCTTTGATTTCATCATTGACCTATTGTTTTTTTAAGTAGCATATTGTTTAGTCTCCACGTGTTTGTTCTATTCCTGTTTTTCTTTCTGTGGCTGATTTCTATTTTCATACTGTTCTGGTCAGAAAAGATGCTTGAAATAATTTCTATCCTCTTAAATTTATTGAGGCTTGTTTTGTAACCTAGTATGTAGTCTATCCTAGAGAATGTTCCATGAGTAACTGAAAAGAATGTGTATTTTTTTTTATGTAGTGTCCTGTAGATATCAATTAAATCCTGTAGTGTCCTGTAGATATCAATTAAATCCAACTGGTCTATTGTGTTATTTAGGAATTCTGTTGCTTTACTGATTTTCTGCCTGGATGATCTGTCCATTGATGTCAGTGGGGTGTTAAGGTATCCTACTATTATTGTATAATTGTCAATTTCTCCCCTTATGTCTGTTAGTATTTGTTTTATATATTTAGGTGCTTCTATATTGCGTGCATATATGTTAATGAGTGTAATATCCTCTTCTTCTATTGATCCCTTTGTCACTATATAATGCCTTCTTTGTCTTTCTTTATGGCCTTTGCTTTTTTTTTTTTTTTTTTTTTTTTGGTACGCGGGCCTCTCACTGCTGTGGCCTCTCCCGTTGAGGAGCACAGGCTCCGGATGCGCAGGCTCAGCGGCCATGGCTCACGGGCGCAGCCACTCCACGGCACGTGGGATCTTCCCGGACCGGGGCATGAACCCGAGTCCCCTGCATCGGCGGGCGGACTCTCAACCACTGCACCACCAGGGAAGCCCTGGCCTTTGCTTTAAAGTCTACTTTGTCTGATATGAGTATTGCTCCCCCCACTTTCTTTACATTGTCTTTTGCATGAAATATCTTTTCCCATCCCCTCACTTTCAGTCTGTGTCTTTCACCTTGAACTGAGTCTCTTTTAGGTAGCATATTGCAGGTTCTTGCTTTTTTAAATCCAATCTGCCATTCTATGTCTTTTGAATGGAGCACTGTCGGTTAGTCCACTGACCGACACTTAAAGTGATTTTCAATAGGTAGGTACTTATTTCCATTTTAATCTTTGCTTTCCAAATTGTTTTTATAGTTCTTCCTTTCTTTCTGCTTCATTGTTTTTCTTTTTGTGGTTTGATGATTTTCTTTTGTAGTTCCTTTCTTTTTGGTTTTGGTTTTTGTGACTGCTGTATGTTTTTGATTTGTGGTTACCTGGCAGTTCATGTATGTTGACTCATAACTGTATCTCCTTGCTTTAAACTGATAGTCTTTCAAGTTCAAACACATTCTAAAGGATCTATATTTTTATACTCCTCTCCCCCACATTTTGTGATTTTGATGTCCTACTTTACATCTTCATGCTTATCCTTTTACTGTTAATTGTATATGACTACTTTAAATTTTTTTGTTTTTTAATCTAAGTACTGGCTTATTTCGGTCATCTTCAATCCTTACTGTATGTTTGCCTTTCCTATTGTGATTTTCCCTTTCCTATAGATTCTTGCTTTTTTTCTATTTAGAGAAGATCCTATATTTCTTTTAGGGTAGGTTTAGTATGCCGAATTATTTTAGTTTTTGCTTATCTGAGAAATTCTTCATCTCTCTATTATAAATGATACAATCTTGCTGGGTATTCTATGTAACAGGTTTTTCACTTTCAGGACTTTAAATACATCATGCTACTCCCTTCTGGCCTGCAAAGTTTCTGCAGAGAAATCAGCTGATAGCCTTATTCTGGTTCCCTTGTAACTGACTGTTTTTCTCTTGCTGCCTTTAGAATCCCCTCTTTATCATTAACTTTTGCCATTTCAATTATGATAAATCTTGGTGTGGGTCTGCTTGTACTTATCTTTGGGGCCCTCTGTGATTGATTGATTGATTGATTGATTGATTGATGGCTGCATTGGGTCTTTGTTGCTGTGTATGGGCTTTCTCTAGTTGCTGTGAGCGGGGGCTACTCTTTGTTGTGGTGTGCAAACTTCTCATTGCAGTGGCTTCTCTTGTTGCGGAGCACGGGCTGTAGGTGTGCAGACTTCAGTAGTTGTGGCATGCAGGCTCAGTAGTTGTGGTGCATGGGCTTAGTTGCTCTGTAGCATGTGGGATCTTCCAGGCCCAGGGCTGAAAGCTATGTCCCCTGCATTGTCAGGCGGATTCTTAACTACTGTGCCACCAGGGAAGCCCCCAGCCATAATTTCTTCAAATACGTTTTTGATTCCCTTCTCTCTCTCTCTTCTCCTCTGGAATCCCTATTATGCATAGGTAGGCATGCTTTATATTATCCCATAGATCTCATATGTTGTTTTCATTTTTTTTTCTTTCTGTCTGCTCTTTTGATTGATTTCCATTATTCTATCTTCCAGATCACTTATTCATTTTTCTGTGTCATTTAGTCTGTTATTCATTGCTTCTAGTTTGGTTTTTATCTCAGCAGTTGAACTGTCTAGCTTTGGTTGGTTTTTTATAGTTTTTAGTTCCTTGTTACTGGGATCTCCATTTCTGTCAATAATCTTTCTTAATTCCTTTAGCATTTTTATTACCTTTTTGAACTCAGGGCTTAGTAGACTGGTGAGGTCTATTTCAATAATTGTTCTTTTAGGGGATTTCTCTTGTTCTTTTAATTGGGAATAGTTTCTCTGCCTTTTCATTTTGCTTCGCTTTCTCTGTCTCTATGAATTTAGAAGAAACAGTTAACTACTGTGGTCTTCAAGGGGTATTTTACGTGGGAGCATCCCTGTGTAAACTGTGTGTGTCCAGTATTTTTGGTGTGAGAGTTGGTTTCATTATGGATGTCGAGCAGAGTGTGCTGGCAGTTATCCCCTTGCTAGGGGGTGTGGGTTTTGTTGGAGCATTTAAAACCTATGAAGGATGTGAAGTGGGCTTACCCTCTGCTTTGTGGCTGTAGCTGCACTGTCAGGGGTGGGGTCTGCTCCCCAGTTGTTGGAGTAGAAGCCTGAGAGTAATGTTTAATCAGGTTCCATTGCCCTTGATTGAAATCCCTGCCCAAAAGGAGGTGATTTTGCTGAAGCAAGTGAGGTGCATGGGGATCTATGCACTGCCTGTGCAGGCACTGCGGTTCTCCTCAGAAGCAGCCCAAGGTCATGTCCTTTTCTCTGTTGTGTTTGTCCCAGATCTAGGGCAAGTCTGTGGTGTGGAGTAGGCTGGGGTTGTGGGTCAGGGCATTGTGGCTGCAGGAATTGAGGTAGCTGTGCTACTGCCTGAGATCTGGGTTGCCTCTTTGTCAGACCTCTCCCAGGACCTGTCTGCTCCAGATCCAGTGTTAAGCTGCAGTATGGAGTGGGCAGGGCCAGGGTCTTCTTGCTGGGAAACAAACTGGTGTGTACTCCTGCCCAGGGCCTGTCTGCCTGAGATTCAGCACTTAGCTGCTGCACCCTCTTGTGGTGCTGCCCTGTGGGGGTTCTAACAATGGACTTCACAGCTCCACCTGGTTCACACCACAGGCCCTCTGGGCTGTCTCTGTAGCTATATTGAGTCCTCTCCCACGGATTATCTGCCAGAGATCCAGCCAGCACCTAGCTACTGCACATTCTTTAGACCCACTGTGCCATGCGTGCACTGACAATGGCCTCTGTGGTTCTGCCCAGACCACACCCCAGGTGCTCTGGTCTGTCTTTGCATAGCTAGACCAAATCTTTGCCCAGATCTCATGCCAGGCTGTGGTGTGGAGCGAGCGAGCGAGGCCAGGGTGTTTGCCCCTTCAGATTGGGAGGTGTGGCAAGGCAAAAGTTGCCAGTGCAAAGCTCTCTCCACCCTGATTGTTGGCAAGCCAGCATGCGTGCACTCCTCATGAGTAGAGTCTAGGCTTCTCCAGCCCTTCTATCTGTCTCTGCAGATTCCACAGCAGGCAAGGGGGCTTGTCTCATCCACTCAGGACCCCAGAACTGGGGTGCCCAGATTGTGGGTCAACCTGATCATTTCCCAGGGTGAGGGTGCCCCCATGTGGACCTCCTCTTCCTTACTGATCCCTCACAGGGTCATAGCTCCCAATCCAATGTCTTTTTTTTTTTCCTGTCCTACCTGGTTACGTGGAGATCATTCTTGCAGCTTTGGTTGTATAGGATTTCTTGTGCCAGTTTCCAGTTAGTTTTCCATGAGAACTATTCCACATGTAGATATATTTTTGATGTGCTTGTCGGGGGGGATGAGCTTCAGTACTCCTACTCTGCTATCTTGAGCCCCCTTGCAAGTTAAGTTTTATTCAGGAATCTTACTGAGGACTATAGCCCGGGAGACAGCCTCTCAGAGAGCTCTGAGAAACTGCTCTGAAGAGGTAAGGGAGGAACCAGGATATACCGGAGTTTTGGGCTGGAAATAACAACAAAACATGTAGCTGAACATCAAAAGATTACTGCTAATCACAAAGAACAAACATCTCAAGTTAATGATTTTAGTGTTTTCTATGTATAGGACGATGCAAGAGTCTGGGCTCACTGAAATTATTCCTTAGATATGCATATTAACTATCTAGGGCCAGTATCCAAAGCACAGCATGCTTCCTGTTTTTCTCCATCCTGAATTCTCCTCAAGGTGCACTGTCAATGGCAGCTGCAGTGGCTAATGGCTTGATCCTTGTAGAACTGGGATGGCAGGCAACATTCCTTGTCCACAGTTGCTATGCTAGAGCACTTTGCTAGGTAGCTGTGGTGCTGCTGTTGACCAGCAAGATGATCTCCTTTGCGGGGCCAATTTACATTCCCACCAACAGTACCTAAGGTTCCCTTTTCCCCATATCCTCACCAACACTTGCTATTTGTTGTCTAACAGGTATAACATAATATCTCATCATAGTTTTGATTTGCATTTCCTTGATACTTAGTGATGTTGAGCATCTTTTCATGTGTCTGTTGGTCACCTGTATGTCTTCTTTGGAAAAATGTCTATTTAGGTTCTCTGCCCATTAAGCTAAAGAATTTTAATAGTATTTATTTATTAATTTATTAAAAAATAACAATTGCAAACCCATTACATGTTAAAGTAAATGACACATTTTAATGAAGAACAAATATTTTCCAAAGAAAAAAATTTAAGGGGAAAATGGCCTTGTTTTACATCATTGCAATCTTTGATGTAATAGAAGATAGGTGGATTCTCACACCTGCTTCAGCATTCAATCTATTGTGAGATGATATTTTGGTTGAAGCGTATGAAGAAAATCTGGTGTCTTACAGATATGTAGTTGGAAATAGTCAACTTTATGAGTCCCCTGAAATAGTCTTGGGAACTTCCAGGACTCTTCAGTCCTGAGATTCCCTATCCTAATGTTATGATTCCCACATAGTCATTTTGGACTTCTCATGCTGACTAACAGACAAAGAAGAGTTCTATAGTGGGAGGGGTAACTGGCCCTGATTACCATCAGGAGATAGGAGATAGGATTGCTAACATTTAATACCAACAGGAAAGAAAATATCTGGAACCCAGGAAATCCACTGGGTCACTCTTTATTGATTTCATATATGATAATAATCATAAACAGGCATTTTAAGCAGTCTCAGTCTAACAAGAGCATGGTAATCAAGGGCTTAGACCCCTCAGGGATGAAGGTCTAGGTTATCACACCAAGCAACCAAGCCAAGCCAAACTGTTTAACACGTAGTAGAGGATGGAGATGATGATTACCAATTATGAATTTGGGACCAACTGCACCAATGGAGACTGTATCTTGCCCCATCAACCTTACTAATGTCTTTTTTTTCTTTTATCTCTTTAAGTTTTAATGAATCACCTCCTTGAGGAATCAATGATGGGACTGAGTCAATTTAACATAGGGCCCAAGGGGATCTAAGTGGTGCAAAGGGTAGACTGCAGCAGACACTGCTGGAACCCAACCCATATCCCCTAAGCACTCATCAGTTTCTTACATACTGATGGATTTCTCTTTCAAGCCCCTGAGACTCAAATCACTCAATCCATACAAGTGGAACACTGGAAGTGCTTGGGGGAGATAATGCCCTGGAACATCCCTCAAACAATGGTGGGGTTGGTGAAAAAATACTCCAGCTCCTTACGCCTTGTTTGAGAAAACTCTGAGGTCTCCTATGGGATAAGCCCCAGTTGCCACAGTAGTAAATTGCTCATTATCACACCCTCTATTGCTTTTTTCTTTTCCCTGTTTCACTTCCTCATTGTCCTACCTGTGACTCATTTGATATGACCTCAAATAAATAGAATCCAACTTAAGACAACTTCCTACCCACTGAAATTTACCTGACCTGGGTGTCCTTACATCAGTTATTCTAAGTAATTGTTACATACATTCTAGTAGAAGAGTTTACAATTGGTTTATATGCTACTCTTTCCACATAATGATTTGAAGTTACAGCAGCCCTAAACTAAATAAAGAAATGTGATGTAGAAATGGAAGGCAGTGGGTGGCTGAATGGGTGACTAAATGGGTGGGGAAGATATTTTGGAACAGGAGGGACTTTCTTATTCTGTTATGGGTAGGAGTGACTCGGCATGTGCATGGGTTACTTCTTGAAATACTCCTCCTTTTTATTTTTAGTCATCTTTGAGTTTGAATGTGTTAGCATCCTGATTCTGCATGTGTTTAGCAATTTTTAGAGTTTATTGAAAAAAACAAAATTATTTTTCACTGACAGTGTACGTTTTCATTTGTTTCTTCTTGTGACATTCTCTTTTTATAAGGAAATGTATATTTGAACTTCAGCTAGAATTCTTTAAAAGCAGGAATAAAACAAATATTCTGTAGTATTGTACCTATCCTTCTGGGTAAAAGTTTATGTTTGGATTGGTTAAGGAAAAAAGGGATATGGAAAATGGCTTCTAGAATTGTAGTTAAAAGCTAGATTTAAAAGTTCAAAATAACCACTAAATATGCATTTGTGAGGAACTGCATTTATATGATGTTTGTTTCATGATGGTATAATTGATAGGCTACCCCTACTGCTAATTTTAGAAAAGTTAAAGGTATTCCTAGAACAGTGCTTTCCATTTTTATCTTGATCACAATCACTTGGGAAACTGGTTTAAATGCAGATTCCTGGGTGCCACACACTTACTGTATCATAATCCCTTAGAGCAAGGTCCAGGAAGCTGTGTTTTATGTAGCCACCCTTGTTGATTCTAATGTGGAGGGTTCTTGGGTCAGAATTTGAGAAACACATCCAGAGATGGGCTTTCCTGAATAGAACTTGAATAGAACTCTTATGCTGAAGTTTATCGAAAGCCTAAGAAGGAACTCCAGGTGGGCAGAATCTACAGTGGTGCCATCCATGCTGAGACCCATAGGGAAGAAGTTAGAAACTTGAGTGGGATCTCATGTGAATCTGGATCAGCTGAGATATTAGGACAAGAAACAGGATAAGGTCTGCAAACCCAGGCACCATCTAGCTATGGTGTGGTTATATACTTTAAAAGTCAGATAAACTTTATTTGTTGGTATATTCTTTGCTCGTGTCCCTATTGTTCTCCCTTGGCATGTAACAAAGTCTTCTTTAAAGTTTCAGCTTGACTGTGTCTACATCTGGCCTTAAGAGGGAATTTACATATCTCTAGGGCAAAGTGTGGTGGTGGCTACAGTGTCTTACTTCAGAGAACTCCATGCAGAAGACTGAGATCCTTGGGAATGTATCAGTTAGCTACCCATCTCTTTTACACGAAATGATTTTCCTTTCTGTCTAATCATTGAACATTCTGGGTTTTATTTTAATAAAGAAGCTTCCTCATCAACTTCCTGAATTCTTCTAATAAGGTTTTAAGCCAGTTTTCAGCTGCAAATAATAGACAACTCCAAGTAAATTGATTTAAGTGATAAGGAAATGAATAAATCCATAGGTAAGATGTGTTTCAGGAATGACTGATTTAATGGTTCAACAATGTCTTCAAACATGAAAATATTTTCCATCTCTCTCTGTGTCAAAGCTATTTTATCAACCTAAGATTGGTTTCTCTTTTGTTTATAAAATGGCTTTCATTAGGAATCAAGGTGATACGCTTCTTTATTCATGTCCAGCAGGAGAGAGTGGTAGCATCTCTTCCAATCATGAAATAAAAGTCCTTTCCATGTCAATCAATAAGAACGCATCCCTGAAGTGGAGATAGGGTCAGCTTCCCCTAAGTAATATAGACTGAAAAGAAAAGGGATAGTGGACACCTAATAAATATTTGGAATCTTTTTGGAGAAGATGGGAGAGGGAATGGATACTAGAGGGGCAATCAGTGAACCACTATCCTTACATCACAGAGCTTTCCACTTAAAAATTAGCTTGAGATGTAAGTTTATACAATTCAGCCCTTCCAAGTTAGAGAAGTTCCATCCCATGACTCATAGAAGAACCCACGGAGTCCCTTGGGCTTAAGATGTCCTGGGATAGATATAGTGGCAAGATAGTCCATACATTGTCACTTCAAATAACAAAGAAAGTTCTGTGGCAAGGATGGTTGTTGTTTCCACAGGGAAGTCAATTTAGTGAGGTGTTGGTACAGATGGAGAAAAATTCCCCCTGAGGTCCTAGATACCGATTTTGGGATGATTCTCATTTATGTGAATACTGGGTAGTAGGTGGACAGGACTATGATACCTCTCATATTCAGTACTTTTTTCCAATTACTCATCCTGTATTTTAAGGTCAGTGCCCCTTTTCCCCACCCTTTCCAGTCCATCCTTTTCCCAGACAATTCTCCCCATCCAGTGACTCCCTTTTCTCTTTCCTTCTGCCCCCAAATTTTAGTACTTTCCAGAGCTACAGCCCTAGACCCTTTATCAAGCTCAAAGTCCTATACTATTTACTTTTCTTTCACGCAATAATCTTCAATAGCTATGAAATCCAGAGCTCAAACTACTAGCAACTAAACACTAGTTTCTCTTTACAGCATAGGAGGGCTTAGTCATTAGACACTTCCTGGGGGGGGAAGGAGAAATGTTTGCTTTTCTTCCTAGGGGTGGAGAGTGATGGAAATAAAAGGAGGGCAGAGAAAGTTCCCTCCATCCTAGAATGGGTTGAATCACTCCTTCCAATGCACAGAAGCAAAGAAAAACAGAAAACAGGTAGTGACATTTCCATATTAAAACATGGAATAATTTCCAAATTAAAAATTCATATCCTGTTACCTTTGTATTACTATATATTGTGTCTTGTATCTCTAGAGTAATTCCTTATAATTAAGGGAGAAAATTATGGCATTGTGAGAATTTCGTGAGTCTTGGCCTCTATATGCCCTCTGCTTGATGGCATCTATGTGGGCTATTGGAATTAAAATTAGTGTCAGTGATTCCATTATAAATTTCTCTATTTTATTAAGTTATCTGGACCTTGCTCACCAAATCTCCTAGGCAGCCTCAGTGTAGGAGCACAGCTAATGGTAGAACTTTATCACACTGAGCAGCTTGGATATTTTATACTGTGGAAATGCAAAATGAATAAGTTGTATTTTTATTAGAAAAATCCATAGATACTACCATGTGCAAGTCAGACGATTATGGGAATTAATGATAGAAAAAGAACATTTTGCCACCTGTTGTGCAGACACCTGAATCTTTAAGGACTGAAATCTTTACTTGGTGTGCACAAGCCAAAGAGTTATGGTTTCATTTTTGCTCGTCTCTTACTTAGAGAAAAAGAGAAAATTCTCTCCCTCCCACATTCAACCAGTTAATTTTACACCACAGAGTTTATTAATATTCAGTAATATGTCTAGGTTTGAATAGATAAAAATAGCCAAGCTGTTTCATTTAGAAACAGATTTCTGTAAGCACAAGCTTATTTTCCCCACTGGTGCAAGTGTAATTGTCACTTTCTGTGGAGAGAGGATCGTTTTCCTACCAGTGATGAGCATGTGGGTTGGCCATGACCATTTTCATTCACTTATTTTGTTTTGTGAAAGGCTGCATCCTTTTGTGCTTCTGCCTGTCAGCATCTTTGTCTGTTTCTCTTTCTACTGCACTTTTACCTCCAAGCCACAGAATATTAAAGCAGGTTAAATATCTTTTCTATCTGTTAAGGGAAAAAGTCTCCTCTAGTAAAAGATGTAAAATTCCCATGTCATCCCAATGTTGCCATGATCTGCACATGATAGAGCCTCAGGTAGCTATTTAAATTTAAATTCATTAAAATAAGATAAATTAAATAATTCAGTTCTTCAGTTGCACTAACCATATTTTAAGGGCTCACTGGTTACCTGTGGCTACTGATTACTGTATTGAACAGCACAGAACACTTTCATCTTTTCAGAAAGTTCTATTGAATAAAAGGCTCAACTGAGTAAAATGCCATATAGAAAGATATGTCAAATTCCAGTTGGCTGTAACTATTATTTTTAATTAACTTATTTTTAAGAATTCTAATTGGGTATAACTAAAAGGATTTTGTTGTTGTCACATTGTTTTGTTTTTGTTTTCCAAATAGTTCACATTTTTTTCAATCTGTGAAAAACAAACGCTTGGATAGAAAACTAGAGAGTTATGATCCAAAATTTAGATAGTCCTGGGTTTAGTTCAGATGTCATCACTACCAGCTATACAGCCTCCTTTAATCTCTGAGTGCAGAAAGAATCTACACTCAGAGACAATTATGTTGCCTGCTCTGCTATTTTCATTTCAATAGGCAGGGATTGTGTTGTATTTATTTTTGTACCCACAGCGTTTAGAACAGTTACTGGTACATAGCAGGTGCTCAATAAATGTTTATCAAGCTAAACAGTGAGGTAATGTATATGGATCCTCTTTGTAGCTTCAACCTGTTCTTTAATCTATCAGCATATAACTAGATGGAGGAGTTTATTCATGAAAATTTGAGGAAAGGTGCCCTTGGCGATATGAAAGTTGGGGAGAAAAAAAGCTGCCTAAAGAGGATTTTTACAAGTTTTAAGAAAATTACAACAAAGATCTAGTAAATTTTTGAAAGTTTCTGAGGCAGGGTGATGTGGTTTAACTGTGTTGGCTGCACCTGGTTTCACAGCAAGAATAATAACCAGGTTTCATTTTATATGGGTTATAAGAGAGTAAATACGGATCATGTAAATTAGTTTCCTAGGAACTTTTAAACCATAATCTTCTCTCACTCTTTGCTCCCCACAGCCCTCACTACCTCAGGGTCTGTATTGCAGCCATAGTTTTAGGAGAGCTTAGAGAGAGTACAATAACCCTTTACACTGTAGAAGCCAGCTTTCCTTATATATATCATATACGTAGCCACTTTATGAACACCACAGAGCAAAGTGCTGCAGACCACCGACAGATATACACACCAGAGAACACCACAATCACAACTAACTGCTGAATAACCACTGATTAAAAAAAAGACTGGAGAGGCTTCCCTGGTGGCGCAGTGGTTAAGAGAGAGTCTGCCTGCTAATGCAGGGGACACGGGTTCGAGCCCTGGTCTGGGAGGATCCCACATGCCACGGAGCAACTAGGCCCGTGAGCCACAACTACTGAGCTTGCACGTCAGGAGCCTGTGCTCCACAATGGGAGAGGCCGCGATAGTGAGAGGCCCGTGCACCGCGATGAAGAGTGGCCCCCACTTGGCCACAACTAGAGAAAGCCCTTGCACAGAAATGAAGACCCAACACAGCAAAAAAATAAAATTAAAATAAATTAATAAACTCCTACCCCCAACATCTTCTTAAAAAAAAAAAAGTAATAGTCTCCTCAGCTGTAAACCAGGGACAATAGCGCCTACCTCATAAAAATCACTGCACTCAATAAAAAAAAAAAAAAATTCAGCCTTCTACTGGCGTTTGAAAAAAAAAAAAGAAAAAGACTGGAATCTACCAAAAAAAAGATATTCTATATCCAAAGACATAAAGAAGAAACAACCAGATGGTAGGAGGGGTATACCTGTGATATAATCAAACCCCCTACCAGCCAGGTGGGCAACCCACAAACTGGAGAATAATTATATTGCAGAGGTTCTCCCACAGGAGTGAGAGCTCTAAACCCCGCGACAGTCTCCCCAGCCTAGGGGTCTGGCATTGGGAGGAGGAGCCCCCAGAGCATTTGGCTTTGAAGGCCAGTGGGGCTTGAGTGTAGGAGCTCAGGACGAGGGGAAACAGAGACTCCACTCTTGGAGGATGCACACAAGGTTCCACATGCACCAGGTCCCAGGGCAAAAGCAGTGACTCCATAGGAACCTGGGCCACCTACCTGCTGGTCTTGGAGGGTCTCCTGGGGAGGCAGGGGGCAGCTATGGGAAAAAGGGAGAGGGCTCAAATCAGTAAAATTAGAAATGAAAAAGAAGTTACAACTGACATCACAGAAATACAAAAGATCATGAGAGACTACTGCAAGCAACTATATGCCAATAAAATGGACAACCCAGAAGAAATGGACAAATTCTTAGAAAGATACAATCTCTGAAGACTGAGCCAGGAAGAAATAGAAAATATGACAGACCAATCACAAGTACTGAGATTGAATCTGTGATTTTAAAACTCCCAACAAACAGAAGTCCAGGACCAGATGGCTTCACAGGCAAATTCTGTCAAACATTTAGAGAAGAATTAATACCTATTCTTCGGAAACTATTCCAAAAAGTTTCAGAGGAAGAACACTTCCAAACTCATTCTATGAGGCCACCATCACCCTGATATCAAAAGCAGAACAAAATACTGCACAAAAAAGAAAATGACAGGCCAATATCACATCAAGAGTCAGATTTTTGTTAAGCAGCTTCTAAATTAGTGGGGAAACAAACAAACCAGGCAGCCAGATGTATGGCAAGAAAATTCCAACTGAAGGAACACAGAAGTCAGGCTGTGTTCGCAGTTTGGAGGAAGGCTGGGTTACTCTGGGAAAACTTTCTGGGACTTCTCTGGTGGCACAGTGGTTAAGAATCCGCCTGCCAGTGCAGGGGACATGGGTTCGGGCCCTTGTCCGGGAAGATCCCACATGCCACGAAGCAACTAAGCCAGTGTGCCACAACTACTGAGCCCGAGTGCCACAACTACTGAAGCCCACGCACCTAGAGCCCATGCTCCACAATGAGAGAAACCACTGCAATTAAAAGCCTGCGCACCACAACGAAGAGTAGCCCCCATTGGCCGCAACTAGAGAAAGCCCGTGTGCAGCAAGGAAGAACCAAGGCGGCTAAAAATAAAATAAATAAATTTATTAAAAAAAACCAACTTTCTGGAAAGAAGGACTGAATGTTCAAAACCGATTAGCACCCTGACAGATTGAGAATGGGTTTGAGGATCTTTGTGGCCCGAGGACTAGGAGGATTATATTATTCCTTGCTTTTCTCTGTAAAGCAAGAGCCCAAATGTGCTGAGCTCCAGGGGTGAGTTGTCCAGGCACATGGCCCAGCCTCGACTCTTATTTTTACTTCACAGAAGGATGAAAGTCTGTTCTCTACATTCCCCTAGCACAGGAGAACCTGGTTCAGGGCACTGCCATTCTTTACAGGCTACCTTTACTTAGGTTGTTTCACATATATTCATCTTCATTAGGTCATGTGTGATGAGCCTTCAGTCATTTGCACGTTTTACAAGAGTTCCATTTGTGTCTCAACATCCCACAAGATGTAACTGAAGTGGCAAAATGACCCGACTGTTTCTTTTCAAAGTGTGGCTTCTATATCTTTTCTTCTTCTTTTCTGAATTTAATGGGAGTGGTACATGTATGGGGAGGTCTTCCCTTTTTGTCTAATATTACTTTTATCTGTTATTGCTGATATACTCAAAATACCCTCTAAAGAAGGTGAAAAATATACTCTCCAAATGTTGATTTGATGAAGATCCAGTTCTGTAAATTTAATTTAAATAACCAGTTAATGTCATTCCAAATCTCTTTCCTGTAACTTTCTTTTTTCATCTCAGGATAGTGATAGTGATTCCAGATCTGAGGTCCATCAGGCTGTATGAAGCTCCTTTGCAGATACCTGGCAGCACTGCAAGCCTGCTTATTTCTGCGCTAGAACATTATACTTCCTTTGGCTCTTTAAAATGCATGGAAGTCTGGGTCCCTTTGGACTAATTGTGGCCATGGTCACATTAAGTGATTGGTCAGTCTCAAATTCTGAACACTGCCTCACCCTCCTTTCTCAAAACACATAGCAAGACAGCTCATCCTGGGAGACTGTATGATCAGGCAAAGGACACTGGAGGGACAGGGACTGCAGAAGCCTGAGTTCTAGTTGCCAGCAGCTAGCATGAATGCTTAGGAAGTCTCTTCATCCCTGTTTTCCTCAACTGCAAAATGATGCAGCTGGACTAGGTAATTGCAAAGGCTCTGCCAGCTCTGCCGACACTCCTTGAATCCGCAAGGTACGTGGAATGCTAAGGCAAATGACAGTAGGGAGGGCGGAACTCATAGCAACTACATCTCCTTACTGCAAATGTAAGAAAATTCTAAGCAGCAGACTTTAGACTTCTTAACTGATACTTCTCATCTGGTTTGGAAAGAAGCCAAAAAGCAAAAGATATCACAAGAAAGCACTTGCTCAAAAGTGTTCCTTTTAATGAATTCCTTTTAAAAAATGTCCTAAGGGTGTCTCAAATAAGAAATTTGTTCTTTTCCACCTCTCCTAATTCCAGGAAGCTTCTAGGCTCTTTGTGTTGCTGACAATTTGGTAAAGTATTTGACTGATTGTGTGAGATTAAGACTATTACAATATTATTTTCAGATACTCTTGTATTTGAAAATCTTTAGGCATTCTTAAATACAATTTTTAAATGCTAATTTTACATCTGTGTGTGTGTGTGCGTGTGTCTGTGTATGCGTGTATCCATGTCTTGGAATTTAGTGTATATCAACAGGAAAATGAATCAATTGCCAAAAAAAGTGAAATTTCAGAAGTTAATCCATTGTGTAAATTAGGCTCATTGGCATATCCTTTAGTCTCTTCCCCAAGGTTCCACAGCAAGCTTCTGTGTCATGTTGCTCCTCATCCTGGCATGCACTTCCCTCACTCCTCTGCCCCCGTCAACATATGAACCCAAGTTTAGAGCAGCAGGTCCTAGCCCACTTTCACAGCCTCTGGTGCTGACAGAATTCCTATAGAACCTTTGGTCTTTACACCATAAACTTTCATTCATTCAGTTAATCCAAAGAATATTTTATATACCTGACACTTTGCTAGGGAGTGAAGCTGTAACAATAAATAAGAGAGAAGTATTCATTAGATGAATAGGAGTTGACTGTTTTGTTACAATTATAAGAGTGCTACATACAAGAAGTCAGGGTGCCCCAAGAACAGAGAATGGGAACCTAACTTGTGGGTGAATGTGTGGAAGAAATGTCAGGGAAGAGCTCCTAGAGGAAATATGTCCTTAGACTTAAAGGAAGATGAGCAATTGTCCAGCTGAGGATGAAGTGGGGTGAGAGTGGGGAGGAGGATGAATCTCACAAAGTCTCATATAAACAGCAAAGTTAGCATTAAGCCTTCAGTTTCTAATCCCCTCAGCACCTCTGCCAGAAAAGATACCTCCTCAAGACACACTACAATTTTTCAAACACAGAACAGTCTTAGTTCACATACACAAAAGATTCCCCAAGTTAATAATAATTATCTCTAGGGATTGCCATTATGGATGATAATAATGTTCTTCTTTGTACCTTTCTATATTTTCCATATTCTTTATAATGATCATATATTACTCATAACTTTCAAAATAGTGAGTTTTATTTTTAAAGAAAAAAAGTCATGATGTACACAACCACATTGTGTGGTTGATTTAGAATGAAAAGACATTTTACATGTAAATTGATAGGCACAATGCCTGGGACAGCCTAGGTTCTCAAATGTTTGTTTCCTTTTTTCTTATTTATCTTCTAATCCTCAGTACTGGGCAAGGTGCCAAGCATATTGCTCAATAAATATTTGTTGAATGAATGCATAAGCAAAACCTCTAGCTAGAATTATGGGTATTGATTATGGGATGGTTGATCTACAAGGAGGCAAAAACTATACATATTTTAGGGCCAAGCAGCTCTTACTCACCCTGGCAATGACATGGAATTAAGAAAGACCTTCTGAGATCAAACTTTTGATATTGCACTAATTAATCTGGGACCCTAAACCACTGAAGTAACTAAAAACAGACAATTGTGATATCTGAATACTTTTTAAAGCAATTTAATATGAAGAATATTGTCTTTCATGAAAAGACTTCTGATCATGTTGCTCATATTACAAACTGAAATCTAACAGTATAAACCCTGGTTATTTTGCCTATATGGTATAATTATCCTATTTTAAATAATGGCTGTGGAAAGCCACTAGAAAGTCATAATTTGGGGGTTTCATACCCATTATTATTCAAGATGTATGTTTTGGCAAAATGTATTAGTTCTTGGCTTTAGAGACTGTGATCCAAAGGAGGGGGGCATAAAGGTTGACAAGAATCCCAAAGTCTTCACCTCTCTTTGACCCCAAGCCCATCCTAGGCTTTCATCAAAAGTACACAGATCTTTTTGTATGATGCTAATCAAGAATTTGCAGCATAATTTGCAGCATGAGTTGCTTTACTCTAGCAGAGGAAACTTCAGTTTGCTTCTTCCCTTCCTGGCTCCTTTCCCTTGGCCTAGGAGAATGAAAATAAAATTCACATGATCTGGGCTTCCCTGGTGGCACAGTGGTTGAGAGTCTGCCTGCCGATGCAGGGGACACGGATTCGTGCCCTGGTCTGGGAAGATCCCACATGCCGCGGAGCGGCTGGGCCCGTGAGCCATGGCCACTGAGCCTGCGCGCCCAGAGCCTGTGCTCCGCAATGGGAGAGGCCACAACGGTGAGAGGCCCGCGTACCGCAAAAAAATAAATAAATAAATAAATAAAAATTCACACGACCTTTACGGATTTCTTCTCTGCTCCACCTGAGTGTACTTCCTCTCAGGTTACCAACTGCCCAACAGACACATTGCTTCCATGAAAGATATTCCAACAACAACAACAAAAAGATATTCCATCAAGCAGTTCACTACTTCTTCCCAGTGTCCATCTTCTGGCTGTCCATATGGAAATGAACATTTTATCATGACCCTGTGACCTACACATCTCTCTATCTCACCCCATGCCATCTTTCCCAGGGAGTTAATCAAAATCAAATGATTTAAAAATTCTAACACTCTCAATTATAGGGCTAGCAGCAGCTGGGGTCTTTATTGAGTCCACATGCAGTTTCTAGTTCTTCTAGTTGAATAATTCAAAAAGACAGCTAATAATTTAAAAGCTCTTCTCCTCAAAAATACTATGGGTAGCAGAAAATCTGTGAACAGTATAGACTTGGTTTGGAAACCCCCACATACTGAAAGTTGGTTCAATTTTCTTAGTCCTAGAATATGTCTAATTTTACCTGCTTTTTGATTCTGTATGTAGGCTCAGAAAATTGAGTGCTATGAAAGACAATGAAAAATCTTACCTCTGCAAAGAATCCCACTAGAATAAAGGCTTGACTTAATGGCTAGTTCAAGAGTCAGTACTGTGGAAATTTGGGATCTAGTCATAGAATTTACAACAGCCATTAACATTTCTGGGCCTAAATTTTGCTTACATATAAAATGGAAAAAAAAAATAGTCTCCAGCCCCTCCCAGAGTCTTAATGAAATATCCTACGGCTTCAAACTAAGAACGTATTTGTCAAGTTTCTTTACTAACGTCAGAGTTGATGTTCAAACATGTGATTTTAAAGTTCTTATGTGAAATGTTGAGGTTATCTCTCTCTAAATTGCTATTGCAAAAGTATTATTGTTTAACTTATAACCCATGGCTAGAAGGTGATACAGACCTTGTAAACTGCACTGAGATTATTCTAGATGAAATTCATGTGGCAATCATGGACTCCTTTATTATCTGTCTCTATCTCACAAGTCACTTTGTACAGCTTTGCTCTAAGATGTACAAGTCCGCGTGATTTTTTTTTTTTTTAAGATGTTGGGGGTAGGAGTTTTAGTAATTTATTTATTATTTATTTTTGCTGTGTTGGGTCTTCGCCTCTGTACGAGGGCCCCCTCCAGTCGTGGCAAGCGGGGGCCACTCTTCATCGCGGTGCGCGGGCCTCCCACCATCGCGGCCCCTCTTGTTGTGGAGCACAGGCTCCAGACGCACAGGCTCAGCAGCCGTGGCCCACGGGCCCAGTTGCTCCACGGCACGTGGGATCCTCCCAGACCAGGGCCCAAACCCACGTCCCCCGCATCCGCAGGCAGACTCTCAACCACTGCGCCACCAGGGAAGCCCAGTCCACGTGATTTGAAGGAAAAATTCATTTGGAGCAGAGGAAAAATGAAGTCAAATGTATAACTGCTACCTCAAACATTAAAGAGATGTCCTCCTAGATTCGTTAGAATATTTTGTGTCCTCCTACCCACCTCCTCCATTCTCTCCAGGACTCAAAAATTTGTCTATAGTGAGATTAAAATCTTCCAATTTGTATATTAAAGTTTCTTCAATTACAAAAGAGAGAGAGAGAGAGGAATCAATGGGGGAGGACAAATGGAATGACAGTACCTTGGTGCAGTAGTTGCTAATTCAAACCATACTAATTGGCAGCACATTGGGGCATCTCTCACCGTGCAGACAGGAGAACTCAACCAGGAAACTCAGAACAAAAGGCTATGATTCTTTCAACATTTTGGCACTTTCTTGAATGAATTACATACCCCACCTTCTCTATGAATTCAACAAGGCTAAAGCTAAGCTCCTCATCTTGACAGCTAACCCAAGGGGAATATGAACCCACTCTGAATTGTGGATGGGCCCTTGGGATGCTGCCTTTTCAGAGTCTTTATTTGCCCAAGCTCCCCATGCAGTATCAACCACTGTAGCCAAGGCAAATTTCCTGGGACCTTTGATGTCTTGCCCAGAACCTAACCTGAGGTTGCAGCATGTTCTTTCAAATATTTTTGCTGAAGAGATCTCATTCTACTTCCCCAAAAGTACACTTCTTCTGATTCATCAGATCAGTGTTTCCAACAACCTGACCCTTGTACGATCCAAAGATTATCAAGAGGTTTGTAACTTCTTCATTGATTTCTTGTGTTTTCCTGTTTTTGAATTCGAGGAAAGCTGACTCTGGATGATCACAAAATCAACCAAACAACTAAAACCACTGTACCCAACAGTTAATTTTGCACTTCTCTCAAAGCAGGCATAATTGGGTGGAACAATGGAAGGTTCTGGGTAACTCACTATAGGTTGGACTTTCAAAGGTAAATGTAATAATTGATTTTTGGCCATCACTTCTTGGAGATTTTCAGGAGAGACAGTTATGCTCCTAAAAGTCTATATGCTTGCCTTTTATTTTTTCTAACTTACTAAACTCTTGTTCTGGTCACCCAGTCACCGTTATTAGAAAGACAGTGGTTTTCAGACTGTGCCCTAGGGGTCTAAGAAGGTGTCTCAGGGGCTATTGCAGGGCCGGAGGGAGGCTAAGTGAGTGAGGAAACAGACCACCTTATTTCTGCCACCAGAATATTTATTGTTTGTTTTAAAAATGGAATTCTGGGTAAAAGTTTGGAGAAAGGAGTTCTTTAATTAGAATGAGTTTGAAGATCTCTAAACTGAGTATCCAAAAATCTATGTATACTTGGACACAGCCCCTGAAATTCTAAGTGATATAGTAATAGGGAACAAAATTGGTGTGATTATGTTCCTCTTGGTTAAGTTCTATGAGCATTAGAAAGGATTCAGTACAGAAGGAAAAAATCTGTGCTTGTTCATTTAGTCATTCATCCCACTAATATTTATTGAAAATTAGATTTGTGCCAGGCCCTGGAAAAACTGTCCTACTTTTGTGAGATACCATTGTTTTACCTGTAGTTCTAGTGAAGAGATCTTTAACAAGTCCAAATAACACAATTTTTAAAGTGATTACCATATATTCTCTTTTTTATAAATCAAGTCTTCAACTTGCAAGGTATTATTATCTGCTTGCTTCAGATAAGGAAAGTAAACCTCAGAGAGATTAAGCAATTTCTTCACAGTCACTAACACAGTAAATAGTCTTTCTACTCTCTCCTGGTCCTCTCCAGCTTGTCATTTCACACAGGGCACACTATTTCTGAGCTCAGTAGAATCACATATAAAATGTAGATAATATTTTCTTTCCCATCTCATATGAAAGCAAAGATTAAAATGAGCTAATGTGTTTTCAAGGTTAAAAAAACAGAAACAAAAAGTATACTGATGTTAGGTGATGGATTATTTTTATTGGACATTGTACCTGATTTTGCACTCTAGGCATTGCTAATTGGAAGGTCACAATTAATCATCACATAATTATGGATTAGGGCATGGCAACTGGAAAGACTACAAGTCAGGATAGTGCTTCTCAAGCTATCTAGAAGTAAAAAACAAAAAAACAGTTTTTAAAAATTCCCACTGCTTAATGTTGGGGGAGTTAGGATTTTCAAATTTCTGTACAGAGCTGTCCTTCAACCTATAAATATGAGCCTAAAATAAGCACTTGAAGGAAAGAGAGAATGGGAGAGGAGAAAAAGTTCTTCATACTTTGTACTCCATTCTCTCTAGTCTTGAGAAATATAAAAGGGACACTTTGTCCAATGGCAGTCATCCCATGTTTTATGCATCAGAAATGTCCCAATCAAGGAGGCCATTAAACCAATTTTTATAAAGCGGGCTTTATGCAGATTCATCAGAAAACTTCTCTAAAGGACTTAACGGAAATTGAGACGAAGTTGAAAGATTTGTGTTCTTCTCTGTAGAGTGGGAGGCTATATTAATGTTTGTTCTGATGTTACTGCTTTGTGCTTTTGCCTTGGAAGCCAACCCCATGTCTGGATATTGTAATGAACCAGGTGAATCTTTCTGGTGGGAGCTCCTGGCTGCATATTCCTGGCCAGGGGGCCACTCTTCCAATTCTGTTTTCTTGCTATTGCTCACAATAGTTTTCTTGCAACAACTCCCATATTTTAGTTCTCTTCTTTTTTCTACTATTTAGGATGTATCATAGATCCACAGTGGAGTGTCATACTTTGTCAAAAGGTGCCACTGACTGATGTGTGCAGAAAATACTCCCGAGTGAGACACTATAGGTCATGTACAAAGGGCAGCTTGGTAGCTGACACTTCAGAAAGTTCAAGGCTGTTTAGATGAAATGTGTATTTTTGGCTCCTGGTATTCTCCATTGCTGGGCAGAAGGTTATGTCATTGGCAAAGCCCATTAACAATTCCAGGGAAATAAAAATAGAATCTGGGTAATAAAATAAAGTCCAACCTTTTTTTCTTTTCCTTTGTGCTTAGTCTTGTTTCACTTGTTTATAGGGTGCTGCGTGCAGAGGCCTTGCACCTGGCCCTTCAGACTAGAGTTCCTAGCGTGAAATGGCTGCAGCCAACACTTCAGCATGGTGGACCATGTGCAGGGATGCTGCACCCAGCACTTTTATCTGGAGTGAAGTGACCAGCATAGCTGTACCTGACCCACAAGAACTCCACCCCCATAAGGACTCTATAAAACAGACCTGCCAAGGGCCCTTCAGGGAGAGTGTGTACTCTAGAGCACAGGCTTGAACCACTCCATTCTCTGATCAAAGAATAAAGCTCTCTTTTGCTTCTGAACAGTCTTGTTCTATTGGCATGAGCAACACAGGGCAGAAGACCCCTTATTGGGGACCAATTCAGGGAGTTCGGTAACAAATTTTTGGCAGCCCAGATGGTAATGACCATGGCCGTGCTGCCTATACCGACCTACTAGGCTTCAGACTCGCTCTGGCTCCAGCTGGAGGACAGTGGATGTTTTGGAGATTTGCATGGGAATGACTGCCTCTGATCTTGGGTACACTCTGACAGGGTAGAACGGTGGCAGCCTTCCACTGAATTCAGAGTGACTCTGCCCAACAACCTGATAGTCGGGAGCGGTACGCACACTGCATAGCCCCCAGAGTCATCTGGACTGTGCCCCCTTGAGGGAATCATACTGTGCCATCACTGGGGATTGGAGACTAAAACTCATGCCTGCCTGCCCATTGCCTCTGGCTGGCCTTTCCACCGTGCCAGGCGGCCCAGGGGTGATGGCAACTTGTGGGCAAGAAGAAGCCGAGGAAATCTTGCCCACTGTCTCACCAGTAGCGCTATCCTCCTGACCCCTGTACAAGGCAGTAGCAGCTGCACCATGGCTCTTTGCCCTCCTGCTGACTTCCAGGGGTCAACACTGGTCCCCACCAAGGGGTAGCAAGCCAAGGAAAGTAGGACCGAATCACTGTGACATATGTAAACCAGAGGAACACTGGAAGGGAGAATGCCTTCGCCACCCCTGGAGGGGGTTGGAAATGGCAGATCCTGGCCACTACCCTCAAAGGCAGATGGTCCAAATAGATGAACAATCATGGAGCCAGGGGTCTCCTAATCTGACACTCCAATTGACCCCCAAGGAGCCCTGGCTGACGCTGGACATAGGGGGAAAGCTTGTTGAATTCTTAGTCGACACTGGTGCCACTTACTCAGTTCTGAATACCAGATCAGGCAAACCCAGTCACAAGAGTGGTAAAATTATGGGGTTATCAGGGAAGGCCCAAGGATGGGCATTCATAGAGCCATTAGAATGCAAATTGGAAGAGCATACTCTCACCCATTCCTTCCTATACATTCCTGAATGCCCTGCATCCCTGTTAGGAAGAGACACCTTACATAAGTTGAGAACTACTATCCACCTAATGGGAGACAAATTGGAGATCGGCATCAGAAAAAAGGCACCAGATGATAATGTTAATGGCTGAGGACAAACCTCCCTGGACAGAGCAAGTTGACCTCCCCAGGCCCATGGACATGTGGGACAAACTGTAGAAGCCAGTCTCGTGATAGTCCAACTAAAACCTGGACATACATGGCCATCAGGAGAACTTGTTGGGCACTGCCCCTGTTATACAGGGCCTAACTGATCAAGGCTTTATTAAACCAGGCCAATCAGCCTGTAATACCCCAATTCTCCCCATAAAGAAACCCAGTGGGGAATACCGCATAATACAGGACCTCAGGGCAGTCAGTGAAGCTACCTGGGCTATATATACAGTTGTCCCTAATCCCTATACCCTGCTGGTCATGCTACCATCCACCAGGACCTGGTATCCTGTATTATTAGATTTAAAAGATGCCTTCTGTTCTTCTGTATTCCATTAGCCCCAGAGTCACAAGAAATTTTTGCTTTTGAAAAATTTGGCAGGAACCAAACACACGACAAAAACAACACTGCTGGACAGTGTTCCCCCAAGTGTTCAAAACTTCCCCCGCCATCTTTGAGGAAACTTTAGCTAAAGACACAAAAGTTATAAATCTGGAGAAGGGAATCCTCTTTCAGTATGTAGATGACATTCTGACCACCAGCCCTGCTAAGGAAGCCTCTGACAAAAACACTGTAACCACTCTGAACAACTTAGCTGATAAAGGATATGAGATGTCCAAGAAAAAGCCTCAAATATCACAAAATAGGGTGACCTATCCAGGCTTCATTCTCACAGAAGGCCAGAGAAGCCTACCTCAGGAGAAGAAAGTAGCCATTTGCAGCCTTGCCCCTCCTAAAACTAGAAGACAGCTTAGGCCAGGTTTTGCCCATCTGGATCTCTAACTATGCTAGACTTCTATATGAAAAGTTGAAAGGAAAGGACGATGATCCTTTTGAATGGAATTCAGAATGCGAAGGGACCTTTCAAGAATTGAAAAAGCAATTCTAACAATTAAAAAGCTCTTCCCTGGGCTTCCCTGGTGGCGCAGTGGTTGAGAGTCCGCCTGCCGATGCAGGGGACACGGGTTCGTGCCCCGGTCCGGGAAGATCCCACGTGCCGCGGAGCGGCTGGGCCCGTGAGCCATGGCCGCTGAGCCTGCGCGTCCAGAGCCTGTGCTCCGCAACGGGAGGGGCCGCAGCAGTGAGAGGCCCGCGTACCACAAAAAAAAAAAAAAAAAACCTCTTCCCTGAATTTGGCTGAAATTGGCTTACAAGCAACTACCAGTTTTCTTACCCCTGGCTTTGCCCTCTCTGGAACAAGTCAAAATTAGGTGAATCCCTTCTCTACATGACGCCCATTCACCCCAGGAAGTCTTTTTTTCTCCTGGCTTCTCCTTGTCTCTCCGGAAATGAGAGGCCGGAGTTGTTATTCCAACGTGTCACTAATAACTAAATAACAACATACATCTCATTAACCAATATAAGTCTCATTTTTCCACACTCTATGGTCCTTTCCCACTGCAAAATCCTAAAAGGCTGTAAGTTACTTCAAGTAGTCATTCAGGAAACATTACTGGCTGTCTATATGTGCCGGCTGCTGAACTAGGTTTTCTTGAAAAGAAGTGAGTTGCCCCTAATTGGAAACATTCAAGTAGAAACAAGATATGTTTGAATAAATAAATTGTCAAGTGTGTTTGAAAAGAAAAAAAAATGTTTTGTATGCCTGGTTGGGACAGAAGACTTCTAAGGTCTCCACCAAAACAAAGATTAAGTGATTTTATGAATAGATAGACAGACAGACAGACAATTTTTTCCTTGTGGATATGTTACTTTGTAATTAAGTCTTCTGAGTGTGAACCTATTGTCTCTTCATTATAAATGGGACCAGATAAATTATCTGGTCTTTACTGCCCCAAGGGAAAAAAAAAAAGAATTGAAAAAGCAATTACTTCAGGGCCAGGCCCTGCCCTGGGCCTCCCAGATTTAGCTAAACCCTTTAACCTTTTCATTCATGAAAGAAGGGGAATCATCCTTGGGATATTAGCTCAAAAACCAGGATCCCTTACTCTGGTGGTTGCTTATTTCTATAAACGATTAGATCAAACAATTAAGGGGTGGCCTCCTTGCCTACGGGCAGTAGCAGCTACTACAACCCTACTAAAAGAGGCTGAAAAGTTAACTTTGGGTCAGCCAATCACTATATGGACTCCACACCAGGTTCAGGCTTTAGTAAGTTCTAAGGGGACAGAATGGCTATCCCCTGGAAGGTGAATTCAAGTTCAGGCTATGTTTTTAGAGAACCCGGTGGCTACCATAAGAACTTGTCACATGCTAAATCCTGCCACCCTGCTACCCACAGAAATGGAGCTCCTGGATGGAGCATGATTGTATAGAAACCACAGACAGGATCTATTCCAGTTGCCCCAACCTAGGAAGTGAGCCTCTTCGAAACACTGATGAGGAATGGTTCACAGATGGGAACAGTTTTATGAGAAAGGGGAAAAGATTAGCGGAATATGCAGTGACCTCCCAGGGAAGATCTTAAAAGTTTATGAAGATTCCCAGTATGTGTATGCCATCCTATATGCACACAGCCTATTTGGAAAGAAAGAGGTATGCTTACTGCAGAGAATAAGCAGGTAAAAAATGGCTTAAACATATTGAGATCCCTAGAAGCAGTGCAGCTTCCAAAAAAAAGTGGTAGTGATTCAATGTAGGGGCCGAAAGGGTGGCCCTAGAACCAGTAAGTTGACAATTACCCTTCATACCTAAGAGGCCAGATCCAGCCAATTACTTCCTAGTCTACACAAAGGAAGAAATAGACAAAGCCCAGAAATAGGGCTTCAGTAGACCTCTAGGAGACCCTGAAGAGCTAGTTAATAAATATAGGCAATCCTTCTTTCCCCAAACTGCAGCTTGTCAAGCCATCAGGGAAGTTTGTCAAGGAACTCACTACAGGAAGGAACCCCTATATAATTGTTCAGTTGAGGTCATGGTAACTCCTGGCACGAAAAGCATTATCAATCAGTTAGTTGAGACATGCCCCATCTGTACAATGAACAACCCCAATACCAGACCCCCCCCCGAGGCCTCCACATAAGGTCCATCAGACTGGGAAAGACTGGCAGATTGATTTCACTGTCACACCAAGTGCACTGGGCAACTTCAGGTATCTCTTGGTGTTAGTGGATACATTTTCAGGGTGAGTAGAAGTGTTCCCCACTAGAAGTGAAATGGCAGCCAAAGTGGCTAAAGTATTACTAAAAAGAGATAATATCCAGGTTTGGGCTCCCAGGATCCCTACAAACTGATAATGGCCCAGCATTCGTGTGTCAAGTGACAAAAGGGATAACAAGTGCCTTGGGCTTAAAATGCACCTTGCACTCAGCCTGGAGACCCCAATTGTCCGGGAAAGTAGAGAGATCCAATCAGACCTTAAAATGAACCTTAGTCAAACTATGCCAGGAGACTCAAGAAAATCGGATTAAGTTACTCTCAAGTGCAGTTAGCCCCAAGGGATAAATTAAAGTTTAGTGCACTTGAATTTATGTGGTAGACCCATTTGCCAAGCCTGAGAGAAGGGACACCTTAACACCCTTGAAATGGAACAATTCGGTATGCCCTCCAGGTAGGAGAAAACATGAAAGCTTTCACAGAATATGGTAACCAGGTGCTGCCCACACCCACCAATTTGGCCCTCCACCCTTTCCAGCCAGGATACTTACTGGGTGAAGCTAAAAACCTGGAAAACAGGCAGCCCACAAGATCAGCTTACTCCTAGGTGGAACGGACCCCACTTGGTTATCCTAACCACCCCTTCTGCCCTGAAGTTTCAGGGGATCACTCCGGGGGCCCATCACACTCGAGTGAAGGGGGCCTCCCCCAGCCCCAACCTCCAGAGAGACAACCTGGGGCAATGGACCCCCTCCCCCCACCCCCCGCGACTACTTGTGTGAACCTCCCTCTGACCTGAAGCTTCTCTTCCGAAAAACAACAAAAATGTGACCAGGGATACTCAGGAAGGGTGGAACTTCACTGACTGTTGGATCTGTCACACCCACCCTAAAACAGGAAAGGACTACTAACTGCAGGAAACACTGCACTCATAGGGGTGCTAGTGACCTCGGCGGGGGGAACCATATATCACACTATCACCATAAAAAAGGTAACAGGCACTGTGGCAATGGTGGCCAGTGACACCGGCTTCGACTTCAAGCAATTCAGCCTAATTTGACTGAACAAACTCGCAGCTGGGTAAAACAGGCCCTCCCCGGCGTCACTTGGTTTTTTACCTTTCCTGGGTCCCTTAATGACCATTATTCTCTTGCTAATATTTGGGCCATGAGTAACTATAAAACTCCAAATGGCGGTGCTCAGGGACACAGAGTTGGGCTTGGGACTGGTGACAACGAAACATATCTAAAGGCAGCTGGCGAGAAGTTCTGCTCTTCTACCCAAGGTTATGATGGCTGACACCCCCAAATCAGCAGGACCCAATTACAGAAGATGGACCTTCGCCCCTCAGCACTCCTCAAGAGGGAGGCACAGGACAAAAGACAGAGGAGAGATTTGTCACTGACCAAGCCTATTAACAAATCCTGGGGAATAAAAATAGAAACTAGATAATAAAATAGGTTCTGGGCTTCCCTGGTGGCGCAGTGGTTGGGAGTCCGCCGGATGCAGGGGACGCGGGTTCGTGCCCCGGTCCGGGAGGATCCCACATGCCGCGGAGCGGCTGGGCCAGTGAGCCATGGCCGCTGAGCCTGCGCGTCCGGAGCCTGTGCTCCACAACGGGAGAGGCCACAACAGTGAGAAGCCCGCGTACCGCAAAAAAAAAAAAAAAAAAAGGTTCTAACCTTTTTTCTTTCCTCAGTGCTTCGTCTAGTTTCACTTGCTCATAGGGTGCCACGTGCAGAGGCCTCGCTTCCAGCGCTTCAGACCAGAGACCCTCTTGCGAAACGGCTGCACCTCACACTGCAGTTCAAGATGGCGGAGGCGGCTGTGCGCAGGCACGCTTTGCCCGCCCTGCGGTCTGGAGCGTGAGAAGCACCGCCCCTCGAGAGCTCAGCCCCCTCCCCGCTGCTGGCTTCCTGATAAAGCAGCCCCGCCCACGGCCTTCGAGCCGGGAGAGCAAATGCTCGAGGTTGAGTGCTTGCGCCTCTCCGTTCTCTGATCAAAGAATAAAGCTGTGCTTTGCTTCTGAACCGAACTGTCTCGTTCTATTGGAACGAGACACTGGGCAGGAGGACCATTGTTGGGGACCAACTCAGGAGGATGGGTAACAGTTACAGTCAGCAGGTTTAAGAAATATATTTGGGGAGCTTTCTAGACTGAATAATTTGAATGGTGAAAGCAGCAATTCTTTGTGAGCTGAAGGCTTGATGCAGTCTCTTAGGACCTGTCCTTTTAGAAGTAAAAGCGGATTCTTAGAGGCCACAGCCTGCCTTTCAGAGAGATATCAGCTTCTACTAGAAAAGAGTTCCTTTCTTACTACACATAAGTGGGTAGAAAGAGTAATTAGCACTGTCATTGGCTTGTTACTTATTTCTTCCCACTGCAGCATGTATTAGAATGGTTTTATTGCCATAGAAATTTTCTCTGACCGCCCTTCCTCAATGTTACTTGAAGATACAGTTCACAAGTGGGCCAAATAAGGAGTAGAAGCTAGAATAGAATCATAGGCTAGTTTCTTATACAGACACACATGAGCCAGGCTGAGGCTCCACCAGTACGGCTCAGGACAGCCCGTTCTGTTGTCTGTATCTGTTGTCTGTTCTGATTGGTTGGTGCCTGTGCCATTCCAGTTGTTCAGGGTTTTGAATACCAACTCTGGGTGCACAGTTACCCGCTGAAAGCTAAACCAGTGAAATACAAGACATAAATGGATGCAATGAGCTATCTTCAGAAATAACCCCAGAACGTTCCTGTAAATGTGGGCCTGAGAAAGTATGAAAACACCCAAATTCAAGGTGTAACAGAGGGGAACAGGCCTGGAATGTGACTGAAACTAAGAAAGCCCACCCCTAGAGAACCATATTTATAAACTGTGTCTAAATGATAATGAAACAGTGTTTGTCCAGGGTCCTAACTAAACAGTCTTTACTATGGCCACCTCCCTCTGAAGTTCATATGAGAAATATGCATCAAGGACAAGACCAGAACACATAGGCTTGCTTCTGTGAACTTGTATCCCAGATTCCAATGGGGTGACCTGGTGAACCAGGCTGAGGATGCGGAGGCCTCTCTCTGCTACATTTAATGAAGGTCTGTTTTGCCCATGTTCTTCTGAGCTTAGATTAATGCCTCTGACTTCTCAAGTGTACCATACTGACAGCAAGGAAAGGCGGTACAAAAGCCTGCCAAGGAAAAGGGAGGGCCAGTCTGCATCTCCTTAAGGGCTATGGGAGGCTGATCTATTTAAACTCCCCACCCCGTGCTCTCTCAGGGCAGTGTGGGCCACAGGCAGGAGCTGCTCCTGGTCATCTATTGTATCAGGTATGCAGAGGCAAGATGGACTCGCAAGAAAGAATATACTGGGGCAAAGAGACCGCAGTCTTAGTACAGTGGCTCAATAAAAGGCCTCTTGACACGTCCAGATGCTTGTGCACTGGGGTGTGGGGAGTGGTGAAGAAGGGGAATGAAACTGGAGGCCTGGAGCTCCCCTTACAGGCTAATTGCGTTTTACCCTGACTGAAAAAGGAACCTGGTGTTAGAAGGCTGGTGGCTCACAAAACTTAAAATAAAATGGTAAGAATCAGCAGTGTTCTGTCAGCACTATCCAGGAGAGAGAGAGATACTAAATTTAGTGAACAGAGCTGGGCACTTGAAAAGAAGTGAGGTCCAGGGCCTCCCTGGTGGCGCAGTGGTTGAGAGTCCGCCTGCCGATGCAGGGGATACGGGTTCGTGCCCCGGTCTGGGAGGATCCCATATGCCGCGGAGCGGCTGGGCCCGTGAGCCATGGCCGCTGGGCCTGCGCATCCGGAGCCTGTGCTCCGCAACGGGGGAGGCCACAACAGTGAGAGGCCCGCATACCGCAAAAAAAAAAAAAAAGAAAAAAAAAAGAAGTGAGGTCCAAAATCCTTAATGAGCCCTAAAATCCAAAAATCTCTGAAAATGGAAGCTGTTTTACAATTCCTTTGGCAACGAAATGTGGCCTGAGTAGATATAAGGTAATTTATAGCCTCCATTTATCTCAGCATGAATATATTTATGTTGTGTTATAGATACATTCATGTGTTTGATCATGAGCTGCTTCCCAACCCCACTAGCTAGGGGTGTTGTCATATACAGTAAATGAACTGTTTACTTCTCTAAAATCTTAAAAATTGTGAAATCTGAAATACATCTGGCCCCAATCAGCTAAGGGATTGGGGGTCTGTGTGTCATGATGCTGTATATGTGTGGGCCTCAATCCCAGCTGAGCTACTCACATGTCATGTGACTCGGAACAAGTGACTTACTGGCTTCACGGTTTGGTTTCTTCTTTAGTAAGATAAGGATATTACAAGTTCAGACATTAAATGAAGTTATACACAGTGCTCAGCACAAGGCCTGGAAAATGGTAAACATCTAATAATATTAGTGTTTATTATCTTAATTGATCTGAAAGACTACATACCTCACCTTTCTCTCATTCATGGTCACCAAGGAGTTATCTGCCTATCAGCTACCAGGCCCTCTGTTAGCAGGAAGGTGGAAGCTTGGATAATGAACCAGAGTTTTTGAGTCACTGATGATTTATTAAAAATCAATAATTTAACACTCTAATTCCAACCTTAATCTCTTGAATATCTAAAAAAATCAGATCAAACGAAAATCAGAGATAGCCTCACTTCTGAGATATACCTACAATACCTACAACCCTCCTGATTGCGAGCAGGTTTTAGTTAAACACACTCAACAGCACTTTGAAGTTGGGTAAATTGAGGCAAAGGAACTGAGAAAATAAATTTTTGTTTTGATATGAACATTTTAATTTTATGAGAGTCTTGGCTACTGGTTTGTTATTAGCTTATAATGTGACAAAAATCCAATAATCTGGAATAGAATTACCTGAAATGCTTGACATGGAATACTAGCTCTGTGAGAGGCTCTGTAAATAAAAATCTTCCCCCAAATTATTTTAAAATGAAACCCTTTTTTCAGTGAACATTTATTAACACTAGCAGAGTTAGTGTTAGATTGAGCACACATCGGAAAATACTGTTCTAAAGAGTATCAGCTTCTGGTATATTTTCCAGACAGATAGTTCTCAGCTATTGGGTAATTTCACGGGTGTTAAAATTTAACTTTTAAAAGGTAAAATCGTCATTCTCATACTGATAAATGAATACCTGTCAAAGATTTAATAAGAAATGAGAAGACATTAAAACTGATTCAAAGGAAACTCTGAAGAGCAGACACATATCTAGGTACTCAGCAATGCTAAAATTAATTTACTAATTGATGTAGAACTATTTAATATCTATATGGCAATGAAATATAGTTTGGAATTATCTTTTCTACAGGGAAGAAATAAATTATATATCTACTAGATATAATTCATTTGTATTTCTATAGAGAAGAATCATTTGCACTGCTCTCAGTTTTTCCAGTTTACAGGGTTGTGAAATAGCCTTGTCAAAGACAAGGAGAATATTCGTATAAAATCAGATAACCCCAGAGTGTCCAGTAGATAGATAACAATGAGCATTCCATTGAAAGGACACTGTGGTAGGCAGAATAATGCCCCCTGCCCCAGAGGCTCATGTCCTAATTCCTGGAACCTGTGAATATGTTATGTTATGTGGAAAGGAGGAATTAAGATTGCACAGAGACTTAAGTTTGCTAATCAGATGACTTTATATAAGAAAATTGTCCTGGGTTATCCAGGTGGGTCCAATTGAACTACAAGGTCCTTTAAAGTGGAAAAGGCAGGAGAGGAGGAGGTCATAGTCAGAGGTTTGAAGATACTAGGCTGCTGGCTTTGAAAAGAGAGGAAGAGGCTACAAGCTAAGAAATGCTGTGACCTCCAGAAGCTGGAAAAGGCAGATTCTCCTCTGGATCCTCCAGCCCTGCTGACACCGTGATTTTGGCCCAGTAACACCCTTTTTTTTTTCTTTAATTAAAAAAAAAAAGTTTATTTATTTATTTTTGGCTGCGTTGGGTCTTTGTTGCTGTGCATGGGCTTTCTCTAGTGGCAGCAAGCAGGGACTACTCTTCATTGCGGTGTGTGGGCTTCTCATGGCAGTGGCTTCTCTTGTTGTGGAGCATGGGCTCTAGGCACGTGGGCTTCAGTAGTTGTGGCTCACGGACTCAGTAGTTGTGGCTCGTGGGCTCTAGAGTGCAGGCTCAGTAGGCTCGAACCCATGTCCCCTGCATTGGCAGGTGGATTCTTAACCACTGCGCCACCAGGGAAGCCCCCCAGTAAGACCCATTTCTGACATCTGACCTCCAGAAGTGTAAGATGATAAATTTGTGTTGTTTTAATCCACTAGGTTTGGGGTGATTTATTACAATAGTAAGAGAAAACAAATAAAACACCTAGTAATCTCTGCCCATTTAAAAGTCTTTTACAAATTTTCCTAATAAGGGGAAGTACTGGACTTCATAACAAATGAATTTTTAAAACCCTATAAATGCCTCCTTCAGTGCATAGGAGTGCAAGTTAATATAAACAAAGATATTTAAAATCTATATCAAATAGGAAAATGACAAGTTCAGTAAAAAGACTTAATTCAAATTATTTGGATTAAATTATTAAAAATCTGGACATTTCTTCAAACTTTTAAGAGAAATGAGGTTTTATTGCTTTTGTTTGGAATCAAAGCCTGCCCCTCCTCCATGTCCTGCCCTGGAAGGAGACACTGCCAAACTTCAGGAGAAGGCTGAAGACAAAGTGCTTTAAAATGTAAAACAGAGAGGGGAGTTGGTGGTGGTGGTGGTGGAGGTGGTGATTGTGTGTGTGTGTGTGTGTGTGTTTCGGGCGGGGGTGGGGATGATTACTGGATAGGTCTCTCTGCAAAGAGCAGTAGGTAGGGAATAACACACCTTGTATGAAATTTGCTGAGCACTGCCCTAGAACTGCAGGCCACATGGAAACAGGGTATCTAGGCTCAAAGGAAGCAAAGGTTCTCCAACTTGCCACTCCCACTTTCCCTCCACGGTTGGCAGTTGGGGGATTCTGTAATTTCCTAGTGGCTTCAGAAAGCCTTTGATGTTAGTTGGTGGCGTTTATTTGTTTATCAACTCTAAAAGGCTGCCTGGGCAACCAATGGGACAGAGAGACACCTGAGGATGCTCTCTGACTTCTACCTGGGGGAAGAGACAGAAATAGCTGTCTGGGATCAACTGAAGCCAAAAATCTTCTTGGAGAGAAAATGGCTGTCACAGCCAGCCAACTTTCACCTGCTAGTCAATGTCAGGTGCTGAGTCCGGGACCAGACTATGTGAGACTTGAGAAACTGCAGAGAGATAGTGCAGGACAGATATGAGAAAGTGAGGCACTCCCTTTTCTTCTCTCCAGGGCAGTTAACCCCAAACTGGCTTGGAGAAGAAGAGAAAGAAGCAGTTGTGTAAACTGGACTGTTCGTGAGATAATAATTTTGAATTTGACTGGATAAGGGTAAGTATCTGAAAGTGACTGAATTAGTTTTCTGCCATCATCACAAATGGGGATTCGGAATCACAAGATTCATGAAACAAAGTTATGAATTGTACAAAGTTATAAAGTTATGAAACAAACTATGTTTTTAAAATACTGAGTTATGTGGACAGTTGTAATTGGGAAACATCATATGTTTCTACAGGATGAAGAAAGTAATCCAAGGGAGAAGTCAGGAGGAAAAATTATCCCAAGCGATCAAATGGAATTGAAGCCAATATCAAGAAGTTAATGTATAGAGAAAGTGACTCAGGAAGGGGTGATCGAATCTTCTGAAAGAGTAGCAGCAATTGCTACTCTCTCCTCAAACTCACCAACTCTTTGGCTGTTTTGCTGATCTTTTGGGAATGAATAATACAAGAGCCAAAGAAATCTGGAATGTATTGCTGGTGACTTTGAAGTCCAGGCTGCAGATTGAAGCGTTTGGAAGAGAAGAAGCCATTGGGGAAGTGAACCATTGGCCACAGAAATGGTTTTAAAGTGTTTTAGACCATGTCTTTTCATGTCAGAACATCTGAGCCTTGGCAAGGGATGAAGTCTAGCCCATGAGAATAGGAAAACTGTGTTTGACTGGAGAATTCCTAACCTGTTCAAAAGGGTTTAACCTGAAATATGAATGAGAATGAGAAAAAAAAAGTATAGATAAAGCTGTAAAATTTGGTGATTAACTGGTAGGACGTTGGAAAAACCATAACAAATTGTTCAGTTATTCTAACAAGAAAACATCAGGGAAGAGAATCAATAAGTAAATTTATGGCCCTGACTTACTCTGTACCCTAGTGCATAAAGAATGGGTACAAACTAATAGAACATTTAGTACTAAGTGGTAATGTGATTTCATGAACATGATTTGATGACATAGAGGGACGGGGCTTATGACTGTGATGTGTACTATGGAGTGTGATAACTAAGACTACTCCAGCTGGTGCAACCATGCTGGAAAGCAAAGTGACAGCTCTTAGATTTATGTTTTTTGAGAAGCCAGCAATTTGGATTTTGGATATACATCTCAGAGAGTCTTACACAGGTCCATAAGGATTTATTGCAGCTGTTTTAGTGGTGGTAGGGAATTGGAGGCAACCAAGGTGTCCATTGGAGGAAAGTAGATAATCAAAATGTGGTGGATGAATACCACAGAGCATCATACAGTCGTTAGAAACAACAGACTCGATATAGGTATAACAACCTGTATAGAACTAAAAATGTTGGTACTGAGTGAAAAAAAAAGAGAAATAGGATGGGATAGATAACACAATATCAATCATGTATTCAAATAATACATGAACATGAAAAAAATCATACACATTTTGAAAGTACACTTAGCAACACACACACACACACACAAATCCATTAAACATGTGAGAGCAATTGCTTTTGTGGGGAGGTTGGGGTATGGTGATTTAAAAAAAAACCTGGACAGACTAATAAGATAATATGTCATGAACTAATGGGTTCAAATTATACAGAAGAAGGTGGAGAAAGAGAGAGAGGGAGAGAGGGAGCTTTGATAGAAGGGAGGTAATAACATCTCTGCAGAGAATGAAGGACTCAATAACACTTGTAGAGAAATCCACGTCTGTCTGTGACCAAATCCTCTCTGATATTTTATCAATAACCTGCATAAAGATGCAAAGGGAAGAATGCTCATCAACTTTCTATGACACAAATCTGGGATAAATTGTCACTCTTTTGGATAATGAAAATCAGGGATAACATGTTGGGAGTAGCCAGAGAAATAGTAGCATCCAAGCTTAGGGCCACTATCTTCCTCTGATGGTGATGTATAAGATATTTTGTTGGAGAGAAAGAATCTGGGCTTATGATGCCAGCCTTCTAGAGAAAACAGGACTGTATTCCTGGGCCTATGGGCTATTGTTGACTCAGTGTTTGCCTACGGGCTATTATTGACTCAGGAAGATTCCTCCATGGGACATGAGATGCCCTGACACCCATAATTTTTTCTTCTCATGGGAAGCATTAGGAATTAGCATGATATTATTTTTAGCTATTTTTCTAAAGCAATGTTATTAATGAGCAGCATTTATTGAATTCTTATTGTGGGCCTGGTATCATTATAAATTATTTGCATCTATTTACTTCTTAATTTTAATTAAAAAATGTTTTAAATTTTATTGAAATATAGTTGCTTTACAATGTGTTAGTTTCAGGTGTACAGCAAAGGAATTCAGATATATATATATATATATATATATATATATATATATATATATATACTTACATACATATATACATATATTCTTTTTTTTAAATTTCTCTTACATTACAGATTATTACAAGATATTGAGTATAGTTCCCTGTGCTATACAGTAGGTCCTTGTTGGTTATCTAATTTATATATAGTAGTATATATATTTTAATCCCAAACTCCTGATTTATTTATTTACTTCTTTTAATTCTCATAATGACCCTGTGAAGTAGGTACTACAATTATCTCACCTTTATAGGTGAGGAATCTGATGATAAGTTAATAAACTTGTCCAAGGTCACACAGTGATAGGTGGTAGAACCGAAATTTATACACAGACTATCTAACTCCCAAATCCATTCTTTTCACCATTACACTAGGTGTCTGAGAGTCGGGCTACATATTGCACAAAGGACAGAACGTGTAATATTGGCAAATTCCCTATTAAAAGGGATTTTTGGCTTATAAACTCTGCTTGCTTGCTTTTTGTATCTCTGAAAGAGGAAAGAGAAACCTGCTCATGGTATTCCAAATTAGACAGGAGAGTAGTTATTGGATAGCATCATGCTACGCAAGGCCTGCCCTCTTTTGCCTCTGCCTCAGGTGGCCAAGGAAGCCAGGCAAGGCCAGGGGCCCAGAGCCTTTGTAGAAATGAAGAAACCTGCTTTCAGGCAGAGGGCAGAAAGCCTTATGAGTAATCACCGGGGATGGCTTGGCACTGCATTTGATGGGTCATAAAAGCACATAAAACCTTATGGTTTTCCTCTCTTAGTACCCTGAATTTCCATTTCATCATAATCCAAAGTATGTTCTTGCCCAGAGAGTGGAGACATTCTTAATTTTGCCTTAAAACACTTCTTCTTCAGATCTCAGCTATACGACATTTCTTCACTCAGTCAGGAAATTTCAGTCCTTCAGCATCTTTTTCTCCACCTGTTTTCTCTTCCCTCCCTTCCCCTCCCCTCCTCTCCCCTCCCCTCCTCTTCTCTTCTCTTTTGTATTTCCTTCACTTGTGTATTTATCTGACATCCCCACTACTTTTCAAATTTCTTGAGGAGAGGTATTATGTTTTTCTCACCTTTTCCATTCCTCACTTGCCAATCTAACAGTGTTTTGTCTATAGCGTTTCATGATAAATATTTGGTGAGTTAATGTATGTATATGTGTATGTATTTATTAGCTGTGGTTCCTAATTTGCTCCTTATTAAAAACACCTAGTCATTGCCTCTGGCTATCATCTGGTGTTATTTTATAACTCTGTCTGTCCTGATTTCCACCCTCTAGAAAATGCAACTAAAGAGGTCTGTTGTGTAAGACTGCAAATGAGTCCTCCTCTCAATGTGACTTATCTACTGCTCAAAATATCACACTTTCCCTTTTCCTTCTCTTTCCCCATCCTTTTTCTCTCTCTCTTTTTAATTTGGTATACTCTTCAATTTCAATTTGGTATACTCTTCAAATAGTTTTTTCACAAAAAAAGAAATATTTGATAAAATGAATAAAATATAATGATTAACTTTAGTAAGACAAGGCTATCAATAGCTTTAATAAGATATAGGCCTTTATATGAATTTATTGGATACATTATGTTTCTTCAACCCAGTGACTTAGGCTGGATTTGATTGATTTTTATTACCACTGAGATGTAATGTGGCCATCTTTTCCTTAGGGCAGGGATTGGGTAGGTTGGAGCTAAGTGTGCCTGGGGAGCTAACCTTGGCTTCTGAGTCTGGTTTATTGCCAGTTGGTAGAAACTTGAGAGTTTCTAGTTCTTTTCAATTTGATTACATAGTAAGGAGAAAAATGTACAAACTAGGCAGCTGAGAAATAATTTCCCTCAAATCATGTAATAAAAAACTCAAGAAGCATTTTGACTCCATTTGGCTGTCATAAAGCAGAGAAAATTAAGGGATATTTAAAGGTTTTCCATACGCCAACAGGAGCCAACTGCAATTTAGATGATCCTTACAAAAGGTATGCATTTTTTCTCTATAGAGTAGGTGTGAACTAACCTGCTTCACAATACAAAAATACTAGTGCTTTGAGTGGGATTCCAGATACTGTCATTTGTTAATCAATTTTGCAACGTCTTTACACTAAGCCAAGATATTATTTGAAATGGTCAGTAGTAAATGAATGACAGCTTTTTCCCACCACCTCTCCCTGTTTCTGAAGCTCCAATACTTGTGACATTTATCCAAAGATTCTCCACTTCTCCATCTTCCAAAAATGCATTTCTGTCTTCCTTCTGTCTCCTGGCCATACATATTGCAGATGCTCATCTTTCTGGAATATAATTAGGGCTAGACAGCTTCATGGAACATTCCCATCATCCCAGACTCATTCCCGCCCTGCATGTGCTCAACTTTTTCATGGGTCATTGCAAAATGTGGATTACATTTTGGTGTTACCTAATGAGTATATTCACCTAAGGAATATGACATCTACTACTTTATTGCATCAGCTTTTTATTCTGGGAGACCTACATAGGGTGATGAGGTTTGCCATGAAAAAAATGTGTGATAATGGTGTGGTTTTATCTCCAGTACTGTCTAGAATGCTTTGCCAATATCTGCAAGTTTCTCTGAAGACTTTTTTGTGTTTTCTGGGGTCTGTATTCTTCAGGCAGATTCCACATTGCTCACCTGATCTTCCAAGACCTCCTCTTCTCCTGGGAACATTTTCCAGCCGTCTCTCCCAGATAGATTTGGCCATGTGCTACGTTCTGGCCAACAGAATTTGGGTGAAAGGAATATGACCACTTCCATATTCTCTAAAACCTCTGGAGTGATCCTTTAAGCCAGTGTTCTCAACTGGTGGGTGAATTTGTGTCCCCACTCCACCCCAGGAACTTTGGGTAAATATGGAGACATTTTGGCTGTCACAACTGGACACTGCTACTGGCATCTAATGGGTAGAGGCCAGGGATACTACTAAGCATCTTACAACGCACAAGATAGCAAACAAAGAATGATCCAGCCCAAAATATCAATAAAGCTGAGGTTAGGAAGCCCTGCTTTAAGCTCTTACTTTGTCTTCTGCTTAGATACAGAATCCACAACAGGGTTCAGAGAAATTAAAAGTTGGCCAAGCCACCACATAGAAGGAGACTGGGGCTCTGAATCTCTGCACGATGGTCTTCACGAAATATACAGTTGGCCTGTGACTTGAGAAAGGAATAAAGTTTTCATTGTGTTATGTCATTCAGATTAGAGGGTTGTTTGTAAAACCATTTAAAAATCTTTGACTAATATTAACTCAAATCTTGGGCAAATGACTTAATCTCTCCTTGTCTTAATTTCCTCATCTTTTAAATAAAAAAAAATAATAGCACCTACTTCATTGGGCTTTTGTGTGGATTGAATGAGTTTGTATATGAAAACACTTAATTAGTGCCTACCTAATTGATTAACAATTATATCCATAAAAACCTATTTTTTCGGTGACCCATTCCTACAAAGAACTACTCAAAGGTCTGATAATGGCTGTGGTGCTAACCTTCTAAAAGAACTGTTTATGAAATGGGCTCATTCTGCATTTTAACCCAAGTGGGAGACTAAAGATAGAGATTTCTCTAGGTTGTAAGCTTCTCTAGATCGTGATGTCCAATAGAACTTTCTGCAATGATGGCAACGTTCTATGTTCTGTACAGTGTGGTAGGCACAAGCCACATGTAGCTCTTGGACACTTAAAATATGGTTAGTATGACTGAAAAACTAAAATTTTAATTTGACTTGATTATAATTAATTTAAATTTAAATGGCCCTTGTGTCACTTGCTACTTTATTGGACAATGCAGCTCTAGAATACAAGTTCCATGAGACAAGGGAATTGTTCTGATTTGTTCATTGTTATATCCTCAGTGCTCAGAAATGTCCTGGGACCTAGTAGCTGCTCAATTAATATGTAGAGAATGAAGTTTAGTCCATGGGTAAGATGGTTTTTAGGGGATTCAGGTATCCACACAATGTAATAAAAGCAAAATTCGTACATATATCTGGGATAAACTGGTAAGTTTTTGTCCCCCGTGGGACAAAAAAGTGGGTTTCTTCACTGCTGTTTTGGATTCCTAGGGTCTCTCACAGGAGTATCAGTGCAGCTAAATAAAGCTATTCACCTTGACTTTACTGCTGCCTCATGTGCAAGCCCTACCTTCCCATGGACCAGTCCTGAGTTAGGTACTGGTCCATGGGAACCAATACTTAAGAATCTAGGACTCTTTTAACTTTTTTCTTTCCCTGGGTAAACACCCTCACTTCAGTACCTAGAATTCAGTACCTAGAATCTAGGACTCTTTTAAATTTTTTCTTTCCCTGGGTAAACACCCCCACTTCCTCTACCCCAGGATTTCCAACATTACCATTGACATTTTAGGTCAGATAATTTTGTGTATTGTAGAAGTATCTCTGGCCTCTACCCACTGGATGCCTGTAGGATGGCCTTCTCCCAGCTGATGACTAAAAGTGTCTCTAGACATCGTCAAATATTGCCTGGGGGGCAAAATTGCTCCCCTGGTTGACAACCACTGCTCTATTCCAAGAGAAGGACCATGGCGTTTAAGAGAGAGAATCCCAAAGAGAAGGCCGGTTGTTCATTTCACCAGGAAACCTTGCTTTGGATGAGCTTGCCAACCAAAATCTCTGAGAGGCTGGTTTTGTTTGAGGTAGTGCTCCCAGGTTATGTAATTTTAGCATAGACATAAATACTCTTTCTAATAGTGATAACAAGAATGGACATTTAGTGGTTGTCAGGAACTAGAAGGAAAGAGAAGGTGTAAGTAATGCTTACTAAAAGAGCTGAAGAAAGAATAGCTACAGAACTAGAAAGCCACAAAACAGAAGCAGAAAAACCACTAACGCAGTAACAAAAAAAGCTGAACAATGGGGTGTGAAAAAAAGCCAGGGTCTTTTTCCTCTGCCATCTGTGTTGTTGTCTGTTTTTAATGCCGATGTCATAGTGAGACCTCCATAGGTCAGAGAACTCACACTGAATAAGGAATCAGCACCGAAGAAATCCTTTGAAGCATGTTGAGTTGCTGCTGCCAAAGAGCCAACTGCTTGCCTACTGTGGGCAGGAGCCCACAGAGCCTCAGAGGCATGTGTGTGCAAAGCAAATGCTGACTTTTTGTGGGTTTGAAAGCTTCCAGGAACAAATTCTTTCATCCTTTTGTTCTAGGCCACTTGCCAACAGCAACAAGCAATTTTAGTTCTTAAGAAAAATACACCTATTTCAGGTTGGCCTTTTAATCTTCAACCACGATCTACAGGACTGAAAAACATACTTCCACATGGTACTTCCTCCTCCTCCTCAAAGCTGACGGCTTTGAAACCCAAGGCTAGTAATGTCCCCTTTGATGGAAAATCCCTGGTAAGAAGAGGTCAGTCAGGACAGAGTGCATCAAAAAGGTTGACTAGAGTAAAGGAAATTTTAGACCCAGGACTAACAGGTGATAAGTTAGCCAGCCCCGCACTACCTGTCTACACCTACCTGGGTGCAGACCATTTGTTTTATTTACCTGAAACGCAAACCTAATGTGTTTAATTTGCAATCGGTTTTCACAGAAACAAGGAGAAAACACTCTGGATTTTACTGATGCTCATAATGCAGATTGTACCTTCAAGTCCAAATATGTAAGGAAATAGAACATCCCAGCCATCCCTCTCTGTTCCCATCATATCTGTGAAGGAAGAACTTGGAGGTAGAGGGAGAAGGAAATCGGGAAAATCAGGTAGAAAGCCATAAATTTATAAGTAAGTGTCTTCTTATTGAACACGATCTTTTATATCCTACCTGGGATGAGTCACAAGACAGTTGCTGATAAAACTTGAGAGAAGCCTTTACGTTTCAGCTTTGGTGGGTTCAGCTTGCTAGAATTACTGGCATATCAAGTCCTCAGAGAAAGCAGCACACAGAATTCATGTACCCTGGACTTGGCCCTCACCTCAGTCTCAAGCCCATCTTGGTTCCTAGTTGTGACCTTCCCAGACATCTGGCTACACCTGGCTCCTATTTTCCAACTGGGCTCTTGCTTTAAGCATTAGTCTTGACCAGCCCTATTACCACATCCAACCTTACCTATATAATACTCATTCCTCTATCTCTAGAAGTTCTCTTGTGGTGGAAGAGGCAGTGATCAAGTGTAGATGAAGCAGGGAAAAGCTCATAACTTTATCATTCAACAAATATTTATTTTCTACCCTGTGCCAGGAGCTAGGCCTTCAGTGGTTCATGAGGTCATCATCAGCTGAGCTTTAAGACACTTACACTTATTGCACTTGGGTTCCACTTAATACCACACGCAGGTAACATGTACTGAGCCCTCACTCCATGCCAGGCACTGTGCAAAAACCTTCATCTTATGAAATACCCGATGCAGCCATGTAAGGATTAAATTTGCCAGTTGTGGGCTTCCCTGGTGGTGCAGTGGTTGAGAATCTGCCTGCCAATTCAGGGGACACGGGTTCGATCCCTGGTCCGGGAGGATCCCACATGTCGTGGAGCAACTAAACCCATGCGCCACAACTGCTGAGCCTGCGCTCTAGAGCCCTCGAGCCACAACTACTGCATGCCTAGAGCCCGTGCTCTGCAACAGGAGAAGCCACCGCAATGAGAAGCTCGCACACCACAACAAAGAGTAACGCCTGCTTGCCGCAACTAGAGAAAGCCCGCTTGCAGCAACGAAGACCCAATGCAACCCAAAATAAATAAATTAATTAATTAAAAAAAAATTGTCAGTTGTATTTTGTAAGTTGAAACTCAAGTAGAGGTTGAGAAACAGCTCATAGAGCCAGTAATGGCTGAAGCCAGGATTTTACCCAAGCTCTAACTCTTGCCCCAATGCTCTTAATTTCTGTGCTGCGTTCTGCTGGCTTGGAGTCACAGATCTTTGCACATTGCCACACTTAAATGTTTGTAGAATTGGACTGTTTGTTTAGGGAAGTGCTGTAGGGTTAGCCTTGTGAGTGAAGAGAAAGTGGTGACATAGGTGATGAAAATATGATTAATTACACATGGTCTGAAATTCTGCTTTGGGATTTTCTGTGAGAGGTGACTAATTACTCTTTTTTTCAGTTCTCTTTCAAAGAGTGCATGACTCTGGAGTATTGACGAAGGTTCACATTCAGGCCTGAACATCTTAATAAGAAATGGTTTTATCAGTCTTTTCTTCCCCTCTGGAGATAAACAAACATCCTAAGAGAAGGAGATTTTGATGAGTGTTTAGAATGCTTTGAGGGCCAATGAGTCTCCCAGTGCCATTTGAACCCTAGGGCTGGATCTAGGAGTGTTATATGGGTATTTCACTTGAAATCAACTACTGTTGTGGGACTTTACCTTTGGCAAGTTATTTATCTCGGATCATAGCGTGTCCCCTGGCCATTACTCAGCATTTCTGGAAAACTCTCCACCCATCTGAGTTTGCAATAATCTTCTTGTTTGGCTGAATTGCAAGTCAAAACAACATCACCCTCCCTGGTCCAATTTGTTTTTCTTAGCATGGTGGAATCAGTCCCCACCGATTTCACACAGGGGATTTGGAGGACTGTGGTTATAGTTTTCCAAGTTATACTAGGGTCTATGATAGGGAATCTGCTTTCTCCCCATGTTGGGAATTCTCTACTGTCAAGGGAAAGCACATCCCAGTAAGGCAAAGATTTGGCAATTGGTTTCAAAGACACAGCCATTTTATTGCTCAGGTCTGCAAAAATAAGCATGGTGTCTTCTGGGACAGTGCCCTTGTAATTCAGCTATTGTTTAAACTCCAAAGCCCTAGGAGTTCTGTTTGGTTTGTGGCTCAGCACCAACACAGTTGCTGTCAATCCCCAGGCAGACACAACTCTGTCTGGTTGGCAGGACAAAGCCCATTTTCAATGGGAAAAAGGATAGTTTCATTGTTTGAGACAGTGAAGCTCCATAAGAGAAAGAAAGTGTTAATTTCAGACCTATAAGTTGCTTTCTCTCCTGAGCAGACCCAAGCATAGAAAAGGAGAGGCACCATAGTGAGAGAAACCATTTGTTTTGAGACTGAGAAGCATCTGCTTTTTTCCCATCCATAAAGAAGCAGGTGGCAGAAAGAATCAGATGTGGTCCAAGTGCTAAAAGAATTAAGAATTCTCCAAGGAAATAATTTCTAAGTCTGACAATCTTTCAAATAACCTATTCAAGAAATTTTACACCTTACCAATGAATTTTCTTTTTTGAAGGTTAGAACAACAATGACTGATATTTACATAGTGTTTATTCTGTGCCAGACACTAGTCTAAGTGCTTTTTTTTTTTTAACATATATTAAGTCCTTAAATTCTCACAGCAGCTCTATAAAGTGGGTGCTATTTTTATTTCCATTTTTAAAATGAGGCAACTAAGACACAGAGAGGATCAGTATCTTGCCCAAGTTTTCACAGTGAGCAAGGGCAGGGTAAGGAGTTAAATTCAAGCAGTCTAGATCCAGAGGCTAAAGATACTCCAAACACTTTTGAAACAGGAGGGAAGGTAGCAGGGCACAACCTCTAAAAGAATGACATAGCCCTTGAGGGTAGACATAAACTGGCTAGAACCAACTAGGTCCAAGATGGCGGAGGATTCAACTTCCAGTAAACCTTGAGCCTCATTATACACTTATTGTAATACATTAGCATCTAAATGACACACCCACCAGCGCCAGGACAGTTCTGATGCCAACCATCAAAGGTCAAAAAGTGGGTGGTGGGGCTTCTCTGGTGGTGCAGCGGTTAAGAATCCACCTGCCAATGCAGGGGACATGGGTTCAAGCCCTGGTTCTGGAAGATCCCACATGCCATAGAGCAACTAAGCCCGTGCGTCACAACTACTGAGCCCACATGCCACAACTACTGAAACCAGTGCGCCCAGAGCCTGTGCTTCACAACAAAGAGAAGCCACAATGAGAAACCCATGCACTGCAATGAAGAGTAGCCCCCAATGGCTGCAACTAGAGAAAGCCCACGTGCAGCAACGAAGACCCAACGCAGCCAAAAATAAATAAATAAAATAAATAAATTTATAAGGAAAAAAAAGTGGGCTGTGGCCCAGTTCCTGGAAATCTCTACCCCTTCCCCAAAATAGTTGGAATAATCCTCCCACTCGTTAGCCTATGAAATTACCCAGTCCATAAAAACTAACCACCCCATATTTCGGGGCCTCTCACCTTCTGAGATGGCCCACACTGTCTGTGGAGTGTGTTTCTCCCTTGGCTGCTCTCACTTTCCAAAATGATCTCATGCCCTGGGGCCACTCTTGGGAGGGACCTTTTGGGAGTGACCTAATTCTGTCTATGGAATGTGCATCTCTCTAAATAAATCCACTTCTTACCTATTACTTTGTCTCTCTCTGAATTTTTTCTGCACTGAGACACAAAGAACCTGAGCCTCAGTAAGTCCAGACACCAGGTGAGTGATTCTAATTAAAAGACCATGGGTGCAAGTCCCAATCTGGATTTTGGCTGGGTTCGAGTCCCGGCCCGTGGGTTCAAGTCCCAATCTGAGGTGCATGGTTTCAGTTTCACCAGAAAAAAGGGAAAATGTAAAAACAGGTAAAGTAGCATCAGTCATTTCTTTCCATTGATCTAGGTGACCATGCTTTATGAATGACAAGAACTAAGCCACAATGTCCCAACCAGCGCTAATACTCTGTGGCTCTGGAATCCAGTTCTCTCTCCCTTTATCCTTACTCCTGCCTCCCTGATCTGGCAGGCTACTTCACGTACCAGCCGGTATCAGTGGGCTGATTATGTCTGAAATGATGATGGGGAATGCGGTATATGTCCATTTGTAAGAAAAGTCATCATAGAGTGGAGCCCTCAGTCGGGGTTTCTTGGTGGGTTGGATCAAGTCACTTTCCCTTCAGATCTGTTACAGCAACCCACACATGGACTCTGGTTAGACAGTATGTCATTTTCCAGAACTCAGCACATGATTGCCAAATTTCTATTCAAAGGTGACATTTTATAAAACACCAGATGTTCTTTGGTGTCTGACTAAAGTTAAGTATAAAAACAGCCATGGATCCATAAAAATAGAACAATAATCTCCCCAGGAAAGTTTTCTGTCTCTGAGATCACTAATAATTAAGTTGCCCAATTCAGGAGGATGATTAGTGTTGCAAAGTGAAGATAATCAGCTGTAATGGAAAGAGATGCTAACTAACTGAGCTCATCCAGGTTAAAAAGTAAATCTTTGTCATTCATTTGTTTTATTTTGTGTTTCAGTATGTGACTCTGTTTTTCCTACTGACTACTTTAATAGTCTCTGTTTTATATTCATTACTTAATATTTTACATCATACGTTCGTGGTGATTGCTTCCAGTTCTAGGATCTCCAAGTCTGAGAGCTTGGACAGATGTTAGGACCACCTGGGCAATCATCTTGTTTTGTGAATGAAAAGGCTGAGACCCAACTAGGTGAAGGGACTTCTTAAGATTGTGTAGTGAGTGAAATGGTAAGAGATGATGTCCCACTGCTCTCGTGATGGCTAGAACTCAGCTTCCTCCAACCACAATTGGTGATGGGGCAGAGACAGGAGGGCAGGAGCTATTTGACACCGGCTTTCTCCCTTCTCCCCTTCTCTCCCGCTGGTAGGTTATCCTGTTACAAACACCAGCAACCATACTGATGACTTTGGAAGTAGAAGGGTGAGACAGGGTGGTGTATGGGTTTACTCATTGTAGAGTGACTGCCTCCAGATGCTGTCTGCCTCCTCGTGGTTTTCAGTCCTTAACTTCAGGGCATTTTTAACCTAATGCTTTTAGCCATTGGGATACCTGCACTATGTCTTCCTCAAGGACAGGAGATAGTTTGGGGGCTTACAATTATAAAGCCTTCACATTCTTGGTCACAGGTAAAATAAGTTTTTATTTTCTTTTCATCATTTTTGTTAAGAACAGCTTCTTTTTACTCAGAAGCAGTTAAGGGGTGTAAATGGCATCTAAAATTGCTTACATTCTGTAATGATTTTGTCCTAAGTAGGTTATAGTCACAAGGTGTATGTGTATATTTATTTATTCATATGTATATGTCTGTTTCTGAATCTGGGATACGAGTTTCTGAATCTAGAAAGGAAGTGGGGTGAGTTTTATTTTTATGTCTCAGAGTTTGAACTAGAGTTAGATTGAATTAAATGCTAATTGCAAAGGTTGAATTTAATAATGTACAACAGTCCATATGTCAATGTAGAGATTTGTGTTTCTTTGAAATCCTGTTCTTCTTTAACAACTCTTTCTTATGCATAGCTTGTAACTAGATATTAATTCCCCTAACTTGATATTTAATATGAAGTTAAACTTTTAAAGAAACATTTAATTTATATTCTTGGTTCATTGAGTCAGGGAAATACCATGGGTCAAACATATTCACAACTAAGGCAAACCCCTTGCTTGGTGGCAGCTGCTAAAGGAACACAACAAAAGAAAAATGGCACCTTTTTCTTTATGGAAAATATCACAAGATCCTTACTAGCTGAGTTTAATTTTCTTGGTTCTAAGTGGTGAAAACAAAACCTCTACGGGTTTCTTTGATCTGACCACGATCATGCAACAGAATGCCAAAGAGGAAACTGCAGGCTATTCTAGGTACCAATGTGTTCTATTTACCTAGTTCACTTCCCTTCTACTTGCAGAACTCAATTTGATCTCAACTTTACTGGCTTAGACATTTCCTCAGATAAATAACCCCAAAGTGGACTCTGAAGCATATTTGCCTCAAAATATTTGAGTACACTATTCTACGAACTCCTGTATCTAAGGGCTTCGGAGAAGAAGTAAAAAACATTCTGAAACATCCTAATGGGTTGGCAGAGGCCAGGAAAGGCAGCCCTGTTATGAAGAGTAGTTTCGCTGAGACTTCTGAAGGAAGGGAATGTTTTATTGTCCTAATTTCAACACAGTCAGTGAGAGGGGTGTCAGCTGGATGCCAGATAAAGAAATTAAACCTGTAATGGAAAAAACGCACCATCAGAAATCCAGCCACATCTATCCTAATGTTCATTTGAATTTTGTAAAACGGCTCTTACAAAGTAACCTGATAAATTTAACATTACATTCATTTCCACCTACTGCACCAGTGTGCTTGGGATTGGAATGCCCTTCAGCTCCACCAACCAGAGAAATAAGGGCATTCCTAACTTTATCCCATTCAAATGATTTGTGATCTGAGCCAGGAAGAAACCCAGATAGGAAAGCCAAGCCCAGCCCTCATTGGCTGCATTCTGCCTGCAGAAGACAGCTTAGCTTCTAAAGAAACTCCAAACAGCCAAGAGTAAAACTTGACAAAGGCCAGAGGGTTATCTCAGCAACCTTCACTTAGACCTGACTTGGAGGGTGTACCTAGATCAATATGTTTTAAATGGCTGAAATCATGTGAAATATATTCTCTGACCACAATGGAATAAAATTTGAAATCAATAATAGTAGGAAATTTGGGGAATTCATAAACATGTGGAAATTAAACAACCTATTCCTAAATAACCAATGGGTCAAACACTACTAAAATTAACTCAAGAAGAAACAGAAAATACGAACAGATCTATAACAAGTGATTGAGTTAATAATTTTAAAAACCTCTTAACAAAGAAAAACTCTGGACCAGATGAGTTCACTGGTGAGTTCTATCAAATGTTAAAAGAAAAATTAAAACCAAATCCTTCTCAAGCTCTTCCAAAATAATAGAAGAGGAGGAAATAGTTCTCAACTCATTCTGTGAGACCAGCATTACACTGATACCAAAACCAGACAAAGACTATTAAAAGAGAAAACTATAGAACAACATCCCTCATGAACATAGATGCAAAAATTCTAAACAGGGCTTCCCTGGTGGCGCAGTGGTTGAGAGTCCGCCTGCCGATGCAGGGGACACGTGTTCGTGCCCCGGTCCGGGAAAGATCCCACATGCCGCAGAGCAGCTGGGCCCGTGAGCCACGGCCGCTGAGCCTGCGCATCTGGAGCCTGTGCTCCACAACGGGAGAGGCCACAACAGTGAGAGGCCCGCATACCGCAAAAAAAAAAAAAAAAAAAAAAAATTCTAAACAAAATTTTAGCTATTTTACAAAAATATGTAAAAGGGATAATATAATATGAGGAAGTTATATTTATCCCATGAGTGTGTAGTGCTGGCTTAATATTCAAAAATCAATCAATGTAATTAACCATATTAACAAATTAGAAAATAAAAACAAACTATGCTGTAATAATTGGATACCTTTATGCAAAACAAAGCAAAAGAGGTTTGATCTATCTCACACCATGTGAAAACTTAACTCCAGATGGATCATAGACCTAAATGTAAAATCAAAGCTATAAAACATAGAATAAAATCTTTTGTACTTGGGTTAGGCAAAATTTTCTTCTGTCCAATACCAAAACCACTATCCATAAAAGAAAATAAAAATAAATTGGACTTAATGAAAAATTTTAAATTTCTACTCTTTAAAAAGCACTGTTAAGAGAATGAAAAGTCAAGCCACAGACTGGATGAAATATTTGCAAAGCATATATCTGAAAAAGGACTTGTAGGCAAAACATATAAATAATTCTCAAAAATCAATAATCTGAAAGCCAACTATCCAGTTTTTAAAAATGGGCAAAGTACTTGAACAGACACTTCCCTTCATCAAATAAGGCAGATGACAAGTAAGTATATGACAAGATACTCAGCACTGTTAGTCCTTAGGGAAATGCAAATAAAGTCACAAGGAGCTAACACCACCTATTAGAATGACTAAAATGAAAAAGAGTGACCACTGAGGGGAGTCTGGAGGAGAATGGACACATGTATATGTGTGGCTGAGTCATTTTGTTGTGTGCCTGAAACTATCACAACATTGTTCATTAGCTATACTCCAATATAAAATAAATAGTTAAAAAAAAAAGTAAAAGAGTGACCATATATAACATTGATGAGGATATGGAGAAACTGCTGGTGGGAATGTAAAAATGACAAAACTTCTTTGGCAAACAGTTTCACAGTTTCTCAAAATGTTAAAAATATATTTACTCTATGATCTAGCCTTTTCTTCTCTTAGGTATTTACATAAGAGAAACAAAAACCATGTCCACACAAAGAGATGTATACACATACTCATAGCAGCTATTTTTGTAGTAGCCCAAGCCTAGAAACGACACAATTATCTATCCACAGGTGAATAGATAAATTATGGTGTATCTATGCAACAGAATACCACTTAGCAATAAAAAGGAATGAACTATTGATACATGCAGCAACATGAAAGGATATTAAAATAATCCTTCTGAGTGAAAGAAGACACAAAAAAAGAGCACACATGATTCTATTTATATAAAATTCTAGAAAATGCATACTAATCTGTGGTGACAGGAAGCAAATCAGTTGTTTTTTGGTAACAGGGAGTGGATGGGAGTGTGGAAGACTGGAAGGAGGGACAACTAAGGACCACAAGGAAGATTTTGGGGGTGATGTATATGTCCACTTTCTTGATTTTGATGATGGTTTCATGGGTGTATATAACCTCATATATATAATATGCATATATATATATGTACTCAAAATTTATCAAACTGTATACTTTAAATATATGCAGCTTATTGTATGTCAATTATACCTCAAAACCAAAATTTTGTAAAGAACAGAGAATTATGACTATAGGTTGAAATTTTTTAAAAATTTAATTCAGTGATCAAAAAAATAAAAGTTGTGGTATTGTGACTAAACTCCCTTATTCCTCTCAGCATTAAGTAAAAATAAACAGCTTACCATGAAAGAGGCCAAATTTTAACTACTTTACATGTATCAGCCTTTTTAATACTCAAAACATCCCTGGGAGATCAATAACCCCATTATAGCATTTTATAGCTGGGGAACCTGAGACCTGGTTAGACTCCACCAAGAACTCACTGCTAAAACTAGCCAAGCCAGGATCTCAGTCCAGACTATCCTGCCCTCCTATGTTCACGCATGACCACCTCACTGTACTACCTCTCAGAAAAAACTCTCAGATGGTTGGGAACTGAGCTTACTGGCTTGAAATAGAAATATTAGGACTAGGAGAGAGACCTCCAGGGAGCCAGGGAGGAGGGCTGAATGGGGGGCAGAAAGAGTCCAGATCTGGCTGCACACGTGTCCTGCAAGGGCCCACCTGGCTCTGTGCCTGATACATCACCGCCCATGTCAAATGGCTTAGCCTAGACCTCGACTCTCTCCCTGGGTTGTGCAGGCTGACTGTTTCTGCCCCAGGCCAACCTTGAAGCTCAAGGCCATTTACCAGCTTTCACAAGAAATTCAATCACACTAAAAATAGCCAGAATTTTGTTTTTAGTTTTCACAAAGATCTGGGGGATTCGTGGGAAAGGGGCACACCTCCCAATGCACCGCATTTACTCAATCCCTTCACCTCAGGTAACACGAACTTCTCTAAGGCTCTCTCCCCTTCCCAACGAGTCTCCCATCACGCCTCATGTTTGTCCTGCAAGGCTTGGTCCCTGTCTTTTAAAAATTTTCTTTCTCTACTTAAAACCTAGACCATGGTTTTTAGCCTCGTCGCAAGCCCATCAAAGCCATTTCTGCCTTAGGAAACTCTCAGATCAGCTGCTGAGAAGATAAAGTTGTCAGCATATCCTAGTAGAAGCAGACTTCCTAAGGTGAATCTATGTGTAGCTGTTGGGACCATATCCGTAAGAAAGGCATAGCGAGTGGACAAGGACCTTCCTCCCGAACAGAACCTCAGCCCTTGGGTATTGAAGCGAAGGCCAAAGCTCAGTGCATCCCTCAGGAACCCCACGGAGATTTCCTCACACCAGTACTGGATGTCCCCTGGTGGCTAGTGGACTCATCTGCCTCAGTTTGTGTGGTTCTGTTTTGGGGGAGATTAAAAGGCTTGCACACTTCTCTCCCCACAAGCTTTGTACAGCTGCTTCACTTGGGCTTGCAAAACATAGTTATAAATGTGAAGGTAGCATTGGCAGCAGGGAAATTTATGCCTCAGGATCTCAGGTCTTCAAGGGTGGAAAAAGCAGAACTGGGATGATCCCAAACACCAGTCTGGATTGTCCCAGCCGCGCCCTCTCTACGATTGCATGTGGGAGGCCAAGGGCTAGAACAGGAGGAAGAGAAACACATGGGGCTTCTCTCCAATCGTTCGTGCAGTGTGAGGTACGGGGGTGAAGTGAAATCCCCTGTGGGACAGTGTTTGCCAAGCTTCTTATTTGTTAGGTCAACCCCTCACTCCAGCGATGACTAATATCCATTTTCAAATGTCAAGAAACAGGTCTTGAGAGAGAAGAAGGAAGGTACAGGCCACAGTGTCCCCTCCTACAAGAGGAGAGATGTGTGTACAGGACAGAGGGGTCAGTAGACATGTCATTTGATTAGCAATCACAACATTACAGAAAGGCCTGAATCAGTTGCCATTTCTTTTTTTTTTTGATGGATCATTTTACATAAAAAAACAGAGTTCGTGACTATCAGGTGATCTGACAACCTCACCCATATTTACTTTAATAGCTTCTTAGCAGGCATCACTGCTTCAGTCTGTTTTATTTTTTTTAACACCATTTGTTTTATTTGGCAATAGTGACTTTTTAAAAATAAATTTATTTATATTTTATTTATTTTTAGCTGCATTGGGTCTTCGTTGCTGCATGCGGGCTTTCTCCAGTTGCGGAGAGCGGGGGGCTACTTTTCTTTGCGGTGTGTGGGCTTCTCATTGCAGTGGCTTATCTTGTTGCAGAGCATGGGCTCCAGGCACGCGGGCTTCAGTAGTTCTGGAGCGCGGGCTCAGTAGCTGTGGCTCGTGTGAACTAGAGCGCAGGCTCCGTAGTTGTGTCACATGGTCTTAGCTGCTCTGTGGCATGTGGGATCCTCCCGGACCAGGAATCGAACCCGTGTCCCCCACATTGGCGGCAGATTCCCAACCGCTGCACCACCACGGAAGTCCCTACAGTCTGTTTTAAGCCCAGCAACCAGACAGATCCTTTTACAATGTAAATCAAATCATATCACTCCATTGATTGAAATCTTCCCATGGTGCCCCATCTTGCTCAGAGTAAAAACCAGAGTTCCCGAAGTGCTCTGCAAGTGTCCCTACAATGGTGGGACACCCCCTTACCTTTGACGTCCTCCCCTTCCTCTTCCTCCTCCTTCTTTCCATAGATTATGCAGATTCAAACCCTGGCTCTATTTTCTGTGTGTCTTTGGGTGAATAACTTAACCAATCTGTGTCTCATTTCCTCATCTGTAAAATGAAGCTAATAATCCTATCTTGCTCATAGTGTTGTTATGAGGACAAAACATTTAATATTTTAAAAGCCCATAAAATAGCCTGACATGTAGTTAGGACAATCCTATTACTCCCCTGCTCCAGCCATGCTGGCTTCAGTGATTTTCCTCAAATAAGCCAGGTTTGTGCCTGCCTGAGTGTCTTTGCAAATATTGCTTTCTCTGCATGGCCCTGGCTTCCATGGATACCAACCAGACTTCCCCTCATCGCCTTCAAGCCTTGCTTACCAGTATTTGGGATGAATCAAAAATTTAAAGATTCAAAGCAAAAGTAGACCAAAAAAAAAAAAAGAGCCAGTCAGGAAGAAATAAAATGAGTAGTGATCAAATGCAGGAAAGAAATAGAAGAAAAAGACAAAATTATCTCACAATGAAGACTCAGTTACGAGGTGGCTAAAGGTGAAGAGATTTTTTTTTTTTTTTTTTGCGGTACATGGGCCTCTCACTGTTGTGGCCTCTCCCCTTGAGGAGCACAGGCTCCGGATGCGCAGGCTCAGCGGCCATGGCTCATGGGCCCAGCCGCTCCGCGGCATGTGGTATCTTCCCAGACCGGGGCACGAACCTGTGTTCCCTCCATCGGCAGGCAGACTCTCAACCACTGCGCCACCAGGGAAGCCCCCTAGAGATTTAAAAAAAAATTTAACATGGAGCATTGAAGAAAGACTGGAAAATAATTAAGAGAATTAAACTGTGTGATAACTTTTTTTCCTAGAAAATCATGAGGACACCTAAAGTTATAAACTGGAGATGGATCAACACTGTCTAGCTTCGGATTTACCAAATTATTGTTTTAGATATTTCTGTCTGAGCACCCCAGACCAGCTTGTCACCATCCTTGGCTATCAGAAAACCTTTTGGCCAGTACCTCCATTCTGCTTCTTCCCCTTGTCCAGGCTGAACTGTCTTGTCTGGCCCTGTGGCCAGCCGGGAATCAGAGAGCCCTCACTCTCTGAGGCCAGGCTGAGATGCACCCATCACCAGGCTCCCCAGACTTTCCGAGCAGCCAGTCATGCCACATGCCTGGTTCCCCTACTCCCTGTCCATTCTCCTCCTTCCCTTCCATCTCCAGGGCTCCCTTTGACCCATTGCTTCTCCCAGCAATCACACTGCTTCTAATTCTGTTCAGCATGCTGGTGGTTATTACTTTCATTCTTTCATCAACAAGATTTATTTTAAGCAATAAGCGCCTACTTGTTTTCTTCCCCAGAGAATTCTAAACAACTTTATATATTTTTTCTCATTTCCAGAGAGCTCTAAACAATTATAAATGGAGACTTCCACGTGAGCACTGTTGGGGCCCAGGGCAGGCTGCTCCAAAATATGGCTCAATGGCATATTGATTATTTTGAATTTTAGTTATTTGAGAAGGAACCAGTGGGGAAAAAGTGATATTTAAAAACCCCATTCTGGCCCCTTTTTCCCTCTGAAAGCAGGAAATAAATCTCCCCTATGAAGGTATCCTCCCCATACCAGGAGGATAGAAAGCATCCTTATCACCAGAGTTAGGGAATTCAAGGCTAAGAAAGCTGTATAAGCAAGCTTTGTTACTTCTCCATTAGTTGGCTACCCCAAGCATAAGCCCATTTTTTTGTTAAATCTTCACCAATAATTGTTTCTTTGTCTAAAAATGGTATATAAACAGCCTGTTTGGTCACTTCGGGGGTTCCATTTCTATGAGACCTCTGTGCACTAATTCAATCAGTTTTTTCTCCTGTTAATCTGTCTTGTGTCAAGTGAATTATTAGGCCAGCCAAAAGGACTCAGAGGGGTGGGAGGAAATTTCCCCCTCCTCTACAATACAGTGGACTCTTGAACAACACGGGTTTGAACTACTCAGGTCCACTTATATGTGGATTTTTTTCAATAGTAAATACTACAGTCCTCTAAGTTGGTTGAATTCACGGATGTGGAAACACAGATGTGGAACATGGACTGTAAGACTATAAGTTATATGTGAATTCTTGACCATGTGAAGGGTCGGCGCCCCTAATCCCCTCCACTCCCGCCATTGTTCAAGGGTCAACTGTACTTTAAATAAACACCACCTATTCAGAGACAAAGGTCAGGGGAGAACTCTCCATACTCCAGTTTTGCTCCTGTGGGTGGTGGGACTACTGAAAAGGATATCTTCTAGGCAGTTTGGAAGATTGTAACTCCTCAACCATCCTGCCTTTGGCCATGCCTGTACTGCACTCCATGGCTCTGTGGGGCTGTGTAGGGAGGCCCGGTCCAAACTATAAAAGAAAAAGATATTTTCTCTCACTCCTGGCATGAACCCCCTCTACACTCTATCCTGGAGAAGTGAGACTTAAGTCTGGGAAACCCAAACTCGCTAAAGTGGAGTCAGAAATAAATAAGCTGTCAAAGAGATACAAAGAAATATCACATGACTGAAAAGTTTTCAAAATACTAAACATCTCAGAGTGGGGAAGGGGAACAAAAATATAAGAAGAACACAAAATCTCAAAACACATATGAAGATTTTGTTTGATGTCCTTTGAATTAGAGCTGGGAGAAGAGTGAAAAGGATGAAGTTATGGGCATCTCCCCCAGGAGCATCTTCAGTGGAGGGAGGAGGACTTAACAAACCTCAGGTGTTGACCAGTTTGTTTTTCTTTTTTTCTTTTCAGGAAACTTGCGGGCTGGAGTCCTCATCTAACAACTGCTCTCAGCACCTTCAAATGAGATCATTATTTTGCTGACAAGTTTTGGTGTGAAAAAGAGGTCTGTGAATTTGTCCCGGAATAGAAAGTGTCAATTTCACTGAGGTGCACTCTTGATTGCAGGGTTTTCCTGCAACCTGAAACAAAACCAACTTCCCCATTTTGCCACATCCCTCTTCTCTCTTCTCCTTTAACCAGAAGCACGCTGATGGGACCAGAGTGGAGAGGAAGTGAGCTGGCTCAGTGTTCCCACCCCAAATAGAACCCTACAGAGCATGGAATGACCTGCCCAGGATGGTCATCATCACCGCCCGCTGGCTCTGACCTATGGCAGAAGGAAGAAGGAATGAGAAGCATGGGGAGGGAGAGGGTTAAATTAAGAGACCAAACATAAAGAACATTCATGAATGTTTTTAAAGTTGGAGTTTACATGCACATTGATTCTATAAATACAAATTCTAGGGAAATCCTAAATTTGTTCATTTTCACAGTTTGAAGGCCGTATTGGTTATCATTTTTGTAGTTATGCAATATACCACTTCCCCTAGTTTCCCATTCAACTCCAATACTACTGCAGCCTGAATTTAAGATTTTACTACTTGAGTTTTGACTTTTGACATTAGATGTTTGTAAATATGAAATAAACTGCCTTTGAAAATCTAGAAGTGAATGGCTTTTAGTCTGTCAGCCACACTGAGAATATTAGGGTTTGGGGGCACTTCTGTATACCCACCCCACTCCCTTTAGCTTTTACTCTCTGCCCATGGACATACTTGCCCACCTCTACTCTCAACCTGCTGTGCCTGGATGAAACTTGGCTGCTGTTCACACATTCTATGGGGTGTAGGGGAAGAGTGGTTAAGACCACATTCTGAACACTGACTGACTGAGATCACAACGTGACTTTGGCACCTCTTGGCTGTGTGACTTTGGGCGAGTCACTTAATCTCTCTGTGCTGTATTTGCCTCCTATTTAATATAAGGGATAATTTATATTGGAAGGAATAAAATAAATGTTTGTGTATAAAGTGCTTGGAACAGAGTCTGGCAATGTTGCATGAATGTTAGATACTACTTTCCAATCCTAGAGTTCATATTATTCCTCCATGACCCCCTCCTGAGTTGCTCCTCTCTCTGATAATCTAAAACTTCCCTATTGCTTTTATTTATTTATTTTTCCAAAGAAGTCTTTATTTTGATTATTTAACAAAGTCACAATGAAAGCCAATATTTTAAAGAAATTATACTTTTTAAATAAGGTATATAAAAGATCACTTTTTAGTGTTTATAACCAACTTATATAAATAATAACATAAATCACAAAATATGTACTTCAAAATGTCACATCAGATAGCTAATGGAAAGCAATATACTGATTTAAGCGATAGTATCTAAATTATTTGGGCCTCCTATTGATTTCTTTTCAGAATTTCAAATGTTCCTTACAGCAAAATCAATATGGCACTTTACAAGACAGTTGGCCAAAAGTGAGGCCATTCTCTAGGCAGTACTTTCAGAAACATATCCATCCCATACCAATCTAGTTACTCGTATCAATTTGTTAATAGAGATATTAATTTGAAGAGTACAATGGACAACATATATTTGCAACTAAGTACAGGACATTCAGATATTTTGTACAACTAGTTGACAATGAAAAAAGGGTTCTATATCTGTTTTTCAGACTGAATTCCCAAGATGGTTTAGAGAATTTGAGAGATTAAGAGAGTGAAGACTCTGCTCTCATAAACGAGACCTCAACAGGTGAATTGGGATGGATATAGTTGCACTTGTCCAGTATGATATTTCAATATTGGAAGGTTATGGTTTATATCCAAAGAGCCAATTTTGATGAGAAATATAATGGAACACATTGTTGGGTATTGGGTATAGTTTTAATGGTACTATCAGAATTAAAAATTATATTTTATCCTAAATGATAAATTATGAAATATTTTATCCTAAGCATTCATTTTGCATCACCATTGAGATTCTTTCAATTTTATGTTTTCCTCTGTTGGAAATCCCTTAACATTTTTTTTCAAAAGACCAGAAATTAGAAATAATATAATCAAGAGAAAAATGTTTATGAAGTTAAATAATACCAAATAAGAAGATGTAGTTTCAGCAAGAGTAATGAGATAGGACATTCATTGACACCTGTTTTCTCCTGTTAATGAAATTATTTAAAATATTACTATGTACTTCACAAATAATTCAGAGAGATACATTTTGACAAAAAAGATATATATGCTTTTATGTTATGGATTCATAAGTACATTTCTGGTTATTTCTGTTTTTTTCTTAGGATTCTCTAAGACATATATGCTTTACCTAAATATACAATAGCATTGTATTCTATACATAATATAAAGTAATACTTCAGGAAGTTTGTTGTAAAAATAGCGGAAGAAATAATCCTCAAGAAACTTACAATTACATGGGGAAAATAAGAGAAATAACACTGTGGGACCAAATTTGAGAAGTGCCAAACTATGGTCACTGTGTTGGCCTGACTCACTATTGGCTCTGAATCTCTCCAACCCGTGCAAATAGAACACATTACTCTCCAACTAAATGTCCTATTTCAGATCTGAGGACCAATTCTGCCTTTAGGCAGATGGATTATAAAGATCTCCATATCTATAGCACATTTTTGGAAATACATTTTTTCTTTCGGCAACTCATTCTGCCAGATGCAGATCCCTAAGAAATACAGCTGGGGGCATGACCCAGCCAAATGCATATTCTTATCTTTGCCCCATCTTATCTTTGTATACGGGCTCCATAGATAGATAGGAACCTAAGCTTTCTTGCTGAAGTCTAGAACCTCAAGCAAGTTTACAGGAATTATCTCTACCCTGGGACCCTACCAGTCTTTCATTAAAATATGCCTTGTGAAGATTGAATCTCTCACTCTGTGGATCCCCTGAACTTTTATAATCCCCACACTCCTCCTTTGCAAAACCCAGCTGTGGAGTCAAACTATACCTTCTGTGTGAACAATGGCAGGCTGTCTATGTCCTCTCCTCTTGGAAGTAATTTTTTCATTTTAATGTACTAATTACATTCTATTGTTATTATTATTTAGGTGATGAACAATGTCAGTTAAGGAAAAGAAAACCAATAACCAAACATTGTTATTGACTATATGATTGATAATAATATGTTGTAAATATATGTGCACACAAAAATATGAAAATATCATTGAAAAATAATATCATAAAATGTTTATGTTAGTTTTGAAATTATTTTTTAGTCAAAATATTTACTTTTTTTTTTAAACTGGAATATCTTTCAGGTTTATACCAGAAAGTATAAACCCTTCCTCTCACCCTTATTTAGTATATAGCACTTAATCAAATTTTACAACACAACGTTTTGTTTTTTAAAGTTAATTTTAGCTTATTCAGTTATAATAATATCCACAATATAGATAAGAAAGATAGACTCAAATTTTTACCATTGATCTTCTATTCATGCTAGAAAACGTCATAAAGTTCATGGAAATGTCAGTAGTTATTCTCCTTTCAGAAACTTTGGTTAGAGTATCAGGAGTTTATTTGCTTATTTTTATTTTTATTTTTTAGTATATCTTAAAAGATAATAGCTTCTAAAAACAATCTTATTAGTGTAAATTTTTAAAAGTAATAATCAATATGTACCATAATGGGTATGTATCTCTCATTTCATATTTTATTTCTCTGTTATCCTTTTTTCCCTATTGCTTTTAATCTCTGATAACTCTCCTCTTTTCTGTGAAACCATTGTCTGGATGATGTACTTAATACATAGCATATTTTACCTTATTGTGTTATTCATTTTTCCTTATATCTGCTTCAGTTAGACTGAAGTCTTCAAGGACGGTGATGCTCTATTATACATGTTTGTATCTCCTGTGCCCTGAACAGTGCTTTGCACACATAGGTCCTCAAGTAATTTGTTGCTGGGACTAGTGAAAGCAGTGACAATGTAGAATTTGGAAAGAAGAGCATGACAGAAAAATAGGAAAACTCTACTTTGGGTATGTTGGCTCCTAGTCTAACACTAAAGATTCCAAATAATCTGTGCAAGCAAGAAGCTAGAATTTTCACCTTTTCTGGATTGGAGACCTGGGATGATCACAGTTTCCTTTGTGGACACCATGTGGGTTTTATTTGAAATGTCTCTACAAATGACATGGGGATTTTCATTAACCTCAGATTTGTCTGATAAGGTAAAGATGCTGACATGCTTTAGCCAATGCAGTTCTGATTCCAACTTAGCATTTCGCCCACAGTAGTCTGCAGAGCCCTCTGCAGAAAGCTTTGCAGGGCTTTGGCATGTGGGTTGCTCAGCACCTGGTCACCACACATGATTATCTAGAAGGCAGGGACTCTACATGAACCAGTGTGACTGGTGTTCCCACTGTGATTCTGATAATGAAATGGATGCACAAAGGTAAGTGCAGAGGGAGGGTGGAGAGAGAGGTGCATAGAGCTGGCTCTACATTCTCTCCTGTTTAGGGGGAAGAGTCTGCCTCTTCTGGCTTAGCTTAAAGGATATGGGTTTGTCCTGGGGTCAAGTTGATGGGAAGAGTTTGCTCTAGCTTTGAGCTCCATTCTTGGAAACTCATGACAAGATAATGTCTGTTGAATGAAGAATTAGTTGGTAAGTGAGTGAGTGAGTAACCTTAGGAAACTGAGGTTTCTCAATAAGATGTTTTTAAAAAAGAAAAAAGAAATCCAGGTTTGGTTCTAGGTCATCAGCTCGAAAATGTGAAAAGGACTACGTTGTTTTGTGTGTTTGTCCCATTGGCTCAGGTGTCTCCTGAGTTTTAGGATGAAATGGCATCATGAATTTATACAACCTTTCCACCCAGGGCTCTACACCTTATACAATACTCTGATCCATTTTTAGAGTTATCTAAGAGGCAAATGTTATCATGATACACTCACTCCTTCAATGGCTTTTTGCTGCACTCAGAACAAGTCCAACACCTTTACCGTGGCATGCCAAGGGCTCTCTTCCCTCTGCCTTTTCTTCCCATCTTGTCTCTTATTGCTCCTCCATTCAAAATTCAAAATTCCATTTCTTGTGCTCTGACTATGAAAAGCTGTCTGCTGTCCTCCAGTGTGCCAGATTCTCTCAAGCCCCCTCATACTTGCATAAATGGTTCCTTCACCAGGTATGCCCACTAGTCTTTTTTCCTTGGCCAACATCTACTCTTCCTCCAAGGATTAGTTCAAGAGTTTCCTCATGGATGAAGCTCCCTCTGATGCCCTTCTAAACAGAGTTAGGTGCTTTCTTTCCTATATTCTCCAGGCAACCTTTGCCAATTTCTATTGTAACAAACTTTCTGCCTCTCCAAACACACTGTGATCTAATTGAGAAAAAATATTCTATCAGTATTACCACCGAGCATAATTCTGGTAGAGAGCTATTGTTGTCCACAAATATAATTATGGAATTTAATATAGTATAATGGTTATTTTCTGGATGTTGAATTTAATCTTGCCTGACTTTGTATCATAGAACCTCCATTTTCTGAACTGTACCAGTTTTGTAACCTCTCTAAGCCTCAATTTCTCTGTCTGTAAAATGGAGTTAATAATCATGACTACCCATTAGTCTGTGTGAGCATTAAATAAAATGTTGACTGTAAATGTCACAGTGCCTTGAGCACAGTGTGCATTCCATATTGTAATGCAGGGACTTCCCTGGTGGTCCAGTGGGTAAGACTCCACACAGCGGCCCCGGGTTTAATCCCTGGTGAGGGAACTAGATCCCGCATACATACCTCAACTAAAAAAAAGATCCTGCATGCCACAACTAAGACATGGAGCAGACAAAATAAGTAAATAAATAAATATTAAAAAAATATATTGTAAGGCAGGCACAGCTGGGGATAGAATTTGTTTTTGTTCTCTCTGCTTCAACAAGTAAGGAGCTAGAAAAGCACTTGAACTCACTGATGCCAACATTTCTTAGAAAGAGGTTGAGATAGGAAATATTCTCTAGAGTCACTGTAGGTGGCTACCTTTAGAAGGTGACTGCCTCATTATCTGGGGAGGAAAAGATGGAATAAGACTCTCTGCTTTGACGCCCAGACCCTGGGCTAGAGGGGAGGAGAGGAAGGTGGGTCCCTGCGTCGGCAGACTTGAGCTAAACCTAACTCTGTGCTCTAGGTCTGACTTACGGCTAGAGTGGGCTGTGCCTAAAAAAGAGAGAAGAAGCACTGGTGGAAAGGTGCTGGAATAGAGAACGGGCCTTGCAACCGAGTGATGGCCTCACTTCTCCTTAGTTGTCAGTGCCTCACCATCCAGAGGTAATGCAGCTAAGTGGAAGGGTGCTGGCCTGGAATCGACTTTCCAGCCCAACATACTCTTATACTGGAACAAAATAGGGAGTAGGGAGTCCAAAGTCTTGGGTTGGCTCTCATTACTGGCAGGTAGAAGGATGGACTTGTTCATCAATTCTCTGGGTTGAACTGGGTTGTATTAGTTGCACAAGATACTTTGGAAATGATTAGGGCACCTTCACATTATGGTATTGCCATTAGTGGTTGAATGAATGGATGCTGTAAGGTGGGGTTGATTTCAAGCTCCCAAGTAGCATCCAAAATGGGGTGGATATACCACAGGGGTATGCAAAACTGTCCACTGAAGTGTGGGAAGAAAATATTAGAACTTCTGTTTGTGTGTGTGTGTGTGTGTGTGTGTGTGTATATATATATACACACACACACACACACACACACACACACATACATATGAGGGAAGTAGCTCTTTCCTATGATTTAGTGTACCGATTGACATGGGCTTCCCTCACTGAGCATGACAGTTAGATAGATAGTCACATGTCATAGACATACAGAGATATTCCAGGGGAAGAGTAGAATCTCATACCATGGGGGAACTGACAGGCATCTTCACTGATTTGCTTGCTTTCAGAGAATTGTATTGTATTGTAATTTATGTATTCTTGGCTAAGTGCATTTACAGCACATAGTGTTTGGTTTAACCTAGACAAAGCTCACAAAATGGAAAAATGGCTTAAAAAATATTTCTGCCAAAAAAACTCAAAACCAAAAAATAAACATTCTTCATCTTAAAGATAATACTAACAGTACAAGGAAACAGTAAAACGTGTCCAAAATGTTGCTTTTCTTATTTTTACTATAAACTTTCTGTCAACCGTGAAATGATGTAAAAACCATGATGACTTGAGCAGATCTGACAGTATGCTACATTGTAGATTTTTTTTTTTTTTTTTTTTCGGTACGCGGGCCTCTCACTGCTGTGGCCTCTCCCGCTGCGGAGCACAGGCTCTGGAGGCTCAGGCCCAGCGGCCATGGCTCACGGGCCCAGCCGCTCCGTGGCATGTGGGATCTTCCCGGACCGGGGCATGAACCCGTGTCCCCTGCATCAGTAGGTGGACTCTCAACCACTGCGCCACCAGGGAAGCCCTGTAGATATTTTTTGTAAAAGTAAATTCAGTATCTTCTTTCAAGGTAAAATATTTTAACAATGAGTGGGAAAATAATTGTTTTTCAAAAGAAACGTTCTGAAAAATGCTTTATGAAAATGCTTTTATTAATAAGTGACTTTTTACTGAAAATGATTAATGTAATCAGGCATTATTCTTTCTCTATATACCTACAAAATCTGAAAATAGAAATTTCTGAACTATTTTCAAAACCTCCCAAAAAGATTCAGTGTAGTTTTGACCCATTTGCTTAAAATATTTACTTGCAAGAATTAAAAACGTCTGCATAGTTTGTGATTTTATATATATATATGTATGTGTGTGTGTGTGTGTGTGTGTGTGTGTGTGTATATATTATTATATATATATACTCAAACTCTAGCAGCAAGGAAGAGTAAATGGAATTGAAACTGTTTCAATTTCTAGATGAATTGCTTCTTGTCCACCTTTGCTCTGGAGAATTATACCTACAGTTTGCAGCTGCAATGAATGTCAAATCTTCTGTGTCCCATTTACCTCCTACTTTCCTCGACATCCAACACCACATCCAAGCAGAATCCTGGGGAGGAGAGAATAAAATATATCAGTTAGGATTAGGTTTATCTGAGAATAACATGGACCAATTCTTCCCCTCCCCCTGAAACACACACAGAAAAATTATCTTAAAAAAGATAAAAGTGTCATTCTCTCTCAAGTAAAATAATTTCAGATATTAAGCCCAGAATGATGGCAACTTCAAAGTCATCAGAGAACCAGTCTTTCTCCAACCTTTTACTCCAAGATGCTTATGTGTTCTTATGTGTCAATATGGCTGCTGGAGCTCCAACCATCACATCAGCAAGATAGAGAAAGGACAGAGAAGGGCTTTTTGATCTTTAAGAACTTCTAAAATGTCACACAATACTTCCATTTATAATATATGGGCCATAATTAATCACATGGTTAGCTCTAACTGAAAGGGAGATTGAGTATATATATATATATATATATATATTTGCTATATTCCAAGAAAAAATATGGGTTTCTTAACACTAAAGTAGGGAAGAATGAATGTTAAAAGATAGCTAACAGTCTCTGTCATATGTCCCATTCCTCCTTTTAATTATTTCTTATTTTATAAAAATAGAAAAGCCTATCTCAATTATGTTAATGGGCTCCTTTTGTACTATGGAATCTAATTCCTTTCATTCCATTTCCCAAAGAATTTTGAGTTTGGGGTCCAGAAACCAAATTTCAGAAGGCTGTTCTCAATGCAGCTCATATCTTTGCTCCAATCCAAAAGCCAATGATTCTTCCAACCATTTTGTTTATTAATGATTCCACTCCCCCATTTTGCTATTAATAACCATAGAAACTGGTTAATCTCAAATATATTCAGATTCACAACATGCACTCAGATGGCTTAAATTTTAAGCAGTGTTACTCAAAGTGTGAATTATTATTTTTTTAAAGGAATGAAATTCTAGAGCCTATAACCACCAACCATCCAACAGTTCCAAATTTCTAGATATTAAGCCATTGTGAGATCCCAGCTACTCGATAATTGACCAAGTATCTCTTTATATGGATGTTTTGACCTCATTTTTTAAAAAAATGATACTTCATCTGGTCAAGTTCAAAATTTTGGAAAAATCACTTGGTATTTCAGGCTCTTCTGTAATGATTTTTTGAGCTATTTATAATGTCGGCCATCTTTAATTTGACACATATTAAGTCCACTTCTTTATTGTGGTTAATGTCTTAATTTATCCTCTTAGTATTTTTAGCATTATCTTAATATCATGGGCCTTCTTCTCAACAATTCTCAAAACTTCCAGAAGAAATCCTGATAATGGAGACCACATATGTATGAATAAATGTGTATTTCCTGTTTCAATCCCCACAGAAATATCTTTGTGCCAGGAAGAGACAGAGAGAGCATGGAGATTTCTAGGAAATCCCAATCCTAGGCTGTATTCAAGTGTTTCTCTCATCTGTAGTTTGTATACAACATTTTTGATGTGGCCAACTGATCAAAGAAAGTGACAGGGCTCTGTGCATGGTCTTTGCAAGATGCTTCTTAAAACCCACATTTTGATTTTGAAATAGTGGTTAAAATTAATTTACATAAATTAATGTTTGTATAAAATTTGATTATACCTTTCAACTGGTCCTCATGGATTTTCTGGCTTATTCCTCATTAATTGAAGGTAGCAGAATTGTTCCCTTGGTATTGGCCTTGTGGTTTTGTTTTATCTCTTCTCTTTCACTTATTCTGATTCATACTCCCATATCAAAAGAAGAGTAAAGCAAAAAAGGGCTGGAGGCGCACAGAGAATAAGAGAGAAAGACAGAGCATATAGACAATATAGGCTGTCTTATGACATTAGTTAGGCAACTATTGCCTTCAAAAATCATTATCTCCATTCATTATAATGTGCACTCACTGGGTATAGCTTGTCAGAATCTGAAGGATGAACGTCTGTGTCAGTCACCTGGGGTTATATCTGCTTTGAGTGGGAAGAGGCATTAAATAGCTATTATGGTGGGAAATTCCAGTGGAAAAAAGGGGACTAGAGAAGTTTACAAAATAGGCAGTAAGGATGAAGTAGGCCAGAGCTCTACAAAGACCAGAACCAGACAACTGAAGAGAAGTGATGTTAAACTTGATGGCCAGGAAATGACAGTTAACATCAAGGTGTACGATAGTTATAAATCCTGAGAGGTCAAGACTAAAGACTATGGTAAGGAAAGAAAATGGTGCTCATCACATGCAGGCAGAGATGGCAGGGGTGATGGACAGAGCTCTAGAGGCATGTGCAAGGACCCCTTCTCTTGCCTTGTGGTTCTTGAAGGATGCTGATCTCTCTGGACCTGGGGACTCTGCAGAACTGACCTAGAGCCCTGGAGTATGTGTGTGGATATAGGGGCCCATCAGAGAAAAGACCACTTCCCTATCTTCAGAAAAGGAACTTCTGTTTCTATTTAAACTGCTGCAATTATTTAGAAAACTCTAATTTAGAAGGTACGTTTTTATTTTTTTACAGTTGGCATTTCCATGTCCCAAACTCCCTTTGCAGATGTTTCTTTCAAGGTTCTCTTGCTATAAAAGGGCAAAAAATTTGAGGTGAGGCCATGAAGACAGTAGTAAGAAGACATGAGATGATATGGTTTCAATAGTCACTTTGAAAAATTTGGGTCCACATAAGTATTTTGCACTGCAAGAATAGCCACAGGAACAGAAATTTCTATAAAAGATTCTCTGTGATGTCAGTTTTGGATGCACTTTGAGAGTAATGGCTCCATCCAGGAATGACTAGATGTTGCTAATCTGCCATATTTTTAAAAGCTTTCTTTAAATCCATATCATAATAAGAAGAACTTGCTGTGGAAACCAAGCAGGCTCAGGGGAATGGTGTTAGAGAATAAAGCTTTGGCCTTAAGGTCTTTTGTTTTGATCAAATACACTTTGTGAAAACTAACTGCTTACCAGTAGTTTAGTAATTGAGGTCTGCACACAAAAAAGCAGAACACACTGTGACTAAAGACACATTAAATATTAAAGACTTATTAAATATTAAATGTTAAAGATGCAAATTAGATGATGGGTAGTAAATGTAGATTAACATAGATTTGTAAAATATGAATAAACTGAACTTCCTCTTAGAAATCATGTTGAAACCTTTCAAAGCAAGTAGTTTCAGTCTTGACTTCCCAAACATGGGTTGAGAAGGAGAAGCTAAAGATATATGCAGATCTTATGACAAAAAGAAAACAAACACATTAAATCATTGTCATCATCATCTTCAGACATTACTTAATTCCATTTTTGCAGGCTTGTGTTAACCAAACACAAAATTTCGAGCCCAACGACTTAACCAACCACAGTATTAAAACACTATGAAAGAAGATTGAAAAATTACAAATTGGATTTTAGGTATGAAAAATGTTTAATCAGAAGAAAATCTTTGTCCAAATTTCACATAAAGAGAAAGCAGGATATTTGGACAATTGCATGATAAATTCAATTTTTTATTTGAATTTTAATAGATATGAAAATAAACTGTGCTTAGAAATAAAAGCAATACTGTCTTCCCTTGTAAAATAGAGGAGATAATAATACTTACTCATCAGGTATTAACCTAAAGAAAGTCCTGGCATGAGGAGATTGCTCAATATACGTTCATTTCCTCTCTTCAGTGACAGTGATCAAAATGTAACTATGAATATTCCTCTGGATCACTTAGGACAAAATAAATTGCAATGGGAATTTAATTATGTTTCATTCTTAGATCAAAAGAAGGAAACTACAGAGGCAGAGAAATCTGTAAAAAATTATTTCCTCCCTTCCAAGCGTGAACTCCCATCTACCCTCAATGATACTGCTGAACTTGGCAATAGTGACTAACATACTATCCAGTATTTTGTAACTGTTTATAATTAACAGAGTTAAATATTTAAGAGTTAAGGTAACTCTTGAAATTTCTTTTAAAAAATAGAATTATAAAGCAAATAAGGGTGAAAACAACAACAGCAACAAAAGAAAGACAACCAAAGGCACTGATGGTGTGATGATAAACACGTAACACCTATAATCATGAGATCTGGGTTTCAATTCTAGTAAGCACTGTGTGCCCTGGAGACCTAATTTCCTTGCCTGTGCCATAGAGGTGACACCCGCTGTGAGAGTAAAATCGTTCATATAGAACATTCAGCCCACTGCTTGTCTCATATTATCGACTCATTCATTCATTCAGACGTGTTCAGTGAGTTTTTACACTATGTCTGGCACTGTGCTAGGCACTGGCAATACAACACTGACAAAACAGACACGGCTCTGCTCTCAAGGAGCTTAAAAATGTGGCAGAAGAGGCAGACATCAAGAAAGACACAAATAATAGTTTGATAAATAAGTAAAAGTTAATTCTGACTAAAAATTAATTCCCTTTCCTCTCTCCTCATTTTTAATAAAGGGAACACGTGTGCTTTCTACTTTCACTTATGAGAATTAAGTGAGTTAATGAATTAAGTGAATCCACTCAGGAAACTTCAAAGCTCTCCACAAATGTCTATGGCTATCTTTGTAACAAACATTTATCAACTATGCACTAATTGCAAGGACCTAGGGAAGGCAGAAAGAGTAATGGGATGCAGGTTCTCCCTGCTTCTGCCGGGGGAGGTAGGCAACTGGGCGCTGTGAGCCACAAGTCCAGACATAAAGTATGCGGTGGCCGAAAATTCATTCGGGTTTTTCTGTAACATCTTATGGACAAACCGGAATGAACTTTTTGGCCTTGCCAATACTAAAATGTGCTTTGAGAGAGGGTGGGGAGAGTCATTGGATATCTGGAGGTGGCAGAGGTGGGCTCAGCTGGGAAGACTCTATGCAGCAGGTGCATTTGGACTTGACATTTAGGGGACATCTGGACTTGAGATCAGCCAACAGAATAAGCAAAAAGTACAGAAGAGAGAGAGATCATCAAGGGGCAACAAAGAAAACATATGTGGTATATTTTGGCCAGATTGAAGAAGGCACTAATGGCAGTAGTTGGCAACAAGAATTCGGACAAGCAGTTTAAGATCAGATCAGAGAGGACCTTGAACGCCGAGCTAGAGTGTGACCTGTATTGTCGACAGCTGCAAGTCATTAAAGGAGTTTGCGCAAGACAGTAACAAGACTGGAGCTGTGAGTCAGGAAGAGTAATCATCCTACAACAGTGTGTCAAATGGATGGTTATGACTACTGGTATGATTTGGCTCAAGGGTTCGGGGAAAGAGCTTTAGGGTCTTATACTTTGGTCCTCTTGAAAGCCAGGGTCCTGAAGCTATCAGAGTTGGAGTGGTCTGTGGAACTTGAAGCATTTGTGTATTTGCTGGTGCTGAGGCATAAAGAAAATAAACTTCCTTTTATGAATAACATGGAACTCATAATGTAGATCCAAAGAGCATATTTCCTTGGTGAAAATAAAGCACTCATTGCAACTACATCTCTCATTTGCCTTAGCACAGGTCACATTATCTATAATGTATATCATAGACATAGGGAAGAGAGACACCAGGAGGTAAAAACAATTGATTTAAGCACTAAGCTGCTATGACCCACCATTCTAAAAGGCACAGACCAGACCCTCTGTCTGCTTCACATACACACAAAGTCCAGTAATGGCTGATCAGAGCAGCTTAATTAAATATCCCCACTCCTGGAACTCCCATGGGCTACATGCACAGAACAAGCTGACCCTGACTCCCTCCCTCCCCACCCTGGAGCCTCTCAGAGCCAAAACAGCTGTGGGAGATGAGCGGTGGACTGTCAGCCAATCAACAAGCAGCTGAAAGATGACAGGCTCCATTTGTGACTCTGCAGAGGTAGTGGAAGAAGCCAAGCTGCCCTGCCCAGCTGGGTTCAGAACCTTTAGACTGAAAGAGAATAACAGATGTTCATTTAAAAAAAACCAACTACAAACCCCAAACATAATTTTATTACACAAATTCATGCCAGTGAATATTTGGAGAATAAGAACATTTTTGCCAGCCCTCACAGGGTGTCTGGAAGACAGACACGAAGAAGGGTCTACATATTTCTAATCTCTATCACATTTCCATGATGAACTCCAGAGAGTATGAGACACTGCCTTGGTATGTCCCACAGAGGAGCTTTCAGGGCTTGCTCTGGGTTTATTTAGAGCCAGGAGGAAACAGGGGACTGGGTTTCCCATTCCCAACGCAAGGAGATCTAATTAAGTAGGAGCAAGATAGGTAGCTGAAGACTTTGTCTTATTACTTCATGTAAAAGTCATCACATTAAAATAAACACATTTGGAATGAATTTACCAACATAGAGGAAAATGACACTAAGCCACCCAGATAAGCTTTTAAAGAATTCAAAGTCCAGGATTTAAAATTCTTTTCATCCAAATAAGCAACCAGCAACTAGGTTGGGCCCTCAGTGATGAATGGATTATGTAATAAAGGAAGGCAGCCAGAGGTTAAACCTTTTCTCCCAGTGATGAGCAAATAAGCAAAAAACTCCCACAGAGGAGAACGCTAGCTCAGGGCCCTTCTGCAAAAGCTTCACCTTGCTGCCTTGGCCCAGAAACCAGTGTGTTTATGGCCAACATGTGGGGTCATAAGTTCTGTAAAGGGCAAGAAAGGTGCCTTGAAAGGCTGTTTGGGCTGATCTTTGGGCTCTTGTCTACATTTGAGGCTCTGTCTTTTCTGACTCTTCCTCCAAAGTCTTCCTAGCTCAATTATGGAAGACCTAAATGTCCACGTCAGTACCAGGATTTCCTGACCTCCCAACTCTCTCCTGGGGCATCACTCTGTAACTAGGGAAGAACCAAATTGGCTTCCGGTCAACTAGAAGTTGTGCCTGTCCAAAGAAGTCTTTCTTGATAATTTACTGTTAAGATGGAGCCTTGGGGTAGAGACAGATTTACTTTAAGAACCCTAGGTAATACCTGTGGAAGAATTTAACCTGAAACTGGAGGATATAAAGGGAATCTCACACACATGCCCTCAGGAAGATAAAACTTATGAACTAAGAGACTATTTTCCTATAAACGCCTGATTTACAGAAAACTGATAGTGTGAGAATTCTCTCAGATGATGGGGGTTGATTAGAGGTTGTCTCACATCAACCGTGAGAAGTTTTGCCAAAGGCACGAACGAGAGATGACCCAGGTTGTGTCAGTCTCACAAAGTGGGCTGGATCAAGCTTTGTTTGTGTGACTAGACTGATTTTGTCTGCTCAGGAAGTTTTCAAGGCTGGTCTTCATTTGTTTTTTATTTTAACTGACTCTAACTGAACTCTCCCCTCTACATCCCCTGCCTACAAATACAACCTGTTACAAACCCTCAACTGACACCTGTAGCTTGCTATAATTTGCTTGTTCCAAATTGCAATTCCTCCGCTATTCCCGAGTAAACTCATTTTTTTGAGTTTGCCTCAGTTTACCTCTTTATTTAGGTCAACATACCTGTGAGGATTGTGGGAGTAGAAATTGACTCTAGTAGGTACTCAGACTGATGTGCTGGACCCTGAAACCCTAGAGGTAGGTCAAGAGGCCAAGGCAGGGTTCATGGAGCAGAGGTCATAGGCAGAGGGGGGACAGACCTAGTCCAGGAGAAATACCTGACTGTAGGTATGCTGAATCACCTAAAAATATGAGCCATAGTCATTGCATTCAAGGACAGACATCCCAGGGGATGCTTCCTGCCTTGCACAAACTGTTTTTGGTATAATTAATTAATGGAATTATCTTAGATTTCCAAAAAAGCTTCAGATTAGATTTTTTTTTTAAACAGGCTTAGATTTTTCCCTTTGAGGTTGACATACATCGGCTATTTCTGCTGTAGATTTGTGTATGGTATGAAAGTTTAAATAATTTCTTAAAAATTATTAGTACAATGCATCTCACTTTACACGTTTGTTTTCAGATCGTTTGGAGGAGTTCTTTGTGAAATTGCAAGAGGTCCATGTTGCTCAACAAAAATTTAATCCTGAAAAAAGGCCATTAGAATTAATCCATCTCAACAGGTACTAAATGTCATAGCAAATAATTTAAAGTTTGTTTGCAACCTTATCTTGAAATCTGAAAGGAAAATATGAAGTTTATTTCAGATTTAATAAATTGAGTTGTAATTGCAAATGTGCACTAAATTTCTTTTCTTTTTGGCTGCGCTATGCAGCTTGCAGGATCTCAGTTCCCTAACCGGGGTTGGAACCCGGCCATGGCAGTGAAAGCTCAGAATCCTAACCACTAGCCCACAGGGGAACCCTGCGCACTGAATTCTTAAGATGATGAAGGAGTGACTCACCTATTGATTTGGGGGAGAGTAAGATTTTTGCAACAAAACTGCATAACGTGACCTAGTACCCATCACTTCACAGTTGGACTTTTACAGCACGGTCCCCATGAGGATCACATTTTTAAGCTTATTCAATAGCTTTTCAATGGCTTAACTGATATTCTAAAAGACTTATTTTAATCTGTTGATATCCAAATAATTTTCCCTTGAGGTACCATTTTTTTCCCATTCTTGTTGATTTACTCTTCTGCCAGATCTATTTGTTAATATCTCTGCATGTAATTTCAGCAGTTCTTTATCACTTTTTATTAGATAAAGGTGCTAATTGATGGGCAAAGTTGTTATATGGAGAAAAATGTTTTGGAACTAATTTTGTAAGTGAACAGCCCACTAGTAAATATTTCTGTGTTATGATGACACTTGCTTCTCTACCTTGTGCCTTTAGAGACAAACTCTGATAACAAACATTTCAAGTAAATTTTTCTCGGAAAAAGCCGGGGAAATTAATCAGTTCATACATAGTAATCATAGTAACCCGACTCCTACAGTCTTTAAGGCTAAACTTTCACCTGAGTTCACCACTCACCTAATGCTTAAATTCTCTGCTAGGGAACCCCTATTTTAACACCTCCAACAGGGGGCTTACTGTTTCTGCATACATCTCTCTTCATCTTTGAACAGCTCTAATATTTATAACATTTTCCTTCTAGCAAGCCGAAATGTTATCTAGTATTTGGGCATATGAAAGTACAGCTATCAGGATGCTGGAAAAACACAGTGGGGAAAGGGAGGAACAAAAAAATCAATTGGGTTATTTTTTCCACTGAGATAAATTGAGTTTGAAAAGTTGGATGAACATTTAACTGGCTCTACTGCAGTTGAAAACACAGGAAAGAAATTGGTTTTTTAAGCACCCGTCAGATTGTCATGCTCTGAATATCTGTGAAACAGATAGTTTCAAATCTCTCACTACTTGTGTCATTTTGATAAACTGGGTGAATATTACTCAGTTACACATAATAAAATATTTGTTTTTCAAGAAAAACCTCTTAAAAATAACGTCTGGCTTTAAAATATTGTTTGATGCTATATTTCTATTTATAATCACTTACACAGAAATCTTGATAATTTAGACATACTAGCTCACTATGAATACTGTACATATGTCATGTTAAAAATGTCTATCTATTTTGAGACTTTAAATTAAAAATAAAAGTCAAAAATTTTTTTTAAATAGTCACAATCTTTTAAAAATAACATAAATTATTTTGTTTATAAAAATAAAATTAAAATCACAGTCTTCTGCATGCCTTTTTTCTTTTTCAAAGTTTTAAATATAACTAGGTTAATTTAGGTCTACCGTGGTGAAAATAAATTATTTCCATCTTATTCCAGGTTTACACTCAGGCAAACTTTCTTATAGCCAAGTCGTTAAGACCCATAATTAATGGAATCAGTACTCTTCAATTTCCAAATCATGCAGTTGAGCTGCTCTTTAATTGGAAGCATAGGCTCTGGGGCTCTGCTTTCCCTTCATATATTGTGGTGTTCTCTATTCAATTTACCCTGTGAGATGTGTCTCTAAGGGGTTTCATAGTTCCAGTAAATTCTGTGCCACTCACACTCAAAGTAGCAAGTGGTTTTTCCCTGAAGACCATGGCCTTGAGGCCATGCATTTCTCTTGCTCCTTAAGGCATCTTCTACACCGTATTCATCTGTTGGTTAAAGTTCAAAACCTTCTTTGCAGGAGGAAATCTCAGGGTGCCAAGCTCCACTCGGGTATTACATTGCAGGCATAAAGTCTCACTCCTCCTTTCAACCTGATCCAACTTCGCACCACCACCAGTTTTCCATCATTACTGCTAGCATCAGTGCCTACTTTCCCATGTCACTTCTAGGCCAGGGGAGCCTTGAGCTTTCTCTCTGAAGTTCTCTGCTCACTGTTGAGGAATTTACAGCAGGAATGAAACGTTGATGTTTGAAGAAAATTATAGTGACAATCATTTGGAGGATGGATTGGAAAGGATGAGTCTGGTGGCCAGAAGACCAGTTGGAAGACTATTACAACCTTAGAAGTGAGAGCCAACAGGAGACACAAAGTGTAAACACTGCTCTGGCTTCCGATTTCATGACAGATTGGCACAAAATACATAATAGGTGAGTCTCCTTCCAATGCTTAGTCATTCCTTTTGTGTGCGATGCTTAGCACCTCTGTCTGACCCTTTAGCTCCTTCCCATGTTGTTTCATTTGCCTTTTACCTTAGGCTAGAAGTCTGAATTTATGACTGCTCTTGTGTGGATACCATTTCCCCCACCGTTAAGCTGAGTATTAGGCACGTTTCATATATTAAAAATAGCCATTCTCAGTCATAGAGACAGATTCATAGGGACAGAAAATAGAATAGTGGTTACCTGGGACTGAGGAAAGGGAGGAACAAGCAGTTATTGTTTAATAGGCACAGAATTTCAATTTGGGAAGATGAAAAAGTTATGGAGATGGACAGTGGTGATGGTTGCACAACAGTGTGAGTGTACTTAATGCCACTGAACTCTATACTTAAAAATCATTGAAATGGTAAGAGGTGTGTATATTTTACCACAATAAACAAACAAACAAGACTGAGAACTTTTGAAGCAAATCAACCCAAAAGCTTGCCACACTTCAGGATGTTTTATTTGTGTGAGCTGACAAATTTCCCGTCATTTACAGCAGTTAACCGCAAATTTGCTGTTATTTGAAACACGAAACACTGTAATAAAACCATCTTTAGAAAACAAATTGAATCCTATTATTTATGTTAAAAATAACCATTCACATTTTTATAGATGAAGAAACTAAAGTTCAGGGAGGTTGACACTTTGCCCACGTCACACAACTAGTAAACAGTGAAACTGGGATGCCAGTCTAAGGTTTGTTTGGCTGCAAATTTTGTGCTGCTTTCTCAGAGACAAAACAAATCCTATCCAATGAATGAGTGAAATCTCCAAACATGGAAACTGTTCTCTAATCAGGAAATTTTTTTCAATCTAAGCTGTTCCTCTCATTTTGATGCAGTTACTAACATTTATTTGTACTGACTGAATTTTCCCAATAGTTAACGCCAAGGTTTCTGCCAAAATCCACCATCACAAATTATTTGTAAAGGGACCACATGTTTTTATTTCCCATACTTAACTTGTAAATAAAAATATTATTTAAAACTTTGGAATGTTACCTGTTAACATATTCAGAACGAATTAGACTTTGAATTTTTTAACTTGCTTTGAAGACCACATTGTATTTGATCTTCATTCTGGAGTTTTTGCAACAGACTTTGGTTAAAAGCATTTAAGTTAGAACAATATCATTTTTTAACAGAGATTTTTCAGATGTGATTACAAATGAATGTGACTTTTTTTAAGAAAAAACAGCAGAGTTCAAATTAATATCGTTGACTTCAAAGCAGTCATCTTAGGAGACTGTAGATAGTGATGTTCCAATTATTCATTCATTGAAACACGTAAGTACTTACTCTGTGCCAGGCACTCAGAGCTTTTTCCTCCAAAACCAATTAATGAGCCATGCAGGAAACTTATTACTTTATAGTCATTTATTATTTTGACCCCAACCAGAATTATACAGTTTGATCATCTACCACATTAAATAGACTTAGCTCCTTCAGACTATGACTAATACTCAACTCCAAAATCAAAGGTTGAAGAATTGACAAAGTTGAAGATATGCCAAAGATTCCTTGACATGCGGCATATAACCACTTTGATGAGGCTAGCCCCGATCATATCTGATCATCCCATCTTAAATGGTACATTTCTTCATTCACTATTACTTTTCCCTTCATTGTTTTTCTTTAGAGTGCTTATCTCTCACTAACAGAATGTGAATTCCATGAAAGGAGCGATTTTTGTCTGTTGCTGTATTCCCAACACTGGAATAATGTCCAACACATAAAAGGTGCTCTATAAATAGTTTTTGAATAAATGAATGAATAAAATGAAGGTTTATATTACTTTACATAAAATGTTTTGCCTCAATGTCACAATTCCATAATTCAATGCAAGTATAAGTTTTAATTTTGATGGTTTATAGTGCTATGTCTTTTGTTTCTACTATTATTATTTAATAAATAGAGATAAAGAGACCCTCTGGTTCATTAAGTGTAGTTTTTCTTTTTTTTCCTTCTTTAAAGTGATATGTTGTAGTTGGGTTGTGTTCTGGAGTTTTGCCATTGCTCCTTTTAACTGTAACTTTTTGTGTCTTAACTATATGCAGGGTGCTGTGAAGGATGCAAAATAAATGTAATGCTATTCCATGTTCTCAGAAGCTTAAAGATCTGCTTGGAAGGAAAGAACCCATATATGAAGTATAAAAAGATCAGAAGAGTGATGCTGTACAGATTACCTTCTCAGAGAAAGGAAAGTGATTCATACTGGAGTTTCTGGAAAAACCCCATGGAAGAGATAGTTACAGGGCCTGCGCATTGCAGAATGAACTGAATGTGGACACATGTAGTAAGGACTTGTGGAGAAAGGGCCAGAGGTAACATATGGTTCAAGTTGTGAGAGAGAATAAACCACCATGAGCTCCTGCCTTTCTCCCACCACGAGCTGCCCCTCCTCCCCGTCCCTTATCACCTTCTCATCTTCTAAATATTGTACGCCAGGCCACAGATCTCTTCATCTTCACCTATACTTGCTCCTTAAGTGATTTCTCCCAGCCTCGTACTTTAAATAACCTTCCAAATGTATAATCCCCGCTCAGTCCTCTTTGAAGTTTAACTCATGTACCAACAGCCTAATCAACCTTTGTACCAGAGTGTTAAATGGGAATTAAAAAAAAAATTGTGATTGTTTCTCTCCCAAACTACCCTTGTTGGCTCTATCTCCAAAACATCTACCAAAGAGGCTGACTTTTCGGCACCTTCATGGCCCCTGGCACCCCAACTCAATCTACCCCCACCTTTCGCTTACGCTAATACAATAGCTTCCTCACTGGTCCTCCTGCTGCCATTCTTGCCCCCATACTCCGTTCTCCATGTAGCACCCATTTCACACCATGTATCAGGTTTTTGGAAACTCTACTCAATATTTTGTAATAACCTATAAGGGAAAAGAATCTGAAAAAGAATTTGAAATGTTGTGCTGCAAACCTGAAACTAACACGACAGTTGTTAATCAATTATACTTCTAATAAATAAATAAATAAATAAATAAAATTTTTAAATGAAAGAAAAAAGCCCTCACCATGTATCAGGTTCTTACACATCCTCACCTAATGTCTTTCAACATCACTCCTCTGAGACACATTTGTGACATAGCCCCTGCTTCAATGTCTATGTGCTTGCTGTTCCCTCTTACTTAGACTGTTCTTTCCCTCCCCTGATACTTGAGTGACTTGCTCCCCTAGCTTCACTTAGAATCATTATCCTTGACACTTATCTAATACGACCTCCTCCCTTTCATCACCTTATACTCCCTTCCCTTTTAAAAATCTCTTCCAAGCAAATGTCTAGGTCTAGGTCTATTTATTTGTTCATATTCTTTTTTTTTTTTTTTTTTTTTTTTTGCGGTACCCGGGTCTCTCACTGTTGTGGCCTGTCCCGTTGCGGAGCACGGTCTCCAGACGCACAGGCTCAGTGGCCATGGCTCACGGGCCCAGCCGCTCCGCGGCATGTGGGATCTTCCCAGACCGGGGCACGAACCCGTGTCCCCTGCATCGGCAGGCGGACTCTCAACCACTGCGCCACCAGGGAAGCCCCTATTTGTTCATATTCTTATAGTCTGTTTCCTATTACTGGCACAGAAGCTCCATGAGATCAGGGTGTGTTCATTGTTATATCCCTAGTGACTAGAGCAATGCCTGGCATTGAATAAATATTTGTTGAATGAATGAATTACCATCCTTATGGCTAACCCCTCCTCATGTAAATAAGGTGATGTCCTGAGTGATGTGATCAAAACCTGAAGTGCGGGGTCAATACAGAGAAACAAATGAAAGACAGGGCAATCCTAGCAGGACAAATGCAGGATACAGAGACAAGATGGGAACTGGGAAAATGAGGATGAAAGGCCTGTCAGGCAATGTAGCACATCCTGCCAGGCAGAGTATCTTGGACTCTTGTGGACCCTAGCGGATTTTAGAGCCAATGGAATATACCAAGCAAGTTTTCCAGGTGCCACTCAGGAGCTGCCACGGGAAGCCTCTTTCACGGTAAAGCCTGCTCCAGGAATCAAAGAGGCAAAAATCTCCAAGAGGAGTGGAGCCATAGTCATGCACTGAATTTTTACATGAAGATAAATTTGGCAGTACTGCTGCAGAGAGTACAATTGACTAATATTTGTTTATCTTCTCCAGTGGGCTGTGAGCTTCTGAGGGGAAGACACTGCCTCATTCCCTACCATTCCTGGTATGAAGTCTGCACTCTTGCAAACATTTAGGAGAAAGAAGTTGGACCATTGCTCTCTACTTGGTTATACTTAAGGGCATGGAGAGCAACATATTCAGAATTTTCCCCTTGAAACCTGATTGATGTAAACTTTTGTATGCATTAAATGGCTAATAGCTGACATTGAACTCAGTACAAGTCACCCCCTCCCAATTCACAGCTAACCCTTCAAGCAGCAAATTGAGGGGTTAAAGACTTAAAATTTAAATGTTAAAGATTTTAAATGAGCCGTTAAGTCATTCACATAGTTCCTTAATCTCTGCTATGGCAAAAACCTTCAATTTGCTCTAATTAGGACTTCAACATTTTCTTAATTAAAAAACTTTCCATCTGGAAAAAAATGCCTTCAAGGTCCCTCTCACCCAATAAAACCTCTGAAGTAATCAAAACTAAACGAATAAAAAAAGAATATTAAAACTGTTCTTCCCAATAGTTTTGGCCACTATGTATCAGGTAACTTTTATTTTTATTTATTTTTTAAAAAACATATACACATACCTCAACTTCAGATTAAACCTGCGAGCTTGTTGACATTTCAGAGACAATTTCAGAGTGTTTCTTTTTGGGGATTACCCTTTCTCAGAATTTCTCTGGGCAGCCACAGCAGCAGCATCCTGAGTTCATGGTCATTGTGGGCTTTCCCCTTGACTTTGCTGTTCATTTCTTCAGTTTGTCCTACACTGTGAATGCTGAGAAAGAGAAGAGTTCATTTTCATTCTGAATGACATAAATGTGGCTGAAGACTGAACATTGATTACAGTCTGCAGATGGAAAGGAAAACCACGTAGCATTATCCCCGATGTGAATACTGTTTGTGTCTCTGCCACAAAGATGTGAAAAAATGGCTCTGCTATTCTTCCTGCTGGGGGTACAGGACACTGAAGAGTTTGCACTTTTTTCCTCTTTAATTTTTTTCTGGTTTCCTCTTAAGCAAATGATTTTTTCGGGCAATAGAACAATGTTTTGAATCGAGTCAGTAAGATCCACCGAGGTTTACTCTGTGTAGGGGACCAGCTATGACAGAACCCATAGTTCTTCTAGGGTGCCTGGGACAGGATATTTTCCTGAGTCTTGGTCTCAGGTCGCTGCAGCCTTAGGTCAGCATCGTTCTGATCAGTTAGCACACCAGCTTCTGAATGTCTCCTTACATTTACTCTCATTTTCATCAAATAATCACCCCCATCCCAGTGTCTCTAAAGCAAATCTGTTTTGCACATTCTTTCCTTCCCTCCCTCCAAATTACTATGTGACCAAAGTCAAGGCAGTGTCTTGTCAGTGAATCCCCGAATTAGCATTTCTAAAATCTAGTTTTGAATTTTATTCTTTTTACCTTTCTCTGACTCAACATCAATCCCCCCCTCTCTAAAATCTCTCTCCTTTCTTTCTCTCTCTTCTCTGCAATTAGCTAATGTTTCTTTCTTAGGTTACAGAAGAAAGGGAAAGATCTAGGTGGGAGACGTTTAAAAACAGGGCTTTTAAATCATGGACTAGAAATTGAGAGTCATTGCAAATCCTACATCATTATGGGCTTTTTCAGAAAGGGGTGCATGCTAACTTGCTTCCTAGGCCCTTATCAGACATGTGCTCCCTGGTCTTCCCTGAGAGGCTTTTCTGAGGTCCCAGGGAAGGCTTTGGGTGTTGAGGTTGAAAAATCCTGAGCAGGCACGAGAAGTCACATGTTGCCAATATGTCTGCGGGGCGTGTGTGAGCTTTGGGGAGACACTGAGGTGGAGGTATTAGGTCCTCTCCCGCGTATGTGTTTAGCACGCCATCTAGTGGCTGAAGCTCACAGAAGGGAAGAAAGCCTAAATACCCCAGAAGACCCAGCTCAGGGTTGGGCAAGCTTCCCCTCTGGGTCAAATCCAGGTCGCTAAAGTGGCTTTATTTCAACTTTACCAGTGCATAGGTGACAAATGTTGTGCACTTCGTTGGGAGGTTGGTGGAAGCCATGGGACAATCAAGAAAAAGGATAAAAGAGTTTAAGGATCTATTAAGAAAGGCAAAAAGTACTGCTAAGCAATTATTCCAGAAAGTAGGACTCTAAAAGTGTAAGTGCTCTGACTGAGAAAAATAAATGAGACTCTTCTATGAATATGGGGAACACAAAAAGAAATTGAAGGAAGAGAAAAAAGAGAGGGCCTGGGAAGAAAGTGAAACGGAGAGGCAGGATAACATAATGCTTTGTAGACAGTTCTACACCTGGGTTCAAATTTCAGGGCCACCTCTTAGTATTTGCGTGACAGTAGGCAGTTACTTAAACTCACTCAGTCTCAAGCTGTCCATCCGTAAAATGGGGATGATCCCACCTATCTCTTAGGGAGGCTGTAAGGGTTAGATAAAAGAATATATGAAAGTGCCAAGACAAGAGACTCACGTGAAAATGCTCAATGAATAGGAGTTGTTATCAGCAGGGAGAAGACAAAAGGAGGAGAAAAGAAAGAAGCGGGGAGATCTAGTAAGGGATTGTGTGGAACACATTATGGTATGAGAAAGGAAATCCCATCTAGGACTGTCCAACTCAGCACAAGGCATTTGATCAACTTAACAGGTGAATCCCATGAAAGGGGAAATCTCTGCCTCCAGGGGACAGACAGACGGTCTCTGCCTGAAGCCCACCTTTGTTCTGGACTCAGAAGTATCTGAGATGGCTCCACAGGAGGGCCTTCCTTCTTGGCACCCCTTGGTCTTCACGCTGTGGAATGAGAGCCTGACACTCAGCCCTCTACAGATCTTCAATTCAGTGCTGAGAGCTTATGTGAAGGAAAAGTCAATGACCAGTTGGAGATGGGGCTGATTAAAGAGAGCAAGCAGGGACCAGGTTTTATTCAGAGAGGGTGGCCATTAACATGGCCTAGCTTTCAAGGGACCTCCTGAAAACCCTGGCTCACCACTGTCCGTAGCAGTTGATGCTGACTGAATGCACTTGGAGAGGCTGGAAGAAATATCTGTATAACCCAAGGCATCTTCCCTCCCCACTAAAAGCTGAATCCTCATGGCAGATCCAGGCGGTGGATGCACAGAGCTGCCTCAGTATCTCCTTTGGAAACCTGATATGGCTATTTCTAAGGATTGCCTAAAGCCCTCTGGACACCTGAAGCCTCCAGAGAGCAAGACATTGTGACACACACACACACACACACACACACACACACACACACTCATGCACATACACTCGTGCCCTCTGAAGAAGTTCCTAGCCTACCATCTCTAGCCAGAGCCCAGAATTGGAGGTCATAATGGCCTTTCCCTGTGTAATGGCTACCCACAATCTCAGGGGAACAGCAGCCATTGCCTGCATTTCTAACCTTTTACCAGCTTCCTTTCATGCCAAGGAGAAACTAGGAACAAGAACACAGTAATATGATCCCCAGTTAGCATAAAATAAAAACAACCCAGCCATGTTTTCCATGGGCTTTTCCAACCTCAAACGAAATGCATGAAGCAGGGAGAAAGAGATAAAAATATACGCATGGAACTATAAATGTACATACTGTGTGTGTATGTACAGCCAATCATCCTGATGCAAATGAGTATCTGTCTCTAGGAAAACCAAGCAGTCAGATGTAGAAATCTGAGAATTTTCGCTTTCCGAAGTGCAGTCTGTGTACAGACGGGAAGGGATAGTGCCCTGATGACTCAGTGGGGAAGGGGTTAAGTCCTCAGCCATCCTGTTCTAAAGTGATTTATGATGATGTGCAGTGTTTCAAAACTCGCCCCCCCCTCCCAGCCCGACCCCAAAGAACAGCCCCTCTCTCTCCCCCAGTCCAGGCTCAGGCTCACCATGCTGAAATGGGAAGGAGGCGGTGTTTTGCTGATCTGTTAAATTCTTAGTGAAGTTTCCTTGATTTCCAGTGGCTGCTGTTGTTTGAGTTTGGTTTGGATCAAAACTGAGGTTGTCCTGGCATTGCTGGGACTGAATCCAGGCAAGAGGAAGAAGAAAAAGGAGAAGGAAAAGAGAAGAGAAAAAGGTGGGAAGAAATAAAGGGAGGAGAGAAGCGTAAGGAAAAGAAAAAAGTCCTTTTTCAACATCACATTCCTGTGTTTTCCCTCAGCCTGGAAACTATATTAATCCCAGTGCTTTTACGCTCGGAAACAAAGGGACTAAGCCAGACTGTGGGGGAAAGGGTGATAAGAAGGATCCTGGAACTCGAAAAAGAGAAAGAGCGAGATTCAGAAATAGCTGGGGCTCCACTTTAAGGGGCGTCCAGTACTGTCGGCCGGGGGCATTGGCACACACAGACACACAAGCGTGAGCAGAAAGAAGCTGCAGACAAATGGAGATGCAAAGACTTAAAAGGACAGCTCCTTTCTCCTCATTCTACTTGTCAAGAAGGTAAAAAGGCACAGCCAGAAAGAAAAGAAGAAAGCTCAGCCCTCAGGTCCAGACAGGCGGTGGTCTGCGTGTGGCTTTGGGAGCTGGAGCTGCAGTACACCCCTTTGTATCGGACAGCCTCGCAAAGAAGAAAGAGAGTTGGGAGGAAAAGTATTTCATCTAGGAACTGTCCTGGGAGCACACTTCAGATTGCTTTTTAAAGCCTCTGCATTCCATCTCCATGAGCCACCATGTAAGTGTGTAATCCTGCCTGTCTTTGCTGTGTTTGTTTGTTTCTTTGTCGCTTATTTGAAGAAATGAAATGGGAATGTTGTCATAATTCATATGCTCAGTGTGCATTTTTTCTGGAGCATCAGACAGTCAGTTGAAACAGCGCAAGCATGTTGAATGGGTTTCCTGCTTAATATAACTGTCTCTGCTAAGCCCCGACAAATTACAGGGACTTAAATGCAACAGGATCTCATCCGACTTTCCATTCCCTGACCTCCCTCCTTCTTCTCCAGCCCCCCCTTCCCCTCCCCTTGGCCAAGATAGAGAAAGAGATGATGCCCATCTGTTTGCAGTTAAATGATTTTCTTTCTTTCTTTTTTTACTCTGCCCTCCCCCTTCTGTCTGTTGACCCTGCTGCCTCCCCAAAGTGGATTGCACGATGACATGGAAAATGGGACCCAGCTTTACTATGCTACTGGCATTGTGGCTGGTGTGCGGATCAGAACCCCACGCGCATGCCATGAATAGAGGGAGCCGCGGAGGGCAGAAAGCGCCTCCGGTTTCCCCCGTCAACAGAAGGCCAGCTCGGTTACTGAGGCACACGGGGAGGTCTCAGGGAATTGAGAGAACCACTCCGGAAGAACCAAACCTCCAGCCTCTCCAAAGAAGGAGGGGCGTACCGGTGTTGAGAGTGGCTCATGCCACGGCACCGTCAGCCTCCCTGGGTATCCACGGGGCCCCAGTGAGAACTGAGCGGAGACCAGCAGCCCGGAGCTCTCCCCGTGAGATGGTCCGAGATGAGGGGTCTTCAGCTCGGGCAAGAATGTTGCGCTTCCCGTCTGGCTCCAGCTCTCCCAACATCCTTGCCAGCTTTGCAGGGAAGAATAGGGTGTGGGTCATCTCGGCCCCCCACGCCTCGGAAGGCTACTACCGGCTCATGATGAGCCTGCTGAAGGACGACGTGTACTGTGAGCTGGCAGAAAGGCACATCCAGCAGATCGTGCTTTTCCACCAGGCAGGCGAGGAAGGAGGCAAGGTGCGGAGGATCACCACTGAGGGCCGGGTCCTGGAGCAGCCCCTGGACCCCAGCCTCATCCCAAAGCTGATGAGCTTCTTGAAGCTGGAGAAGGGCAAGTTTGGCATGGTGCTGTTGAAGAAGACGCTGCAGGTGGAGGAGCGCTACCCTTATCCGGTCAGGCTGGAGGCCATGTATGAGATCATCGACCAGGGCCCCATCCGCAGGATAGAGAAGATCAGGCAGAAGGGTTTTGTGCAAAAATGTAAGGCCTCCGGGGTAGAGGGCCAGGTGGTGGAGGAGGGGAACAATGGCGGAGAGGCAGGAAGGCCAGGCCTGAGCAGCGAGAAGAGGAAAGAGGAGCAGAGGAGAGCACAAGTGCTGCCAACCAGAGAGAGCCGGCTGAAGGCGATGAGGAAAGCGGCCACCGCTGCGGGGGCCCCTCCTCCACCGCCCACAACCCCACGGGCCACCACCCCGCCTCCTGCTGCAGCCACAGCAGTGACTCGGGCCACCTCTCGGCTGGTGACGGTAACTGCAAGACCTACAACCCCCATGGGCTTTCCGACCACCCAGAGGCCCTGGACCCCCCGGGTGCACCCTTCCTCGGAGCCTCACAGGACCTCCGCAACAGCCGAGGTGGCCACTGCCAGGGGGCCCGTGGCCTCCAAGAACCTCTACCCTCCACCCAGGAAGGAGCAGCCCAGGGAGAGGCCGCAGACCGCCCGGAGGCCCAGCAAGGCCACCAGCTTCGAGCGCGTCACGGCTGCCCCTCCCACCACCGTCTCGGAGCCCAGCACCAGGGCTGGCGCCGGCCGTCTCCAGGACAACCGCACGGACAGGTGGGAGCACGGCCCCCGGGACGCGAATGTGGGGCCGGGTCCTCACAAGCCCTCGAAGGGGAAACCACCCCAAAAGAAAGCCCGGGACAAAATCCTTAGCAATGAGTACGAGGGTAAGTATGACCTCAGCCGGCCGACCGCCTCTCAGCTGGAGGAGGAGGTGCAGGTGGGGAATGTTGCCCCCAAAAAAGCGAAGGAGTCTAAAAAGCACGACAAGCTTGAGAAACCCGAGAAGGAGAAGAAAAAGAGGGTGAAGAGTGAGAAAGCAGACAAGTTACTCAAGAGTGAAAAGCAAGTGAAGAAGGACAAGGCTGAGAAAAAGAGCAGGCAGGAGAAAGAGAAGAAGAAGAAAAAGGCGGGGAGAACGGAGAAGGTCGGGCACCTGAAACCCACAAAACACTTCGCTCAGAGTCCCAGGAAGTCGGTGACCGACCTGCTGGGGCCCTTGGAAGGCAAACGAAGGCTCCTTGTAAGTAATCTTCTCCTTGCCATTGTTTTGTGGGCCGAGGCAGTGTTAGGGCTTGGTGTGTTATTTTTCTAAAATCACATTGTTGGATGGCAGCCTGTGGCTGAACAGGTGCTATGTCAGGAAGATCATGAGGTTTGTCAAGGAAAGCCAGCCAGGCCAGTGGTTCCTTTGGGTTAAGATATTCTATGAACCTCTATCCACACAGACCCACGGCCCTAAGTACAGAATCCATGACTGGGGGATCTTAGCCATGAGCCCAGGGAAGCACCTGTACTCTGGGTTAGCTTCTTCCAAACCCATCAGGCCCATCCCCACTTTACTGCTGTCTTCCACAGGACAGTGGAAAGATACACAGGATACCACTCCCTTTTGCCAAGTGCAAAGAATAAAAGAACACCTAAAGTGGAATGCACTGGCCGTGGTCACAGTTAAGGAAAAGCGTTTCTCTCTGCGTGAGCTTAAAAACTAGAATCAGGTGTATGGGTAAATGGCAGGTGATCTCCTTTCCCCCCTAATTAGGTATATATCAGCAGTTGGAAGACTCAAAGGGGAAAGTAGGGCAGCCTGGGTGGGGAGTGGGTATGATGGGAGAGGGGAAGGGTCCTTGCTGGTCTGCCCTCACGAATATACTTTTAAAACCAGCTGGCTAAAATCTTCTCCCCTAAAGGCTGCCTTCCCCACTGCTTTGCCACCATCCAAAGAATGATACCAGAACCTAGTCAGACCCAAGAGGGCTTTGGACAGGAATAAGCACCATCTTAAACGTACAGGCAGTTCTCATCAGTGTAGAGAAAGGCTCCTCTTCTCTCAATGTCTCCTTGCCCCTATTTTAGTGCCCTTCCAAGAAGGGCACTAAAAAGGGGCTAGGAACCCTTTTTTGCCCCTAGCTTCTTAATGCTACATTTTACTCCAGGCTGTCTAGGAGGAAAAGGGCATAATGCAGTTAATTCAGAGAAAAAGATCAGCAAGTGGATGTTGGGTAACCTGAGTCAGGAATAATTCTCTCAGCTAGCTGGGTGGAAGGGAGCTGTCCCATGCCATTGAGGACAGCATCTATCCTGCTGAAGACACAAGGTGACTCCGTGCCCTGCATTCCTGCCACCGAAAGAGATGGCATCTCTTAGAGGGTCTTTTAGTTTTTCCAACTAAATTTGGATTAATGATCTGAGCAAAGTGACTCTGGTGTCCATGTATCTTTAGTGGTTTCAAAAAGTTAAATGTGCATTTGAAATGCTATTCAGAGCAGAGTCCCTTGTGATATTTATCATGGGTGGGGCATACCCCCAGATTCTCTGAGCTATTTCATCCATGGTGTGTGTATCTATGTATTAGAACAAAGCCTAAGTTTTGGTTGATTCTACAGGTTCATGTGTGTGTGTGTGATGTGTGTGTGTGATGTGTGTGTGCGATGTGTGTGTCTTTTTACATATTTTTTGTATGTTGTTACCTCGTTTTTCGCCAGAGCTTTAAAGTAACTATGTAAACTTAGGTTAGCAGAGGATAGGCTCACTGTTAGAGTAGTTTAACAGCTGCTTGGTTATTCCCAGAGTACACAGGTTTCCAGTCAGAACCAGAAGAATCACTGATTTCAGAATAGAATTCTACCTAGTACAGAAACTCCGGGGGCAAAGTGCTCTCTTTGGGGTATGGGAAAGCATTAGTAGTGTGCTCTATTGCTCTCTTCCTGAGTACCTGGGACTTTGTCCAGCCTACTAAAGCATATCACCCAACCCTGGCCATTTGGCCAGCAGGGCAGACATAGTGTTCCTCATGGTCAGGTTTTAACCAGGGGGGAAATAATCATGGGTAAAATGTCAGGATTGTAATTGTGCACCCATCTGGCAAATACTTCCACCGCCCCTAGCTTGTGAGTCAGAAGAAAGGGGTTTTCATACTATATCCCTGATATTAGTCATGCCTTTCATTTCTCTCTCTTTCTCTCCACTCCCTTAGTCAGGGATTTGAAAGCCCAGCTGGGTCTTTTCTGCTTTTAGCAGTATCCCTGATCATAAATTTCTAGCAAATGAAACTCAAACGACAGGTTCTGCTGATGTCATGTGAGGGAAAACAGAAACCAGCTGGGATTGCTCATGGCAGTGTTGCTCTTTGGGGCTGGACAGAGAACTGGGATTGTTATTAGAAAGAAAATACCAACAGGAGGCATTTCAGTCTTGCATTTCAGTCCCATGTGTGCTCAGCTGATGATCATATCAGAACTGTGTTCTCTGAAGAGCTAATGATGTCTAAAATAAGAATGGATTAGAAAAGATATGATAAAAGAAACACAACATAAAGTCAAAAGATGGAGAGAAAAGTGTCTTTTTCACCAGACAGAGAGGAGACCAGTGTCTCTGGGTGAAGGATTTTGCTGGTGCCATTTATCTTTTTTCCATTCATTTTTCCTGTCAAGCATGGCTGATGTTATTCAGGAAGTTTCAGTGATTCAATTAATATTCATTAAGGCTCAGCAGCCTCCAAGCTGTTAAAGTACAGCTGACAACATAGCCCTCCAACTGGCCTCAACCTAACCCAGTGTGCTCAAACTGAAATGAGGTTTGCATTCCAAGAAATTGTGCTGGCCTTTTAGCTCACCTTTCCAGATTTTCAGTAACTTGGCGCCCAACTACAGTTAACCTACTGCTTTGCATTTATTTATATCATTCTTTAGATGTGAAAACATCGCATAACTGCTGCTTAACTACTTAGAGAAACACTGGCAGAGATGGTATAGGTTATGGTCAGGTGAACAGCATCCTAATGGTCTTCAAAAGGAGCTTCAGGTAGAGCCAGGTGTCCTATTCTTAGGCCAGAGGTCAAGCCTCCAAACCCTCTGCCTCTCAGCCTGTCAACTGAAAGGGGCACATCCTGCAAGGTGCTTTGCTGAGACTGTGGATTAATTTTCACAACAGTCCATGAGGAAGGACTAATCAACTCCATTTACAGAGGAGGCAACAGAAGCTTAGACAAGTTGAGAAGTTTCCCAAGGTGTATAGCTAATACGTGACAAAGCCAGAATTAGAACTGAGGTCTGTTTGATTTTTAAAACTGAGGGTCAAACCACTTCCCCGTTCTGCCTTCCCATGGGTGTGAGCTTATCATGGGCATATGCCATAGACAGAAGGGGAAACTGAGAAATGAACCTGTTCGTTAGTAATACGGATGTTTTAAAATTCATTTTCAACCTTGAATTATTCATATAAAGGGTGAGGTACACCAATCGTCAACATTTTGTGTTGAGCACCAATGTAGAGCTTCTGTCTTTAATACCCAGATAGTTCTTTGCACCTCTACTCACCGGCTTTCCACACAGTCAGTGGAGAACAATAGATTGAATCCCAGTTAACCTAATCCCTCAGACTGGTTGGTGTTGGTTTGGGGATGACAACAGTGAGAATATAGATGAGCCGTTTATCACTAAAACACTGGACTCCGGAGTGTAGCTGAAAAGCCATCATGTTGTGCCCTGAGATCTACCTACTTGTCAATGAGCAAGAGGGCTCATCACGCCAAAGTACATAGATTCAAGTTCAAGTTTAAGCATTCTTTGAAGACTGAATCTCCCGTAATTCAAATATGTTAATACTTTTAACCTTACCTCAGAAATTTGGATATTGGGACAACAATCTACTTATTTGGTTTAATCTTAGAAAAGGATATAAAGCTCCGGTTTACTAAGGCAGACTACCAGCTGGGATGCTATTTCTCAGAATCCCGTCCTAGTATTTTGAGCTTAACACAGTATTTGGAATAAGTTGAGACTTAAACTATCTTCCCCCTGACATCTTCACATTCCTGTTTGTGCCCTTTACTTATGCAACCTGGCTTCGTTATTCTCTGAGGCTGCTTGTGCCAACACACCAGTTGGAACAGAAACATGAGAAAGAACAACACAATTCTAAATTCACTTTACATGCCCTGATTTATCACCACCAAACTGGAAAGAGGCCAAGCGCTAGACAATAATGTTTACTGAGAAGTTCTAGAATGCTCTTTTTAGGAAGCGGGGACTGGATACCATTTTAAACACTGTTTGAAGTAGTGCCACACTAGAAAATGAATGGGACGTAGATGTCAACACACAGGGAAAGAGTCGCTGAAATACGTTTAGATGATCAGCCTCTTTTACTTTCTGTGCTGCAAACTCGAGGAGCAGATTGAACATAAGGGAGAGTGTCTTTACCAACGGTTCAGGGGCTGCATCTAGACTTTCATAACCAGGGAACCACTCCTCTGGCTGGAATGATCTGTGTAGCCTGAGGAACGTGGGCCACAATTGTGCTTCTACTGTCTGCAGGGCAATGGTGGGGCTGGAGCTTCAGTGTCTTGAAGAATGGATCCTCTGGTTGGGGAGATATGACATAAACATAAAACGAAGTGGTAAAAGGAAATACATAAATTTCAGGTGAGCCGTGCAGACAATAAGAACAGTAATTAAAAGGAGAAAGTGAGCATTGTGGGCTAGAAGACACTTTAAGGAGGATGCTGCATTTGAAGAATGACTCAGATTCTGATGAGGTGGAAGGGTGGGGAGGACTTTCTGGGTGAGAAGGGTGACATGGGTGAAGGCAGAGGAAGGAATGTGAGTGAATTATTCAGAGGCAACATACATCTATGATGCTCTGGTGCACGCAGCCTGTATATATATTATATATAATATATATACTAATGTATATGCTTGATTCTCACTACTTTATGAGCTCATAGGGAAGTTGTTCCATAGTAAAGATGAGAAAACTAAGGTTCAGAATGTTAAGTGGCCTTGTTGAGGTTACAGAGTAGCCAGGGGTTGAACTAGGACTAAAATGCAGGCCTTCCAATTTTGACTGCAATCACCCTTTCTCTTTGCCACTCTGCACAGATTCCTCTCATTTCACAGTTTAGGCTGGTCTGGCTACAGGGTGACATAAGGGAGGTCACGTAAGGGAGGAATAGGAGGAAAGTTAGCTAGAGAAAGCCTGAGGCCAGGTTGTAGAGGGCTGGAAGCTAGAAAATGAGTCATGCTAAATGAATGTCACCTCAAGGGTGGGTTAAGGCTTCCTTGGGCAAAGGGCCTGAGGTGAAAGTAAACATCAGAGCCCTTTATTTATTTAAGTACAGCTCCCACTGGGTATCAGGGCCTAAGGCTACTGTATTCAGAGATATATGGGAGATGCTGCCAGGCAGGGGAGAATGAGGTTCTATTTGATTACATAGTCTCTGAAATTCTCAATTATGCACAAGGGGGAGAAAAAGACCAAAGGGGGCTTTGAGGACTCTTAAAATCCTGTCATATCATGGTCTGTCCATATACTGTAAGGGTCCATGAATGGAATGGAGTCTAGGTATGGATTTGAAGTTACAGAGGCAGGTAATTATGTCATCTAGCATATATTCTAAATATGGGCCTATCCTTCTTTTAGAACAGGGAGTCCAGACTCATTACCAGTAAATCTTACCTTCGTTTTTTTACTCTTGTGTGTTCTCACTTAAACATTCATTTTATTTATTTTAAAATAGTGTATCTGTGAACAAAAAAAGCCAGAAAGAAATACCTAAGACATACCAACTAAAAACAAAACTCCTGGATATGGGCTACCATGAAAACCTAAAGAATTATTTTCAAATGTCATGTAGCTAATTAAAAAACTAACAAACAGGGCTTCCCTGGTGGCGCAGTGGTTGGGAGTCCGCCTGACGATGTAGGGGACGCGGGTTCGTGCCCCGGTCCGGGAAGGTCCCACGTGCCGCAGAGAGGTTGAGCCCGTGAGCCATGGCCGCTGGGCCTGCGCGTCTGGAGCCTGTGCTCCACAACGGGAGAGGCCACATCAGTGAGAGGCCCGCGTACCGCAAAAACAAAAAACAAAAAACTAACAAACAAAGCGAAAATACCATCACTATAACTTTTTATAGCCACCTTAAATCTTTTTTAAGACTAAGTATGAGTCAATGAATAAATAAGGGGAAATTTTATTATTTTCCTCTTGGGAAATTATTTTTCTAAAACAAGCATTTCCTACTCACCCTGTCCATCTGAAGACGTATATAAACACAAAATCAAAAATAGATGAAATTGGGGCTTCCCTGGTGGCACAGTGGTTGAGAATCTGCCTGCTAATGCAGGGGACACGGGTTCGAGCCCTGGTCTGAGAAGATCCCACATGCCGCGGAGCAACTAGGCCCATGAGCCACAACTACTGAGCCTGCTCATCTGGAGCCTGTGCTCCGCAGCAAGAGAGGCCGTGATAGTGAGAGGCTCGTGCACCGCAATGAAGAGTGGCCCCCACTTGCCACAACTAGAGAAAGCCCTCACACAGAAATGACGACCCAACACAGCCAAAAAATAAATAAATAAATAAATAAATAAATTTAAAGTACCTAAAACCATTTACATTCCCACCAGCAGTGTATGAACTTCCAGTTTCTCTACATATTAAAAAAAAATAGATGAAATCATGTCTATTTAAGATAAATAACAATCTGAGAAAAACGAAACAAAATAAAACTTCATTCCAGAAAAACTTTGTTAATGTTCCACTCAAAAGCTATTGAACTCATTTTGATTTCCATGAGGGACAGTATCTTCTCAAGCACAGAGAATTCTTAGAAGGGAAAGCCTGCAGGCAGCAATAAACACATCTCTGACAGAGCAAAATAAACAGCAGGATGAGCTGGGACCAGATTTATTACCATTTTGATAAAGTATTCGATAAAGAGGCTAACAACATGGTGACTTTCCCTCTGCAAAATGCCAAGCTAATAGCCACACACTTCAGAAATATTTTATAAGGTTAGATGGGTAAGTAGAAAAGTGGTTGACAAATTTGAATTGGTCAAATGAAAGAAACCGTATAGACGGTGGTCCAGTGGTTAGGACTCCATGCTTTCACTGCCAGTTCAATCCTGGCCTCTGAGCTAATGATGAGCCTGCAAAGGGTGAGTAGACAGTGTTTACTGCAGACATCAGCCTAGTGAGCTAATGGGGTTAGAGAGGTCAACAAAGACCTGGTCATCATCAGCATAAAACTTCACATCCTTCCACTTCCAGGGTGAACAGCACATGCCCAGACACTCATGGATTGTGGTACACAGTTCTGGTTTCTGCTCAGGAAGAACCTGGTAAAATTGGAGAAAGCTCAGGAAAAGGCAGCAAAAATAATCACCAGAGTCAAAAGGCTTTTCTTTCGGGCTCGATTAAAACACTGAGGCATTCTTAGGGAGAGGGTCCAAGAGGAGCCCTAAAAAATAAGAGTATCCTCATTTTATCCGAAATAATGAAATATGTTTTCCCAGATAGCTGGTGACTAAAACATCTCTTTCTATTGCTCTATCTTCTCTTTCCCGAGAAAAAGTCAGAGGTTCAAAGTGAGTTTGAGAGACACAGGGGCTAGGTGAAAAATACCAGTTTTGAATTGGAGAGAAGGCTGAACTGAAAGAGTAAAACCCATCCTGTTCGAGGACTCCAACATCAGACATCCACCACGAGCTCTATGCAGGCCCAGTGTGACACTGACTATATTCTGTGACAATACTGGGCCAAAAGTCTGTCCTAAAAATTCTCTGCAAGGTTGCCTGATAAAATTCTAAGCCGTCGAATGTTCCATAGTGCCCAAGGCCTGTCTATGAAACTCAACCCCGTGAGACATGAAATAATAGTGGTAACCACTGAATTCATGAATGTCTGAGCAGCCAATTAAGATAATGAAGATCAAAATAGAGGAAGAAATGGGAATTCCTTGGCGGTGCAGTGGTTAGGACTCTGTGCTTGCACTGCAGGGGGCATGGGTTTAATCCCTGGTTGGCGAACTAAGATCCTGCATGCCATGGGTGGTGCAGCAAAAAAAAAAAAAAAAAAAAAAGAGAGAGAGAGAGAGAGAGAATACAGTCATTAAAAAAAAAAATAAAACATAAAACAAGAGAGATAGCATTTATTGAACAATTGTTGCATGCCAAGTATCGTGTAATGCTTACATCAGCCTTGCAAAAGAAGCATCCCTGTGCATAGTTCACAAATGAGAAAACCAAGACACGTGGAGACTGGTAATGGAGGCAGACAATAGTGGAAATGAATAGAAAACTCTAAGCTGTCTGGAGTCATTAAAAAAAGGCCTTTCCAAATGATCTCTTTTGGCCTTAATTATACTATCTATTCAACAAAACAATCTAGTTTCTTCGTTTAGGTGTCAGTCACTACCAACCCTCTATTCCAAATCATCCCTTTGGCTTTTGCCTCTGTGTGAAACTATGACCGTGAGTTACTATCTTCTTGCTTTCACCCTCCTCCAGCTGATCACTGCTCCCAAGGCTGAGAACAATATGTATGTGCAGCAGCGAGATGAGTATCTGGAAAGTTTCTGCAAGATGGCCACCAGGAAAGTCTCCGTGATCACCATCTTTGGCCCTGTCAACAACAGCACCATGAAAATCGACCACTTCCAGCTAGGTTCTCTGAAACACTTTATTATATTATTGCTTTTCTCTCAGCTAAGGTGGGGCACACCTTATGGGAGAGGTCGGTGGGGAATCAAAAGGAAAATTCAGGTTTCAAGAGGGCTCTTTTCTTGTGGTAAGAAAGGTCAGTCTGCCTAACTACTGATATGTAGCCATTCTGAATGGTTCTGGTTTAAGTTTTGGGCACTTTAAAATGAAAAATATGCAAGCACTCTATGGTTTGAAAGTAAGTAAGATGGAGGAAAATGGGAGAAGTAATACAATGTGTTGGGGGCAGCCAGAGAGGTATCCTGACACTTTCTTCTGGATCCTGAGTCTTCTTGCCTGTGAGCAGCACCATCTGATATTCCTGCAGCCTTTGTGCTGCAGGCGACTCCCTCACAGATGGGATTCCTGCAGACCCTTGGGGGTCCTTGACTCTGGCCAGCCTTGGGGGGAACGAGCCAGGGTTGAGAGAAGCTGTGAAGCTAAATGAAAAATCACTGGAAATACAGACTGAATGGCGCCCACGTCCTTTTGGAAAGCAGAGGGATTTGGCTGAGTGTAGAGTTTTCACAATTTTTCATATTAATGATGCGTGTGAGGCGTGCAGCTCAGCGTTGGGCAGCTGAGGTTTAACTCACTGCATTCTCATGGGAACATGGCAAGACTTACTGTGAGTAATTATGCCTCATGGTCAGAAGCCCCACCTCTAACTCACCCAGTTTCTTTTATAACTATTACATCTCCAGAGCTTTATTTTTTTTTTTAAATCGTTTTTTCTTACATGATTTCTCTACTTTTGTTTATTGTTGTTTCAACTATAATGAAAATCCTTCTTCTTGTACCATTTGTGTATCCTACATATTTTTCATAAAATGTATTTCATCTGAAAGCGTATAAAACATACTTTTTCCATTAGTTAACTGTTTTTTTTCTGGCTGCACTGCGGCATGTGGGATCTTAGTTCCCTGACCGGGGATCGAACCTGTGCCCCCTGCAGTGGAAGTGTGGCGTCTTAACCACTGGACCACCAGGGAAGTCCCTCTATTAGTTAACATTTAACTTCATTACATGTAACATGTTACCTCACATATTTTTCTGTCATGTGACCTTGGTATCATTGAACACATGTCAGTCGTAATTATGTCATGATAATGTCAACTTGATTTTAATATAGTCTAGCTTTCTAAATCATATTTTTTATTGTGGTAAAAACACTCAGCATGAGATCTATCCTCTTAACTAATTTTTAAGTGCACAACACAGTATTGTTTAGTATAGGTACAGTGTTGGCCAGCAGGTCTCCCAAATTTATTTGGGTTTGAAGTTTCAGTTATGCATTCTCTATTTTTATTAGCTCACTTTCCCCTGAGATAATTCTAAAGGAAAATAAATAGCATCCTTTCCAATGTCCTCTCATAAATCATTGTGGATCAGTGATTGGTTTGTGGACATTTATCTCTGTGCTGTATGTATGTCTGGTAGAGAGAACAAAAAGAGAGAGAGAGAGAGATTGTGTCCTTACCAACAATAACAATAATCATACAAACAAAAGACACAAAAGAAGTTCTAGAGTTAAATAAAGAGGTTCAAATCCACGGTCACAATGTATTTGTTGTGTGACTTTGGGCAAGTTACTTCCTAAGTCTCAGCTTAGAACATAGTTATATACATTTCACAGGTGATGGTGAGGATTTAATAAGACATTATATGTAATTACCTGTCACATAATAAGTACTACTATTGTGGTCATCACCACCATTTGATCTGGCAGGCATCTAGAGATCAATGAGCTGTCACAGGGACTAGAGCACGTATAATTGAAAAATACTTGTAACTGCTTTCTGCTAATTACACAGGGTTGACAGGGAACCCTCACAACGGCTTCTCAGGGTCAGGCTGCATTACTACTCTTTGTGACAAAACTGAAGCCCAAGAGGGGCTTCCCTAATGGTCCTGTGGCTAAGACTCCGTGCTCCCAATGCAGGGGGCCTGGGTTCGATCCCTGGTCAGGGAATTAGATCTCGCATGCATGCTGCAACTAATGCTCCCACCTGCCGCAACAAAGATCCCGTGTGCTGCAACTAAGGCCCGGCACAGCCAAAATAAATAAACAAATATTAAAAGAAAAAAATTTTTAAATGGTGTATTAAAAAAAAAACAAACTGAAGCCCAAGAGACTAATACTACAAAGCCACATATTCTGTGGTTAACTGGGAGTCAACCACTGGCTTCCTGGATTTTCAAATAGTAGCATGAGCCAGTGAGCTTGGTTATAATCCAGATGTCTAGAGAGGAAGTAGGTAATCAATCCAGTACAGAAACATGCCGGCTGGTGATGAAAACCTTCCTCCACCAGGTGTTCCCAGTGTCAAATATGTTAGGCACCAACTCACACAAAGAATTGTCATTCCTTATTTCAGAGAAGTTTGGAAAAATCATTATATCTTCCACCTCAACCTCTACATGGTCCTAACTGTTACAAGCATTTGGTGCTGCCTTGGCAAAATTTTAACATTAATCCTGCTGTCTTTTAGACATCTGGATTGAATATGAACTGTAGAGGATGGAGATTTTCTTTTCTGCCTGATTGAAAATCAGGTATTGTGATTTGAGTGTTTGCCACTTACTGAATGGCAGCTTGGACATGATTTGGGGGCCTTTTATTTTGTTCCTCATCTAATTCCTGGAAGGCCTTTCTCTCCTTGTGTCATGTCCCAGGTTACCCTTATGGGAAAGGCTGTAGTACTTTCAGCCAAGACTGGGAGTCAGCCATGGGAAAACAGGAGTTGGCACGTGCCATGGTCTCAGTGAACCAATCTCCAGCCTTGACCAGTTTTCAGCTGGAAATCTATCAGATGGCCTTACTTTCCTCAAAATAAATCAAGCACTCTCTACTCTTCCAGTCTTTAACTGGTCCTTAAAAGCAGAGGCCCACATCCAACTACAGTGTGGGCTGTACTCATCAGCTGGCCTGTCTTGCTAAATGTATTTGAGTTATAGATGATGGACCTACAAACACCAGGAAACTTATTTTAAGGTTTCAGTCATTATTCATTCTTGAGCAAATTCCAATGCAGAATAAGCCCATCTGGTTTTGCCAGCCCAGAGTATATTATACGTGAGGGTTCAGAATGACCTAACACACACACACACACACACACACACACACACACACACACACACACACACACACAAAATAAAACCCCATAACCAAAAGAGGAAAAATAGAATGACCTAACACATAAAGGCATTCTTAATTGTTAGAGATATTTAAAGTATCAATCTAAGATAGGAATATTGGTGTCTATGTTAAGAGAATGAATTATAGACAAAGTTTGTCAGGTGGGAAGGAGTTCCTAGCTAAAGGCATTTATTGCAGAATGAAAAGATAAGTGGGAGAAAAGCACAGCAGGCATGTATATATATATATATATATATATATATATATATGCTTAGCAAAATGTAGAGATGAAAAATATTTTGACACTGGTATTGATCACCAAATTTAAAGAGTTAGAACACAGGACATTTTTGTGGGCAAAGGCGGGTTTTTGATAGTTTCTTTTTTTTTTTTTTCGGTACGCGGGCCTCTCACTGCTGTGGCCTCTCCCGTTGCGGAGCACAGGCTCCGGACGCGCAGGCTCAGCGGCCATGGCTCACGGGCCCAGCCGCTCCGCGGCATGCGGGATCCTCCCAGACCGGGGCACGAACCCGTGTCCCCTGCATCGGCAGACAGACTCTCAACCACTGCGCCACCAGGGAAGCCCTGATAGTTTCTTTTGAAAGAAGAAAAAAGGGAGGTGGAAGAGTTGATGGAAGTGTAATGTGGCAACAAGGAGAGACAGTGTTGATTCCTTATTCATGTGAGTAGAGAATTCCTAGGTGAATCTCTAACACAACTTTCCTAAGTGAGACCGATAGAATACATTTCAGCCTAAAATACTCTACCTTCGATCCTGTTGAAGATAATTGTTCTTTATGGACAGCCTCACAACCATCAGGATCCATAACAATGCAGAAATGCTGCTTTCCCACAGGAGCACCTGAAAAATTGACCCTTTGCCCCAATTCCTCCTTTCTTCAGTGGTGACTATGCCCGGCAGCTGCCTTCTCTAGACACTGCCACCCTGTGCCGGGAGTCAAGGCTGGGTGAGTGATCAGATTTCCAGATACTGCCTGTGGTCTCCCTCTCTGTTTATTCAGTCTTTGATTATCAATCACTCCATGCCCTAGAGGCTGGAGAGGCTGCCCCTAACTTGTCCAGTCATCCCATTCAACATCAAGTGTATCAGTGTCAAGATCAACACCTGCAAGCAAGGGGTGAAAAACACCTGATAAGTCAAGTGTATAAAACAAGTGCTTGAAGAATGTGGTGGAGGAATAAGCTCTTGCAATTGCAGTTATCACAGTACTGTATGTATCAGAGAATTTTGAAAAGGGGGTGGATTTAAAGGAGGGGCCTTGAAACTGAGTAGGTTTTTTTGATAGATGATGACTCTATCATAGGTACTTTTTGTTTTTATTCTTTTTTTTTAAACAAATGATACATTTTTTGGATTCCAAAGTCAAAGCTACATAAAAAGGCATACACAGACAAGTCTTACACCCGTTTCTGACCCTTTACCTTATTACTCTCTGCCCCCATAGGAATATTTATGATTCCTTGTTTATCCATTTAATGCTTGTTTGTGCAAACACAAATAAATATAAATACCTATATTCCTCTTCTCTCTCTCTCTTTTTTTTTTTTTAAACAGGAAACTTACTACCTCGGCTAGGAAAGACCTTTTTTTTTTTTTTTAATTGAAGTATAGTTGATCTACAAAGTTGTGTTAGTTCCAGGTATACAACAAAGTGAATATATATATATATATATATATATATATATATATATTCTTTTTTTTTTTTTTTTTTTTTCTGTACGCGGGCCTCTCACTGTTGTGGCCTCTCCCGTCACGGAGCACAGGCTCCGGATGCATGCGCAGGCCCAGAGGCCATGGCTCACGGGCCCAGCCGCTCTGTGGCATGTGGGATCCTCCCAGACCGGGGCACGAACCCATGTCCTCTGCATCGGCAGGCAGACTCTCAACCACTGCGCCACCAGGGAAGCCCTATTCTTTTTCACATTCTTTTCCATTATAGGTTATTACAAGATATTGAATATAGTTCCCTGTGCTACAAAGTAGTTTCTTTTTGTTTTCCCCTTCTCTTTTATACAAACTATAGTATACTATATGGACTACTTTGCGTTTTGCTTCTTTCATTTAAATATATTTCCTGGAGATCTTTTCTTATGAGTACATAGAAATCTTCCTCATTCTTTATTAAGCCATTGTGAGATTCTACCACAGTTTCTTTAACCATTCCCCTTGATGGACATTTAGATTGCTTTCAGTATATTGTTTTTATAAACAATTTCAGAATTAACCTGTACACATGTCACTCTATGTATGTGGGTATATCTTTACAATAGATTCTGAGAAGTAAGATTGTTGGGCCAAACAGAAAGTGTATCTAGTTTTGGTAGATATCACCAAATTTATCTCCATACAAGTTGTATCATATTGCAGTCCCACCAGAAATGTGTAAGAACGTCTATCTCCCCAAACCTCTTCAATAGACTGTGTGATCAAACTTGTGAATGTTTTTAGGGAATGCAGTGTGTGAAAAATGGTATCTTAGTGTGATATAGTGTTAGGTTGCATTTCTCTTTTTATGAGTATGACCGAAGATATTTTCATATGTTTCAGGAACATTTATGCTTTGTTTTTAGTGTCCTTTGCTTATTTTTCTATTGTGTTGTTGGTCTTTTTAATCTCAGTTTATAGGCATTCTTTATAAAACAGAGGGAAAATTCAGACTCCTTGGTCCTCTCCCCACTCCAAGATGCTGACCCAGTTTGGGGATGGGGTCCAGAAATCTGTTTTTAAAACGTTGCTCAAGGGATTCTGATTTGCAGCTAAGTTTGATCTAGAGCAGAAGGTTGGGTGTAGGATAGAAGGGAAGAGAGGACTAGAAATATAGATTGGCACCCGATTTTAGAGGATTTCAAATACCAGGACAAATAATTCAAACTTTATTTGGTAAACCATGAGAAGTCACTAAAGATTTCTAAATATATTTTTCAAATAAATTTTAAATAACTTTTAAGGTTTAGTAGTCAGTCTGTAGGACAGAAAAGCACCTGGCAGGACACATTCTTTTTTTTTGTTGTTGTTGCGGTACGCGGGCCTCTCACTGTAGTGGCCTCTTCCGTTGCGGAGCACAGGCTCCGGACGCGCAGGCTCAGCGGCCATGGCTCACGGGCCCAGCCACTCCGCGGCATGTGGGATCTTCCCAGACCGGGGCACGAACCCGTGTCCCCTGCATCGGCAGGCGGACTCCCAACCACTGCACCACCAAGGGAAGCCCCAGGACACATTCTTCATAAACAAGACAAATTGGCAAATTGGTCTTTCTAGACAGTTGAGACAATTGATTAAAGCAGAGGAATAGTGTCCCCCGGGGAGCATGAACCAGATAGATCTGGATTCAAGTATTGTAATTTTAACATGCACTCCAGGTTCATGATGAAGGTAGACAGTGACTCATACTTTGAAAAACTGCAAGAGGAAATAGGGAACTTCTAAAGCAATGGGAGAGCTGAAGTGGTCCCAGGACATTGGAGGAATGGCCTGAACTTAGGGATGAGAAGGAGGAAAAGGAGAAACCATGGATGTCACAGAGACACAGCAGTCACAGAGGGAGGCTTCAGACACAATGCCTGGCACACAGTTGGTGTTTAATAAGTTGTAATTGGAGCTGAATTTTTCTGCAGTGTCATTGCTGTCTATAGTCAGACATGGAAGAACAAATACATGAAGAAACTTACTACTACCTGAAGACCACTGACTTTTGAAGTTGGAGTTCTTAAAGGGTGGGAAACTAGGCAGGTGTTTCTCTTCTAGGGCCAGTCCTCATCAGCACACAGCAGAGTTCATCCTCCCCCCTGTCCCTCCTCAAAAATCTTAGGTCCAGGGGCAGGTTGTGTGGAATGACCAAATCCTACCAAATGGGCTTGGATCTGTGAATCATTTTAGGTGGATCAGGACCATATGGACAATTTATAGGATGTGTTCTAAAGAATGTTTGCTTTAAGCCCTGCCACCCTTGAGGAGGACTAGAGATCTTTGGCAGAACTTGGATAAATTTAATAAGAAGCTGCCAAATTTTTGTTGCTTTTCCAGACTGAAGAGAACCTCTTGTTCACCCAGCCCTGATTTAGACAGAATGCAGAGCGTAACAGAGACCTGTGTCAGGAGTAGGCAGCTGGAGACAGGAACTGGCCTCACGCTTACCCTCCTCAGAATTCAGCCAGAGGTAGACTCTGTCTTGCTCTAGAGTTGTCCCCATCCCAGTTGGATCCAGTGTTCGTCAGGCCTGTTATTGTTTTTCTTTGGCAGATTCTCTCAGCACAAACATTGCTTTGGGATGTAGATCTTTCTGTAGGCTGGGAGTGCAAAATGTTTTATTTATCATTTTTAGTTTGATCAAATCATTTCAGAAAATATTCTAGTTGGAGGGAGAATCCAGACCATGAAGTTGTTTTTTTTTCCCTCCATATCTTAGTAGAATAAAATTTGGTTTAAATCTTGGTCTTGGGTCATCTCTATCCTTGAGTGTGTTGCATTTTGTGAAAGTAGAGAGAGGACTGGATGGGAGTGAGGTCATGTTACTGAGTCCTAACCTGCAGTCTGTTATTAACTAGCAATGTGAACTTGAGCAGATTGCTCCCTTCATGGTGTCTGTGATAGGTTGGTTCTCTGGGAAACAGACTCTGAGATTTGCATGCAAGAGGTTAATGGGGAGTATTCTCAGGAATAATGCCTATGAGGAGTGAGGGATACAAAGTGACAGAGAGAGAATGTGAATGCAATTGGCCCTTCAGCGTTGTTCACTTTGAGGCAAGGGGGCAGCTGTTATATCTACTCCCTCCCCCCCTGCAGCAACCACTGAGTGTGGGCTGTCTCTTTGTAAGGGTGTGATTTGGGGAAAGGCAGCACTTTTCTAAGGAGAGCAGTTTTCAGAGAGGGATTCAGCTGCTAACATTCACAGCAGCTTTACTCCTGAAGGTAGGATCTGGCCAGCACTGCAGCGTGTCCACTGCAGTCCTTGGTTTCATCTTCAGTAATGTGACTGGGTTGGGCCAGATAATGTCTGTAGCAGTTATCTATTGCCACAATAAGGCTATGTAATAAAGACCCACACATCTCAGTGGCATATGACATTAAACATTCATTGAGTCACAAACCTGAAAGGTTCAGCTGATTTAGGCTGGGCTTGGCTAGGGTTGCCCATGTGTTTGCAGTCAGCTGCCTATTGGTGAGGTGGTTCTGCTGATCTTGGCTGGGCTTGCACACATGTTAGGGGTCAACTGGCTGTCAGTTGATCTGGGATAGCCCTGGCTGGGGTGAGACCAGAGTAACTTGGCTTGGCTTATCCTCTACAAGGCTAGTATGGATGTAGTCTCATGGTAATGGCAGAAGTAGCAGGAATCCCAAATGTGCAGGCCCATTTCTAGCCTCCATTTGTGTCACTTATGTGAACACTGGCTAACCCTGACCGAAGCAAGTTATATAGATGATCTCAGAATCAAGAGGTAGGACAGTTCAACCCATCCACCATAACAGGGAGCTACAGCTACTGGGCAAAGTGTAAGTATAGGGAAGGGTGGAGAATTGGGACCATTTTTGAAATCCACTACAGTCTCTAATTTCCTTTCATCTCAGCCATTCAATGGTTTTTGTGACTTTATCTGTTAGGTAGATGTAAATGTTCTAATTCTGATCCTACTTAGGAACTTGAACTCTGTTCAAGTTACTTATCTCTGAATTCAGCATCCAGCACAGAATCAGCTTAGGACACCGGCAGCAAATATTTTGTTCGATGAACAAAAGCAAAAATGAATGTATGTTATGGATTAAAAATAGCAATTCCTAGGTTCAAGATAAAACCTAGTTTGTAAAGTCTTAGAATCAGAACATTAGTTGTTGAGGACATTTACAAATCAGTGTTTTAAAGATTTCCTTCATTATTATTATGGTTGTTGTTGTTATTAATCACAAAGTAAAATATGCTCCTTGTTAAAATTTAAATAATATAGACTTACATGGAGTAAACAGTGAAATTTTCTACCTCACCTCTTCCCACTCCCCAGAGGCAACCATTTTTATCAGCTGTATGTCCTTCTGGACTTTTTCCTATGCATATTCCCATATGGATGTATTATGTTTTCTTTTGCTTTATTTCCTTTTAAGAATAACATCATACTATGCATTTTATTCTGCAAGTTGCTGTTTTTATTCAATGAGCTATACTAAACAAAAACCAACACCATGAACCTAACAATTCTTTTAAATTAATTTATATTTTATTAATGATAGCATTCTCTCCCCTCTCATTATGATCTGCTTGGGAGAATGAAGCTTTTTGTTTATATACTTTCAACTTATATACTTTCAATCCTAATCAAATAAACCAAAGTAATACTTAAATTGTAATTGTCCCCTTTATATCAATAAAAGAATAATAGTCTGGTACTCAGCTGTATAACCTCTGTATCTGCAAAATTGTGTTTTTTTCTACTGTAGTACTATTCATTGGGTAGCAGTATTGATAATAACTGATAGATTCCCTTCTGTAATCGATCTGTTATCACATATTTGCTAACTTTAACTTTTGCACATTTTTTAAAAATACAGGGGATTATTTGCAGATAAAAATTTTAATAGGGTTGAGGGAAACACTGTGACCTGTATGGGAGAGAAGAAGTAAATAAAGCTGTCCTATCCTTTCCAAAATGCTTTCCAGACATAGTAATTTGCCATGTTCATACTTCCCATTAACCCAGTAGCACCTTTAGGAACCATTCTGAATTATAATAATTTGTTTTCAGGGCTTGTTATTTGAAAAAATACCTAACACTAAAAACTTCCATAAATTCAGTAACATTTTACTTAAAATTGTATTCACTTACAAGATTTATATTATGAATAGCTTGACTTTTTTTGGAGCCATATGACCAGATTTGAACATAGGCTTTTTATTTTTCTCTATTGCAATGACATAGTTCACTGAGTCCCAAAGTGATTCTCTAAGTGGGAGGAACAGGCACTGATTTTAGACTTAAACAAATAACCAAAACTAAAATAAAATTTAAAATGAAATAAAACTTAACCAAAGAATCTGGGTCTGGTTCCCTGGTGAGTTAGGGTGATGACTCATCCCCGGAGTGAGTTGGCAGTCTTCTTCCAGGGATGACTCAGCAGCTTCACTCTCATGTTGCTCCTTCTGATTCACTATGACCAGGGTGGGCGGAGATGGCAGTTTGATCATCTTGGAAGAGTGATTTTCAAAATGAGTTTATTCACTTGTTTCTATATTTATTTGTTCACTTTGGAAACGCTTGTTCAAACAAAATGTTAGTCAGATGTGTACAACTAACGAAAACTGTTCTAATTAACTTGGGATGAAGGCTCAGGACCTCCACCCTTTGGTTTCCCACTGATTTCTGTTTTGTCACATCCATATTTATTCACATTTCATTTGCCTTAAGATAATGAGAAACCTATGCGTGTTGTGGATGATGAGGACTTGGTAGACCAGCATCTTATCAGCGAGCTGAGGAAGGAGTATGGAATGACCTACAATGACTTCTTCATGGTGCTCACCGATGTGGACATGAGAATCAAGGTATGGGTTCCTGTTTTGGATGATGCAGTGACATTCCTTAAGATAGCAACTCAATTTTTTGTCAATGAGTCTATTAGACATATGACTAAGCATAAGTTATTTCATAAATGGGAAAGTTTTGAAATGGTCCAAATAGTTCCCATTGTCCTGTAGAATTTGTGTCTAGAAATGTAGTCTATGGAAAATATTGGATTGGATGACCACCTATGGCCAAGCTACTTGACTCAGACTAAATTCTTCTGTAACATCAAAGTCATACATTCACCAGACAATTGTTGAATAGCTGTGATGTTTATCACCAGCCAGGCCCTGGTGATAAAAAGTAAAGAGTATTTAGCTTCTGTTTTCAGAAAACCCAGATTTAACATAGGCCTACTTTGAAAGGGCCTGGAAGTTTACCTCCTGATCCAACATGGGCAAGACAGTAGGGTTTTACACCTACTTTCTTCCTATGATAAGGACAGAGATTCTGAACTCTGAAAAACTGTGCCATGTAGTCATAATAATATTAACAGTAATAACTAACTTTATTGAGTGCTTTCATTATGTCAAGCACTCACCTCAGATGTTTACAATCCTTGTCTCAAACCTCTAAGATAAATAGCAAGTATTATCATTGGTTCACAGAGGACAAATAGAGATCCAGAGTAGTTAAGTAACTTGCCCAAGTTCACCCAGTTAGTGTTGGACTTCATACCCCCGCAGGTTGACTCCAGAGCCCATGCTTACATGAAAATCCTTTTAAAAAAAAGCTGCCTGGGTTATTAGAATAGCTGATTCAACCTGCAGTATTTTTCTGGATCTGGAGAGAGATCCCTTCAATAATTCATTCCACATTTGTGTTGTGCCACCTCTAATGTGAGAGGTTGGACTAGATGATCCCCAAGGTCTCGGCCAGCTTTCACATTCCACGATTTACTAAATTCCCGTTGAGGGCACTTATGCTGATCATGCTGATCAGCCAGCCCTCAAATCCACCTCAGGTTGCTGTTCTAAGTCCAGACAGCTTTGATGCAGGAAACTGAATTTCATTATCCCCAAAAAAGTTAGATCCAACTTTTTTTCTGAGAATACATAAGCAGACATGACCTAATTTTAAGTAATGCTCACTCAATAAAATCGTCTCTGGGAATCACAAAGAGTTTGTGTAGATTTCTGATGACCACAGAGCAGGCCTCCTTCTGGTGGAAAATTACCCTTATTGCTCAGGTCAGATACTCTAACATGTTATTCCATTTGTTTTCTTGTGTTTAGTACAGTGTTTCTGACCTTCTCTCCAGTTGTATAGTGAAGAGGAACCAGCTTAGTCCCAGAGGTAGGGAAGTGAGCCTAGAATATGTGTGGTGAGGAAGGCATGGACCCTTCCCAATAAAAAGAGTGAAGTTAAGACCTTCATGGAAGGTAAAGGCTTTTGTTTCGTGGATTCAAAACCTCAAAAAATCAGCAGAGGTACTACTGCAGGAGAGAATTTATAAATCAAAGAGCCCTCCAGGCTCTGATTTCCCTGGAGCCACCCTGAATTCTCTCAAGCTCTCTATCCTCTGGACATAGGGAAGAAACACCTTTATACATTATATACTTTTTATTTTTCCTTCAACAGCAATATTATGAGGTGCCTATAGCAATGAAGTCTGTGTTCGATGTGATTGATACCTTCCAGTCCCGAATCAAAGACATGGAAAAGCAGAAGAAGGAGGGCATTGTTTGCAAGGAAGACAAGAAGCAGTCACTGGAGAACTTCCTATCCAGGTACATCACCTTTGGAGACCCCAAGGAGGCAGACGGGAGAGTGTTCTGAGTGAGCTAATGAAAACCCCAGAGAAACACAGAGCAGACAGGTGTGTGCAGAGTGACCTTCCCTGTAAGACCTCTGTTCTCTTCACAGCACTCTAGCCACCAGGCTTAGTCTTGTCCTTTTGGAAGTTGCTCTGGTTGCAAGGCTGGCTGGAGTCAGCTCCAAGCTTGAGTGTTAATTTGGTGGCTTTGGATAGGTCTTTTCTTTTTTTTTCTGCCTTTTTTTTTTTTTTTTTTTTTGTTTTTTTGGCACAGATACAGAATTCTGAACTTCTGTAAGGCTTAGTTTATTCAGTCAGTCAATTTGGAGGGCTTTGTATACTGTACTTTTATTTTACATATTTATTGGGCCCTTTCTAGTTCCAAACAGGATTTGGAGCACTGCTTGATTTTCTGCTTCCTTCCAACTCTGCAGAGAACAAAAGCTCTACTAAGACCTCAAAAGGAGAAATCCTCTTGACCCAGCTCCCTGATTCCTTGGGGAGTATGGTTTATTGAAAACTATTATAGGGAAACTCTAGTACATACACAAAAAAGAGTGTAAAGAAATCACTCTACTTTTTTTTTTTTTTTTTTTTTTGCGGTACGCGGGCCTCTCACTGTTGTGGCCTCTCCCGTTGCGGAGTGCAGGCTCAGCGGCCATGTCTCACGGGCCCAGCCGCTCCGTGGCATGTGGGATTTTCCCAGACCGGGGCACGAATCCGTGTCCCCTGCATCGGCAGGCGGACTCTCAACCACTGCGCCACCAGGGAAGCCCATCACTCTACTTCTTCCCTTCTCCATCCCTTCCCTCATGTTGGATGAAAATTCTACAAATCCTTGGGACCTTAAGAGGTGCAAGGATGCAGAAATTTCACCTAAGCATCAAGAATTCTGTGATTAGGAAATGGATAATCTGAATTCCTCTAGATTCAGGAAGCTTGGGTCTTTTAAGAGATAACAACATGATGTGTAAAGAGCATAGGACTTGCCATTCATCCAAATTTTCAGTTTACAATTTTCTAGGTATGTTGCCCCTATGCTTCCAATTAACCCTATCTTAAAAATCTCTCACCCATGAGAATAATGACAGCAAGTAGCCCTACTTCCACTCCAGGGTTGCTGTTATCACCTTTTGTGCCAAGCACTTCTTCTTCCCTCCTGAGTTTAATCTTCACAACAATCCCATGATCTAAACACTGTAACTACTGTCTTGCTGCAGACAAGACAACTCAGGCTAATGGAGATTAAATAACTTTCCTCACTGAGCTAGTGTCAGTTCTAGAACTTAGTGGCCCCAGGATAATCTGGTTCCCAAAGTCCACGCTCTTATCTAACACTCGTTTTGAAAATATAATGTGAATTATTTTTAGTGTGAACTCAGAGGCCCAGAGTTTGAAGTGAAGAAAGATACTCCTAAAACCACAGGATTTCAGAGCTGAAAGGAACCCAAGATTCTGCCTTCATCCAAATTTTCAGTACAGTGCAAATACCTGAAGTGGAGATGAAAGGTGCATGCCTCCCTAAGGACATAAGGCTCATTCAGTCTTCAGGACACTCTCCTGGCTGAGAAAGGGCTCTAGGGCTCTACTGGGCCGATGGCTTCTTGTCCAATCCTGGGGGCTCTGAAATATCAACTTTTAGTTCAAGGTCATCCTTCTAGATGGCAGTGATTTAGAAGATTGAGGATAAGAGCTTGCTGTTGTCCTTGAGGTATTTTCTTCCCCTCCCCTTCCCTTTCCTTCCCTTCTTTTTACTTCTTTTACCTTTCTCTCCTTTTTTAGGCAGAAAAGATTCTTTAGAAGTTTACTTTTGATTTTAACCAATAGTGTTAAATATATCCAATTTATAAATTCAAGACCTTAGTTTTCTCTTAAACTTTTAAGTTAGGCTTTTAAATCTTATCATTTTATTTATAACCTGGCAAATTTTAACTATCACTCTTAAGGGGCTTTGAATAATGTTTAATCTCACTTATGAACTCAGTAATTAAACAATGTCATTATGCCAAACAGCCATTTTACATTTAATATATTTCTTTCAATTCCTTGAAATAAACAAAACTTTCTGAGTACTTAAATGAGCCATAAGTTTAATAAGTTAATCTTGTAAATACAGTGAATCTAAAGTTTTCTCAGATGTTCCAATAACTGTATACGCTTAGTAAGATTTCAACCTAAAACTATACCTCTAAACCAAATACTCAATTACACATTCTAGTTTGGAGTTTCAAGGCTATCATTTTAAGCCAAATTCTCTTAAGTTTCACAAGAACATAAATTATATAAAGAAATTCAGAAATATATATTATTACTACGTTTTTGATTCTTTGCAAACTTCCTCTTCTTAATTCTAAATCTTCTAGGACTGAAGGAGGCATACCCACTGAACCAACCCATTAAACTCACATAGCCTGATCTCTAAAGCAGTAACCATCCAGTTCATTGATATTATTTATAACCAAGGATTTAGGCCAGCCATAAGACCTGCAACTACAGACATTCTGAGGGATTATTTTCACCATTTCCAGGCAGAGGGTCTTTTTATAATCACAGTGTCATGGGTTTCAAAACTTGAAAGGGAAAACTGACATTATCTCACTTTTGTTCACTCACAAAGCTTGCAATGCTCATTCAAGTTGATCACTGATTTGAATTTGTATTTTTTTTTGATTCCTAAGACATTATACATATTTTGCATCTAAAGTCTTTTGAACTGGATAGGGCCCTACATAATGTAAACGTATTTTCCTTCTAATGTTAGAGGCTTGTGAGCTCTTATATTCACTACTATTTCAGGAACATACATCTTTTATGGATATTCAGAATGGCATATGATTATAAGTTATATGTCCTATGGCTATCTATGACCTGTGGTCGTGGAATCATCGTGCTGACAATTATCAGTGATCTTAAAAATTAAAGTAGAGAGCTTCCCTGGTGGCGCAGTGGTTGAGAGTCTGCCTGCCGATGCAGGGGACACGGGTTCGTGCCCCAGTCCGGGAAGATCCCACATGCCGCGGAGCGGCTGGGCCCGTGAGCCATGGCCGCTAAGCCTGCGCATCCAGAGCCTGTGCTCCGCAACGGGAGAGGCCACAGCAGTGAGAGGCCCACGTACCGCAAAAAAAAAAAAAAAAAAAAAAAATTAAAGTAGAATAGTGTATTACTTAAAGGCATGAGCAAGACAGCCCTGAAGTTGATTCCTGGTTTCTCCACTTGTTAGCTGTGTGACCTTGGGCTAATTGCTTAATCTCTTTGGGCTTTAGTTTTTTCACTTGCAAAATGGGCATAATAAATTTATCTATTCTTAAGATTGTTGTGAAAGGTAAATTTGATACTAAAGGTAATGAGCTAGAACCTAGCACAAAGCAAGTAATCAATAAATGGTGGTTATTAGTAGTATTAGGGCCATTTATTCAGGTCCTAGTTAGAGAACTTTGTCATCAAAGGAGAGCTAAGAGGAGGTTTAATAAACGCCTTCAGAACTGAAGCCCAGGCAAAAAGAACTGAAAAAAAATTTTTTTTTCTACCTAACTGTTCTATAAATAAAGGAGTATCCAAATGGAATTTTCCTTCATATTTGCTGAGTTGTTGGTGGGTCTGTACAGCCTGGTTTCAGCTGACCAGATTCTGAAGCCAGTCTCGTTTTTAGTGACACTCATATGGTTCAGGCTATAATTACCTTTCTCTGAGACAGAAGCCCTAAAGAGTGGGCAAATGCACACTAATTTGGAAATGCCAGTTAAAAGAAGCAAACACATGCATACCTTGTAGACTTTCTATTTACTGACAAAGTAAAGTGACGGAAAAACAATTTGTCCAAAATAAGGATCTGGGCCACATTCACATCTCTTGTTACTTCCCACAGAAATTAGTTCCATTAACATTTGTCCTTCAATGCTGGGAGCTGGGGCCTTGTATCTTAATGTAAAGGTCTGTGGGATAAAGAATCATCACTTAGGAGAAATGACCTTCTCTTGATTGTGTCTGGGACAGGGCGTCTCAGGTCCCATCCTTCTCCAGTCTGACAGCATTCAGTGGTGCACACAGGTAAACAAGCCAAAATAGACCTCACCCAAAATAGCTCCCTCCAGGTTACCCTGAAGCTCTGTGTGAGGCCAGGAAGGCTGGCCTGCTTTGGGTGCTGGCTGGGGTGCCGGTGCTGGTCTGGCATGCCTCCTAAGGAAGCAGGGAAGATACAGGAGACCCTTTTCGTGATCCGAGAGCAGTCACTGTTCCGTTTCCCAGGAAACCTCAGACAGTCTCAGACTCTCCTCTCCCCTCCTTTATGCAAATACATTCATCTTCCTATCCTCAGTGGAGATTTTAGTTTTTCTTTCCCTTTGAAGAAAAACAAGCAGAGGAAGCTAATGTAATGTCACAGCAAGCAATTCTTGGCGAGCCTTGCTACAGGCACCCATTCAGAGGTTGTATTTCATCAGACTATCATTTTCTCTCATTCATCCAAACCACTATTCCCCTAAGAGGCCATTTTCTTTGGGACTGAAAACTCTCCTGTTCACTGTGAGGCTTGAAGGGGCACAGGGAGAGAAGCCATGAATAAAATCAACTGGCTTCCGGCTCCATGAGTGCACTGACACCCAGCAGTCACCAGCACTGAGGGCAGAAAGCAAAAAACCCTTCTCCAGTGAAGGTGGAATTTGAGACAAATGCATGCAGTGGCCCCTTGGATGCACACCCTCTCTCCTTCCTATCCTCTTTGGGACCCTCACGCGCCAGCCAAGCATCAGCACCTCTGAGAGGGTAGACTAGGGAAAGCACTGCACCAGGAGTCAGAGAAATCTGTATTTTGGTACCACCTCTTAGATTTACTAGTTAGGCAATTTACCTCACTTCTCTAAGCCTCGTTTTGTTATCTGTAAAATGGGGAAAACAAGTCATGCCCTCACTGAACTCTAGTGAGGATCACATATTGTGTAGGTGAAAGTGAGCTATAAAATGATACACAAACATAAGGATTAAATTGGTTGTTGTATGACATCATGATAATGTCCATGATCTGTTAATGGGGAAATGGACATTATCCATCAGTAGGACAAAGTTCTAAATCAAGAAGCCTGCAGATTAAGGCATGATCTATATCCATGCCATCACATGCATAACTTACATTGATGGGTTTTAGAGTTTAATTCTTATAACACCTCTTTGAGGTGGATGCTCTTTTTGATTCTAGAGCTAAGGAAAAACTATGACTTAGATGAACAGAGTGACATGCTCAAGGAACGCAAAAAGTGGCAGTGACAGAATGTGGACCAAGCTTCCTGGCTGTAAGACAAAAGCTCTTTCCACTGCCCCGCCATGTTGGAGCTGTAAGAGCAGAAACAAGTTTATCATATAATCTAAAATCCTATGGCTCTAGGTTTAGCCCCATTCTACTTCATAGGGGTACTCTGTAAGTGGTGGTTCTTACTATGATGATAGGGTACATTTTAGAACTAACATTTGCCCCTGGAAGGGCCACTGGCTATTGAGGAAGGTACATAGGGCTTTGTTTTCCCAGGAACCCTCCTTGACCCTTTAAGACACTTTCCTATTTTCCTTCTTCCTGTCACTGTCATCTACTTAAAATTCAGTTCTTTTTCTCCATACTATTTCCTGTCCATATATTCACTGCTCCCTGCCCCACCCAAAAACCCTAGGGAACTCTACCAGAACCTGAGTTTTCTTCAGTTATTTTCTGATTCCCTTATTTCTGTTGCTACAATTTAACATACAATATCAGCTAGTTTTCATTGTATCTGAGAGCTTTGTCTCTCCCTAAGTGACCTCATCAGGCATGGGGACCAGACTCATGCCTGACATATCACGCAAATGTCACAGTAGGCAGACTGTGAAGTTACAAAAGAAAAAGTGCAAGAAATCTGGTAATACAGTTTAGTATTAGGCTTTGAGGAGCTATGAAATATTTCTAAGGGTAACTTTTTTATTCTGGGCACAGGAAAAAAAATGACAGCCGAAGTTACTCTGCGTTTTCACACTGGCCTCTATTGTTTGAAGCAGCAATTGTGGCCTTCTGCTTCTTTTCCAGGTTCCGATGGAGGAGGCGGTTGCTTGTGATCTCAGCGCCTAATGATGAAGACTGGGCCTATTCACAGCAGCTCTCTGCCCTCAGTGGTCAGGCATGCAATTTTGGTGAGTGGGAAGCCTCACTGACCTGCTTGTCTTAAAGCATCACTGCTTTCCCATACCACTCTCTTCCTGGTCAGTTCTAAAATGGAACATTAGGTCATCCAAATATTCCCCAGTCCAGACTGTAGATTCCTAGACACTTACTCAGTTATACTGAGGATAAAGTTGCCTTCAGACTGGAATCTCAGTCAACTGGGGTCTGTTTTTCCTTTTTCTTTTTTCTCAATATTCTGCCTTCTCAGGTTCTTCATTAAAGTGTTTGAAAATACCTGCTGCTTTACTTTAAGTGATCTCTATTATGTTGTCTTCTTGTTTGCTTTTTAAAAACTTGTCTCAAGATCATAAAACTCAGGTATTATCATTTGCTTAGGTAATAATTAGGTACCAACATTGTGTGCTTCTTCATAGATTAAATATCTTTTGTAAAACAGGAATGGCTTTGGGAATTAATGGATGAATTGAAGCACACTGTACTATATTGCCATTCCCTTAGGAAGGATTTTGATCTATAACTGGGCACCAGGAAGACAGCAAGATCTGTTAAACAGAACCTTATGCTTTAAGACAAGCAGGTCAAAGAGAAATGCAGTTTATTATTACTATCATTATTTGCAGTAAATTGCTCAGTGTTTTGAAAACTAATGTATGCTTTCTTTACCAAACATTATTATCCTAGTGGTCAGAAAGAGCTAGTATCATTTTGAATATGGACATATAGAAAGGAAAGGAAATGCATAATACACAGAACTTATTACTAAGCTCTGTTTTGAACCAAAGAGATAATGGCAATTTCAAAAGTGGAAATCACAACTGAAGTCTCATGTAAGATACACCTCTGCAGAGGAAGAATTTTGAGAGAGTCTTTAGAGGGAGGAAGAGTAGCTAGGGGGCCACAGATTAAAAAATTCATAATTGGAACATAGATGAATCTGTATTATTTTGATACTTCTATTAGGAAGAAGAATCATTTATTAGTTATAAAACTGTGTTTGATTTATAAAAGGTGGTATGGTGGTATAAGTCTTGTAAAACATTACCAGAGCCTGGGCCCTTGCTATGACCCAGTACCTGAACATTATAAATACATTTCAATTTTAAGATGTGAAATAATAACTCAAAAGAAGGCAGAAAATGAGCTCATAACAGTAAAAACAATGAGAAAATTTGTGAATTTTTATTTATACTCCTATTAACAAGGTTAATTCTTTAAGACGTTATATCAATATATGTAAAGATTTGATTGTGCCAGTATTCTTAGGCAAAATTTAAATTATGTATAGCCACCAACAGTGCTGGGTAAGATAGAAGTTTTTAGAGCAGTTAATGACCCTTCACAATAAGAATATAAATAAAATCATGGTTTGCTAATTTTCTAAAAATGTCTTTGCAGCAGCTATTAGGTGATGTTTCATTTTGAATCTCTGCACAGAGCCCAAGTCAAACACTTTTGCAGTAGACAGGAAATGTGAACAAGTCATGTTTTTAAAGAATAATTAAATTCACAATCTTCCCTTTTGAAAACATGACTCAACAACATGTAGAATAGAAATGCTTCACTTCTCTGGGAGAAGAGTAAAGGCCACAAAATTTTTTTCTAATAGCATTTTGCTTGGATTTCAGCTCTTCCTTAAAAGAGCCCTCCATGGTGGCTTTCACTTTTCTCCACTGGACTGTCAACACCGTCAACATTCATATTTAGTTCCAAGTTACTACCATGACTAGGCTCGGATTTTGTCTAAAACCACGAAATCTGAATAGGATGAATCTAGAGCCTCCTTGTCCTCCTGTGTTCTTTCTCCTGAATCTTTTCATATGTGCTTCATCTTCAAAAGAATTCCAACAAGCTACTAAGGCATGACCTTCTTTCCTTTCCTGAAACTTTAGCTGAGGCTGGGAAGCAAGCTGTGCCTGCTGTGCTACCCCTTTGAGTCCTCTAAAAAAGTGCTAAGAACCTGCCCTTTAAACTGACAAACTTTTCTTTGAGGAAGCCAGAATGATTTCTTAAACAATCACAACGGCTAGGGTCTGTAGTCTTTTCTTTGAGAGAAAATTAAATTATCCATGCAAGCTGTTATAACTTTAGGCATGACTTTTTTCCAGAACACTAATCAGCTTAGATCATCTTAGATATTTTAAAGTTCCGATGGCTTCATTTTTGTTTTGTCATTTAGTAGAGTGAGAATCACAGTTTAAAAGCAAATTCTTCTATTTCAATCTGCAAAAACAAAACAAAACCAGACCACATCTGACCCTGTTGTTAATCCTACAATCTGCAATTAGTCTTTTTTCAAGATTTTATAAGTGTTTAAATATATTTTTTAATGAAAAAAATTTAAAAAAATGAATTATTTTACCTAATCAGGTTATGTTTTATATTCTTTTTAAACTTAGAGATTTTTAATTCTCAGACATCCAGTCTGTGGAAGTGAATGAAGACTTACAGATTCTACGGCTTTCTTTTTTCTCTTAGGTCTGCGCCACATAACTGTTCTGAAGCTTTTAGGTGTTGGAGAAGAAGTAGGGGGAGTTTTAGAACTGTTCCCGATTAATGGTAAATGTTGTTACTTTAAAACAGTATAAACTACTGATAAGTTCAGTTAAATTATGTTAATTTATATGTAAGCAGTGGGTGTACCCCTCAGGTGAAGAAAGGTCACAAAAGCCTCCCTCCTCATGTTTGCCCGTGTTTGTGTGTGTGTTGTGTGTGTGTGTGTGTGTGTGTGTGTACACAGGATGCATGTAGAAGAAGGGGAAAGGGAGCACAAGCACTAATATTGTTTTTACTAAAAAAATCATAAGTGACAGCAAAAATATCCATTTTCTTAACTGAAATAAGTAATTCTTTTTTGTCTGCATGGGGCTTTATTGGCTTACAAAGCATTTTCATCTATGTTATCTCATTTAATTCTCGAAATAGTTTTATGAGGCACAAAGGTCATATCTCACTGATTCCCTTGCAACAGATGAGGACATATACTAAAAGGCTCAGAGAAGCTGAAAGAAACTGACAGTGACTCAAAGTTTCAGAAAGTAAACCCAGTCCTTCCATCCAAGATCAAGCACTTTACCTGAGATAATGTGTATAAATCCCTGGCACAGTGCTGGACAGAGCAGATACCCAGAAAGTGTCAGTGCCCTTCTCCCTTCCCTTTCTTCTTTTCACTAATGATAATAGTTTAAATATATTCCCAGCTCTTAGATAATTGGTATTTTTCACCTTTGACAATGAAATAAGAGTTTTGTTATAAAGACAACGGCATCAAAAGTAAAACTGTAACCGCAAAGAAGAAACTAAGCTAATTGGAAGTAAACTTAGAAATATAAATAATAGAATCTTTGTTAGTGACAAATTTTAAAGCAGTTGATCTTGCCAGGATTAAATGAAGGGACTGGTTTTATACTTTGTAACATTCCTATAAGGAGACATTATGTGCCCCAAAGTTTGATACACTAATAATGTTGTAGAACAGCAGGGACATTTCTTTGCTAGTAGAAAAAACAAGCAAACTTTTTAAATTGGATTTTTGAGCTGACGAGAAGAGACTCCTGGGTCCTCTCTCTATTCTCACAGTGGTTTCTTCTCACTTTGATGCTTTCCTGTGTGCTGCCTCTTCAATCTGCTAACAACTTTTCTAATCCTATTCTAGGGAGCTCTGTTGTGGAGCGAGAAGACGTACCAGCCCATTTGGTGAAAGACATACGTAACTATTTTCAAGTGAGCCCAGAGTACTTCTCCATGCTTCTAGTTGGAAAAGATGGAAATGTGAAATCCTGGTATCCTTCCCCAATGTGGTCCATGGTGATTGTGTACGATTTAATTGATTCGATGCAACTCCGGAGACAGGAAATGGCTATTCAGCAGTCACTGGGGATGCGCTGCCCAGAAGATGAGTATGCAGGCTATGGTTACCATAGTTACCATCAAGGATACCAGGATGGTTACCAGGATGACTACCGTCATCATGAGAGTTACCACCATGGATACCCTTACTGAACAGAAATATGTAACCTTAGCCCCAGCCAGTTTCCCCTGCAGCTGTTGAAGCCACATGTGGCCAGCTATGTAAAGGAGAGTTCTTCCACACTGCCTACATTCCCTGCCTTTTTCTTTCAGTGTTCTTCCAAGATTAAACAAATAGCAAACTTTTGCCTACTCATGAGTTGTTACTGAAGCCTTAAATCATAAAGATGTTTAAAAGAATTGTTTGTCTAACTGGAGAGGATCTGGTGCTGAATAATGTTATTGAAAATGGATATTTTCCTTTTCTTAATATGGTGGACGTGATTGGGAATACAGTATTCTATAGCATAAATATTTATACCTCTCTTTTTAGTATTTTTAGTATTAATTGGTAAGTGAAAACCATGATTGTTAAAGAAAGTTAAAGATCACAGCACGGATATTTTCAGATGAACATCTGAGCAGATGGAACAGACAGAGCAGATAGCTTCTTAACCCTTTTTGAAATGTTAGTCTAAAAATGATTAAGACAGCTCTGCTCTATACTGTGAATTTCTTTCCTGAAGTTTGATACTACAGGAATCCGGTGATATTGGCTACGAAAGCCAGGGCAAGTACCAAACTCAGCTTTGTTATCATAGCCACTTCCTGCCCTGTTTCTGTTAACTTTTAGTGTCTTTTCAGGGAAAAGGAACTTCTAAATCACCGCCAGAATCTGGCTCTGCGGCTAGAGGTGCTACTTTCAGAGTTCTATCAGGTACCATGGAATTCCCAGCATGGGAAACTTTGACTCTTCACATTTGACTCCCTAATGGGCCCATTATCATACTGGCACCTTGTAAAATAAAATTACAAAGGAGAGGGCTTCCCTGGTGGCGCAGTGGTTGAGAGTCCGACTGCCGATGCAGGGGACACGGGTTCGTGCCCCGGTCCGGGAAGATCCCACATGCCGCAGAGCGGTTAGGCCCGTGAGCCATGGCCGCTGAGCCTGTGCGTCTGGAGGCTGTGCGTCTGGAGCCTGTGCTCCGCAACGGGAGAGGCCACAACAGTGAGAGGCCCGCATACCGTAAAAAAACCCCAAAAACAAAAAAAACCCAAATTACAAAGGAGATTATTTTTAGGGGTTCTTTTTGTTTTCTAAGGAAAATGTTACTAAATTAACAATGGATAAAATTGTAACTGGATTGCAGAATATAATCCTTGTCTTTGAAATAGAGCATTTATCTTTTACATATAGCATATAAACTAAATATTCTCCCTTCCTCCCTCCCTCTTTCCCTTCCTTCCTTCTTTCCTACTTTTCTTTTTTTTTTCATCAAAGACCAAGTAATATTAACTAATATGTATGAGCTTGCCCTAAGGTGATCAGATTCCCCAGCGTTTAGCATCCGGACAGTTCCAGCCTCTATCAGTAATGGGGATGCTTATTTTTTGGTCACTGTTATTAAGAACTAATTCTCCAAATAGTCTTGAAATTGGTTATTAACTCTAGTGAGCCTAGATATTAATAACTGCATTCAAGCCACATGTGAATACTACTAGCATTTAACTTATCTGTGCCTATTTGTACAAGTTTGTCTTTACATCATCTGAACTTTGTTATAATTATAGTAAAAGTGGAATTTGTACCTCAATGAACCTGAGGAATCGCTTGTTTTGTCCCTTATTCTCCACGAAAACCATTCATTCTTACCTGTTTTACAGGTAACTGAGGTCCAGAAAGTACAAGTGACTTCAGAACACAGTTTTATTATTATATAAACTATGCTCCCACCCTACCCCTCTTCCATGGTGGAGAGCTTTCCTCCTCTCTCCTTCTAGAACAGTCTGTACCAGCTGCCTGAAGGGTGAAGGTGCAAGAACCAGGTTGATGTGCATTGCTCTTACATTTTGCCAAGGTGAAGCACAGCTTAAAATTGCCAATAAGAATGGTTTTCTTTATGATTGTTTCTGAAATTACATAGGGACAGTTTCTAAGGGCCCCAAATTGCCTCAATTTCAGGAAATATAACAATGAGGGAGTTTCATCTCCCAAGGAAACTAGGTAGGGATAATAGAACATTTACTTATAGAATAATATGAATAAGGTTCTAGTTCCTACACCCAAAGAAAGACAACACTTTTTCATAACCTGAGATTACTTTTTCAAGAATTCTTCTGGTTTCAGTGACACTGAGATGATCATTAGCAAATGCATTTGAAGACTCCTAATGAGTGGATGCAGAAGTCGTGTATAATCATTTGGGGGACTGTAGTATAAGCCATAGCTCAGCAAAAGGACACATTCAGAGGAAGATGTTTTTGGTAAATGTCCTCAAATTCTGTAATCTGGAAAAATACAGAGTAAATCTCACCAAATGGGAGGATTGGAGAATTAGGTAACCTGAATCTCTGTCTTCCAAGGGTATAGGTCAGGTTGTTTGAAATCTGAGTATTGTTTTTTTCCTATAAAAGTATTTCCTTTCCAAAACAGCAACAACAAAAGGTAAGAAATAAATAAAATATAGTTTCTGAGAAAGTTTATGGTATTTAGAAAGAAAAGCACCCAGTTGATTTAGGAAAATCTGGAAAACTCTGTAAAGGACACAGCCTCACCAAAGTTGCTGGTTGTCATAATTCCCTTCCATGAATTTCCAAGAATTGGTTTCCACTAGAGAAATACCAGGGCTCTAAGGTGAATATTAATTCAGCAGAGATCCTTCTCCTGCCTGCTACAGAGGCTGGTGGCCCAGACACAGCAGAGTCGGTGGAACCCACTGGTCTCATTTTCTGGATTATAGTTAATAACGAAGCTCACACCTTCTCAACTCCTAGAGCCTTGAGGATAAAAATAGCTCAGGACCAGGGTGAATGATGGCCTCAGCTGACCCTGATTGATGATCTCAGTGCTCAGCACTGTAGGGAGATTCCAGAAAAGGAGAAGCCTCTTGAAAAGAACCTCTGTCCAATTCTGTGCCACCACGAATTCCCCTTTACCTGCTGAGGAATCCTTTCTGCTCCATGGTTGCTCAGTACTTGATGGTTTGGTGTGTGGACAGAGGGTGTGGTTGGTGAGTACTCTTAACTCCAAGTGAAGCTCAGTTAAAATGCTAACTACTTCTCTTCAGTCCTCTCAGAGTTGGTGCAAAGCCCCTAATGCCAGACTTTCCTCTTCATTTTGTACACGTTATTAGTTATTAAGAACTCAAGAATCAAGGTCAGAGTGGTGCTTCCTGATGGTCTCAACCTGTCGATAGTGATGCTATCAGCCAGGAATGCCCGGGGGCACTCACCTGGGCCTGTATTACAGACATTTCCCCATAGGAACCAATGTTGTGGCTGGACTGGCCTTTGTGGTTCTTATTATGATCGCAAAGTGCACTTCAGCAACAACCATGTTGATGAAAATTTAATCAATAGCAGATCTATGAAAGAAATGGAAATTTTTATTCAAGGCAACCTGAGGATTATAATCTGGGAGACAGTCATTCAGAAAGCTCTGAGGTTTGTTCTACCAATTAGAGGTCAAAGCTCGGTTACATACTTTTTTTTTGAGACAAATGGTTATGCATCATTTGACAGTTTACAGATCAACATGTACAAAATGAGTAGTGGGTCATGGGTCATAGTGGCCCCTTACGAGGTTAAGTAGGAAGGTTATCTCCTAAGGAGGTCTGGTTAGTGCAAATGCATAATACACACTAAAGGGGAGGGAGGAGGCCGAACCAGGCAAAGAAGAATTTTAAGTTTTTCTCATCTTGCCATAAAATATGAATTTTATTTCATCAACCATCAGGAAACTTTGTAAAAAACAAGATTTATGGGCTTCCCTGGTGGCGCAGTGGTTGAGAGTCCGACTGCCGATGCAGGGGACACGGGTTCGTGCCCCAGTCGGGGAAGATCCCACGTGCCGCAGAGCGGCTGGGCCCGTGAGCCATGGCCGCTGAGCCTGCACGTCCGGAGCCTGTACTCCGCAACAGGAGAGGCCCCAACAGTGAGAGGTCCGCGTACTGCAAAAAAAAAAAAAACAAAACAAAAACCCCCAAAAACCCCAACAAGATTTATTATTCACAGGTCCTGGAGGATACACACAGCGAGGCTGCAGGTAGAGAGCAGAGACCTGGGGTTCTGCCTGTATTGTGGTTGAGGGTGAGGTGCCTAGGGTTTCACGGGTTTACTTTTTATTGGTGAATTTAAACCTAAGAGTGGGAATTTAGGCACATGAAGGGAAAAGTAGGGTCACTCAAGGGGTCAGTTATGTAGGTCACCCAGGGCTTTCCAATAGGGGAACTTCATGGGGGTTGCTGGATATTTAGGTAGTTGTGTTGCTGGCAACATGTTTATTAGAGATGGATTCTTTGACATGGATGCCTTAACAATCAAAAGATTAATGTTAAGCCTTTACATTACTCTCAGAAAAGCTAATTGTCAGGCACTTACACAGAAGGTGATGAAGCGCAAAGGGCGAGTTGTAACAGAATTCGATGGGTGTTTTAAAAGGGCCACTGGACTTGGGAAAACTACTGGTCCTTGCCCTGACCTGAGATGAGTCACTTTACCTCTGGGACTCAGCTTCTTACCTCCAAATGAGGGAGTGGGACTAGACATTTAAGTTTCTTCTAACTCTGTGACATTTATGAATCTTTCTTGGTCTTTAGGGACTAGAATGCTAAGCTCAGAGAAGCTCAGAGATTTCCTATGATCCAATCAATGTTAATTCTCAGAGAACCCAGACTTCATAGTTCAGAAGCCAGTTCCAAATTGTTATGGGAATTGGGAAAGGTATTAAGCAACTTCACTGAATTCTTCCCAACACAGTACTGCTGCTGTGGCTGTGATCTAAAGCGGTCATCACCTCTAACACACAGAAACCCTCATCATCACCTTAACAGCCAGGCTGGAGCTTCCAAGGAATTCAGGCAGGCAAGGACTGTGAGCTTCCTGAACATTTAAGGAGTCCCTTGATGTGGTCCCCAAATTAGGAAATTTGTGTTGCAGCATATGCTTGTGCTTCAACACAAATTTCCTAATTTGGGGACCAAATGCATCACCTGAAGCTTGGAAACTGGGCAGTCCCTGGGCAGACTTCAGAGACCTTAAATATTAGTACTTCCTTCTAGAAAGCAAAAGAATGGTCCTCCACCCTCCACTCCATGGGTTGATACATGTGCCAAGGAGGCTGGGTGAAGGGGTGGGGTGATTTTAAACAGCTAAAACTGACCCTGGGCAACATTTTCTTTGGCTTTCCTCCTCCCCCATAAGCATCCCTTTCCTCTCTCCTGGCCCTTTTCTCCTTTCCTTGGCCCCTCTCTCATGAACCATGCTGGCTCACAGTTGACTACAACTGATTAGGTGTAACTGACATGCTAAAGGTACCACCCTTTCTAAGGACATCTGCAGCACAAAAGGAGATCCTTGAAGAAGGGCCATAGGGAACAGCTTGGCAAACCATTTCTGAAAGATTGCTAATCCCTGGAATCAAGCCTCACTTTCCTTCCCAAAAATGTTAGAGAAAGACTAAATTCCTCCTGTGGATTTCACCATCATTCTGTTTGTCTCCTTTAGTCCTCTTTTCTATCTTTGGCTCGCTTCTTTTTGTGAATACTCTTTAGAGAGCCAAATTACAACAGGGTAGGCAGAGGCAGGAATATACCCAAATTTGGCAAGACTTGATCAAGAATGGCTGAAAGCCTTGAGGTGTGAAGAGAACCATCTAGTCATTCCAGGTCTTAATCCAAGATACTCATTTTCAGGTTATGTTCAAGTTATATGATGATTCCAACATTTATTGTATTTATATTATTTTCTATGTACTTTGCTAGAAACCAGTAATACAAAACTGACATTTTCCAGTACAGATTAGTAGAGAACAGCCATGTACACAGTCAAGTATAAGATAGTATATATAATCAATGATGGGGAGAGGGGTATAAAGAAGGGACCAGGGAGATATAAGTGATGATAGTTCTTCAATCTTTTGGAGACAAGAATTATTACATTGCTCTTTCTGTCGGCCTCGACATGATTTGAGCAAGTACCTGATATGGACTCCACTGTCATCATAGTCAATGGCTTTTGGATACTCACAGTGTAGGCACTTCTTCTCCTGGGAACTTCTTACCTCCCCCAGATTTAAGAAGTTGTCCGGATGTCCATGAAAGGATGGTGGCACTAATATTAATTCATTCATAAACACTACCCCCTCCCTGAAATAAACTAAAATGAACAACAAGCATGACTTTATAGAAGAAAACTTCATCAAGATTGAAACTAGGGAATAGCTTTAATCTCAAAGCATGAACTTTTTTTTTTTTTTTTTTTTTTTGTGGTATGCGGGCCTCCCACTGTCGTGGCCTCTCCCGTTGCGGAGCACAGGCTCCAGACGCGCAGGCTCAGCGGCCATGGCTCACGGGCCCAGCCGCTCCGCGGCACGTGGGATCTTCCCAAACCGGGGCACGAACCCGTGTCCCCTGCATCGGCAGGCGGACTCTCAACCACTGCGCCACCAGGGAAGCCCAAAGCATGAACTTTTTGAGTAATGTGTGTCTACTTACTATCCCCAACTTGGGGAAATTGAGCACTAGGAAAGATAAGAAATAACACTTGTATTGTTCAGGCAAGGATCAGCTGTAGCTGAGAGGCCAAAGTTAAGTGACATGGCTATGCCCTGCCCTTCTTCCCCCCTAACTTCCTAATTGGAGGAAGGAGGTTTGGAGATAAGGGTATATATATATGCAGGATGGAGTTGATTTACAGCTAGATTGGAAAAGCTCTATCTCTGGGGACATGATGAAATCTTTTTCGACTCTTAGCCAAACTAAGGGCAGTAGGATTTATGATGTGCTGTTTAAAGTTTGAAACTACCCCGGGGATCCCCAGGGTTAACTTCTTTAATGATGGTTTCCAACTGGCCTAATAGATTACGTAAACCTGACTGATGAGCTGGCTAGAGAGGCCATGAAAATCCTGGGAAATTCTACTTTGAGCTCTCCCATAGTCAAGGTTCCTCCCACAGATCTTGGTAGTTCCAGCTGGAGACAGTGGAGACAGTGCGGTCTCTGTGTAATAAGGACCCTGGGGAGCTCAGGCTTCGGCTCTCTTGGAACCCCAGTGTCTATACTCTCCTTTTCTCGCGGCACCATGTCCTTCGCCTTAAATAAAAGTCTTACGTGAGTGTCCTCTGTGGAGTCTGGTGAGTCCTTTCAAATATATGAACGTGGAAAATCTTTGCAGCAGGGCAGTGTGTATAAATTTTACATAAAAAAACTTACAAAATATGAAATGTTAAAATATTTTATATAATATGTTAAGTGTCTGTAACATATTAAATGTAAGAATATATACAAATATTATATAATTATATATAAGTATACAATATAAACATTCTAGTAGCAAATTTCACATTTGTAGAGAAAGTGTGTGCTGCTTTCAAGGCACTTCACTTAGCCTGACTTCTTATCAAAGCAGGGGGCTCAGTCTCAAACAGAGGAACAAACTAAAAGTCAAGTGATACCCTCTCCTCACAACAGGAGACAGTACTAGCCCTATCTCTATGGAACTGGCATTCAAAGCAGGCATTTCAGCTGAGATAGAGGAAATGTACACACCCAGAAAGTTCCCTCGTTGCAATTTTCTATGGTCCTGCTTCCCTTCCACCTTTTTAAAACACCTTCTAGCTTTAACACTACTTCAAAGATGCCATTCAGGGTCCAGGTAAAGAGCAATTGGGTAAGGGAGATTTCACCTACACCATTTTGTGGGAAATACTGGGACTGATTAAAATTTTGTTTAAAGATGAGTACACAGAAATCTTAAAGAAAAGATCTATACAGAGGCATCCATGTACCCAGGCTTAGAAATCAGCTCACCTACAAAAATGGGGAAAAAAATACATATATATGCAGATACGCATACACACACACCTAGACATACATACACACATACATACGTACATATGTAATAGAGCAGGGAAACAACCTTTTGGCAACACTAAATGATAAAAAAGGAGATTTCTAAATGGAAAAAAAAAGGTGACTTAAGAATTATTTTTCAGACAAGCCATTATTTATATTATATTAAATAGCTATAGAAAGTAATAAAAATGCAAAACCTCTGAACAATAATATGACTCGAAAAAACCTGCAGTTAGTAGTTATTAGACACCAAAAAATATTAAAACCTCAGGAAGTGTATCAGTCGAAAACACTTTCAGAAGAGAAAAATCTATTTTAAGACAGCTCCCAGCTGAGAGATGAACTGGCATTTAAAGTTATGAATAAACAAATTATGTCATGAACGAATAAAGTTTAATTAGCTGTGATAATTGGGATTACAAACTAAAAGGCAGACTATTAATTATTGAAGGAAAAGGTGCATAATAAAACATTTTAAAAAGAACTTCCAAATTTCATCATATCCACGACAACATCAAATCTAAGAGACGCCACTATTTCATGTCCTGCTAAGAAACACAATTAAACATATTACTTTCTTGTCATTTAGAATTTTCATTTTATACCTCTTTTTAAAGAGCTTTTAAAGACTTTGCATTTAACATGTAGCATTTTCTGATTACATAAAAAGGGAAACTATAAGTTAAATAAATTAAGCTATTTCTAGAATATCTTCACATTTTGAGCCAGAATCTCTTGAATCACTTTTTGACGCAGAGTCGTAGATGTCTGAGGTTTTCCAGGCAGATAGTTCCCTGATGATGATGAAGCATTTTAAGAGAGTTTCTCTGCTGTCTCCAGGGTCTTCTTCCAAGCTATTGACACTTATTCTGTAAAATTTGATGCTGGCATGTTCTTGATATAACCAGGAGGTACCAATGAAAGATTTTCAGACAACAACCAGGACTCTTATCCTCTCCTCAAATGGTCTTTAAGTGGTTTGTTGACTGAAACATTAAGAAGTTGTAAGCACGTGCCAAATGCCTGCATGTGCAAGCAAAGACAATTTCATTACTGCCAGGAGGCAGCAGCTATATTAACATGCCATTGCTTAACACACCCCAATTTCAGAGATGGTAATGTGAAAACATATGAGTCCTAGAAGAGATGAAATACAGCGTAGCAGACCTAGATAAAATTCTCAGAGCTTATTAAGAAAAACGAGGAGTTGGGAGGAAATATAATAACCTAAATTCCTCATCTTTCAATGAAAGGAGTCAATGACCATTTTTGAGGTTGAAACATTTATAAATAAGGTTCTAAGTTTGCTTTTAAAAATGTAGAAGTAACTACTAGCAGTGAAACAGACTAGAAATGAAAGTTGAATAAATCTAAAATATGACAAGAAACTTTCAAACTGGTTCAAAATATCAAACCAACATCAACTTTCTCAAAAAAGCTTTTACACAAAGGATGAGCCAAACTACAATAATAAATTCAATAAAAATATGCAAATAACAGCAGGAAGAGCACAGATCTCATTTTCCAACCAAGTGTATAAAAACTAGAAATTAACAAAAGTATGAATAAAATCCTCAGTGACACTACTCTTGACTCTAAACAGAATTAGAAAAAATAACAATGATAATGCTATATTTTAAAGTCTTTGGGGATTGGCCTGGAGTCTACTTACTCCAAGGAATTTTTCTACTAGTTATAAACATGTTCATTAACAAGCAAGAAAGAAAACAAATATATTTGAAGAAGATAGAAAAAGAACAAAACAAACTTTAGAAAGACAGAACATAATAAATTTTAATAAAGTAAAAATTAGAAAATGCTCATTAACCTATTTTTTAAAAAACCAAGAGACACCATTCATACACAAAATCAAAAACGAGAAAGAAAACAGAACTATAGTAAAAGAGGAAATAAGTAAAAGAATTATGAGCATGATTCACGAATTCCTGTACAAATAAATTTGAAACTCTGGAAGGTTAGTTTTTTAACAAAATATTGAATATAAATGATCAAGAGTGAATCAAGAAGAAGAGGAGGAAGAAACAAAGAATGTTGTAGGGAAAAAAGTACTCCTCAAAAAAGTGCCAAGCCTAGGCAATTTTATTTGTGAGTTCTTTCAAAGCTTCAGGGAACACATAAAGCTGACGTTTTTAAAATCTTTCCAGGGCATCGCGGCCAATGGGAGTTGGCAGCTTGACGCACACCACATCCGTATGGGATTGTTAGGGACACGGGTTGATAAATCCCAGCAGGATTAAATGCATTACCAGCATTGTCAGCAGGTTTCAGTTATCTTTCTTGGCAGAGACAGGATGGAGCTTGAAGCAAGTAAAATAGCAAGTGAGGACAGAAGTTCTGCAGATCTGTTAGGGAGTTTATTGTGATTCCATTTGAGCAAAATATCACCTTCTCACTAAATTCCTATTTGAATTGAAAATTTACTGCTTTTATAGCTTTATACTTTAATTGTAAATTTGTTTTGGTTTTCATATAAAAACTATAAGAAGTTTATACTTTATGTTCATATGCATTTAAATTACAGTAAAGTGAAAAAAAGGTCAACACTGATCTGTGAGAGGTTTTTTTTTTCCTTTAAAGGAGGGATATATACAACTCAGTTTTAGAAAGTCTGCTCTCGGCTTTAGAGAAGGAAAAACACTCTCTTTCCTTTGGGTTTGACTTTCTCTGCCCCTTCACCATACTAGAATGGTAAGAGTTCGCAGGAAAAATCAGGACTTAAGTAAAAGGAGAAGTTGCCAAGGAGGACCTGGGCTGTGTCTGGTCAAGGTTGGGCCTGTACAAGAACAAAAGGTTTCCCTGCAGCCCCACATAGTCTAACCCAGGTCACCAGCAACAGGGCTTCCACATGGGGATTCAGATGCAAAAGGCCTTAGAGTTATAAACAAAGTTAACTCTGCCCTGAGTCTCCTCTGCATATGGACCTTGAAAACCTAGGCGGCAGGACACAGCTGGCCAAGCATTTGGGATCTGGGTCTAAGCCATCTTTCCCTCTATAACCAACAGCCACATCCTGCTTCCCCTCAGGATTAGGCACATTGCTGGATAGAAGTTTGACCCTAGGACCAGTGACAGAGCTGGAATCAGGTCACTGTAGGCCATACTTGTGGTCCAACCAAAGGCTATTCAGCACATTAGTTGTAGGTCAAAATGCTCAGAAGAGAATCTAAAAATAGGAAGGGACTTTAGAAATCACTTAGTCCAACTTCTATACCAATGCTGGAATCCCTTCTAAAACATACTGCTGATACAATCTCTCCTTAACACTTCAGTGATTGAGAATTTACTACTATTCTCTACTACTCTTCAGGAAGGTCTTCTCCATTATTGGAAAGTATCATTTGTTAGGAGAGTCTTCCTTATAAGGAAAGAATAACCATCACCCTGTAACTTGTTCTTTAGAACAGGAAAGAAGTCTACTTCTTTTTCCACATGACACTCGTTCTCCCCAGATTACACACTTGATCCAAGAGCACCTAAGATGATAGGATATGGTTTCTAGACCTCTCACCTTCCAGTTACTCTCCTATTAAAACAGTAGCGCCCACAAAATACAGTTGTCCCTTGATATCTGCGGGGGATTTGTTCCAGGACCCACTGCGGACCAATTCTGAGGTTGCTCATGTCCCAGAGCCGGCCCTCCATATCTGCAGTTACGCATCCGAGGATTCAACCAACTGGTGATTGTATTTATTGAAAAAAATATGCATATAAGTGGACCCGTACAGGTCAAACCTGTGTTGAGGGGTCAACTGTACTACAGTGCATCCACGTCAGAACTTCACATTTTCGTCCCAGCTCCTTCCCTCTCTCTACTTAATTTGTAAATTAACATGAGTAAACCTTCCTTTGGGCAATAAATCCTTTCCTGAAAAGGAGGGTGAAAAAGCAACTGTAAGTGAGAAAATCAATCTCCATGAATTGGTGGGATCTGCTATTTAATATATCCCGTAGGCAATACCTTCACAAGTAATACTGTTGCAACTTTATGTGTTTCATAAGTATGTTTTGTATGCTATATTTCCTAAAAGGTCTTCCTATAGCTGATTTTCTTTACCTTAAAATGAATTGCCATAATAAAGTAATCTTTCTGTTTCATTAATTACTCTGATGGAATGCCTATGATAAGGTAAAGTTTTGCTGTTCTCAGAAGTCAAGATCTACTGAAAAAGAGACAGTTTTAAAAGTTCTTTTGAAATTATGTTTTGAAATTAAAAATACTCTGCATTCCACTTCATATAACAACACAAGGTAAGTGTTTAATAGTTATTTTATTTATAAATTTCCACCAACTCTTGCCATTCATATTGCTCTGGATATCACAGATGGATTATGTAATAGTATTATCTTATATTTATCTGTATGAAAATTAGGGGAAAGAAGAGATGTACAGACTGCATGAAAATGACAACTTAAAGCTCACATTTACAGTGTAGTGCTCTATAAACACACAGGTCTATTAGCTGAAGCCAACACTTGTCCTATCACCATCCAGCTATATGGCCTTGGGCAAGTCATTTCTGTTTTCTCATTTTTAAATTATCTATCACCTGACTTCTCTACCTCATAGACTCAACTGGATGCATGCAAAAATACCTCAAAAAATACCATGCAGTTTAAGGGTGAAATATGGTTACTATAAAGTGCTTTATTTATTACTGGCCTTCCTCTTTTTAGAGTAATACTATTCACATTTCAGTAAAAGTCATTTGTTTGCCAAGTGACTCTTTTAAAAGAACTCTTCGGCAATAGTCTTACTGACAACCTGGCATGATTCTGAAGCCAGTGTCTCAACCTTTAGGAACAGAGTATGATATAAAGATTTAAAATAGTCATATGTTCTATTTAATAACTAATAAAAGTGGCTTATTAGTTCTCCAAAATAGGATAATCCAATAGTCATGTGGTCAAACTGAGGAGAAAAAACCCACCATGGCTGGTTTAAGTGATGTAAAATACAAGTGATAACGGTGGGGACTGGAAACCAACTTTCACCTAAATGGAAGCTTATTTGTGTAGAAAAACATCAAAAGACAACCACTAAAAATAAGATTTCCTACAAATTCCTAAAAATTAAAATTCTCAGATTTTTGTTGAAAAATTTGCTTCTTTGGCAAAACATTTAGCACAGACTACACTACCCTCAAATCAATGTTGTGGCTGGTTATTAAGGTCCTTCAACCAAATTTTTAGAGTCTCATTGATTTTAATTACAAAATGACTATCTCTTTTAATTACAAAATGACTATCTCCATGGCCTCAGAATTCAAGGGTCAACCTAGGTGATATTTATAATGATAAAAAAGGGAAGACCATGGCATGCAGAGTAGAACTACACAATTCTGAATATCTGGCAAACTGATCTCTATTTGTATATTTATAGGGTACAGCTAACATGATTATTACAAGTTTTCTGGAATGGAGAAACAAGGAAAATAATCTGCAAATATATCTTGACCTACTAAGTACCAGGCCATTAATGCAGTCTCCATACTATTATTCTTATGTCAGTTCCTTAGAACTTTTTAGCCTTTGGGTACTCTAAGCTTTGGTTGGAATTATTTAGGGAGTGGTTAGATATATGCAAAGAGTTTTATGCTTTAGAAATGTTCTTGGTTTATCAAAGTGGAAAGATAAATATCACACATGCTGAAAATGTGAAGATAAGGTTTGTGAGAGCTGCCAACTATTTGGGTACCAGTTAGAAAGTATCTTCATCTGATTCAATATCACTCTTGGGTTTCGTAAGTCTCTCCAGTTCCTCTCCATCCTAAAAGGAAACATGAAATCAGTAATTAATTAGGACAAAATTAGAAATGTTCCATTTTTGATGATTACTAAGGAGAAACCTTACTAACAAATCATGGACTTTATTTAATTAAACTATAATCTTGTTAAATGAAATTAAATAAGTAAGTTCTTGGAAAGTTAACCTCAGGCATATAATGAGATAAAAAATTGGAATGCACTTCAGTAACGTTGAATTTCAAAGTTAACAAGAGCAAAGTAAGGAGCGGCCTCTGCTGGTCTTGGAGGGAAATGACTAAAGGCTGCAGAAATAGGTATAAACTAGGCCTTGTTACCTTGTTACATTGATTTTCTTCTACCTAAAAAAGTAGGGCAAGCAGTGTTATTAGACTGTTGGAAAAGAATACAGGATTTCTAAATCTATATTCTAACTGAGATCAGAGCAGGCTTCTAATTTTTTCATCTTAAGAATCTGTTGTAAATATCAACACTTCAGAGGCATTATTGAGGGAAGCTCTGCCATGAACTCTATCTAATAAGAAATAGGTTAACTTTCCCGAAGAGTAGAATGTTCATTGTGTGAACTATCTCATATTTTGTGTGTTCATGAAAACTGTAAATTTAAACCTAGATAGAGGACTCCATTTCATATTTTATTTAAATATATATCTCCTAACTTGAGCCTCCAAGAGATCACTATGCATTTGCAGCGATCCTTTTGGGAACCTTGGGAACCACCGTCTTAGCGAGATAAACAAGGTTGCCCTTCTGGCACACTCTGGTTTATGAAAAACTACAGGGAAAAGAAAGAAGCCAGGCTTTTGACTTATATTTAACAAGACTTACTAACGTCAAAGATCAACTTTTCTTACGAATGAGGCTTGTTTCCCCAACTACAGTGGAGTAGAAAGAGTAATGAATGGATTAGGAGTCAGACCTCATGGGTTTGGTACCAGTTCTTTCTTTCACTTACTATCTGTAACCCAGTTAGCCTCTCTGAGACTGTTTCTTCACTTGTAAAACTAGGAGACTAGACAAGATAACCTGTGATGCATGTTCTGGTTCTGTGACTGTAATATTCTATGATACAACTAATGCATAAAGTCCTTGAGACTGTGATTTATACTTTTTCTCAACCCCTGACAGCATTATCATGAGCCCTTATATATAAGGAGTCCAACAAATGTTTGTTGAACGATAAGTCACAGAGATCCAATATGCCCTGTGACAAATCAGCACTGATCTATTTCTCTTCTTGCATAACTACACTTTGAATTTGGGAAGAACAGGCAAAAATGCAGCATCCTCACAAACTTACCCCACTGGAGCGCTCCCAAAGACTGCCACTTAGATCTCGGATCCTTTCTTGCCTAGATGTGTATTCCAGACCTTGAGGCTTGCTGGCATTATAAATAAATATGGAGAGAAGAACTGATGGGGCTTCTATGAAAAACTCCAGGGAGGGCCTGAAGTTAAAAACCAAGACAGACACCGCTGTGATGATGACAGTGGTGACCTGGGCCATCAAGACATGGAACATGTTATCCAGGAACTTCAGAATAAAGGCCACCGAGAGGCCCTGGAATGCAGTTACAAAAATAAGAGCTACTGAAAATGCATTGTGGCCATAAAAAAACCCACAGTTCTTAACCTGATCACGGTTACTGCTCTGAAGGCCCAGGGTCAGCCCATTAAAAAGAATGCCAAAGAAATAGAGTTTGCTGTTCTGTACAAAGATGCTTTCAGTGAGCTGGTTCCCTTCCTTCAGTATCTTTTCATTATAGATATTGGCCATCGAAGAAATAAAACACTGGACTATAATAAGAACATGGCCCAAGCCAAGACGGATATGACTGAAAACCCTGGCCGTGGTGTTCCACTGAGCTTCAGAAAAAGTCCACTCCTTTGTTGTGCAATTGTCTTTTCTGGAACATTCACTTCTGAAAAGAAGACAGGAATTGGATGGGCTGAAGAAGGCATCGTGATGAAATCCATGTCCTGCCAGGTTATGCTGTGAGGTCTCAGTCCCAGAAGTGAGGGCCACAATAGACAAAAATAAAATCAGGAGGGAAGCCCACTGTATCCAGTTTAGATGCCTCCTGTTCAAAGATGAAAAAAGAGATTTTAATACTAGTCTTTTTTCCTCCTCCTCTATCAACTGTGTCTACTGAAAACTCAATCACTTGAGTACTTGGTTGCATGAACCATACTGTTTTTGCCAGCATTCCCCACAATTCAAGTTCAAAGGAAACCCGTTAGGGTGTGTCTGCTTCTTGAACTTTTTTATTTTTTTGCAGTACATGGGCCTCTCACTGTTGTGGTTTCTCCCGCTGTGGCCTCTCTCGTTGCGGAGCACAGGCTCCAGACACGCAGGCTCAGCAGCCATGGCTCATGGGCCCAGCCGCTCCACAGCAGGTGGGATCTTCCCGGACCGGGGCATGAACCCATGTCCCCTGCATCGGCAAGCGGACTCTCAACCACAGCGCCACCAGGGAAGCCCCTTGAACTTATTTTTTATCTGCTTTTATAGTAGCTGTCCCTTAAGGCCATTCAGTCATTTCTCCTCATTTTAAGTTTCCTTTTAACCTATAGGTTTAACTAAGCCTCCTTTCTACCTTGGAAGCTGATCTTAGTTGTTTGGTACGATCACTTTTTAATCTCGTGATAAAGTAAGTTATAGCAGGGATTCTCAATCTAGTTTCCATGAACCAGAAAAAATGTGACGAGCTTCTGATATCTGTGAATTCTTGCAGTGTGTGCCAAATCTTCTACATAGGTGAATTCCTGGTCTTCCCCACCCCCACCAGGTGATCCTTCAAAGATCTGTCAAATTTTCAAAGGTATTCATGACCTAGAAATGATTTAAGGAGGAAGCTAGTTCCCAGATTCATGGCCTGATCATATTATACAGCAAACTGTTTGATAAGGCAAGGAAAAAAATATTTTTAGTGTCTCAGTTGATGAAGTCCTAACAATGCTTTATTTATTTCCTTATTTTGCCTAACAACACAGTTTTCAGATATGGAAGATGTGATGATGATGATTATTATTATTCCATTTTGAAAATTCATTCAGTTCAACAGACATTTAATAAGCAGCAACTATGTGCCAGGCATGCTGGGAAGAGAAAAAAAACTTGGTCTCCATCCTCAAAGAATTTACACTTTAATAGTGAGTGAGCCATGGAACTAAATGATGACAATATAATGTGTGACATATGATACACAGAACAATTGGGGTACACTGAGGAAAAACACCTGAGTCTGGAAGTAGAGTCAGGTATTGCTTTGAAGAGGAAATGACACTTAGGCTGAAAGATGAAAAATAAATTGAAGTTTCTCATGTGAAAAGGGAGTTGGCAATATACCCAGGAAGAGGCAAGAGTCTATACAAAGGCTACAACAAGGTACATTGACTAAGGAAAGAGGGGTATGGGACTCAGGTGGGGGCATCCAGGGAGGCTTCTGGGGGGAACAACACCTTCAAGTTTGAAGATCGATTAGTCAGGTGGAGAAGAGGCACACCAAGAACAGAGAGTAACATGAGCAAAGGCAGACGTGTAAAGCAACAGGTGAGAACTGAAGTTGCAAGAATTTTGGAGCCTTTGTTGAGCGCCTACTATGGGTCAGGCAGTTTCTGTTCTAGGGGAGGTTAACTGACTTCTCTAAGGTCATGTATTTATGAAAGAGCAAGGAAGGAGTCTGAGCCATGGTTTTGTAAGTTCTCCTTCTGGACCAATGCACCTCTTAAGTATAATTCTGAGTTCCCAGGATGCCTGTACAGGAATATGTGTCTGATTTCACCAATGCTTCCATAGAGCTTCATGCTGTGAAACTGCTAACTTCACAGACAGCACACACAGACAGCAGCACACCTGTGCTCCCTATATGTCTTCTCGTGTATACACTTTCATATAACCAGATCTAGCATGCAGTGATGAGACCAACATAGCCTTATAGTCCACGAGGTCAGAAACTGTCAGCTAGTCACATACATTTCTGAAGGTGCAGGTGGTACACATTTAGTAGTAGAAAGCAAATGGAACGGAAACCGAAAAGACAGAGATGAAAAATGGGTGCTCAATTTATAAAAATCATTATATAACCAAGTACTGTACGTCAAGATAAATGAGGCAATGATATACTCTACAGGTCCTTTAGAAGTTTTCAATTCTGACGGCTATAGATCTTCCACTAATATTGACATGGAGAAAAAAGAATCCAAGGAAATAAAGCCTTAAATAAGCTAACCGGTACCTACTGCAAATAATTACTCATTCAAGATAATGTTCTAGGCAGGTAAAAATTATTAAGGATTAGGGTGAAAATAGATTTTCAGCAAAGAAAATAAAACAATAAATCATCCTATAAAGTCAGCTGAGGATCTGCACTCTTATAAATGATGACTGATTAGGCACCAAAGAGTTTGCTCCTTATGGTTTAGGTGATGCAACGGTAGAAACTCACTTAACCGACCTCTCCACTGCCCCAGTAAAACATTCAGATTGATGCGCAGAGCTGAATGCCTCTGGCTGGAAGGCTGCTGAACCTGAAGGCCTCTGATCCCAAGTGAACTGTTTGCTCACAAAGAGTCTCTGTTCCAAAACGTGTTTTTGCCAGGTGACCTCATTATTGTAATTATATATTTTAATGATTACAGAAATCATAAATTATGAGTGAATGAAAAGGATTGCTGTTTTCATGAAAACTAAGTTGAATGCTTTGGGAGGACTAAAGGCAAATCTCAAGACAAAAAAACTGCCTTTGAATTAGGTACAGGTAAGTTAGTTTAAGCTTAGGGAATGAATAGTAAAAATCCAGAAGAATCTACTTTAAAAATATATTTAAGGCTTGCTCCACTATAATGAAATTGAAACCAGAAACCACAGATGATGTGTAATGAATGTAGGTTCAAGCAAGAAAGAAGCCAAAGAACTCCAATCAGCAAACCCCACACGTATGCAAAGGAAAGGTCTTAGGCTCTTCATCAAAAAGAATGATGGGGCTTCCCTGGTGGCGCAGTGGTTAAGAATCCACCTGCTGATGCAGGGGACATGGGTTCGTGCCCCGGTCGGGGAAGATTCCACATGCCGCGCAGCGGCTGGGCCCATGAGCCATGGCCGCTGGGCCTGCGCGTCCGGAGCCTGTGCTCCGCAACGGGAGAGGCCACGACAGTGAGAGGCCCGCGTACCGCAAAAAAAAAAAAAAAAAAAAAGAATGATGAATTGACACTTACATACCTTAAGTTAAATTGTCTAAAGTATATATATATTTTAAATGACATCCCTACTTTGAGTTTTCCTAGTAACTCAACAATTAGGTCCAAATTGTGTCAGATAAGAGCATTTCTACCATATCTGGTGGTAAACCAAGGCAGAGCAAGAAAATATTTAAGTGGAAAGACATAACTTTTTTCAAGAAGCCATGCATCATACCTTTCTAAATAGCACAAAGAGTGACCAGGGGCAGACTTATCATGGGAAATTATAAATATTTATCAAGTGAACGAATGGTTTTGGAGAAATGCTTGTTATTACTGAGTGGCACTTTTATTTTTTCTGCTGGTTCAGAAAGTAAAGTTCACCGTAACTTCTAAGACATCCAACATATGTTTCAAAATGTGTTTTTTAATAATTTTTTCCCTTCCCTTTGAAGAAATCAGAGAAACTTACATACATTCTTTAGGTAAAAATAAGTGCTGGTCTTGGTTTCGCTCTCTAATCTCCCAAATCTCGATGTTCAGGCTGACATTATTATTCCCTGAAGCCTAGCAAACAAGATTATACAACTTTGCCAAGACTTAAGAGCAAACCAATAGGGCCTTGAGGCATGCCTGCCACATTTCCACTTTGAACCAGTAACTATACTTCAAGGAGGAAATCTATGCATTCACATGGGGTTTAGAATAAGACATTTGAATGGTGATACTTTTCACTTTTTCTCACTTTCAAATTCTTACAAGTAAGTTTTACATTAGTCACTGGACTTATTTTTTTCTACCTGTATAGCCTTATATCCTTTACCTGTATGGGAAAGGTATTTGATGGCTCTGCTAGAGTTAAGTATAAGACAAGAGCTTTGATATTCTAAATGAGTTATTTATGGCAAATAAATTAAGAACTTGTGATAGAACTCAAGCTATTCTTAGGTCAAAATTTTATTGCCACGGGCGGAAGACCATCAAATGACTCACAAAGAGTAGATTAAATAGGGAAAAACTAACAAACAACATACACTACCACCAACAAAAAGATCAAAATAGAACAAAGTTGATTTTAAAATATAATAATAGGTAATACTTAAAAGGCATTCCCATAAAAGACATTATTAGATTTATTAACACATTTTAGCTCCACTATTTAGAGTAGCTTCAAGTGTTGATTTGTGAATTAGTCAAACTAAGACCCATTCTGGGAACTAAGCGTTTGTGGAAATAATAAAAATGGAGTGATTTTATTGTTTCTTTAATCTAAAGAACTTCTAAGGATTCAAAACAGAGTGGTATTAACAACAAAGCAAACACATGCCTAAGAATCAATATTACTGCTTTGAATATTAAGAGGTAAAATATGTAAAAAAAAAAAAAAGTTTGAACTGTAGCTCATAACGTTGTTTGTCCCTCCGCCCCCAGCCTATCCACCTAGACTCCCTCTCTTCTACAGCCAAAGGGAGCTGCCCAAGGGCTGCAAAATGCTTAGTGGCTCCGGGTTCCAGGCACAGACTCAGCCTAACTGCACCTATCTCATGGGGTCATTGTGGGGTTAAGTCGAAATAGGGTAGGAAGGCCCCGAGGAGACCTTAGTGTTTTCTAGTCACTGGTGGAGAGCCTCCCCGGGCAGCTGCCCACATGGCAGTCGGGCCACCCTGGGCAGGGCTTTTCCAAGTGCCCCTCACCTTGGCCCACAGCCCTGCTCATGCTCTGGGGTCATTAAAAAAAACAAACCACCAACTCTTGGCATAGGTAGAGCTACTAGTCAATTTCAAATCAGGAAATACATACCTTTAAACTTCTCTTTGGTAAATTCAGTTATTAATTTGACATAATACTTATATATTATATAATAACTTAAGTATAATACCATGTGTACTCATAAACTGTCACTTCACAGGAAAAAAAATTTTTTTACTTGAAGTAAAAAAAAAGCCCCAAACCAAACAAAAAAAATACATGTTTTTGAGACCATCGCTCCCCTATTAATAGTGAGTATTTTATTGTGTGTCAGAGCCAACAATTATTCCTTTATGGAAATGCATCCTTAATTTTATCACAGGAATCAATATAAAAATATTATTGCTTACATATGTTTTCTCAGAAGCCAACTTTTATCCTACAAAGTGACTTTCATGCTGATTTTAAAGACTTTAAAACTTTTTTTGGATTAGCATTCTTTAACTTGCTAGTTGAATTGAATTATTCTCACAATTCATAAATAAAATGAAGAAAGTGATAGCAAAAGCAAATTTCAGTGACTCTAACATTTAAATTGGATGAAATGCTATGTTCATTTTTTCCCCATCTCTTACATCAACTATTAAATTGAATGTTTCCTCAGGGTAAAAGAAAACCTTACAAGAATTTCATATAATTTATGTACTGAATGCATCACGGGATTCAACAAATAATTAGTGCCTATGGACCAAGCCCTTCATCCTTCTGTACACATCAATTATGAAAACACACTATGACATAGCACATTGAGAAACAAAAAGAGAATGTGAATGTAAAATTAAAATAAAAACAATCACAACAAATATAACAAAGAGTTAATTTTATTTTCATCATCATCATCATCATCATCATCATCATCATTAAATAACAAATTAAACTGGAGTTAAGTACCCAGATCCTGTATCACCTTAGGACTTTCTGGCCTTTGCTTTGCAGCAGAGCCTATCTAAACTAAAAATGTTTATTTTATTCAAACGTTCTCCTGGAGATGAATTAGTGATAGCACTTGGAAAGTTTAATAAGTTAACTCTTATTAATTGTAATTTTAACTAGATTCCTCATGCAAATCCTCTGCCAGTTACAGCTTAAATCACGTAGTCATCTCAAGGAGTTTAATAAGGAATTTGCCACTTTTTATCACCTCCAAACTCCATATAACAAACATATTAATCTTAGGAACTTCTTGGTTCCCTATTAGTGTACAGAGAATCTTCAAAAAAAAAAGCTAATGAATTCTTTGTTGAAAATCTGGCACTAAAAATTAAAATAATTAAAACCCAATCATCTCTTTTCTTTTGAGATGCTAAGAAAATACATTTCAAACATTGAATCGCAGAGGATTTAGACAGGCTAACACTGCAGCTGCTTTCCAGATGGGTTAAACAACTTGCCCAACACACAAAGCAAATTAGGAATAAAATCTCGGCCTTGGGATTCAGAGGGTATATCACCTGAAACAAGGCGGTGCCATTTTAAAGTATGATATATGCTTTCACAACAAGTTACTTACTTCAGCACTATCCTGAATAGAAGAGCTGTTGTTATAATGCTAAAATTTGAGAAGATAACAGCCATGGCCTAGAAAGAAAGAGAAGATAGAGTTACAATCCAAGCAAAGCACTGACCTCAGAAATCTCCCAGCTTGGTGCAAGTTAACCTGACAAAAAAAGCTTTTTGGTCAAAACCCAGAGGGGTTATTAGGGCAGCTACTTCACTAGAGGATTAAATTCTATTTTTATTGCTTGTTAAACTTACGTAGATATGATCAACTTATTGTACAGGCTTTGAAAATGTGCTGAAATTCAGCAAATGCCTGTGTAATAATCTTTATGTGCAGATCTGGAAATACTTATAAACTCTATAGGTTTAGGTCCAGAAATAATGGTTACAATGATTATAAAGCATTCTTTTTCAAGCTCTCAGAGACTTTTAACACTGATTCTGTGGGTAGAGAGAAAGCAAGTACTGTTAGGCCCATTTATACATTAAGAAGATGGAGGTATAGGTTTTTAAGCGTTTTTAATGCTCTAGGAATTAAATCAATTTACCTGGTTGAACTGTAGTGATTCAATACCAGTGATTCATTACCAAACTTATATTTGACAGTCCTTTGGAATTATTCACATTGTTCTAAACACTTAGAAAGGTGTTAGCCAGATTTTATTAAGGTTTATTTTTGTGAATTTAGTCAAATTCCACATATGAGAATATTAATCTGAACATATATACATTTTGGCCCAGAAAATATGAAATTTATCACTGCCGCCATAATTGGATCTGACAATATTAATAATTTCTAAAAGCAAATCCTACTGCCTTCCTCCTTGCTGTCACTTTAGACTGACCAACCCTAAAGAGTATCCACAATCTTATACAACCAGCAAACACGACTAATATGCAGCTGAATTAAAGAAATAAGAGTAAAATCCAATAACAACTAGCAAAAATTCCAAGAATACAATATTGCTCTTTTTCTACTGAATTTTTATGGGAACCATTGTTTTAAGGTTTTCTTTGCAGACGAATGTTTGTGAACCCCTGGTTAGAAGACAAGTAAGAGGAGATAAGAAAAGTACATGGCTGGTTAAGAGTGGGGAAGTGGCGGCTCTGATGAATCACAGTTACAGCACTGCAAATGTACCTAACAAAACAGCCTGCTGGCCTGGGGAACTGTGTCCACTCTGTCCAGGCAATAGTATAGAATAAATAAAATATCACAGCTCTTTGCCCCCAAACTTCCATGCATCTCTATTTAATTCTTTCCAACTAGGCTTGGGCATAGCACTACACAGAATATATAAGCCAAGTAATTTATTTTGTAATATCTGTGGCTGTACACAATCAGGAAGGAAGAGCAAAGCAATAAGCTGTAAGAACAGGAAGTTGCACTCCTGCTTTGGTACTAGGGATTTAGCAAAGGGATATAAATTTAGAGCTAGTCTGTTGGATACAAATAAAACACAACAAATATACACTTATTGGAGGTGAATAATTATGTCGTTGGGAGGAATTCTCGGATCTGAAAAACAAAGTGAAAGAATTTAGGAGAGGACACGTTTTAAATGGAATGAACTTTTACTAATAAAATGGATCACAGAGCTGAAAGCAACTTCAGGTGATCCCCTGGCCCAGGTCCTTACCTTTGGGCCAGTATGGTAACACTATTCTATTTTACAGAGCAGTTTGCCCTTGCCTGGTTCTAATCTTTTAAATTGTGCAAAAGAATCAAACTCCTGTTTTCTACCTCAGTGCCCTCTTGATCCCTCCTTTTCATCCCACTTTCACACTGATTTGGATATACGTAAGAGGCTTCAAATAGAGGACTAGTGTCAATAGAAATTCTATGTATGATCAAAATGCCTGAACTTGCTCTTTAAAGAAAATTAAAACACATTTTCTTAAATGTGGTAATAGAAACCTTCATTTTATAAAATGAAAATATAGAGGGGGAAATATACACGTGATCCAAACTGAGTAACAGGTAAAAGCAGAAGAGACCAAACTTTAATTCTGATTACTAACAGTTCTCTAAATTGGCATAGGGGATGCCAGGAGAGATGAGAAGTATACCTAGTATTATCAGTTATGGATAGCAGTTAGATTGGGAGGATATAATCTCCACCCTTAAAGAACTTGGTTAAATGACAGGACTAACAGAAAACGAAAATCATACCAAAAGAATACGTATACACCACATTAAAACAAGTGTAAGAAAGAGCGGTACACTGAGTGTATAATTTTCTGAGTTAATCACGGGAGTCTGCTTGGAGGTCCTGGATGTTGAGACTAATATTAGAGGTGGGTGGCCACAGGATGGCTCAGAAAACAGGCAGACTGGTTAAGGTTACACAGAGAGAGATGGCTCTAGATTCAGTGGTCAGGAAGCAGCTCCCACAGATCAGTCAGCACAGTTTAATGGTTATCTTTCACAGCGGAAGAGTCTTGCAAGTGGATTGGTAAGTCAGTGCTCAGATGATTCTGCTCAAACCTCAGGAAGGCCAGTGAGGCAATGAGAAACTAACAGTGCCAAGGAAAACCATTAAAAAAAAAAAAGAGAGAAAGGTTAGTTCCAGGATTCATTTCTCTGTCTTTTCAATGCTGTCTTCTTTGTCATTATTTACTTACAGGCTGAAGATAGGAAAGGACATAGAAGACAATCAAATTATCCAGGAAATAAAGAAAGGCAGGAATGGACCACTTCATGAAATTAGAGAATTTCTTCCAGGAACCACATCTCAAGTTTCTATTTTGATGATTTTCTAAAGAAAGAAATACAGCAATAAATATATGAGCTTGATGAGAATGCACATATTTTTAGAGAAAGTAAATTGTATTTAATTTCTGATATAATTCTTTAAAAGAGACTTAATGAACATGCTTTCGTAAGTGACTATTAGCCTTGAGAAATCAAGAACTACACAGGATTCCATTACGGTCTTTCTTCACCCCACCACCGTGCTCATCTCTGACAACAGCAACACTTTAGGAATACTGATTTTCTTAGTTCCTGCTAACTTGAGACAGACGTATTACTGAGGAAGGCAACTCAGGACACACTTATGTTTTCTCTTACTACTCTGAGCATAAAGCCAAGAGAGATCAACAAGTTAAAATAAGTGGAACAAAAAATGTAGCGTTCATGCTGGGATTTTTTTTCCCGGGGCCGGGACAGTGGTGCTGTGGTGGGTGAGAGAATCAGGAAAGGGAGATATTAAGTGAAAGTTTATACATAGGGGAGTAGAGAAAATTAACCGTTGCTCATCCTAGTATGAGTTATTCTCCTATCTCTAGGTTTACAAAAAATTAAGAAGGTACTGTAACGGAGAATGTAAAATAAAATGAAAAGATAGAAAACAATTTAAGTCTAACCCCTGTAAATACTTCATAAATTTCATGAGATTAAGAAATGTATTCCACTAACTAGAAACTCTGCAAAGACTGAAACCTCTGAGAATGAAAAGACATCTTCTTGGGCAAGCCCTTTAATGGTGTAAATTCTATGTCTACCTCATGTGGGAAGGTGGATCAAAGTAGAAGAGAGAGCTAAGGTTCCATAACTGGAGAATTAATAGCCACAAAAGGGTACATACTTTTGATCTGAGGAAGGATTAGTACCCTTATTTGATACTATGTGCACCCTTATTATTTGATACTTATTTGATAGCTGATGAAACTGGAGCTCAGAAAAGTAAAATAATCTGCCCTAGAATACAGTCTCTCTGACTCCAAAGCGCTATGCTGTCCCCCTAAAGGCAATGGGGACTGTTTTGCAGTATGCTACGTATCACGTCAGACAGCAGTGATTTAGATAATCCTGAATTTGAATAAAAACTAACTCACCGTGTGACCCACGACAGGAACAAGTCAAGAGGCAGCACAGTGGACGGGACGCTAGGACATGTGGGTTGGACTCCAGGCTCTGCCCCCTCCTACCCAGCACCACATTAACACTTACAACTTATGCTCTGAGTCTGTTCCTCACTTGCAAAACATGAGAAATCATATTTCTATTTGTATCTTAGTAGCCTCATATATAAAATTAATGGGCTAGGCTAACTGATATGAAATGTTCCTTTCAGTTCTAAAATTTTTTGATTCTGTGATTTTTAACCAGTATATAGTACCATTTCAAGACTCACCTTTCTTTAGAACCCAGAGTGACACAAGCACACAGAAAACCAGCTTCACCAGTTCTGAGCACACATTCACAGTGGTTGGAAGATAATCATATTTGTTCTCTGAAATGTAACAGAAATGTTTTTTAATTATAAATTGTGCTCTATATAATGCTTACATACAGTAAATAGTTTAGAGCTGTTTCTAAACTTAAAAGTTGGACTTTAAGACTGGTTATATTAAACTTCATCCAGTTGGTTTTGGCTCTTTTGTATTTTTGAATCAATTCACCTAATGTGTTAGCTATCCTTAACCTCATTGAGTGTTTTATTATCCTCGAAATTGAGAGATATGCCTCTCATGTTTTCCTTCAAGTTCCTGAAAAATGTGTTGAGGAGGCTAGGGCTACAGGCGAAGAAAGCTTTGTGGCATTTAGAGACAACCTTCTAAGTTGACCATTAACTAACAATCGGGGCCTGACTAATCAAACAGCTATCAATCTAGGTGGCTGAATTATTACCCAGCTCATGATTCCTCTTGTGTGACTTGTCTGCCTTGCTTAAATCAAGGTACACTCTGTCTGTGATATTCCCTTAACTCAGAGTTTTCCTATCTGTTTCATATCATGGTACACATGGAAAATAATATTTGTTAGGCACTCTGGGACAAACAGTATGTTGTGGTAACAGAAGGAAGCGGCTTGCAGCAAGAGGCAACTGGCCCAGGGCTCTTCGGTGGACAAACACACTGACACATCCAAACCCACTGACCAATCAGGAAGCTATATCCCAATCTACAAGCCAATCTAATTAGGAAATGAGGTTTGGTTAGTATATCTTGACTTAGCTGTTCTTTCTCTCCTTTTTCTAAATGCTTACAAACAACTTGCTCTAAGATTTTACCAAGGACAAACATAAATCTTATTAGTTACTATTTTGAGGAATGCATTTTCTCAGAAATATTTGCTTGTTTCCCTTGGTGGGCATATGAAAAACCAAAACTGGCCAAGTACAAAGGAAAAAAGCCAACTCGACATTCTTCCTCCCCAGAACGCTCTTTCTTCCTCTTTTCTGTGGTTTTCCCTAACCTTCACAACCTATGCATAATCAATCCTTTACTCATCTCCAATCCTGTAGCACTAGTGTAAACAGATAGGGTAGGGGGTCCCCGGAGAAAGAGAACCAGGCGTGGCTTTCTGGACATAAGAGAAGCCATTTTTGGCCTAAGCCATCTTGTGACTTAAACCTGGCCATAATGCTTGCCCTTGAACAGGTCTCAGTAATTAAGGATCTTAAGGGAACAAAAGAGTGCAGGAACAAACGGTTATCCAGCAAGAGAAGTGACAATAGCAAAGATAATGTATCAGTTGTAAAGACTCCCAGTTCAGTTTCAATGGTAAAGATGAGCCTGCAGTGCTCAACCACCAGATCAACTAGAACTGGATGATGATGTTGACCTTTTCTGACCCTCCTGACTTCAATCAACTAAAGCTGGATTCTGTCAACCACCCAAGCCCCTTCATAAATTGCACGTACCCTTTAGCTTAAAACTTGCCCAATTTTGCTGTTTGGGAAGACACTGCTTTGGGAAAGCTCTCCGGTGTTCTCCTTACTTGCTACAAGTAATAATAAATCCTTCCTTCTCCCGATCTTTGGCTTGGTTGTGTCTTTTGGCTCAACACGTACCAAGAGGTGAACCCAGTTTTTGGCTAACACTACCTATAAACCTCTATAACAGTACCTGTAACATTGTATTATAGTTACTTTTTATGTTGTATGTCTTACCCTTAAAATGTAAGCTTTGGGGCTTCCCTGGTGGTACAGTGGTTAAGAATCCGCCTGCCAATGCAGGGGACACGGGTTCGAGCCCTGGTCCGGGAAGATCCCGCATGCCGCGGAGCAACTAAGCCCGTGAACAACTACTGAGCCCGCGCGCCACAACTACTGAAGCCCGCGCACCTAGAGCCCGTGCTCCACAACAAGAGAATGAGAAACCCGTGCACCGCAATGAAGATCAGCCCCCGCTCGCTGCAACTAGAGAAAGCCCGTGCACAGCAACGAAGACCCAACACAGCCAAAAATAAAAACAAACAAATTCGATAAATAAATTTTAAAAAGTAAGCTTCTTACAAGACAGGGATCATGTCTTGTAAGACATCCTAAACCTGGCAGTTAAGTGTTCTGCACTTAGCAGGCACTTAATTGCCTGTTAAACTTTCTCCATTATTCAAAGCTCAGTTAAAAACATCTCTTCCTCCCTTTTCTGAGCTCAAAGCTAAAATGAAATCACACTCCATTATCCTCCAACAATACTTTGCTTTACTTTCTAGCATGATACACATGAGCAAACATGCACACACACAAATGGGGGGGCTTTATATCACAACTTTCAAACTCTTGTCACTGCTCTTTAACTCGTTCTTGCTTTTCATCGTTTTTGTTTTTCTCCTTGCATTTCTCTCATGGTTGACGCCAAATCGTATCACAGCATCATGTGTGACCTCTCTCCACTCTTCTGCCCACACTCCAACCTTATCTACGACACATTCATCCTTATTGTTTTCCCTTCACTCCCAGAGAGAGGAGCCATGGCCCCACTATTCACCCATTCTCCCCATTAAAACCTTCCCTTCTCTTCAGGGGTTTTGCTCCAATAATTATTTCCTCGGGCTTCAGTATATCTCCTTTATCTTTCAATTAACTGGCTTCCTCTCCTCTCCTACAAATACGTTCAAAACTCCCAACCGAAAAAAATAAAATATAAGATCCTCCCTCTCCAGCTACCATACCTCCTCCTAATCTCCATAAAAGTGTCAATATTAATTATCTCCACTGTACCCACTTTCCACTCAGATCTTGCCCCCAAGCAGTTTGGACTGCAACTCATCTCTCTAATTCCTTTTTTTTTTTTTTGCGATACGTGGGCCTCTCACTGTTGTGGCCTCTCCTGTTGCGGAGCACAGGCTCCGGACGCGCAGGTTCAGTGGCCATGGATGACGGGCCCAGCCGCTCCGCGGCATGTGGGATCTTCCCAAACCGGGGCACGAACCCATGTCCCCTGCATCGGCAGGCGGACTCTCAACCACTGTGCCACCAGGGAAGCCCTCTAATTCCTTCTTAATGTCCTTCTGAGTGTCAGCACTCCTGTTAAATGCTGGCATTCCTTGGAGTTCTATCCTTGGCTCTTTGTATTTTCTCATTCTGTGTGGTTACTCTGAATGAGCCCTCCGCTCCTTGGGTTTTAAATGTCAACTTAATATAAATGTTTCCAAATCTGTATTCTGGAACATTTAATGCTCACTGAACATATCCATATGAATAACTATCTCCTATTTATTCACTTAACTGGCATTTCCTTGACATGTGTGAAGTGCTAAACACTGCAGGATACAGCAGTAAACACGGACACAGCTCCTGGCCTCATGGAAGGTACAAGAGCTAAAACTGTTAATTTCTCTGAGCTCTGTCCAACCTGCTCTTCCTTCCTTAGTCTCCATCTCAGGTGAGAACATCATTGATCTACTCAGCATCCAAACCAGAAACCTCTGAACTATCCAATACTTCATCTCCTTTAATCTCCACATTCCACACATTCTCCAGGTCTTGTCTTTTCTATGTTTAGAATATTTCTTGAATCTATCCTCTCTTCTCAATTTCTACTTCAAAAACCTTGGTTAGTTTTCATCATCTGTGGCTTGAATTTGTAATAACCCCCTAACTGGCTACTTCTCTTCCCCTTTAGTCCCTTCTCCATCCAGCTACCATAATAGTCTTTCTCATCTTACCCTGCCGTTTATATTCCTCCAAGTATTCCTTGTCCCCCAGACTCTAGGGCCTAGAGAATAAAGTCCCAGATGCTTAGCATGACATATAAAGTCCTCAGCTCTCTGATCATTACTGCCCTCTCTGGCTAATCACTCCTTCCCACCTCGTCCAAGTCCTTAAAACTTTTTGCTCAGTAATTCTGAACTACACATTCTCACAATCCATCCTGCTTTTTTAATACATCTGTTCATTTTTATAGGCTGTTGCTTCTGTTTTGAATACCTCTGCCCACCTTGTCTTCTTGTGGATCAACTGTCACCTTATCAGGGAAGTGTTCCCTGACTGCTTCACAGTCCACATCATGCTCTCCCAGACAGAATATATCACTTTCTATGTAAAACTACCTCTGTATCTTTGGTATAGAACTGCACTTATTATACTGTATTTTCATGATGCATTTACATGTATTTCTCTTCTAATAAACTGTGAATTCTTGAGAATAAAGTCTGTATCTTATGCACTTTGAACCCTGCTAGTAATATCTAGCCCAGCGCCTGGCAGAGAAATGTTAACTGAAAAAGAGACTTATGTACACATCTGACTCCCCAAGCAGACCATTAACGATCATGATGTCATGATTTTACGTGTACTCAATAACTAGTGAGAGGTTCTCGACACAGTTTTGTGGAATTAAACTGTTTAAATACAAATTCTTACATTAAGAATAATAAAAGATTTCCTGAGTATGTATTTATCAAAGCTAATAACCTGTACTGCTCCATTGATAATGTACTTAAAATAGTACCTCACAAACGCCAACTGACCAAATATATCTCCTATTTCAAAATAAGTTATAATATATATTGCTATAGGCCCAGAAACACCTGTTGATTAAACCAACAGTCAGATGTTATGATCTGTTCTGCAAAGGTTTTGATCCTGTACTTAACTGACCCAAATTTCACTCAGCATCAAAAATTTTTCTTGGTAAGGAATGAAAGTTTAAAGAACCAAATGTAAACATGCTTTATCATTGACATGAAGCAGAATACTTTTAAGGGTATTATCCCCATTTTATATACAAGGGAAACTAAAGACAAGAAAGATAAAGTGTGATTAGATGGCAGTGCTCCATACATATTCCAAATCTTAACTTACCTTCATTGGCTGAATATTTTACAAGTAGGATTCGACTGGAGCTTAAAGCAATGAATATGGCCCCCAGCAGGAATGTATACATTGCTGAAGAGGAGCTTAACACGGGATGACCACAATAATTGCTTTCCATTCCACTGTTTTTTAATTGCCTTAAAGAGAAGAACAAGTTCATGAGCAACCCTGCTGGCAGATTAAGCATAATGCAAATACCATTGATTTGTGAAGAACAGAAAAGGAATTTTTTAGATGTCTGGTTATGCCTATACCCAAAGGAAAAAAGTTGGGGAGTACAAGAGAAACTATGGGGAAAGGAAAGGAAAGAGTCAAAATTTGATAGGAGGGGGAACTCTAGAGACTGAAAGGCCAAGAGCCAGGTTAGAAGTGCTGCCAAAGGTAGGACATTTTAGGACTGCAGGATTCTGCAGGAAAGCAATTCTTTAACTTTCATTCTTATGAGCAACTTTGCTCTAGAAGATAACTTCAGATTTGTATTTTTCTCCTCAGTAGCGGTTTTTCCATAGGAGGAAGAAAAAGAGCTTGATGGGAAAGATTTCGTTACAATAATGACCGAAATAGAAATATCTGAAACACTGTGTTAATTTATACTGAACTACTGTTGGAAGTAGAAGACGAAATCAATGGCTCTAAGGCCCTCTTTTGATATGTTAAGGCCATTAAACTCCAGGTCGGGTAACTACCCAAAGCAACCCAGAGTAAGGATAGTGCACAGTGCCTGGAGGATTGGTGAGAGATGGGCTGGAAATACCAATGCCCACAGCCCAAGTGGGGCGTAAACCTACCAAGGCCAAAGAGACACCTCCCCTTCTCGGGAAGAACAGCTTTCCCTCCACGATCTAGGAACGCCTTCTTGTCACACATGCGCAGGAGGCATCTCGTCTGGGGCGCCCTTCCTCAAACGCACGCGCACTTCCTCGTCCCGGGGGGCGCGGTTACCTCGGTCCCTTGGAAGAGCTTCTAGTGGCAGAGCGTACATCCTAAAGCTGAGACAGTAACTATCTAGGTCCGCAGCAGCAGCAGCAGCAGCGGTAGCTTTTAGGGTCCATACACGGAGAATCTATGGGAGAAGAAAAGGCGAATAAGCCTTTGGACCCGACCCTCCTATTCCGGAACAAAAAGCACAATAACTACCCGACTAGGCAAAAGCGGACGTGGCGCCCATTGCGCAGGCGCGCTCAATGTTACGCTTCCGGAGGGAGGGGAGAAGTGACCCGATCCCGCCCCAGCGCGGCCTTTCTTGCGTCACGTGACCGGAGACTCCTGTGTCACGTGAAGCCCAGGTGGCGGCGGAGCTACGGCGAGAGGGCGAGAGTAAGAAGCGGAAGCCGGAAGGGGCGCGAGTGAAGGCTGGCGGAGAAGACTCCTCCCGAGAGGGCGAGGGGTGCGCGTGCGCCCTCTTCTTCCAGCGCAGCCCCGCCGCCCTCGCTCGCGGCCAGGTGACAGCTGGGCCTGGCCTGCTGCGCGCTGCCTGGGGCGCGAGGAGCGCGCGCCCTGCCCTTGCGCGCCGCGCCGGCCGCCCCTCCCCCTCGTCCCGTCCCTTCCGTCGCGTCCCGTCCCCTCGGGTGCCGCCGGCTGGTGCTGAGACATTTTCTGACTCCCGACCACTGTCCCGGCTCCCCTTTCCTCTCAGACGCGGGGCCGGCCGCTACTCCGGCCCCAGAATGCAGAATGTGATTAACACGGTGAAGGGAAAGGCACTGGAAGTGGCTGAGTACCTGACCCCGGTTCTCAAGGTAAGCCGGGCTTGCCGGGGGCTGTCAGGCTGACGCTTGGCTCTGCAGGGACCGAGGACCGGACGCCGGGGGAGTCACGGTGTTGTCCATTGGGGAGCGGTGTAGGGTGGTACGCAGGAAAAGGTGCAGCCCCCTCCCGCGGTCTTATCTAGCTGTTCTCTAGGGTAAACTTGGAGCGACGCTCTGTGCGTACTTCACCCGCCAGAACCCAGCTCGTCTGGGTACATCGGGTTGGAGCGTAGTCCGCAGCTAAGTGGGTTTTAGAACATTAAATCCTAACATCGGAAGTCTTTTGAACTTTTTAAACAAGGATTTTGCTTATTTTAAAGAAATGAATCAGCGTTTGGTACTAAAATGACATGTTACTTTTTTTCTTTCAAATTTCGTAGTAAGTCTTGTAATTAGGAGTTTGAAATAGTAAGTTGTGAATGAGGTCGCAGCTTATTAGATTTCAGTGGAACAAGGTGAAATTTGCAAGATTATTTCTTTCAGTACCGTTGAACCCAGTTTACAGGCAAAACCCCCTTTCCCAAGTTTTAAAATAGCTGAAACTAGTTCCTCTTGGACATCAGTGATAATACGGAGCAGCTTGACTCTTATAGATAATTTTTTTTACATTGGCAATAACAGCATTTTTAAACTAAAAATTGTGACACATTAGCTATTACAGCAGTGACTGACTTCCTTATTTTCAAAGATAAATTTCTAGAATTGCATTCGAGTTTTTCTTTTATAACCCTTTATGGTAAGTTTTTTGTTATTGTATCTTTATTTTTCCTTTCTGAAAAGCGAGCAATGATAGTAAATGAAGAGCAATTTCTTGCTTAAGTGTTTTTTTCTTTAAGCTTTTATTAAAATTTTACAAATCTTAGTGTAGGATGAAATATCCATGGAAATGGTTGTTCCTTTCTATTCAAGAAGTTACTCTGGTGTTCTAAGAAGATTTTACTTTGCTCCCTTTCCATGACAGCGAAATATTAGTCCTGCAGTTTTTAAATACTTATTTCTAAGAATGGTTTTAAAATGATATCTTGTTGGGCCAAGTTAAAAAAAAATTTATAAACGAGAACTCCAACACTTGCTACGCTTACATTTGTTTACTGTGAAACCCATCATAATTAAGATTATTCAGTCAACTTTGAAAATAATTTTTTTGACATTTGAATCGAATGATTCTTTTGCATATTATGTCATCTTATCCGAAACGTCTAACTTACTAGGCATACAGCATTTAAATAATACACAATTATTAAAACTTTTAGTTTCAGGGAGAGAGGAGCAAGAGAAAAAAACCTCCCAAATAAAATATAAAACTGGTATTTTGAACTTATAGGATTATGTACTGAGAAAGCATTCTACTTGTTCACTGAACTGAAAGGATGTGTTAGCTTGTTAGTATGTATTTTTAGTAATAAGGAAAGCAGAATTAATGACCCTCTCCTTGATCTTCCCTGTGCAAATTGTTGGTTTACAGAGTGAATTCTTGTAGTTTCCTACTAGACATGGGAAGGCAAGGAGAAAAAGCTAAATCCCTGGGAAATAGATGATGATTTATCCCAACGAGTAAAAATTAAGAAAAATCATGGTTTGGAAGGCACATGTACAGTAAAAAACAAAGTCCTTACAATGATCTTCAAGCCTATACTTGTTTGGTAGAGGGTCCTTTCTCACCTACTACTGGCTTTTAAGCAAAAGCCCTTCTTCACTTTTGCTTAAAAGCCATCTGACCTCTATGTTATCCATCAGGCACTCTCTTGCCTTGGGTTTTGCATTTGCTCTTCCCTCTGCCTGAAATGCTCTTCCCCCAGACAGCCTTGTGGCTCGTTCCTTTCCTTAAGGTCTCTACTCTATAGTCACCCATCAGTGCAGTCTTTGTTCTCTTACCATCCTATTTTAAATAATCATCTCTGTCCCTCCACCCCTGACCAGTTTCCTCTCTGCACCATTTTTCTTTTTGATATTGATGACCATTTGGCTTTTCCCCCTGAACTAGAGTTTAAACTTCTTATGAGGACAAGGAGGGGTATGGTCTATTTTATTCACTCTATGTCGCTATTACCTTAAATAGTGCTTGGCATATAGTAGTTATTTGGTATTTTTTGAATCAATAATGTTCATAAATGAATCTTCATTTTTGTAGATTTCTACCACAAAATCTTATGTATAACTTAAACTTAAGAAAAATTTGGTAAGTAACATCCTTGCTTTAGAGGAGAGAATATTGTATAATATCTTGGTGGAGATGAGAATAATGGGAAAGTATTAAATGATTTAGGACTTCTAGATTTGGTTTCTAATATTACTCAAATGAGACATTGGCTGAATTGTAATATGTTTAAATATCTTTAAGACATTTTTCTGTTCTGTAAAATAATGATATTTCGTCATTTCACAAAATTATTTTGAGGTTTAATGTTTGTATAAATCTTTGAATGTTTTTCCAAAGAGCTTTGCTCTAATATAGCACTGATCACATTATATTGTGATTATTTTCATGTCAGTTTCCTCTGTTATACTTACATATTCCTTGAGGTCAGGTACCAGTGACAGATTGTTTTTTTGCACATGCTCCATTACCTAGATGGGCACCAAGCAAATGGTTGCCCACAAACATTTTTCAGTTGAAAGTGAGAGATAGTGTAATACTGTTATTCTTTTTACTTTCTTTAGGAATCAAAGTTTAAGGAAACAGGTGTTATCACCCCAGAAGAGGTGAGTATTGAAGATATCAGTATAAAGCTATTATATTCTACAATTACATAAAACTGGGTGGCTTTTGTGTTTTATAAGAAAACATCTTGAAATTTAATCTTGATTTGAGTAAAATTAGATCCTGTTGACTATATTAGCAATTTTGTAATTGTAATTACGATTTGTAATTGTAATTACAATAATAGCAATTTCTATTTCCCATAAAAGAAAATGTAACTTCCCTCTCAGTTTGTCATTTCTCATATTTTTGTGTAATTTCTCTTTATTTAGAAATGAGGGTGGGAGAGGAAATGGAAAAGATTCCTATAGTGGCTTATCTTTCACTCATATTTGTATTATATTGAGCTGTGCAGTGGACTCTGGCGTTTGTTGTCTTCCTTCTTTCTACCCCAAACATGAGTTTTCATGGCTTTCCATTTGGAAACTTTGTCTCAGTGCTTGGATATTAAGTTTTCTATCAGTATTCAGCTTAAATATTTTATTGCTACATATTTAACATTGATTTTTTTTCCCACCATTCTTTCACTTTTTCTACTAACCAGACAATGATGAATCTGCTTAATGCTGAAACAAATGGCTCTTTTATAGGCCAGTTGTGTTTTATTGAACTTTTAATATAGAATTATGTTTTGAGGAATCATTTTACTTGTTCACTAAATCTATATAATAAAAGTATTGTCTTTCCTTTAGGTAGTTTATTTTGTTGTCTTTAGAGAAATACATTCTGGTCTAAAAATCCTTTTGGACTCCAGTTTTATGAATAGTTAAGGTTACATCAGACTTATTTTTTAGTCTTAATGAATGGCAAATAATTTATTTAAGCTTCACCTTTAACTCTCATTAAAAGTACCAGTCATTGGCAATGGAACTTAATTGAAATGAGCCATGTTGTATGATCTGTTTGTAAATTCCAAGACCTCAAGCCAGGTAATTAACTGATCTTTTAGTTTTCAATTGTGATGGAATCTCTTCAGTCCCAAATCCTTGTAAGTTCAAAGGATGGTGTGCTTAACTGACAATTTTATCTAAAATTTTACCTAAAAATTGTCTTTATGTTTAGTGAAGACATGGAATAGTATGCATAAAACCTAGAAGACCTGCCTTCTTGACCCATTTCTCTTAATTTCTCCTATTCTGACTCAGGCAAATCAATTAATCTATCTAGGTGCAGGCCTCATGTTTCCTCATCTTTAAGATGAGGGATTTTGACTGGACATTCTCTAAAGAGCCCAGTCTGCCTTAGGCATCATGAGTTTAAAACCTTGAATGCCAAATAAAACTAAATTTAGAGCTTAAGGATATCATTAATGTTCTTGAAATTCAGTATCTAAAATAAAGAGCAGAGATGAAAGTGTGCTGTTTTTCTTATACTCTTAGGCTTTATCTCCTCTGTGTGAAAATAGCTAATTGGTAAATAGATAGTTGGATTTAGAGATACAAGTCTGTGGTCATTGAATAGAATTAAGCAAACCATTTTAAAACAGCTACTAATCCTACAGTGAATAACTCTTACACTTGATTGTATCATGAAGTGATTTATAAATTTCCCCATTTTTAAACAAATGCAAGGCAAAAACTAGCTCAGCTGGGTACCAACCACATAATGCTGAATTGAGATAGAGTGCAATTATGGGATTTAATTAGATTAGAATGAGTCTAGAGGAAGAAAACCAGAAGACAAAATGCTTTGGATCAGTACTATACTGAGTTGATCTGTTCATTTGTTTTCTCTTACTGTTTCTGGGCTTCTGGCTGTCAGCCTCTATCTTTTTGTTTTCTTTGAGAGGTGTGGAAGTATTGTGTTTAAAAATAAGGACAGGCATTATCTAATATGGTACTGTCTGACTAAAAATACTTTAATGTACAACATGTATATGACTTGAGTAAATAGAGTACTAGTAATAGAGGATAGCTTGAAGAATAAAGTTGCTCATCAGAATGTTAATATTGATTCTACCTTGTTAAAGTTATTCAGTCTTATCCAATATTTAATCACTAAGAGAAAGCTACTGTAAGCAGTACTGAGAATTTAGAAACTTGAATCTTTCATTTGAACATAAGAAGCATGTAATAATAATAATGGCCACTGCTAATGAGAGCAGATATACACATGTACTAAGTATCATTAGTAGCATAGCAATTCTTTGTTCTTTTATATTTTTCCTTCTAGTGTTTTTGTTATTTTTTCAATGGATGCCACCAGAGGTGCTGGGGAATAAATATTAGAGTCTTGTGATCTCAAGGCAGTATCATTAAAGAATTTTTAAGTTTTGTTTTTTGTTTTTTGGTTTTTTTTGCTGTACGCGGGCCTCTCACTGTTGTGGCCTCTCCCGTTGCGGAGCACAGGCTCTGGACGCGCAGGCTCAGCAGCCATGGCTCACGGGCCCAGCCGCTCCGCGGCATGTGGGATCTTCCCGGACCGGGGCACGAACCTGTGTCCCCTGCATCAGCAGACGGACTCTCAACCACTGCGCCACCAGGGAAGCCCCAGAATTTTTAAGTTTTTAATTCTTTGTTTTGCTTGCATTTTGTTAAACTAATACTTTTTTGGTGATGATGAATTGGTTCCCAATAGCCGTAGAATTATGCAGCATCTGGTTGCAAAGACTCCAAATGCTTAAAACCTGGGGGAGAGGGTATTGCTTTCATTTGGGTTTTTGTCTTTACCTAATCCCTTTAAGTAGTAAATAAATTATTTAAATAAAAGAACAGAAACATTTTGTAAAGTTACTGTTGGGAGTATGCTGCTAAATCTTATTTTGTTAATCTATCTTCTTAAAAGAAGTCACTGTCAGAACTCTTATTTTATAGAGTTTTATTCTCTCAAAGTAAAGCAGAATATCATACATAGACATACTTTTCTCAGAAAGACATTAGAAGGTTAAAGATAATATAATTTTTTGCTGTGTAATAAACAAACCCATGAACAATACATGATTTTAAGTTAGAGCTGTTGTGAAATAGTAATTGGGGACGTATGTGTGCATATAGCTTGAGTTGGGACCTTGCAGTTATGTTTAACAGACTTTCATTTTCTGCTCTCAAGAATAAGCAGGATTTCTGTCTTGTGGTAAGATCAGTCCATGCTCATGTATAATGGAAATTCTCAGAAGATTAAACTCTTTATTCCTGAGTCTGTTTTCATTTCTGAAGAAAAACAAAAATTTGTACAATGTTCAGCTTGCGCAGAAAGTCCAAGATGTGTTAGAGGATTCAATTTCTTAATTGTCTTGGTGTTTTCTGATTCAATCCAAAAGCTTCTAACTTTTTCCCCATTGTTTGGCAGTATGTTTCTCACTTTTATTAATGATTCCTTTAATAGTGTGAAAAAGCTTTCAAAATTAGATGTCACTTAAATTTTTTTTAAATGAGGAAGAAAAACTGTGTGCACTGTGATGTAATAAACTATTCTTACATCATAGACCTGTAGTTATTTAGTAATTTTTTCAAAGATCTTCATTGACTTTTCAACCATTAGCAAGAATCGCTCTACATTTTATTCATCCACAAAGTGGTTTTTGGCATTTTAAAATCCTGTTGTGTTACCCTTATTCACTTCATAGTACTGTATGCTTTTAGCATTATCTAAATCCAGTGATTACAATAGAATAAAAAAATTAACAGCACTCAATATTTTTTCTTCCAAAATTAATTTACATTTTCATGGATGTTAAAAATTTTGTAGTTTTAATAAATATTCAAAAATAAATCTTTAGGCTGGTAGAGCAAGTTGGTGCTGTTTGCATTTTAGTTGATTATTTTGAATCAAGGTTACACATGATGATCCCTTTGGTATTTTGCCACCTTACATTCAATGATGTTCAATTTTTCTTTTTTCCTTTTTTCATATTTCTTCTAAATCTTCAATAGTTTGTGGCGGCTGGAGATCACTTAGTCCACCACTGTCCAACATGGCAATGGTAAGTACTCTTGAGTGAGGAATAGAAAGTTTATAAAAGGTGTGACTTCATAATTTTGGCAATTTACAAAATAGATTAGTGCATGAAAATTAGAATGACCTGTTTAACCCTCCTCTAGTAGATTTTTCTATTAAATAGTGCTCCAGTGTTGGTAAAGTAAAATAAATGAAGAAAAACTGAGCATTATGCCTGTTTTGTTTTGCTCTGTTAGCGCAAAAGATGGAGATTTTTGAGATAAATGCCTTACTTCCTTTACCAGTATTCCATTTCTTTATAGTGTCTAACTCTGTTCTTTTGGTGGGTCTTTAAAAAATAATTTTCAAAAAGTTTAATAACTTTGATTAGCTTTCTTTTTTCTGTTCATAAGCGTAATATTTAACATCTTTATTGGAGTATAATTGCTTTACAATGTTGTGTTAGTTTGTGCTGTGTAACAGAGTGAATCAGCTGTATGTATACATATATCCCCATATCCCCTCCCTCTTGCATCTCCTTCCCATCCTCCCTATCTCACCCCTCTAGGTGGTCACGAGGCACCGAGCTGATCTCCCTGTGCTACACAGCTGCTTCCCACTAGCTATCTGTTTTACATTTGGTAGTGTATATATGTCAATGCTGCTCTCTCACTTCGTCCCAGCTTACCCTTCCCCCTCCCCATTTCCTCAAGTCCATTCTCTACATCTGCATCTTTATTCCTGTCCTGCCCCTAGGTTCATGAGAACCTTTTTTTTTTTAGATTCCATATATATGTGTTAGCATATGGTATTTGTTTTTCTCTTTCTGACTGACTTCACTCTGTATAACAGACTCTAGGTCCATCCACCTCACTACAAATAGCTCGATTTCATTTCTTTTTATGGCTGAGTAATATTCCATTGTATATATGTGCCACATCTTGTTTATCCATTCATCTGTCGATGGACACTTGGGTTGCTTCCATGTCCTGGCTATTGTAAATAGAGCTGCAGTGAACATTGTGGTACGTGACTCTTTTTGAATTATGGTTTTCTCAGGGTATATGTCCAGTAGTGGGATAGCTGTGTCATATGGTAGTTGTATTTTTAGTTTTTTAAGGAACCTAATTAGCTTATTTTCAAATTAAAATGTATTGAATTTTTTTATGACATTAATAAATGCAGAATCTTATGGTTCTTTACCATAAGACCTTCTTTAAGGTTCAAAAGTTTCTCCCCTTTTTAGGAATGAGCTCAAAAGTTGAGAGATTCATGATACCAAATAAGGTCTTAATTGGAAATCTACTTGTAACAGACTTTTCAAATTTTTATTTTCCTCATTAACTTTTCTTTTAATTATAAAGTAATTTAAGCAACTAGCAGTTCTCGTAATGTGTTTTTTAAATATCTGAATAATAACAGAATGTTTTAAAACAAATTCAGTTTCATTACTTTGAGTACTTACAATAAAAGCACCTGGCAGTAGCTGCAAAATTGATCCCAATACTGGCAGACTATTTTAATTAGGCTAGAATTGTTTGGAATTATCATCTTGTTTGGATATGAGTGGTTCAACTTGTTACATCCTTTTTTTTCCCTCAGTGACACTTTTTCAATTGTAGTGGAAAGGTAGAGTTTTGATTTGGGAGCAGGGGTTCTAGAATTAACAGGATTCTAATTGATAATGTTTTCCTTAATATCGAAAGAGCTTAAGTAATTAAACTATTTAAAATCACAGTTAGAATTCTCTTTCATCTGTGGCCTATTCTATTACCCTTATTTTTTTTTTTTTTAACAAGTCCTTGCCCCCCTGTGAGTTTCATGATTCTGTCTGTCCCCTCTTTGGGGACCGTGGGCCTTTTGGGATCTGTAAAATAATAAAGTGGGTTCCTGGACTGTTTTCAGTATTTCAGAAAGTCAAAGAGAAACTGCATTTGTGTCACCGAGCCTTTGGCCAATGCCCAACCTACCCTTAATTTTTTTTTTTTTTTTTTTTTTTTTGCTGTACGCGGGCCTCTCACTGTTGTGGCCTCTCCCGTTGCGGAGCACAGGCTCCGGACGCACAGGCTCAGCGGCCATGGCTCACGGGCCCAGCCGCTCCGCGGCATATGGGATCCTCCCAGACCGGGGCACGAACCCGTATCCCCTGCATCGGCAGGCGGACTCTCAACCACTGCGCCACCAGGGAGGCCCTACCCTTAATTTTTATGCTTAACACATATCCAGAATAGTTCTTACTGCTTTTGATCAATTGCTCTTTATCTTGTAGAACATTGTTTTTTATGTACCAAGGAAGACCGAAATGTCAGGTTCATTTATTTTTATGTACTTGTCTTTCCTATGTGTATTTCTGTTCCATATTTTAAATTATGTTCATATCATAGAAGCTCTCTGATTTTAGATTTTTTTCCTCCCTAAACTGTTAAAACTATATTTAGCTATGTTGTGGTCTACAATATATATGTATATTTCAAGTCATATAGATATATAAAATTTAAGATAGTCATTTTATGGAAAAATAACTAAATAAGGATTTTCTTCAATACACGTGTGATAGATATACATTTTCTTTATTCAGATTTCTTTGTTGAAGCCCTTAGTTGTCTAGTTAGTTTAGTTATATAATCTATAGTATTGTTATAGGGGTTGGTATATATGGACAGGATCTTCTTTTAGCAGGTAGTAGTTTATAGTTCCATTTCATAAATTGTGATGGTTTAAATAATTTTATTGTAACTTAGAACTCAATTATATCACACTCCAACGTCTATACTTCTGGCTAAATTGTTGGGGCCAAAGGAACAATTCATTTTAAATCAGTGCTAGAAACAGACCATTTCTATGCTATACATTCATGTTTACAGGTGCCATCGTGACTGTATTATATCATCTTCCCGCAGAACTTCAGGCATTACCATGATGTTGTTGAATTTGATGCTTGGAAATGGTCTAAAGATACTAGAAGCCTGCCAAATGGTTTTAGGACATTTCCTGGCTTTATCTTATGCTCAAATCTATGGTTTGAAGTTTAGACTGAAGCTTAAGACAGCAGCAGAACTCAAAATTTATGCTCATTTATATTTGTGACAGATACCACATGCCACTCTAGCTCTGACCAATTCCCTTAGGTGACCCACAGAAGAATCTTTGAACAAATTTCTTAGTGAGATATTCCAGAGTAGCCCCCCAAAATCAAATAGCTGGCTCTGACCCACAGAGGGAGCAGTGTTCAAGAGCAGGAGCCCTAGAGTCACTTGGCTCCATCCTGGCTCCTCTACCTTCTGGTTTTGTGACTGTGGGCAACCCGACTTCTTTAAGCTTTTGTTTACTTACTTATAAAATGGGAATATAAATATTACTCACTTTTTAGATATCTGAGGATTATATAAAAATACTGCGTGTTAGAGTTCTAGGCCCTATACTTAATAAGCACTCAATAAAAGGATTTTTTGTTTGTTACAACCATTATTATTCTCAACATTATCATCTTGTGATTCAAAGCATCTTTTATCTCTTAGTTCCAATTTTAATACAGTGGTAGGAATGTGGATCTTGTGAACCACCTGCTTTGTTATGTAATGTCATGGAGCTATTTCTTTGCCTCCTCTTGGTCTTCAGATGATCAGTACTTTAAGATTAAAAATCTGAATGAGATTATATTTGGTTAGAGGCAAACACAATAGTTGCATAATATAGTTCTGTATTATTCTACCTTTTGTCTAATATTTAATCCAAATTCTTTTGGTCTGTCTGCATCTTTTGGTACATTTCACTTACAATAAATATTGCTGTGCTCTTCATTGCCATGACGTATGTCACTTATGGCATCCTTCCCAAACCAATCCTAAAATAATTTTCTCAGGGGTGTGGATTGTGTAGTGTTGAGATTAACATGTGATATCTTCTGTCTTTGTCTTTTAAAATATTTTTTGTATTTTGGTGCTTTTCACTCTTTTTAAAGGGCTACAGGGGAGGAATTGAAAGTGAAGGCTTACCTACCATCAAGCAAACAATTTTTGGTCACCAAAAATGGTAAGAATTATGTTGTATATATTAGTTAATTTTGCTCAAAGAGTTATATTTTTTAAAAAAAACCTTAGCAGTTGCTGATCTTAATTCATGCTTAAAGCGGTACTTGCAGCTTCCCTCAGATAGAAATTTGGAAATTTAATGAAACTCTGGATTTTCTGTGGGTAGAGTATTTTTTCCATACTTGATTTTATCTCCTTCCTTTTTGTTATTCTTTTTGCCAAAAAATTCTAGTTTTAAGATATGAAGGAAAAGAGCTCTAAGCAAAATGGGACTTTTTTCTCATTGAGCTTTTTAAGCAGACTTCATAATCATAATCTTTTTAGCTATTTTAATCATCTTTAAACTTAAATTTTTCATGGAAAGTATAACTGATACTATCTTTGATATCTAAAATCTCAAAGCTAGAGGTTTTATTGTCTGTTGTGTCATTGAAAGATTGCCTATAGGCACAAAAATGTTTCTGAAACAGGTATTTATGAAGTTAATGAAGTTATTTGTGAAGCTAATTTGAAAACAACATCAAAAGGTTGTTACAGTCCTTATCTAATCACATAACAATACATTGATTCCTATTCTAATTTGCTCATTATAGGAAAGGGGAAACATGTACAAAACATCAGTTTTTTATTTCCTACAGTATATTTTTTGATAGGATTGGTCATTTATATCTTGCTTGTTTTAAAAAAAAATCAGGAGATTGATAGCATTTTGTTGACCCCATGTCGTAATGTTGTTACCTTATAATTTTTCAATTTTAGGCTTATATGAATTATAATACCTGTTAATCGATGCATTTGCTATATGAAAAACTTGGCACCAATTTGTATAAGAGAGTAAAGTTTAGCAGGTTAGTGAACTTTAAACTGGTTTATCCATTATGAATAGCTGGAGCTTAAATATGAATTATGAAATACATGTTGAAAGTTACTTTAGCATTGCAAACCAGAGGTCACCTCTACCACCTCCGAGTATGACAGGTGGTGCCTCCATGTTCTGAGAGTAAAGCTGTTAAAATAGTATATTATTCATTAGCCTGAGGTTGAACAATGTCATCTCTGACTTCAGCTTTGTTGATCTTCACAGACAATCAGGGTAGAGAATATATAGAACACTCCCAGTAGAGCCTTTGTATTTGTCTTCTAACAAAGCTATTTAGGGAAAGATAAGTGTGGTCAAATAATTTTGCAGGTTGAATGTAACTCTTAAATTAAGTACTCCTATTAGAAGTAAAATATGATATTTACCTGATATTTTGGTGGCAGAAATATATTTCATGGCATAAACTTTCTCTTTTTTAAATGGATTTATAGGAAGCAGATTATGTCCTAGTAACTGTTTTTGCCATTTTTTTATAGTGCCATGCTACAAGCGGTGCAAACAGATGGAATATTCAGATGAATTGGAAGCTATCATTGAAGAAGATGATGGTGATGGGGGATGGGTAGATACTTATCATAATACAGGTAAGAGGAGAATAGAATGGCATGTATTTAGTTTAAATTGTTTTAAACTCCTTTACAATCTTTTATAACAGCCTCGATTTTTTTTTTTTTTTTTTTTTGCGGTATGCGGGCCTCTCACTGTTGTGGCCTCCCCCGTTGCGGAGCACAGGCTCCGGACGCGCAGGCCCAGCGGCCATGGCTCACGGGCCCAGCCGCTCCGCGGCATATGGGATCCTCCCAGACCGGGGCACGAACCCGCATCCCCTGCATCGGCAGGCGGACTCTCAACCACTGCGCCACCAGGGAGGCCCAACAGCCTCGATTTTTAAGAAAGGCTACATAAAGGCATATTATGACTTAGTTTTAATAAAGAAAATATGTTCTGAGTTTAAATCTAGGATACTAAAAACAAGTTTTCTCCCTCTAACTCCTAGAGAATAGGAGGTATATCAAATGTAGTGGTAGAGCAGGGTTTCCCAGTCTTAGTACTATAAACATTTTGGGCAAGATAGTTCTTTGACATAGCATTTTCTCTGCATTGCAGAATGTTCAGCAGTATCTCTGGGCTCTACCCACTAGATGCCTGTCACATCCTCCCAGTTGTGACAACCAGAAAAGCCTCTAGACATTGCCAAATATTCTGCGAGGGGCAAAATTGCTACTCTCAGTTGATACTCACTGCAGTAGTCAGAGGGATAAATAATCTGCACAGGAAAAAGTACCTCATTAAGTCTGTTTCTCCTCTTCTCTGAGTAAAGGATACTGCCATCATTTCCTTATGATGATATAGAAACAGATTTAGGAACTGAGCTCCTTGATTTGAAGCTCTTTTGTTCCTTAATGAGTTGAATGTTGTTATGTCAAGGTCTAGAGAAAATAGATTGAACAACTTCTTAAAATAATTTCAAAAATCATCCTCTTTTCTCCACTGAGTCGTGCTGTTGGACTTTTTTTTTTTTTCATTTTTCCCCTGGATCTTTCCAAAATCTTTAGTCTTCACATGACTGGGAGATGTGAGTAGCACATCTGTAGGAAATTGCCTGTTGACTGAATAGAGCCATTGGTTATAGCACTGTATTTCTGATATCAAGTTAGTGAGTTTCTCAAGTTGTCTAGTTGTATTGTATTCCATAACCCCTACCCCAAAATCCAGGTACATATTTACAGAGGCATTCATCACAGAGATAAGCAGGTGCCGGAATGATTGGATTGACAGAAATCTATTACAGAAGTTCTACAACTAAAGAAATGTTTGCCATGTTGACAGAAGACAAGTAGCATCATTTTCTTACATAGAAAGCAACATAGTATTATACTTCAGTTAATTTGGTGTACATAAATTCTAAGTAATGTTTATGAGAGATACCCTTAGAATTTTAGGTTTAAACTATATTCTGATTGGCTTAAAGCAGTGCTTCCAGCTGACTCACAAGGCTAGGTGCCTGGTTCTTTATTCACCTCAGTTCCCTTTGCTTCATCACTGCTTTTCTTCTCTCAGGTTTCTTTTATTTCTATTAGCCCTTGTATTAGTCATGGTTCTCCAGAGAAACCATGGATATAGATTCAGACAGGTTTGTTTTGAGGAATTGGCTTACGTGATTGTGGAAGCTAACAATTCTGAAATGTACAGGTCAGGCTGACCAGCAGCCTGAAGACTCAGGGAACAGTTGATTGCTGCAGCTGGAGTCTAAGGGCAGTCTGGGGGCAGAATTAATTATTATTCTTGAGCACTCAGTCTTTTTCTCTTAAGGCCTTCGACTGATTGAGGCTCACCCACATTATGGAGGGTAATCTGCTTTACTCTAAGTATACTGGTTTAAATGTTAAGCACATCTAAAAAGTACCTTCACAGCAAGATCTAGACTGCTGTTTGATCAAACTGTGGGACACAATAACCTACCCAAGTTGAGCTGACATATGAAATTAACCATCACAGCCTTATAGAGTATTACCTTCATTAGAATCATTTGAGCTTTCTTTTTCTTTGCCAGTATGTCCTACTTTTAGGAGAGTCTGGTTTAATGGGATGCTACTACATTATATTTAAACAGATTGAAGAGGTTTATTTTCTTTTGTTTCTATGTAGTAGATTCAGTGAATTGTTTTGTAATAGCAATTTATTACGTTAATATTTGGGCTTTACTGTTATAAAATAAGCATACCTATTATAAAATAATTTCCAGAAAAACTACTGTGAAGTAAAAGTTTTATGCTAGAGCTGTGGATTGTGACATTTTCCATTTGTGAAAATGAGTCATTCTTTGGTTTGGATGTATTGAACAGATATATCAGAGCTTTAGAAGATTAACAAAGGAGCAAAGCATATTTTGTATTTAGGGTTTTTTTTCTTTAACATTTCCCATCCTTGTTGAACTCTTTAATTGAGAACACTGATGGGTATTTTGAATTAGAAATATTAGTTAACTGACTGATGCTGCTGCCGTCTGCTTAATGTCACTTTCATTGAGATCAGTAGGTTCCAAGGTAGTTGCTTAATGAGGTGCACTGGACAGAGCATTGAACCAAAAAGGTGTGGGTTGAGTCCCAGATTATTCATGTAACTGTCTCTGAGATTCATGCAAATTACCTTCTTTTTCTGGAGACTTCATTTCTTTATAGGGAGAAATCATTACCTTACAGAATAGTATTTGTAAGGATTATATAAGATATAGAAACAGTAAAATAGAAAGTCCCATATAAACCTGATAGAATATTACTACCTCTGAATGTCCTGGATTTCTGAAGCAAATAGCATGTATTTTTAAAAAATTTTTTAAATTAATTTATTTTATTTTTGGCTGTGTTGGGTCTTTGTTGCTGCATGTGGGCTTTCTCTAGTTGCGGCAAACAGGGGCTACTCTTTGTTGCAGTGCACGGGCTTCTCATTGCGGTGGCTCCTCTTGTTGCCGAGCAGGGGTTCTAGGCACGTGGGCTTCAATAGTTGTGGTATGTGGGCTCAGTAGTTGTGGCTCACGGGCTTAGTTGCTCTGCAGCATGTGGGATTTTCCCAGACCAGGGCTCGAACCCGTATCCCCTGCATTGGCAGGCAGATTCTTAGCCACTGTGCCACAAGGGAAGCCCGTAAATAGCATATTTAGTATAACCAGTATCTCGTTGAAAAAATTTCAGTGCAGGTTTAAATGTAAATACTGGGTTAGCCAAAAAGAGCCTTCGGTTTTTAAATAAAAATAAAAGACACATTTTTCATTTTCACCAAGAACTTTACTGAACAATGTATTCACCCTTCTGTTCCACTACCTTCTGCCACTTTTCAGGCAACTTCATAATTCCATCTTCCCAAAACTTTATATCTTTTTGAGCAAAGAACTTTTCCAGGTGCCTTTTACAGTCTTCCAGGGAATTGAAATTTTTTCCATTAAGAGAATTTTGTAAAGTCTGAAATCAATGGAAATTCGAAGGTGCAATGTCTGGTGAATATGGCAGATGAATCAGAACTTCCCAGCCAAACTGTAACAGTGTTTGCCTGGTCATCAAAGAAACGTGGTCTTGTGTTATCCTGATGGAAGATTATGTGTTTTCTGTTGACTAATTCTGGACGCTTTTCACTGAGTGCTGCCTTCAGTTCGTCTAATTGGGAGCATTACTTGTTGGAATTAATCGTTTGGTTTTCCAGAAGGCGCTCATAATAGAGGACTCCCTTCCAATCCCACTATATACACAACATCACCTTCTTTGGATGAAGACCAGCTTTTGGTGTGGTTGGTGGCGGTTCATTTCGCTTGCCCCACAGTCTTTTCCATTCCACGTTATTGTACAGTATCCACTTTTCACTGCCCGTCACAGCTTGTTTTAAAAATGGAACGTTTTCATTATGTTTCAGTACAGAATCGCATGCGGAAATACAGTCAAGAAGGTTTTTTCCAGGGACTTCGCAGTGGTTAAGAATCCGCCTACCATTGCAGGGGACTTGGGTTCGATCCCTGGTCCAGGAAGATCCCACGTGACGTGGAGCAACTAAGCCCGTGCGCCGCAACTACGGAGCCTGCGCTCCAGAGCCCACGTGCCACGACTCTGAAACCCGCGTGCTCTAGGGCCCCCGTGCTGCAACTACTGAAGCCCGTGCACCTAGAGCCCATGCTCCACAACAAGAGAAGCCAACACACCGCAAGAAAGAGTAGCCCCTGCTCGCCGCAACTAGAGAAAAAAAAAAAGCCCGCACACAGCAACAAAGACCCAACGCAGCCAAAAGAAAAAAGGTTTTTTCTGCTTATCTTATGTGGAACCCAAACATCAAAGTGATTAACATAACCAAGCTGGTGCAAATGATTTTCAACGCTTGATTTGGATATTTTGCATATGTCGGCTATTGGTGTAACATTGATTGTTCTCAGTTAATGTCTCGAATTGATCGGTATCAACCTCAACTGGTCTACCTGACCGTGGAGCATTGTCCAGAGAGAAATCTCCAGCACGAAACTTCACAAACCATTTTTGACATGTTCGATCAGTCACAGCACCTTCTCCATACACTACACAAATCTTTTTTTGCATTTCTGTTATGTTTTTACCTTTCTTGAAATAATAAAGCATAATATGCCGAAAATGTTGCTTTTTTTCTTCCATCCTCAACAGTAAAATGGCTACACAAAAATTCACCAATTTTGATGTTTTTTTTTAAATGCATGCCGATATGACAGCTGTCACATACAATCTAACAAAATTGTTTGGAATGAAGTTAAAGATAACTAAGTGCCATTAGAGCCATCTTATGGAAAAAAATGAATGAACCTTTTGACCAACCCAGTATGATTCCTGTAATCTCTTAGTCTGTTCATTTTCTGAGGATGAATATTTATTTAGGTAGACTCACACAAGGAAAGTAAATAAGTGAAGAATAGTGAATGAGGAATGATAGAGTAGAATAATTTATGGTAAAATATTAAATTGGTATTTAAAAATTTTTATTTTTAATATGAAAGGTGCCTTTGGGATTATTTATTCCTATTAGAGTTCATTTGTAAAAGTGCTGCTAACATTGCCTCCTTGTTTCAGAGAACTTTGAGAATTTAGGTAATATTAAGTATTTTTATATTAAATCAGATAAATGGAGGATGTTTACAATTTAATTTTAGTTATATTCTGCTGAATTTTAAACAGGTATTGCAGGAATAACCGAAGCAGTTAAGGAGATTACACTGGAAAGCAAGGTACTGGTTGTTTACTTATGCTTCTAAATTCAGTGACCTAGTTATTTGCATGTATATTTATTTTGAGATTATTCATATCATTTTTATGCAAACTCTATTTATTATCAAGCTCTTTTAAATTCCAGCTATTTTATTCCCTCTCATTTTTCTACATCAACATACCAAAACACTGCTGTTTCCCAGAGCTTCTCTTTTCTTTAATCTGTCAAATGGTTAAGAAGAACATTTTTTGAGATTGTAACTGGTTAAAATCTACAAATTTTTTTACTAATTGGGGAGATTTCTAGATCATTTTAAAAGAAACGGCTTTTTTAAGTATAAGTACCAAATGGTCTTCAAGTGGAGGTTTTGAGAGGATTTATTTACTTGCTGATCAGTAGCTGCTGATGGTATCGTGTTTAAATTTGTAGTTTAAACATTAAGTAATTTACTCATTTCTTCTGTAGTTTCTTAATTTACTGCTAATTTGAGGGATTCTTGTTTTTTTGTTTTGAAAATTTAAAGGAAACTTTATGTCATCCAAAATCATGACATTTTGGATGAGTGGAAGCTAAATGGGTTTTATTGTACAGTTTATTTGAAGGAAGGGTAAAAATATATAACTGGGTAGAAAGTTTCTGCTTGAAAGTTTTCAGTTAATTTAGACTATCTGTATTACATTAGCTTTTCCATTTCTAGAGAAAGAATGATCACAGTTGTCTTCATAGTTTTGATATAGTTGTTTGAAATAATATAGAAAAATATACGAAATGCCTTCACCCTTATCTTTTCTTAACTATTTTGTTCACAGTCAAATCTCTTAGAGGATAGAATATTTGGACAGAATAATTGTGTTCCTTTTGTCCTTATGAAACATTCAACTACAACAGTTCCTAGTTTAAGATAGTCTTCTTTATGTGTTTTTGTCATTTGGATCTTTGGGGATTTGTTACTGGGGCTTAACAGAAGGTGTTAGAAACCAAAACAATATTTTTTTTCCCTGTGTACAATTTTATGCTTGTTAGGGATTTAAGGTTCAGTTCATTAGCCTGAGAATTCATTCTTTTGAAGTTTTACTTTTTGGAGAATTTGAATGATAAAGGAAAAATTACATAAATGGCTTTGCTGCTTCAGAAGCTCTTGTTTACTCCAGCCATTAGTATGTATGCTTCAGACTTTGGGAATGATAAATGGCAGAGGAGTGTGGATAGCATTGTTTGACAGGTTTATGGTAATTCTTTTAAGAATTTTTAATAAACGCAATAATGGTTAATATGGTACTTTGTATCCCACTTAACATCCTTATGTCCTAGTAAAGGTTGAATATTTAGAATAATTTACAACTAGAATATATCTTCCCTGTCACTTCCTGTTTAATATAGAATTTACATGATTATTTATAATTTAGTGCTTAGAATACTTGCTATCCAGAGTAAAATTATAAATTAGGTGAAACTAAATGTCCAATTTTTTACCTACTACATTGACTTCAGATTTTTAGAATATTAATTTTTTGAAAATGATAATTGTATATTAGGCTTAGCTTTGGTTAGCATTATTTCATTCTAGTGCAAATATAGTTAAGAACTGAAATCTTATGTGTTCTAATAACTGTAATTGCTTAATTCAGTCAGGAATGTTAACAAATTTGAGAATATGGGATTATTTTATTTATAATAATAAATTTAACTTATAAATGTATTGTGATTTATAGATATATAGCTTTTTCTCCTTTAAGTGTGCAAGTTAACTTTGAATTAGTTTTCTAATACTAATGAATTGCTTAACTAGAAGTATTGTTTTGTTGGAAGTGCAACTGGCAACTTTTTTAGATGACTTGGTGCTTCTATGATACTTTTATGTTTTTCAGTCACAGCACTTAGCACATCACTCTTAAAGCTTGGCTTACGGGTTTGTCATCTGATGGAGGAGTTTCTTGAGCATAAGAAATATCTTATCACTCTTATTTTTACAGTGGTTAGTTAGCACTGTGCTGGCATGTGGGTGCTCAGTATTTGAACTAATGAACATATTTAAGTGACTTTAAATATAATCAATTTCAAAGGACAGTATAAAACTCCAAGATTGCTCAGCATTATGTGAGGAGGAGGAAGAGGAAGATGAAGGAGAAGCTGCAGATATGGAAGGTATTCGTGTTCTGGATTTGCTTTAATCACAATAGAATATTGCTTTTAGAATTTATGTAATTGATGTGAGTTAAGAATTCTACTCCACTGAGTTCTAAATTTAACATTTAACAGCCTAGAGGGGATTTGTTTAGTTTAAATTTAATCAGCACAGAACTTATCTTGGTCTTGGACTCTTCTACTTCACCCAGAGCATAGCCGTGACAGCATTATTTCTGCTGAGATCAGTACTGATCATAAATCTTTAATGCTGGGTACAGCTGTAAGACACAGATTCTTAAGCTAATTCTTAAATTCTTTCAGAACAGAACAAAATTTGTTCTGGCATTTAGTATTTTCTTTTTCCTTTTTTTTTTTTTTTTTTTGCTGTACGCGGGCCTCTCACTGCTGTGGCCTCTCCCGTTGCGGAGCACAGGCTCCGGACACACAGGCTCCGCGGCCATGGCTCGCGGGCCCAGCCGCTCCGCGGCATGTGGGATCTTCCGGGATCGGGGCACGAACCCGTGTCCCCTGCATCGGCAGGCGGACTCTCAACCACTGCGCCACCAGGGAAGCCCTCTTTTTCCTTTTTGATAACATCTTACTACTAAAACCTTATGATAGTGATTCTTAATGGAGCCTTTTGAACTACATGGAATCCCCCCACTGCTCCCTGAAAATCTGAAGTGCCTTCCTAGGATTGCTAGCTGAGACTCACTGCATTAGTGAATCATTGTTACAAGAAATTGAAACACAGTAATACAGGTCTAAAAGTATACGGCTATTCAAAGCTTCCTATTTCATTAGCATGATCATCTTTAATACAGGTGAAACCTCAGATATTTAAAATTAGATGAAGAAATTGCTGTCATCAGGACAACCTCTCTGTTAAATCCAATCTGTCTTTATTATACTTACCTTCTTTGCATTATTTATTTGATCCTGTTAACCATTTCCTCTTATTTTTCCTCCCTTGATTTTTTGACACAGGATTTCCTCCACTTTCCTTGACTGTTTCTTTTAAGTCATCTTGCTGGGCTCTTTTACTTCTGCTTCACTGTTAAATGTTAACTGTTTCATGGGGTTTCACTTTTTTTTTTTTTCTGCTCACTCCCAGGTAGATTTATTTTATTTTATTTTATTTTTTTTATTTTTATTTTTTATTTTTTTTTATCCCAGGTAGATTTTTATCTACTCTTATGACTTCTGTAATTGAATACTGTGATCTGGCACAGAATTGTTTACAACAGGAAAAATGGTGTATAAATTACATTAGATTCTCTATGAGAGTTTAAATATGAATATGTGTATGTATAGAGAGAGGGTTAGTTGGAAAAAGGAAGAGGATATAAAAAAGACAGGGCAGGTATTTTGGAGGCCGTAAGGTGGCTAAATCCCCCCAATACGTAGGATTTAGTGAGAGAGAATGCAAAAGTAGAAGGTAGTGTCAGTAGAGTTGAAGCACCATAATGGCAAGTGGTGTTCGATGATGAGGAGGTGACAGCATAGCCTAATCAACCAGAGTAGCCTTTACTTAAAAGTACCTTTTTCAGTTTTGTTTCCTAAATTACTTTTGAGTTTCTGTGAAACCTGGCTGTATATCTGTTCCTGAATTCTAGTAAGAGTCTTGTCCTTATTTCCATTGTGTACTCCTACTATTCTTTGAGGAAATCCAAATGAGTTACTTGTAACCGAAATTGCTCACAGCAACCTCATATACCATTTCTGTGCTCAAGACATCCATGTCTAAACCCCCAACCCAGATCTCCTGAACTTCACATCTACTTGTTTAGTTTCACTTCCACGTGGATATCTCATAATTATCAGAACCACCTTCTTACACAAATACTCTTTCTGGGTTCCATTTGTCTCTGAATGGCATACAGTTGTCCCGGTTGGAGTGGGGAACCTTATGAATAAAGCACTGTTTTTAGAGTACAAGCTGTGGGACTGCCTTAAATATCTGGCAGGCTTTTAGTATGTTAGTTACATTTCCCTTGGATAGAGTTAAAGAAACAATTGCTATATATGGAATTTTGCTTAAAAACAGTGCTGTTGGTATCTAATATAACAGTTAATTTTCATCCATCAAATATTTATCATCATTTCATTATCAAATATTTATCAAGCAATACAGTATCTATGTATCAGATACTGTATTTGGTGCTGGAGATAAAGCAGTAGACATGATCTCACGGAGCTAATATTTGGTTTAGGGGACACAGACAAAAAACAGTAGATAAGCAAAACATATTGTCTTAGATGGTTATAAGTGTTAGGGAGAAAAATAAAGGTGGGAGGGGATCGGGAGTCTTGTAGTACGATGAGTGTTGTAATTTTTAAATAGGTTAGTCAGGGAAGAACCTCACTGAGGGTATGCCTTTTAAGTGAAGCCTGGCAGGAAGTGAACGGATAAGCTATTTGGATATCTGAGGAAGAGTGCAAAGGCCCTGAAGTGGGAGCATGTGTGGCTTGTATAAAATACTGCAAGGAGGCTCCTATGTCTAGAGAGGAGAGAGGAGAGTAATAAAGCATGGAGTCAGAGAGGTAACCCGGGGACCAGATCGTGTAGGGCCCTGGCTTTAACTCAGAGTGAGACAAGAAGCCATTGGAGGGTTTTTCTAAGTAGAGGAACAACTGAGAATGAGATTTAACATCTCAACAGAATCACTGTGACTGCAGTGTTGAGAATAGAGTGAAAGGACAGGGACAACAGTTAGGTGGCTATTTTGATAATCTAGGCAAGAAATGACTGTGGCATGGACTCGAGTAGGAATTCGAAGTGATGAGAAACTGCAGATTCTGGACATATTTTGGGGGTAGGACCGAAAAAGGATTTGTTGCTGGATTGGATGTGACATGAGGGAGAGAGAGTACTCAAGTGTGACTCCAAGGTTTTTGACCCAAACGTCTGGAAAGATGTCATTATTGAGATGGGGAAAACTGTAGGAGTGAATGAATGGCTTTGGAGGGGGAGTCAGGAGCTCAGTTTTTTTTTTGTATTTTTTTTTTTGTGATACGCGGGCCTCTCACTGTTGTGGCCTCTCCCGTTGCGGAGCACAGGCTCCGGACACACAGGCTCAGCGGCCACGGCTCACGGGCCCAGCCGCTCTGCGGCATGTGGGATCCTCCTGGACCGGGGCATGAACCCGTGTCCCCTGCATCGGCAGGCGGACTCTCCACCACTGCGCCACCAGGGAAGCCCAGGAGCTCAGTTTTTGACATGTGATATTTGCTCTGCTCCTTAGTCATTCATTGGAGTCATAAGTAAACAATTAAGTATCCATGTTTGCAGTCGGAATAAATTTAAGAGTCATCAGCATTTAAAGCCATTGGGGCTAGATGAAATCATCAAGGGAGTAAGTGTGGATAAAGAAGAGACAAGGTCCAAAAACTGAGGCCGTAGTTACTGTAGATGATGAAGGGGAACCAGCATAGGAGATAGTGAAGGAGAAGCTAGCGAGGTGGGAGGAAAGCCAGGAAAATGTAGTATCTTAAAGGCTGAGGAAAGAAAACGTTCCAAGGAAGAGGGAATAAATCATGCCAGATGTTCCTGAGAGGTCAATTAAGATGAAAACTGGGAATTTACCACTGGATTCAGCTAAGTGGAAGTCAGTGATGACTTTAATGAGCACGTTTTATGCAATTCTATAAATAGCCTTGTGTACCTTATGGAGTCACCTAGGGCTCTACAGTATTATTGTGCCAGTTGGTATTAGTAATAGACTGTTGTAGCACAGACCAAGCCTTAAGCCTGCAAAGTTTCTCTGGCTTTGTCAGGTAAAGTGTCTGCTGCTTTAGAAGTATAGAATTAGCTCCCTCATGTTTATTCAATATCTTCAGTCAGAACAAAAGCAAAAACCTAGGTTTTGAATGATACGCTGAAGTAATATGTAATTTGGTTTAGGAAATTACTTTGAACTTGATTAATCTTTTGTTGCTTTTTTAAACAGAATATGAAGAGAGTGGATTGTTGGAAACAGATGAGGTTTGTAAATCAAATTTTTTCTTTTTTTTAATGAGTAAACTTGGAGATTAGTGTTCTTAATATCTTGATCTATCAAATAAGTTTTTAATATGTGTACATTGCTTACAGTATATAACATTTTAGCTTTAAATTTTGCTATATATGCTGTTGAATAAAAAATATATGAGATGGGAAAAATAGATTTTCTAAAACATGACATTCATAGTGATTTTAATGGTTGTAAATTTTTCTCCACTATTACCAGGCTACTCTAGATACAAGGAAACTAGTAGAAGCTTGTAAAGCTAAAACTGATGCTGGAGGTGAAGATGCTATTTTGCAAACCAGAACTTATGACCTTTACATCACTTATGATAAATATTACCAGACACCACGACTATGGTTGTTCGGCTATGATGAGGTAAAAATAAAGACATTGTAATGTAAATATTTAAAATTTTTGTGTTGAATTCTTTTGTCATTAGGCCCATGGATATATATACTTCTGCCTTTTAAATTTTACAAATCATTTGTTTTATAATTTTGTGATTAATGTTGAGTTTGATTCTTATTTTGAAGAAACTGTGAATTATTCATTGTAACAACACCACTGCTAAGAATTAAACAGAAATAATCTCTTACATTTATTTCTTGGTCCCTGAGCTTATTTATCCCTTCAAAATGTGAGGAAGGGCTTCCCTGGTGGCACAGTGGTTGAGAGTCCGCCTGCCGATGCAGGGGACATGGGTTCGTGTCCTCGTCCGGGAAGATCCCACATGCCACGGAGCGGCTGGGCCCGTGAGCCATGGTTGCTGGGCCTGTGCGTCTGGAGCCTGTGCTCCGCAACGGGAGAGGCCACAGCAGTGAGAGGCCTGCGTACCGCAAAAAAAAAAAAAAAAAAAAAAGTGAGGAAAATTGAAGTTGGTTTGTTGTACTAAATTTTGTTTGGGATTATATCTATTGGATATATAGGCATTTGCAGAATGATCATATTGCATGTAGTTTTTTTCCTTAAGAATTTCACTTAATTGAATTAAAGGATAACTGAAATAAAATTGTTTAACCTGTCATTCCAATGACTATAAATGGGAAACAAGAAAATAAAACAAAATTGGCCTAAAAGATGTTATAAAATGTTTTGATAGCCATGAACCTGCCTTGTGGGATCTTTTCTGTATTAGATGGTGGCTGATGTCACATAGCCTTGATGGACAGACTCTCTCCTCCCTCCCTCCCTACTTGGTATAAATAAATCCTTTGCCCAAAATAATCTGGTGATTCTAAATAGTATAGAATTCAGAACTGCAAGTGATGTGGGAGGTGGGGATAAGTATAAACCCTGAAGTTTAGGCCTAAAAGTTTTTAAACGGTAATTTCAAAGTACTTTTTATGGTTTTAGCAACGGCAGCCTTTAACAGTTGAGCACATGTATGAAGACATCAGTCAAGATCATGTGAAGAAAACAGTGACCATTGAAAATCACCCTCATCTTCCACCACCTCCTATGTGTTCAGTTCACCCATGCAGGTGTGTCTGTGTGTGTGTATTTGCATATGTGTGTGTGTGTGTGTGTGTGTGTGTATACTTCATGGATTTACTACTTGGGAGTCTGTATAAACATGGTGCCCGAACAGAAAAAATTTACTTAATAAATAAAATTCTCTTTTGTCTTCCTTAGGAATGTTTTTGTGCTTAAATAATATATAAGACAAAGAAAAAAAAAACCTTACCAATTTCCTTTAAGTTTAAATTCATTAGGAATAATTTTTGTCCTTTGTGTGTATTTAGTTATAGTATAGATCTTTGTGATTTCACTCCTGTTATTAGCTCCAAGAATACTTTCGAAGATCCTTTTTAGATTAAAAAGTACTAATCATTTAGACACAGTTTGCTCTATTGTGATATATGTTTGTGCGAACGTGCAATGTAAAGTTAACTTTGTGCTTTTTCTAGGTGACCTATTTATCTCTTTTTATTGGTTAGTGAAGGGAGATGTATGTAGAATTTGTATTCCTTTACTTTTCAATTAAGAGGTTTTCAGCCCTACCAAATCAAGTACATTTTATAATTTGGGATTTCTTTGTATTAATGTATTTTCACAGGGCCAAGTAAGTGAAACTGAATCTATATATATGATCTGTTTAGAATTTTCCTTAAAAAAAGTTACATGCTAAATTCTTTCAGTTGTTTCTAATGGGTAACTTCTACAAATCATTGAGCAATTTTGGTAACAGAATTTTTCAGATGAAAACTCTGATATTCTATTGACTAATTAGAGGCAACAGTCTTGTTTTAAAAAATCCTTTAATATTTTCTTCTCATTTTTAACAACCTTTTTATTCCAAAAACCTATCCCATAGGAAGTCTAGTTCATTTTTCAAGTTTGTTTATGTTAAGAGTGTTAATAATGCTAACTATGAAAAGTATTTCAAGAGTCATTAGTTTAAAACTAAAACTACCTAAAATTATCTAATCTAGGGCTTCCCTGGTGGCGCAGTGGTTGAGAGTCCGCCTGCCTATGCAGGGGACACGGGTTCGTGCCCCGGTCTGGGAGGATCCCACATGCCGTGGAGCGGCTGGGCCCGTGAGCCATGGCCGCTGAGCCTGCGCGTCTGGAGCCTGTGCTCCACAACGGGAGGGGCCACAACAGTGAGAGGCCCGCGTACCGCAAAAAAAAAAAAAAAAAAATTATCTAATCTAAAAGGTTTTCACTTTTGAGAGTTATTTTTTTGGTTCCTCTTATGGCTTGAGAGTTTAGGACAGAGCTTATCAAACTGAGGCAAGTCTCTTTCTGAAGTATAAACTTTACTCAGTGGGAAAAAGAGATAAGTAATTTAACTAGTGATGTTAAACATTTTAGTAAATGACTGTATTATGGAATATAATGTAAATAAGGCCAAAAAAAGCTGGGGGCCTGTAAAATGAGACAGCAAGGGCATTTTAGGCCTTGCCGTTGGCTGCCTCAGATTATGTCTTCATATTCTCAGTGCCAATACATTTATTCTCATCTTTTAAGTTGACTGCCTCTTTCATGAAGGTTGTACTTATAAAAATCGAAGCGGTGTTATTTAAGCCAAGATATGTGTAAAAGTTCATTTCTTTTGTACAGTGCCCTTTTCTCAATTATATGCTCAGGCAATTACTTTGATGCCACCTTTTTCTATAGCATAGGAGATTCACCAGTTGGCCACAGAAAAATTTGTGGAAAACTTAAGATAAATATCCTTCTTTATATAAAGCCAAAAAGTTTTTTCTAAATAGAATCAGATAATTTTAATCTGAAAAAATATATATACATAAACCTCTTAACTCTGACCAGTTGGCTTTTCTTTAATTCAGTTTTGGTTTACTCTCTGTTAAACATTTAAACAGTCAAAATCACAGCCTTATAAATATCTTTGTGTTTTTTTTGACCAGCTGTTACCATGTAGCTTTTTTGAATTTGCCTGTTTAGATTCTTTTTTGTTTCTCAGAGCAGAAAGCCCTTGCTCTGCATTTATGCCCTGGCATGATTTCCCTTTCTCTGATTTTCTGCCCTACCCCCCTTCCACCCCCATTATAGGAAAGCTAACTAGTCCCATTGTGTTCATTTGTGACTACCATGGCTACAATAAAACTGTCTGCATGACTCAACAATCTGGCTTGTTGGGGAGTAGGGAGGAGAATATTTTACAATAGTACTGTTATATATTAAAATTAATTCACGGACTGTAATAACGTAGGTTTCTTCACAAACAAAAACTTGCTTTTCCTACTTTGATCCAATTGATCTATACTAATAAGATGTGTTCTTTTGCTTTTAGGCATGCTGAGGTGATGAAGAAAATCATTGAGACTGTTGCAGAAGGAGGGGGAGAACTTGGTGTTCATATGTATCCTTACCTGTGTATGCGACTAGAGGCAAATTGCTTCTGGGATTTTTTTTTCCCCCTTTTCGGGAAATTTAGTATAAACTTTAACGCACAGTAGTATAACTTATTTTAGCCTTGCTTATCTGTAAGTCTTAGTGGGAGTCCTTAATTTATTTAGAAAATGTTACATTGTGATAGTTCTGGCCTTGTTCAGTTGATAAGCACATGTCCCTGTGTGCACCAGTTAGCTCTGCCTTGTTACAGAGCTTCAGAGCAATATGTACGTCTAGGTAGCAGCTTGCCAAGTGCTTTTGTTTGTTGAGGCAGTGGCTGAGAGTATGCAGTTCCTCAACTGTGAACTCTTTATGGAAAAGAAACTCAAAGTGCTTAATCTGTTGATGAAAGATGAATAACCTGTGAATTTAGAGGATAACACATGAATATCTTTTCAAGTATATTTCTGATTTAACATGTTATCAAAAACGTACTTTTCTATCAGGTAAAAGTAAAGTTGGGTTTTGTCAGTCTGAGGTCTCTGTGAAGCAAAGAAAGAATTCAGATTAAATAAATAGGTTAATTAAAAAGTAAAGCACCTGAAATCTATTTCAGGTAGTCTTCAAATGTAGTATTTTCATTTTTCTCCAGATAAGAGCCCCTCTTTATTTCTCTGGGGTTGACAAGAGGAATTAAGTAAACTACTGGATCCTGAAATACACGTACCCATAGCATGGATTCATCAAAAGCAGTCAAGAATCAATGATTTAAATACCAAAGAGCTTGAATTAGTTTGATGCTAGATTGACATTTGACTTGGTGGTTCCTGCCACTCAGTGTTAGATGTAGACTGAGGGGTCACCACTGTCTTGGAACTACAGATAAACTAAGCATTGCTAATAGAATGTGTGCCTCAGAGAAACATTGGGCTGATTTGATACTGAAACAAACTAAGAACTTTTGGTCCAAACCAGAATTACTCTTAAAATTCTATTATGCATAATTTGAGCATTTATCTCTGTTTTGGAAGCTGTGTAGCAACTTGGAAGACTCTCTATATAATTCATAATTGTCATCAATTCCCCTGAAAAAAATTAATCTCTTAATGTTTCCAAGTGCAGTGGAACATAGAAAAAAATTCAGAAATTTATTAAAGACATCCCAGTATAGCAGATTTATTAAAGACTATTCCAGTATAGTGTATGGCAAGTACATATACTAACCAAGAATCATTCCTTATGGAGGGTTTTTACTTATTTTTTGTTCTTTTCCTTCAGTATTTTTATATTCTTTACACTGTCTCATTTTCTAACATACTCTAGCAAACTTACAGGCAATAAAAAGACCATCTCCCACTCATTTAAACATGTACAACCTTGTCTTTATTTTTATATTAAAATATTTGGGCTAATATGAACTTGTACTCATTAAGAAGTCTTACATGCAAATATTAAATGCGGCCGGGTCAGTCATTCTTATAGAGAGCCTCATGCTGAATAGACACCAATTGCATGAATGAATTTTTTTAATATAATATACTTGATTTAAGATTTTGTCTTCTGTATTTTTTCTGAGGAGTTATTACTTAATAAAATGGATATTTACAATGTTAGCTTAAATATAGAACTATTTACCAATCTGTTTTCCTTAGCTAAAGACCTTTAGGTATCTTCTAATTTTCTTGAAATTTGTACAAGCTGTCATTCCAACAATAGAATATGACTACACAAGACACTTCACAATGTAACAAAGAGAGCATAGAATCTATCCTAATTATTGGTTCTGATTTTTAAAGAATTAACCCATAGATGTGACCATTGACCATATTCACCAATATGTACAATTTCTCTAATAAAGAGAATTACATGTTTATGCATTAAATAAAAAAAGTTCCTCTACCAGCCTTATTTGTTTAATAAAAATGAGTGTAAAGAGACCGCTTTTCTTGCTTCTTATCAAAAGATGATAATTCTTTAAGTGTAGAAGTATCTCATACAGAATGATGAGTATTTTTGGTTCACACTTATGAGGAAGGTATTTAGATGTGTAATAATGTGAGAGCTGGGGCTAGAAAATACTGCATGCTAGACTCACCTTCCCTTCTTCTTTCTGTTCCTTTTGTTTCCCCTCTCTGACCATCTCCCTAAGTCTCCTATCTGCTAGTAGTTAATATTGATGAAGTACTTACTGTGTGCCAGGAAATGTGTTAAGTGCTGTTACTTATTTTGTTTCTGGATTGTTTTACTAAGTTGGTATCACCAAAGTTATTTTTTTTATTAAGGATTCAGGAATATTTTTCCTATGGTGATTGCCTGATAGAATATTAGAATTTAAAGGGATCCCTTTGTTGTATCACATCAGTTTACAGATACGGGTCTGGGAGTTCAGAAAGGTTAAGTGTGGTTCTACTCAGGGACACCTGCTGAGAGCCAAAGAGTAGAACCCAGGCCCTTTGAGGACTCCTGTTACATTCTCTTCGTACCCCACATTGCCCCCTCATCCCCTTTCTTTCCATCTTGCACGTAGTGGGAGTGGCTAACCCTGCCTCTAAGGAACAAAGGTTTCTTGGTTTGTTTCTTGGTTTGTATTCCTCATCATTCAAGAATACTCGCCTTACCTTCAGTGCCCCTTTATTTTTACCACTTTTCCAATTGTAACCCAATTTTTGTGTTTTAAGGAACTCTTCATAATGAAAATCTTGATAGAATTAAGGTGGTGTTTGATATTGCATATTAGAGAGATGTAAACATGGGTGTCATCTTAGAATACACATCAGATATCCTGCTTGCTCATGTAGGCAGCAAGCTACTCTTCTGGCTTTATTTGAATTAATCTTCCAAACTGATTTTACTGAAATATCCTATTTTTGAATACCTGTAATCTAAATGATATGAAGTAATAGATGTTGTCACATTGTCAACATTTTTCTCCCAGTTAAGCCTTATTTATAGTACAGATAACCGTCAAATCTTTTTTTTTTAAGCCAGCAGTCATATTTATCTCAATCACCACTAGGTGGCATAAATCAGAAGATCTTTTTTTCCAATTGAAATCTTTACGAGGGTGCCTAATGCATAAAACAAAAGTGGATTTTTTTTTAACATCTTTATTGGAATATAATTGCTTTACAATGGTGTGTTAGTTTCTGCTCTATAACAAAGTGAATCAGCTGTATGTATACAGACATCCCCATATTCCCAACCTTCCTATCCCACCCCTCTAGGTGGTCACAAAGCACTGAGCTGATCTCCCTGTGCTACACAGCTGCTTCCCACTAGTTATCTGTTTTACATTTGGTAGTGTGTATATGTCAATGCTACTCTCTCACTTCATCCCAACTTCCCCTTCCCCTTCCCCATGTCCTCAAGCCCATTCTCTACATCTGCGTCTTTATTCCTGTCCTGGGTTTGTCAGAACCTTTTTTTTTTTTTTTTTTAGATTCCATATATATGTGTTAGCATACGATATGTTTTTCTCTTTCTGACTTCACTCTGTATGACAGACTCTAGGTCCATCCACCTCACTACAAATAACTCAATTTCGTTTCTTTTTTTTTTTTTTTTTTTTTTATGGAAATTTGTTACTTTAATTGCTTTAGCTCTTCAATATTGTAACTTTTTTTTTTTTTGCCTTATAACAAATTTAATCAGTTATACATATACATATGTTTCCATATCCCCTCCCTTTTGCGTCTCCCTCCCACCCTCCCTATCCCACCCCTCCAGGCGGTCACAAAGCACCGAGCTGATCTCCCTGTGCTATGCGGCTGCTTCCCACTAGCTATCTATCTTACGTTTGGTAGTGTATATATGTCCATGCCGCTCTTTCACTTTGTCACAGCTTACCCTTCCCCCTCCCCATATCCTCAAGTCCATTCTCTAGTAGGTCTGTGTCTTTATTCCTGTTTTACCCCTAGGTTCTTCATGACATTTTTTTTTCTTAAATTCCATATATATGTGTTAGCATACAGTATTTGTCTTTCTCTTTCTGACTTACTTCACTCTGTATGACAGACTCTAGGTCTATCCACCTCATTACAAATAGCTCAATTTCATTTCTTTTTATGGCTGAGTAATATTCCATTGTATATATGTGCCACATCTTCTTTATCCATTCATCCGATGATGGACACTTAGGTTGTTTCCATCTCCGGGCTATTGTAAATAGGGCTGCTATGAACATTTTGGTACATGTCTCTTTTTGAATTATGGTTTTCTCGGGGTATATGCCCAGTAGTGGGATTGCTGGGTCATATGGTAGTTCTATTTGTAGTTTTTTAAGGAACCTCCATACCGTTCTCCATAGCGGCTGTACCAATTCACATTCCCACCAGCAGTGCAAGAGTGTTCCCTTTTTTCCACACCCTCTCCAGCATTTATTGTTTCTAGATTTTTTGATGATGGCCATTCTGACTGGTGTGAGATGATATCTCATTGTAGTTTTGATTTGCATTTCTCTAATGAGTAAAGATGTTGAGCATCCTTTCATGTGTTTGTTGGCAGTCTGTATATCTTCTGTGGAGAAATGTCTATTTAGGTCTTCTGCCCATTTTTGGATTGGGTTGTTTGTTTTTTTGTTATTGAGCTGCATGAGCTGCTTATAAATTTTGGAGATTAATCCTTTGTCAGTTGCTTCATTTGCAAATATTTTCTCCCATTCTGAGGGTTGTCTTTTGGTCTTGTTTATGGTTTCCTTTGCTGTGCAAAAGCTTTTAAGTTTCATTAGGTCCCATGTGTTTATTTTTGTCTTTATTTCCATTTCTCTAGGAGGTGGGTCCAAAAGGATCTTGCTGTGATTTATGTCATAGAGTGTTCTGCCTATGTTTTCCTCTAAGAGTTTGATAGTGTCTGGCCTTACATTTAGGTCTTTAATCCATTTTGAGCTTATTTTTGTGTATGGTGTTAGGGAGTGATCGAATCTCATACTTTTACATGTACCTGTCCAGTTTTCCCAACACCACTTATTGAAGAGACTGTCCTTTCTCCACTGTACATTCCTGCCTCCTTTATCAAAGATAAGGTGACCATATGTCCGTGGGTTTATCTCTGGGCTTTCTATCCTGTTCCATTGATCTATCTTTCTGTTTTTGTGCCAGTACCATACTGTCTTGATTACTGTAGCTTTGTAGTATAGTCTGAAGTCAGGGAGCCTGATTCCTCCAGCTCCATTTTTCGTTCTCAAGATTGCTTTGGCTATTCGGGGTCTTTTGTGTTTCCATACAAATTGTGAAATTTTTTGTTCTAGTTCTGTGAAAAATGCCAGTGGTAGTTTGATAGGGATTGCATTGAATCTGTAGATGGCTTTGGGTAGTAGAGTCATTTTCACAATGTTGATTCTTCCAATCCAAGAACATGGTACATCTCTCCATCTATTTGTATCATCTTTAATTTCTTTCATCAGTGTCTTATAATTTTCTGCATACAGGTCTTTTGTCTCCTTAGGTAGGTTTATTCCTAGATATTTTATTCTTTTTGTTGCAATGGTAAATGGGAGTGTTTCCTTGATTTCACTTTCAGATTTTTCATCATTAGTATATAGGAATGCCAGAGATTTCTGTGCATTAATTTTGTATCCTGCAACTTTACCAAATTCATTGATTAGCTCTAGTAGTTTTCTGGTAGCATCTTTAGGATTCTCTATGTATAGTATCATGTCATCTGCAAACAGTGACAGCTTTACTTCTTCTTTTCCGATTTGGATTCCTTTTATTTCCTTTTCTTCTCTGATTGCTGTGGCTAAAACTTCCAAAACTAGGTTGAATAAGAGTGGTGAGAGTGGGCAACCTTGTCTTGTTCCTGATCTTAGTGGAAATGGTTTCAGTTTTTCACCATTGAGGACGATGCTGGCTGTGGGTTTGTCATATATGGCCTTTATTATGTTGAGGAAAGTTCCCTCTATGCCTACTTTCTGCAGGGTTTTTATCATAAATGGGTGTTGAATTTTGTCGAAAGCTTTCTCTGCATCTATTGAGATGATCATATGGTTTTTCTCCTTCAATTTGTTAATATGGTGTATCACGTTGATTGATTTGCGTATATTGAAGAATCCTTGCATTCCTGGAATAAACCCCACTTGATCATGGTGTATGATCCTTTTAATGTGCTGTTGGATTCTGTTTGCTAGTATTTTGTTGAGGATTTTTGCATCTATGTTCATCAGTGATATTGGCCTGTAGTTTTCTTTCTTTGTGACATCCTTGTCTGGTTTTGGTATCAAGGTGATGGTGGCCTCGTAGAATGAGTTTGGGAGTGTTCCTCCCTCTGCTATATTTTGGAAGAGTTTGAGAAGGATAGGTGTTAGCTCTTCTCTAAATGCTTGATAGAATTCGCCTGTGAAGCCATCTGGTCCTGGGCTTTTGTTTGTTGGAAGATTTTTTATCACAGTTTCAATTTCAGTGCTTGTGATTGGTCTGTTCATATTTTCTATTTCTTCCTGATTCAGTCTTGGCAGGTTGTGCATTTCTAAGAATTTGTCCATTTCTTCCAGGTTGTCCATTTTATTGGCATAGAGTTGCTTATAGTAATCTCTCATGATCTTTTGTATTTCTGCAGTGTCAGTTGTTACTTCTCCTTTTTCATTTCTAATTCTATTGATTTGAGTCTTCTCCCTTTTTTTCTTGATGAGTCTGGCTAATGGTTTATCAATTTTGTTTATCTTCTCAAAGAACCAGCTTTTAGTTTTATTGATCTTTGCTATCGTTTCCTTCATTTCTTTTTCATTTATTTCTGATCTGATTTTTATGATTTCTTTCCTTCTGCTAGCTTTGGGATGTTTTTGTTCTTCTTTCTCTAATTGCTTTAGGTGCAAGGTTAGGTTGTTTATTCGAGATGTTTCCTGTTTCTTAAGGTGGGCTTGTATTGCTATAAACTTCCCTCTTAGAACTGCTTTTGCTGCATCCCATAGGTTTTGGGTCGTCGTGTCTCCATTGTCATTTGTTTCTAGGTATTTTTTAATTTCCTCTTTGATTTCTTCAGTGATCACTTCGTTATTAAGTAGTGTATTGTTTAGCCTCCATGTGTTTGTATTTTTTACAGATCTTTTCCTGTAATTGATATCTAGTCTCATAGCATTGTGGTCGGAAAAGATACTTGATACAATTTCAATTTTCTTAAATTTACCAAGGCTTGATTTGTGACCCAAGATATGATCTATCCTGGAGAATGTTCCATGAGCACTTGAGAAAAATGTGTATTCTGTTGTTTTTGGATGGAATGTCCTATAAATATCAATTAAGTCCATCTTGTTTAATGTATCATTTAAAGCTTGTGTTTCCTTATTTATTTTCATTTTGGATGATCTGTCCATTGGTGAAAGTGGGGTGTTAAAGTCCCCTACTATGAGTGTGTTACTGTCAATTTCTCCTTTTATGGCTGTTAGTATTTGCCTTATGTATTGAGGTGCTCCTATGTTGGGTGCATAAATATTTACAATTGTTATATCTTCTTCTTGGATCGATCCCTTGATCATTAGGTAGTGTCCTTCTTTGTCTCTTCTAGTAGTCTTTATTTTAAAGTCTATTTTGTCTGATATGAGAATTGCTACTCCAGCTTTCTTTTGGTTTCCATTTGCATGGAATATCTTTTTCCATCCCCTTACTTTCAGTCTGTATGTGTCTCTAGGTCTGAAGTGGGTCTCTTGTAGACAGCATATATATGGGTCTTGTTTTTGTATCCATTCAGCCAATCTGTGTCTTTTGGTGGGAGCATTTAGTCCATTTACATTTAAGGTAATTATTGATATGTATGTTCCTGTTCCCATTTTCTTAATTGTTTTGGGTTCATTATTGTAGGTCTTTTACTTCTGTTGTGTTTCTTGCCTAGAGAAGTTCCTTTAGCATTTGTTGTAAAGCTGGTTTGGTGGTGCTGAATTCTCTCAGCTTTTGCTTGTCTGTAAACGTTTTAATTTCTCCATCAAATCTGAATGAGATCCTTGCTGGGTAGAGTAATCTTGGTTGCAGGTTTTTCTCCTTCATCACTTTAATTATGTCCTGCCACTCCCTTCTGGCTTGTAGAGTTTCTGCTGAGAGATCAGCTGTTATCCTGATGGGGATTCCCTTGTGTGTTATTTGTTGTTTTTGCCTTGCTGCTTTTAATATGATTTCTTTGTGTTTAATTTTTGACAGTTTGATTAATATGTGTCTTGGCGTATTTCTCCTTGGATTTATTCTGTATGGGACTCTCTGTGCCTCCTGGACTTGATTAACTATTTCCTTTCCCATATTAGGGAAGTTTTCAACTATAATCTCTTCAAATATTTTCTCAGTCCCTTTCTTTTTCTCTTCTTCTTCTGGAACCCCTATAATTCGAATGTTGGTGCGTTTAATGTTGTCCCAGAGGTCTCTGAGACTGTCCTCTGTTCGTTTCATTCTTTTTTCCTTATTTTGCTCTGCAGCAGTTATTTCCACTATTTTATCTTCCACCTCACTTATCCGTTCTTCTGCCTCAGTTATTCTACTATTGATCCCATCTAGAGTATTTTTTATTTCATGTATTGTGTTTTTAATCGATGCTTGATTCATCTTTAGTTCTTCTAGGTCCTTGTTAACTGTTTCTTGCATTTTGTCTATTCTATTTCCAAGATTTTGGATCTGGGAAATAGAATCTTGGATCATCTTTACCATCATTATTCTGAATTCTTTTTCAGGTAGACTGCCTATTACCTCTTCATTTGTTAGATCTGGTGGGTTTTTATCTTGCTCCTTCTCCTGCTGTGTGTTTTTCTGTCTTCTCATTTTGCTTATGTTACTGTGTTTGGGGTCTCCTTTTTGCAGGCTGCAGGTTCAAAGTTCCCGTTGTTTTTGGTGTCTGACCCCAGCGGCTAAGGTTGGTTTAGTGGGTTGTGTAGGCTTCCTGGTGGAGGGGACTAGTGCCTGTGTTCTGGTGGATGAGGCTGGATCTTGTCTTTCTGGTGGGCAGGTCCACGTCTGGTGGTGTGTTTTGGGGTGTCTGCAGACTTTTTATGAGTTTAGGCCACCTCTCTGCTAATGGGTGGCGTTGTGTTCCTGTCTTGCTAGTTGTTTGGCTTAGGGTGTCCAGCACTGTAGCCTGCTGGTCGTTGAGTGAAGCTGGGTGCTGGTGTTGAGATGGAGATCTCTGGAAGATTTTTGCCGTTTGATATTATGTGGAGCTGGGAGGTCTCTTGTGGACCAGTGTCCTGAAGTTGGCTCTCCCACCTCAGAGGCACAGCACTGACTCCTGGCTCCTCAATTTGGGATGATGTGTTGTCTATTCATGTATTCCACAGATGCAGGGTACATCAAGTTGATTGTGGAGCTTTAATCCGCTGCTTCTGAGGCTGCTGGGAGAGGTTTCCCTTTCTCTTCTTTGTTCTCACAGCTCCTGGGTCTCAGCTTTGGATTTGGCCCCGCCTCTGCATGTAGGTCGCCGGAGGGCGTCTGTTCTTCGCTCAGGCAGGACAGGGTTAAAGGAGCAGCCTCTTCGGGGACTCTGGCTCACTCAGGCCGGGCGGGAGGGAGGGGCACGGAGTGCGGGGCGAGCCTGCAGCGGCAAAGGTCGGCGTGACGTTGCACCAGCCCGAGGCGCGCCGTGCGTTCTCCCAGGGAAGCCGCCCCTGGATCCCGGGACCCCGGCAGTGGCGGGCTGCACAGGCTCCCGGAAGGGCGGTGTGGGCAGTGACCTGCGGTCGCACACAGGCTTCTTGGCGGCGGCAGCAGCAGCCCCAGCGTCCCACGCCCGTCTCTGGGCTCCGCGCTTTCAGTCGCGACTCGCGCCCGTCTGCGGAGCCCTTTTAAGCAGCGCTCTTAATCCCCTCTCCTCGCGCACCAGGAAACCAAGAGGGAAGAAAAAGTCTCTTGCCTCTTCGGCAGCTCCAGAGTTTTCCCGGACTCCCTCCCGGCTAGCTGTGGCACATTAGCCCCCTTCAGGCTGAGTTCTCGCGGCCAGCCCCAGTCCTCTCCCTGCGCTCTGACCGAAGCCCGAGCCTCAGCTTCCAGCACTGCGCGCCCCGGCGGGCGAGCAGACAAGCCTCTCGGGCTGCTGAGTGCCGCTCGGCACTGATCCTCTGTGTGGGGATCTCTCCGCTTTGCCCTACCCAGGTATGTGGGGAGTTTCTTGCCTTTTGGGAGGTCTGGGGTCTTCTGCCAGCGTTCAGTAGGTGTTCTGTAGGAGTTGTTCCACGTGTAGCTGTATTTCTCTCGTTTCTTTTTATGGCTGAGTAATATTCCATTGTATATATGTGCCACATCTTCTTTATCCATTCATCTGTTGATGGACACTTAGGTTGCTTCCATGTCCTGGCTATTGTAAATAGTGCTGCAGTGAACATTGTGGTACATGACTCTAAAAGTGGATATGTTAATGGTATAAATGTGTTTTTATGAGTTCAGATTTCTAGCACTCATTAAGAAAAATGGGGTTGGTTTGATAAACAATGAAGTTAATGTTTTAATGAACTTAGAATTGGGATTCAGATTATGCACGGCAATCTTACAAGTCTTTGCACCTAGTTTATCTTTTATATTAGCTTTGTGGCATTTTTAAACATTCAATTTGCATAAGTAGTAGCAAATGGTAATAGTTTTTTCTTTTGTTTGTTTTATAACTTTTTATTTTGAAATAATATTAGATGTACAGAAGAATTGCAAGTCCTATACACCCTTCTTCTGGCTTCCTCTAGTGTTAATATCTTATAACCATGATGCATTTATCAAAACTAAGAGATTAACATTGATACAGTACTACAAAACTACAGATTTTTTTGAGCTGTATGTGCATTTTATTTTTGTTTTTGCCTCTTTTTTTATTGAAGTATAGTTGATTTACAATATTAGTTTCAGGTATACAACAGTGATTCAGTATTTTTATAGGTCATACTCCAATTAAAGTTATTATATTATATTGGCCATATTCCCTGTGCTGTACAGTATATCCTTGTAGCTTATTTATTTCATACATAGTAGTTTGTGCCTCTAAATCGCCTACCCCTGACTTGACCCTCCTCCCTACCCTCTCCCCACTGGTAGCCACTAGTTGGTTCTCTATATCTGTGAGTCTCTTTCTGTTTTGTTATATTCATTCTTTTTAAAAAATTTTTTAGATTCCACATATAAGTGATATCATATAGTATTTGTCTTTGGCTGACTTATTTCACTTAGCATAATATCTTCCAGGTCCATCTGTGTTGTTGCAAATGACGAAATTTCATTCTTTTTTATGGCTGAGTAGTATTCCATTGTGTATATATACGACATCTTCTTTATCTGTTCATCTGTTGAGGGACACTTAGGTTGCTTCCATATTTGTCTATTGTAAATAATGCTGCTGTGAACATTGGGGTGCATGTATCTTTTTGAGTTATTTTCATTTTCTTTGGATATATACTCAGGAGTGGAATTGCTGAGTCATATGGTAGCTCTATTTTTAGTTTTTTGGGAAACCTCCATACTGTTTTCCACAGTGACTGCACTAGTTTACATACCAGCCAACAGTGTGAGAGAGTTCCCTTTTCTCCACATCCTTGCCAACATTTGTTGTGTTCTTTTTGATGATAGCCATCCTGACAAGTGTGAGGTGATATCTCATTGTAGTTTTGTTTTACATTTCCCTGATGATTAGTGATATTGAACATCTTTTCATGTGCCTGTTGGCCATCTGCATTTCCTCTTTGGAAAAATGTCTATTCTGTTCTACCCATTTTTAAATTGGGTTGTTTGTTTTTTTTGATGTTTAGTTGTATGGGCTATTTGTATATGTTGGATATTAACCCATTATCAGTGATATCATTTGCAAATATTTTCTCCCATTTAGTAGGTTGTCTTTTCATTTTGTCAATGGTTTCCTTTGTGGTACAGCCATTTTAGAGAGGAATCTGGTAGTACCTGGTCACGTTAAGTATGTCTCCTCAGATTCAATTATCTTGCCGAAGTGGCTAACAGAACTCAGGGAAACACAACATTTATCAGTTATTAAAGGACATGAAGGGTACAGATGAACAGCTAGATGAAGGGTGAGGTCTAGGAAGGTCCTGGGTCCAGAAGCTTCTGTTGCTGTGCAGTGCGGGTGCGTCACCCTCTCAGAGTGGATGTGTTCGCCAAACTGAAAGCTCTCCAAACACCATACTATTGGGATTTTATAGAGGATTCCTCACATAGGCATGGTTATGATTATCTAACTCTGTTTCTAGCCCCTCTTCCCTCTCTGGAGGATGGGGAGGTGGGGCTGAAAATTCTAAGCTTCTGATCATGGCTTTGTCTTCCTGGTTATGAGCCCCGATTAAAGAGTCCACCTAGAATTACCTTGACAGAACAAAAGATGTTCTTTTTTTAAAAAAAACTTTATTTTATTTTTTTTAAATATATTTATTTAGTTTTGGCTGCATTGGGTCTTTGTTGCTGTGCGCAGGCTTTCTCTAGTTGTGGCGAGCGGGGGCTACTCTTCGTTGCAGTGCGCAGGCTTCTCATCGCGGTGGCTTCTCTTTGTTGGGGAGCACGGGCTCTAGGCACGCGGGCTTCAGTAGTTGTGACACACGGGCTCAGTAGTTGTGGTTTGTGGGCTCTAGAGCACAGACTCAGTAGTTGTGGCGCACAGGCTTAGTTGCTCTGCGGCATGTGGCATCTTCCCGGACCAGGGCTCGAACCCATGTCCCCTGCATTGGCAGGAGGTTTCTTAACCACTGCACCACCAGGGAAGTCCAAAGATATTCTTAGTGCTCTTATCACTTAGGAATTTTTAAGGATCTTAGGAGCCCTGTATTAGGAACTGGAGACAGAGACCAACATATATATTTATTATTATATTACAGGGGACCTATAGAATGTTCATTGTTGCTTTGTTTATGGTGACAGGAGTTGGAAGCAATCTGGGGATTAATCATTGGTAGGGATACCAGGTACTGTACAGCAATTAGTTACATAATAGATACACATGAAACAACATGGATAGATCTTAAACATATTGTAAGTTTTAAAAGTCAGTTATTTCCTTTGTAGTTTCCTCTATTTTCCGTTTTTATTTGGTTATCCTCTTTGACATCTCAAACATAACATGTCTAAACCAAAACTCCTGATTTTATATTCACTGCCAAACAGCAACTACCACAACTGAACTGATAACAATAAAAACCCACTCACTTCCAATTTTCCACACTTGACGTCACTATCAAACCCCCCCCCCCCGCCCCGGTTACTGAGCCAAAATTCCTGGAGTCATACTCTCTCTCTGTCCACCCCTCTCCCACTAATACATATCACATCTCTCAGCGGCAAGTCCTCTCCTCTCTACTCCTGTGACACATCCTTGGTGCCTGGGGTTCTGTGTATTGAACCAGCAACCCACAAGATTTTAATGAAGGAGGTTGATTCATGGATCACACTTTGAGAAACACTCTCTTGCCCTTAGTTGAGGAGTAAACTTCCTTTTTGATAAATTTTGGGGCTTCTTAAGGAAAAATTAGAGGAAGATATTTTGGGGGAGCTTTTTAAAATAAAAATCATTTTTGTGATTCCATTGTTAATAGTGAATCAACTGGTCTCAGAAGGTAATACCTTTCCAGATTTATCTCCCAGTACAGCTGATAGCATGAAGTTTATATTTAGGGAACAGGAAGTAGCTAAGAGCTATCTCTAGAGCCAATATTGAATCCCCAGTTCCCTTTAATTGTGTGACCTTGGTTCTGAACCTCCAGATACCTCACCTACAAAGAGAGGCTAACATTTTCTAGCCATAGAATTGTTAGGAGGGTTGAAGATGATGCGTGTAAAGCACTTAGCACATTCATGCTGTGGCTAGTGTGATGACGATAATGATTACAATTGCTGCCACTCTAGAACTTCTGGTTTTGAGGTCAGAGTTATCACATCCAGCAGAGGGCAGTGGAATAGCACAAGATTAAGCATTTAAGCGTTCTGAATATGGCAGTTATCAAAAACTGCTTCTCCCACTTTCTCTTTGGGTTTTTTATTTTAATGAGGGAAGGAGGTGGATGATATTGGTCAACATCCTTTATGTTTGAGATCCTCACCCCTTCATTTATTGAAGAACAAAGATCCAGTTTACCCAGTGTTTGCTTGCAGTTATTTGCAGTTTCAATCATCTGACATTTTCCCTGAGATATGTCCTTCATATCTACCTTTCTAAAATGAGAATGGATTAAAAATTTTTTTTGTTTTATTGATGTATAATTGATAAAATTATAATGTATTTAAAGTATACAATGTGATGGTTTGATATATGAATAATTTGTAAAGGATTCTCACAACACACGCATCATCTCACATATTTACTTTTTTTTTTCTTTTTTTGGTGAGGATGCTTAAGATTTATTTTCTTACCTAAATTTCAACTGTACAATGCACTGTTATCAACTGTAGTCACCGTGCTATCCTTAGATCCTCATACCTTATTCATTTAATAACAAAGTTTATATAACATTTCACCAACCTCTCCCCTTTTCTCCCAGCCCCTGGAAACCACCATTCTACTCTTTATTTCTATGAGTTTGCCTTTTAAAAAAAATTTTTTTTTAAAGATTCCACATATAAAGGATAACCTGAGGTATTCTTCTATCTGGCTTATTTCTGGTGAAATGCCCTCCTGAGTAATCCATGTTGCAAATGACAGGGTTTCCTATTTTTTTTAAGGCTGAATAATATTGCAGTGTATATATTAACAGTAGTCGAGGGGAGACCACGATGCAGGTGAGACAGCTGTGAAAAGAGAAAGAGAAGAAAGGAGACTTGGGGAGAAAGAGTCTCATCTTGCAGTGCAGCTCCAAGAAAGTGTCAAGACAGATTAATGGGGATCCAGGAGCGCAGATTGCCTATTAGAGAAGCACCCCATCTGCCAGGAATGTCCTGGTTCTACTGCTGTGTGCAGATCCCAAAGGTATGGCGGCTGGAAGCCATCAGCTTATTATACTCCTTGCAGGAGGCTCTCTCCAGAAGGGAGATTTGAGTGGCATGCCTCCATGACAACCACAGTGAACACATTTTGAAAATGTTAAAGAAAATTGTTATTGCTTTGATTATTATTATTCCCCTTGATATTGCTGCTGCTACAATTACCACTATGGAGCCCAAATATGTTCATTCACTAAATAGAGGTCAAAAGCCTCTGCTGGGTTAGATACCAGTGGACTCCAGAATTCCAATCGCCATATACCACATCCCCTTCAAAGAACATTTGGGTTGTTTTGAAATCTTGGCTATTGTGAATAATGCTGCAACAAATATGAGAGTACATATATCTCCTTGAGATAATGATTTTATTTCCTTTGGATATATCCCAAAGACATGGGATTGCTGGATCATAAGGTAGTTCTATTTAATTTATTGAGGAATCTACATACTGTTTTCCATAGTGGCTGTACCAGTTTACATTCCCTAACAATGTACAAGTGTTTCCTTTTCTCTGTATCTTCACCATCGTTTGTTATCTCTGTTTTTTTTTTTTTATAATAGCCATCCTAACAGATGTGAGTTGATACTTCATTGTGGTTTTGATTTGCATTTCCCTGATGATTAGTGACGTTGAGCATCTTTTCACGTACCTGTTAGCGATATGGATGTCTTCTTTGGAAAAATATCTATTCAAGTACTTTGCTCATTTTTCAATTGGGTTGTGTTTTTGTTTTTGTTGTTTTTTGCTGTTGAATTCTATCACTGGTGATAATGGGCATCCTTGTCTTGTTCCTGATCTTAGCTTTTTGCCATTGAGTATGATGTTAGCTGTGGGCTTATCCATAAATGGGTTTTTTTTTTTTTAATTTTTTTTTTTATTAGTTTCTGCTTTATAACAAAGTGAATCAGTCATACATATACATCTGTTCCCACATCCCTTCCCTCCTGCGTCTCCCTCCCTCCCACCCTCCCCATCCCACCCCTCCAGGCGGTCACAAAGCACCGAGCTGATCTCCCTGTGCTCTGCGGCTGCTTCCCACTAGCTATCTACCTTACGTTTGGTAGTGTATATATGTCCATGCCTCTCTTTCGCTTTGTCACAGCTTACCCTTCCCCCTCCCCATATCCTCAAGTCCATTCTCAAGTAGGTCTGTGTCTTTATTCCCGTTTTACCCCTAGGTTCTTCATGACATTTTTTTTTTTAATTCCGTATATATGTGTTAGCATACAGTATTTGTCTTTCTCTTTCTGACTTACTTCACTCTGTATGACAGACTCTAGGTCTATCCACCTCATTACAAATAGCTCAGTTTCATTTCTTTTTATGGCTGAGTAATATTCCATTGTATATATGTGCCACATCTTCTTTATCCATTCATCCGATGATGGACACTTAGGTTGTTTCCATCTCCGGGCTATTGTGAATAGAGCTGCGATGAACATTTTGGTACATGTCTCTTTTTGAATTATGGTTTTCTCAGGGTATATGCCCAGTAGTGGGATTGCTGGGTCATATGGTAGTTGTATTTGTAGTTTTTTAAGGAACCTCCATACCGTTCTCCATAGTGGCTGTACCAATTCACATTCCCACCAGCAGTGCAAGAGTGTTCCCTTTTCTCCACACCCTCTCCAGCATTTATTGTTTCTAGATTTCTTGATGATGGCCATTCTGACTGGTGTGAGATGATACCTCATTGTAGTTTTGATTTGCATTTCTCTAATGATTAATGATGTTGAGCATTCTTTCATGTGTTTGTTGGCAGTCTGTATATCTTCTTTGGAGAAATGCCTATTTAAATCTTCTGCCCATTTTTGGATTGGGTTGTTTGTTTTTTTGCTATTGAGCTGCATGAGCTGTTTATAAATTTTGGAGATTAATCCTTTGTCAGTTGCTTCATTTGCAAATATTTTCTCCCATTCTGAGGGTTGTCTTTTGGTCTTGTTTCATAAATGGGTTTTATTATGTTGAGATACCTTCTATCTGTACCTAATTTGTTGAGAGTTTTTATCATGAAAGGATGTTGAATTTCATCAAATGCTTTTTCTGCATATACTGGGATGATCATGTGATTTTTATCCTTCATTTTATTAATGCAATGTAACATTTATTGATTTGCATATGTTGAATCATCCTTGTATCCCAGGAATAAATCTCACTTGATCATGGTGTATGATTCCTTTCATGTATTGTTGAAATTGGTTTGCTAATATTTTGTTGAGGATTTTTGCATCTATGTTCATTGGGGATATTGCCGTATAATATTCTTTTCTTGCAGTGTTCTTGTCTGGTTTTGATGTCAGGATATTGCTGACGTTATAAAGTAAGTTTGGAAGTGTTCCTTCCTCTTCAAATTTTTGGAAGACTTTGAGAAGGATTGGTATTCTTCTTAAATGTTTGGTAGAATTCACTAGTGAAACCAAGCAGTCCTGCAGTTTTCTTTGTTGGGAGGTTTTGATTATTGATTCAGTCTCCTTACGCATTATTATTCAGATTTTCTGTTACTTCATGATTCAATGTTGATAGTTTGTGTATTTCTAGTATAATTCATCCATTTCTTCTAGTTTATCTAATTTGTTGGCATATAATCATTCATAGTAGTTTCCTATGATCCTTGGTATTTCTGTGTTATCAGTTGCAATGTCTCTTTTCTTTCTGATTTTGTCTTCTCTCTTTTTTTCTTAGTCTACCTAAAGTTTCTTTGATCTTTGCTATTGTCTTGCTAGTCTCTATTCTTTTTTTTTTCTGCTCTGGTCTTTGTTATTTCCTTCCTTTTGCTAAATTTGGGCTTAGTTCTTTTCCTAGTTTGTTGAGGTGTAAATTTTGGTTGTTTATTTGTGCTCTTCTTTTTAACGTAGCCATTTATCACTAAAAAATTCCTTCTTATTATTGCTTTACCTGCATCCCATAGTTTTTGGCATGTTGTGTTTTCATTTTTGTTTGTCCGATGGTACTTTTAAACTTTTTTTCTGATTTTGTCTTTGACGTAATCGTTGTTCAAGAGTGTGTTGTTTAATTTCCATGTATTTGTGAATTTTCCAGTTTCCTTGCCTGTTATTGATCTGGTTTTATTCCAAGTGGTTATAAAAAATACTTGGAATGGTTTCAGTTTTCTTAAATTTGTTGACTTGTGACCTAACGTGATCTCTCCTGGGGAATGTGTTCCGTGTGCACTTGAGAAGGATGTGTATTCTTCTGCTGTTGTGTAGAAAGTCCTGTATATGAACTTCCATTGATCTATAGTGTTCAAGTCAGCTGTTTCTTTATTGATTTTCTGGATGGACGTTCTATCCATTATTGTAAGCAGGATATTGAAGTTCCCTACTACTATTACATTGCTGTCAATTTCTGCCTTCAGATCTGTCAGTATTTACTTTTGATACCCTGATGTTGAGTGTGTTATGTATTTATAATTTTTATATCTTCCAGTTGAATTGATTCTTTTTTTTTTTTTTTTGCGGTATGTGGGCCTCTTACTGTTGTGGCCTCTCCCATTGCGGAGCACAGGCTCTGGACGTGCAGGCTCAGCGACCATGGCTCACGGGCCTAGCCACTCCGCAGCATGTGGGACCTTCCCGGACCGGGGCACGAACCCGTGTCCCCTGCACCGGCAGGCGGACTCTCAACCACTGCACCACCAGGGAAGCCCTGAATTGATTCTTTTATCATTATATAATGACCTTTTTTGTCTCTTGAGACAGATTTAGACTTAAAGTATATTTTATCTGATATGATTATAGTGAACTCTGCTTTCTTTGGTTACCATTTGTATGAAATATCTTTTACCATTTCTTCACTTTCAGTCTACATGTATCTTTAATTTAAAACCAAGTCTCTGCAGACAGTATATAGATAGACCTTGCTCTTTTAAATTCATTTGGCCACTTTGTGCCTTTTGATTGGTGAGTTTAATATTTTAAGTTAAATTATTGATAAGTGATGATTTAACATTATCATTTTGTTGTTTTCTGTTTGTCTTTCAGTTGTTTTGTCCCTCTGTTCCTCTCATGATTTTTTATAGTGATTTGCTTTGATTTTTTTTGCATCTTTTGTGTATCTGTTATATGTTTTCTTGTTGGTTAGCTCAAGACTTGCATAAAATATCTTGTAGTTATAACCTATTTTAAATTGATAACAAAACTTCAGTTTCATACAAAGCACTGTCCTTTTACTCTCCCCACCTCCAGCACTTTGTGTTCTTGTAGACATTTGGTTTCCTTTTATATTGTATACCCACAAACAAATGTTTAAGCTTTGTATTAGGGTTAAAAATAATTTATACACCACCTTTACTGTGTTATAGACAGGTCTACGTATGTATATATTTACCTTTGTGAGATTTGTGCTTTCACATGCTTTTGTCTTGCTGTTTACTGTGTTTTTATTTCATTTGAGCAAGTCACAGCCAGGATACCTCTGGGTGTGGGTCCAGCATGCATGGGCATTTGCTGCAGCAGTAGTGCAGCAGAAGTCTCAGGCACAGGCTCATGTGTAGCAGTTGCAGAGATAGGGTCCAGGGCGAGTGCATGTTTGTGGAAGAGGGGTGTCAGCTCTGGCACTGGGAACAGGGATCCAGCAGTGTACATATGGCTCTGGCCCTGGAGAGGGGGCAGCATTGCACAGAGGCAGCTCTGGCCCTTGGGGGGAGGATGCAGCTGCTGCTTGGGGGCCAGCAGGGAGTAGGGGACAGTGGGGGTGACTCTAGGCAGCTCCATCAGCTGGATTCAGCATAGGTGTAGACAGTGGGAGTCTTCGGCAAAAGCTAGAGTATCCTCAGCAGTGATTAGGGCTGCTGAGGTCCTCTGGTTCTCTTCTTTCCCCATAGGGGATGGTCACACTCATCCCTCTTGGCAATAAGCTGTGCCACACTGGGGGATGAGATGACACAGGTTTGCTTTCTACACTTTTCTATGTGCCATCCTTAGTTTTTGTGCTCCTCAGGATTTCTGAAGCTACTGTATTGTATTCTGGAGTTGTCCTAGAGTTATTTTCCTCAGTATGTAGTTGTTGGGGGGATGAGCATTGGATCCTTCTCCTCTGCTATTCTAATGACATTACCTGTTTTTAACTTTTGGGTAAATTCCTAGGGGTAGAATTGTTGAATCATGAGGTAGATGTATATGTAGTTTCATTCAAGAACAAAAAATCCTGTCAAATCTTTTTCTAACATGAGATACTTTTTTTTTTTAACCCACTAAGATCCAGGAAGGTTTTTTATTCAGCAATAAATTACCATAACATGAGCCCACTGAAGCTCCACAACCCTATGAGAAATGTACAAGTTCCCCCCTATTTACGGATGAGAAAACTGAGGCTTAGTGACGTGAAGCAACTTGTGTTCCACATCACTAAGATAATGAGCAACACAGCTAGAATCTTGAGTCAAAGTGTATCAACCTCAGAATCCACATTCTTTGTTGATGAGATGATCAGCAGGTCAGTCTAGAGGGTATAGAATGTTTGGGTTGGGAAAGAATGGGGAAAAAAAGTGAGAGAGATAACCCAAAGAATGAGCTTAGAGAGGGAGCAGGGGAAGCTAGAAGGTATAAGCAGATTTGCCATTGGAATTAAGATCATTCAAGGCTACTCTTCACCAGGGTCAGCTAGGGAAGCTCCCACCTATGCAAACACCAGAAGGGAATCTGGTGCTTGGCACTCCATACCAGGTCAAAAGACCTGGGAGGGCTCTCTTCATCTTCCTACCTCTTCAACAGGGAAGTGTTGGCAAGGATGTGGAGAAAAGGGTATCCTTTTGTGCTGGTGTTGGGAGTGTAAATTCATTCAGCCACCCTGGAAAACATTATGGATGTTCCTTAAAACTAGAACTACCATATGATCCAGCAATTCCACCTCTTCAGTAGATATATGAAGGAAAGGAAAACAGGGTCTTGAGATATTTGCACCCCCATGTTCGTTGTAGCACTGCTCACAATAGCCAAAATATTTAAACAGCCCAAGTGTCAATGGATGAATCAATAAATGAGATGTGGTGCATATATACATGGCATATATATATATATATATATATATATATATATATATATATATATATACATATGTATGTATACATACATATGTATACACACACACATACAAACACACAGGAATATTATTTGCCAAAGAGAAAGAAGGACATCCTGCCGTTTGTGGCAACATGGATTTGAGGGCGTTATGCTAAGTGAAGTAAGTCAGACAGAGAAAGAAAACTATTATATCACGTTATACATGGAATTTTACAAAGCTGACTCAGAGAAACAGAGATTAGGATTGTGGTTGCCAGGGGTTGGGGAGTGGGAGAAAACTGAGATGTTGTACAAACTTCCAGTTACAAGATGAATAAGCTTTGGGGATCTAATGTACAGCATAGTGACTATAATTAATAATACAGAATCATATACTTGAAAGAGTAGATCTTAAATGTTCTCACCACAAAAAAGATGAGATACTATTTTACATTCCCATCATGAATGCATGAGAGATCTAGTTGCTTCAAAACCTCATCAACATCCATGTTGTCAGTCTTTAATTTTAGCCATTCTGGTGGCTTTAGTTTTGATCTTAAGGTTTTAATTTGCATTTCCCTGTTGACTAATACTGTTGAACATTTTTTTCTGCTTGCTTGCTGGCCATTTATATGTATTCTTTTGTGAAGTGTCCATTTAGATACTTTGCCCGTATTTATTGGGCTGTTAGTCTTTATTTTTCATTTGTAGTTCTTTATAAATCCTGCACTGGAACTTTGGCATATGTATGTTTTTCAGATATTTGCTTCTAGTCTATAGCTTGCTTATTCATTTTCTTAGTTTTGTCTTTTGAGGAATAGACTTTTTTTTTTTTTTTTTTTTTTTTTTTTTTTCTGTACGCGGGCCTCTCACTGTTGTGGCCTCTCCCGTTGCGGAGCACAGGCTCCGGACGTGCAGGCTCAGCGGCCATGGCTCAAGGGCCCTCCGCAGCATGTGGGATCTTCCCGGACCGGGGCACGAACCCATGTGCCCTGCATCGGCAGGCGGACCCTCAACCACTGCGCCACCAGGGAAACCCAGGAGTAGACTTGTTAGGTTTGATGAGGTCTAATTTTTCCATTTTTTTCCTTTGCTTTCTATATCCTTTTTAAAAAACCTTTCTACCCTTAAACATGAACCTATTTGCTGTTTTTCCTCTAAAGACTCTATCATTTTAGTTATTGTGTTTAACTTTAGGTCTTTGTATATGGATGAGGTATGGGTCCATGTTCAGCTCCCATCCCCACCCCATCCCCTTTGTTTAAAGGACTTTCCTTTCTCCGTCGGGTTGTTTTGGTATCTTTGTTGAATATCAGATGATCTTAAAAGTATGAGTCTATTTCTGGATTTTCTCTTCTGTACCTTTAATCTACTTGTCAACTGTTATGCCAATACACCTGGTCTTGATTGATATAGCTTCATAGAAGACTTGAAATCAGGTAGTGTATGTCCTCCAATTTTTTTCTTCTTTTTCCCAGATTGCTTTGGATATTCTAGGTCCTTTGAATTTTCATATAAAATTATAAATAAGCATGTCAGTTTCTACAAGAACAATCCCGTTGGAATTTTTACTGGGGGTGTTGAATCTATAGATAAATTTGGAGGGAATTGACATCTTAACAAGATTGAATCTTCTACTCCATGAATATGGTAAAGCTCTTCATTTATTTAAATCTTTTTTTTATCTCAGCAGTATTTTGTAGTTTCCATTGTAGGTGTTTTGAACATCTGAAATTTATTAATGAATATTTTGGTTTTTACGTAATTGTAAATGGTATTCTGCTCTTTGATTCCTGCTAGTATGAATAAAAATACAATTGAGTTTTTTATATTAATGATATTATTATGTAACTTTATCACAACTAAATTGACTTATTTCTAGTAGTCATTTTGTAGTTCTGTAGGATTTTCCATGTGAACAGTTATGTCATTTGCATATAGAAATAGTTTTGCTTTTGCTTTTTAAACTTTATGCTTTTATTTATTTTTTCTGTTTTATTACAATGATTAGGACCTTCAGTACAATGTTGAATCGAAGTGATATGACAGTGCATCCTTTCCATGCTCCTGATCTTGTGGCAAAAGCATTTGATATTTATCATTAGTTATGTTAGCTATAGGATATATGTCACCTTTGAGGAGACAGTTCTCCATGAGTCTCCTGTTGCTACACATCTTGCAAGCAGATGTACTAAGCACTATTTTGTTCTGGACTACCTTTTCAAGGATATTTGTATAGCAAAAAGCCTTAAAATATATAGTGTCTCCCTTCAGAGCAAAGGGTGGATCTGTTTACTGTCCAATATGATAATGTCTCCCTCTGGGGCAAATGTTGGGCAGGGTTGCTTGCAGCCCATTACAAGAGATTTGACTTCACTAAACTCAGTGTTTCTCTTCTGTAATGTAAGCTACTGTGTGTGCAGGTGGCACCTAGCCCTCATTGTGTCATCCTGTGAAATTGGGGCTTGAGAAAGTAGCACAAGAAAATGATAATACTCTAGCTACTCCTATTGTTATGAGAAATAAACTGTCCTTTACAGCAGACCTAGGAGATTTGTGTCTTCTGCCAGCATCCATGACAGGCTGATTTGTTAACTTGTAAGTAGAGTAAAAACTGTTTACAGTTCTTGACAATGACCTCTGTCAAATTGTGGAAAGTCCCTTATATTCATAGTTTTATGAGTTTTTTTTTTTAAAGATCTGATTCTCAGGACTCTCTCTCAAATTGCAAATCATTTAATATAGTAAATTTAGAATTTTTGGTATACTTGGCTATCATGCCTGTTGCCTTGCTGAATGATGATTATCAGTGTTCCACCACTACATTAACTTTTGCAAATTCAAATAACTTACTCTTTGTGACATTGAAGGGACTCTGAAAATAAAAAATATATGTACTCCAAGTAGGGCTTTTCCAGTAAAAAAATCTCAGACTTTTAAAATCATCAATGAGTTGAATTTTGTTAAATGCTTTATTTTTATCTATTGAAACTATCATATACTTTTTCTTCCTTTTTTGTGAATTACATTGATATTTGAATGTTAAACTAAACTTAATACACACTATTTCGTTATAATATATTATCCATTTTATATATAGCTGAATTTGATTTGCTAATATTTTGTGGATATTTTACATCTATGTCCATGAGGTATATTGGTCTGTAATTTTTCCCTCTACCTCCCTCCTTCTTCCTTTCTCTCTCTCTCTGTCTCTTTCTCTGCCTCTCTCTCTGTATCTTTATTTCTCCTTTTTCTATATTTTATAATATTCTTGTCAGGTTTTGATATTTTGGACACACTGACCTCATAAAACTAGTTGGGAAAACTTCCTTTCTCTACTATGAACCAATAAGATTTATGTAAGATTTTTTCCTTAAATATATGATAGAATACACTAGTGCAGTCATCTGGGTCTATAGTCTTCTTTCTGAGAAGATTTTGATAACAGATATAATTTCTTTAATGAATTTGTCCATTCATCTAAGATGTCAAATTTGTATAAACTTATTCATTATAGTTCCTTTATTGTCTTTTTAATGTATGTGTGATGTGTGGGGATAACTTCTTTTTTATTTCTTGTATTGGAAATCTATGTTCTTTCTAGCTAGAACTTTATCGATTTTGTTGATCTTTTCAAAGAACTTACTTTTGTTTTTGATAACTTTCCCTGTTGTTTGCTTATTTTATTTCAATGTATTTATATCTTCTCTTTATTATTTTCTTCCTTCTACTACTTTAGGTTTATTTTGCTTTTCTTTTGTTAGTTTTTTGAGCGCTAAACTTAGTCCATTAATTTTGACCTTTCTTCTTTTCTAAAATAAGCATTTAAAACTATATTTTCCTCTAAGCACTGCTTTAGCTGCATTTACAAACTTTGATATATTTTCATTATCATTCTATTCAAAATAGTTTCTAAGTCTTCTTATGATTTCTTCTTTGACCCATAGACTATTGAGAAGTCTGTTGTTTAATTTCCAAACTAAGGAGTTGTTCTAAATATCTTACTATTGATTTGTAATTCAGTTGTTGTCAGAGCACATACTCTGCACATTTTCAGTAATTTTAAATTGATTGAGACTTGCTATATTCCAGCATTGGTCTACCTTAGAGAACACACCATATGCACTTGAAAAGAATATATATTCTACAGTTGCTGGATATACTATTGTATAAAAATCAGTTAGCTCAAAGTGATTGATAATGTTATTCAGATCTGCCTTTACTAACAATTGCAAGTATATAACAAATATGTCATTCACTTCAGGCTATGTAGTATGTATGAAAAGGAGGGAAGAGAGGGGGAAAACACCTTTTATCCATGAGTTTTATATTTTAGAACTCTGACTTTATTATAATTTTACATTAAAGCTTTCTCTGTATAGTTACTAATTATTAGAGCTACCGGTTGTGATAATTATGGTTAATTACCCATACCTGCTAATAGAAACAACAAAAGGTCCATCTTAAAAATTACATAAAGGTAAGAGGTTGTTGTTGGACCGAGTGGGAGGAAAAATAGTTAAGAGCAGGAAGAATTAGATCAGAGCTATGGTAGTTTGAGACATGATGTGACGTGCTGTTCCGTGAGTCTGTTGGGTTGTTGCAAGTTTGCTACACCATCCCTTTTCCAGTGAAGGAAAAGAATCCACTATCACTGAGTTCCCACAATGTGCAAAACATTGTGCAATGAACTTTACACATATACGTTCATTTTATTAAGTAGATATAATTATCACCATTTTTCAAATGAGGTAACTAAGAAAGGTTAATTAAATTGTCAGGTTTATGTGGTTAGAGAGCATAGCAGAAGACAATGCTTTGTGTTTATCAACATTTAGTGTAATGTTTTTCTTTCCTAGACATGAAAAGTTTGCTTCCCATCTCCCTGGTAATTAAGTGGGGCTGAGTAATAGTTCTTATCAATGAGATATGAGATGTAGCAGTGAAAAGTCCCTCAAATGTCTTCAGTCTCTCCCCTCCCCTCATACTCAGATGATGAAACTATGTATGGAGAAAGCCTGTTGAGTCACCACTGAAGGAGTGGTGCCCTATAGTTGCACCAAGCAGATACTTGAAAAGTGAGAAGCAAACTTTTGTTAAACACTGAGATGTGGGAGTTGTTTGTTAGTATATTAAAAAATCTATTCTGATTAAAATAAAGGGAGCTGTAATTTGAACCCAGATTTATTAAACTCTGAAAGCCATTGTTATTGTACTACCTCTTCTGTTTCCCCAAAGGCATAGGAATCAGTGTGGATACAGAAGGAGTGCATAGACATCTTTCATTAGCCAGAGGTGTTGAGCTGGATATGTATATTAAGAACCTAGTAAGCACTAGTTGACTACTTTTTAGACTACAGAAATTGGGCTTTTTATCTGCTCTGTGTTGCTTCTAATTACTAATCACACATCAACTGTACACTGAAAAAAATTCATTCTTGCATAGGTCTTTGTTTTTAATACAGGTCACCTGACCTGAGTAGATATTGCTGTTAATGGCTGTTACTGGACTCCCCAACACTGGTTTGCAAAATTTTGAGTGTAAGTATATATATGCATTTTTAGAAGCCTAGACACTATAAAGAGCTGTGGTGTACAATATGGTAGCCACTAGCCACATGTGACTATTTAAATTTAAATGAATTAAACAAATAAGAATTAAATGGAATTAGAAATTCAGTTCCTTAGTTGCACTAGCCACATTTCAAAAGTTTGATAGTCATTTCTGGCTAAGTAGCTTCCATATTGGACAATGCAGATTATGGAACATTTTCATCATCTCAGAAAGTTCAGGTAGACAGTGCTACTGTAGAACTTACATCAGTTTTCAAAGGAGTCTATGACTGCAAAAAGTTTAAAAAACATTTAATTAGTTTAGGTGTTTGCCTCATGGTATACAAAAACACCTTTGTCCCTAAGAGGTGGGCTGCGCCTGTGTTGATGATTCTGTGGTATGAAATATAACGTCCCAAAGCATAATCCCCTGATCCCCTCAGGTTGTGGTAAAGGGGAGTTAGAGGCTTTCTATGTGGGGGAATCTCAGTCACTTTTTTCTGATGTTTGCATGGGAGAAATCAAGGAAGGGCATTATATTAGTGCGCTTGGGCTGCCATAACAATATCACAGACTGGGTGTCTTAAACAACAGAAATTTAGCTTCTCACAGTCCATGATCAAGATGCTGGCAAAGTCTGTTTCTGGTGAGGACTCTTCTTGGCTTGCAGATGGCCACCTTCTCACTGTGTCCACACAAGCCCTTTCCTCTGTAGTGTGCAGAGGCAGTGGGAGAGAGAGAGGGAAATCTCTTCCTCTTCTTATAAGGACACCAGCCCTATCAGACTGATGACTCATCCTTATGATTTCATTTAATCTTGATGGCCTCCTTATAGGTCCTGTCTCCAAATATAGCCACACTGGGGGTGGGGCTTTAACATGAATTTGGAAGGCAGGGGAATGTAGGGGACACAATTCAGTCCAAACAGGTATTTTCTAGAGATGTGAATCACAGTTCCTATAGTGAATGGCAGGAAATGGGTAATTTCTTCACAGAGTAAGTGCTAAGGGGACACTGAATAAGGAAAAACTTAGTAGTGTCAGCCTGGAGGTATGGAAGGCTTTTGAAGGAAATGAGTGTTTCTCATTCGTTTATTAATTTGAGAAAGAGTTATTGAACCTCTACTGCATGCCTCGCATTATGTTTGGCATTTGGAGCATATAAGATGAACAGGATATGATAAATGCCACTGACCATGTCAAGTCAGCTGGTGGATGTGGAAAAGTGCACACTCAGATCTGGGCAAGGTGCTGGTAGCCTGGAACCTTGAGCTACTGAGTCATGGATCCTGTGTGTAAGCTGGGATCTGTGGTTCAGGGTTAGTGTTTTTGTTTTAGATTTCCTGTGATTTCTATGTGACGCAATTAGAGATAATTAGAGATTAGCTCAGAATAGTTTTGCAGAAAATCTGGCCCCCTGGAGGGTTGTTTTTCTCTGATTAGTCTTCCAGCCTCAACACACAGCATTGCACCTCAAAATACTAGAAAGGAGGGGGAAAAGTCTCCCAGAAGAAGAAAACCTTACTTGGGCAAGGAAGCGAGTATGGGCAGAATGATAATTTAGCCAGGCCCTTTCAGGGTCAACTACTGTTTAAGGACCGTATGTTCTAGACTTTAGGGCAAATTTAATTCCCTTACTTTACAAACAAGTGAACGTAAGCCCAGTGAAATTAAAAAACTTGCCTACACAGAGTGCTAACGACAGCACCCGGAATAGTATCCTGACTCAGTTCTTCTTAGTGCTACTCGGGTGTACTGGTGTTTATTTTATATTCACAATGTTAGTACAGAAATTGAAAGTAAGCCCACAGAAAATTTTACAGCAATTTGACATTGCCACAACATCCAAGCACTTAATCATGTTTCTATTAATTAACTTCTATTGATTTTACAAAGGTATTGATGACAACAAATTGGAAAGAAGAAAACTGGTCTTTCACCACAGTTAGGTTGCGAAGCACTGCTCTAAACTGTGCCGATTCTCAAATAGAACCTGGCGATTGGTTAGGTTGATTTAATCCATGTCTGGGGGGCAGCCTAAACACTGGGAGACTCTGGCATACCCAGGAGAACAGCGCTGGGTCTCTGCCCTGCTCCATCCTGCTCTCCATCCATTCCTGCCCACACCAAACATCAGTCTCTCCCAAGGGCCTATCACGGATTCCCTTCTTTTCTTTCTCTGCACTCCCTTGAGGTCTCATTTACTCTCTCAGAGTCGAATTTATAGACATGTCTCCCAAAACTCTATTTCTTGCCTCAGCCCCTCTCTCTGACTCCAGTCTCTCATTTGCACTGTCCTGTTCCTCCTAGTAAACTCATTTCAAGTTTATAAAGCACAAAATTCTCTTCTCCCCAACCCAGTCACAGCTCTTTGCAATCACTAAGCTCAGACCCTCAGTTATCCTTACTCCCTTCCAGTTTCTCAATGCCCTATCTAATCATGCATCATCATTCATGAAAAACCCATTTTGATTTTTCCTTCAGAATATTTCTGGCACATCTCTCTCTTTTCACCTCCTCCGCATCCATGGCAGTTCAGTTCTCTGATTGCCGTGGCCTCCTCACTGGTCTCTCTGCTTCCATATGCCCTTCCTTTTTTTTTTTTTTTTTTTTTTTTTTTGCGGTACGCGGGCCTCTCACTGTTGTGGCCTCTCCCGTTGCAGAACACAGGCTCCGGACGCGCAGGCTCAGCGGCCATGGCTCACGGGCCTAACCGCTCCGCGGCATGTGGGATCTTCCCGGACCGGGGCATGAACCCGTGTCCCCTGCATCGGCAGGCGGACTCTCAACCACTGTGCCACCAGGGAAGCCCTGCCCTTCCTTTTAACGCATCTTTCAGGCATCCTAAAATGCTGTTTTAGTTGGTAGAAATTTCTCCCATTTAAAAACCTTCAGTGATTGACTGTAAGATAAATTCCAAATCTTTAATAAAGGCCCTGTCCAATTTCCTGGTCCCAGTCCATCTTTCCAGCCTTGCCTCTCACTCCTCCATCACATACCTTCTCCTTCCAGACAAGTGGAATCTCTTATTGTGCTTTAAGACATTCCCTACATTTTCTATATTGCATTTTCTGTTCAAGCTATTTCTTCAGGCTAGTGTGTTCTCCCTCTCATCTCTGCCCACTAAATGCCACTCTTCCTTTAAAGACCAACTCAGATCTTACTCTTCTCTCTTTCTCTCAGCATTGTCAGAAGTGATGTTTCTGCCTCCTTAACTATAGAATTTTGATTGTGCCTCTGTTGTGGCACGTATTTCATACTATTTTGCATTATAGTTATTTGTATACATGTAAAATCTTTCCTAGATTACCTGCTCCACGGGGACAGATTTCATATATTTATGTGTGTAACTGGTATGTTGAATAAACATGACACATGGATTATAATCAAAACATAACTTTTTTGTAAAGCAATTATACTCCAATAAAGATGTTAAAAAATCATAACTTTATTTTTGTCTTTCACCATTCCTTCAAACTTTATGAAGTAGTAGCAGCAGTCTTCCCCTTACTCTGGGTAAAGTTCCAACAGGCCCATTGCTGTTCTGATCTTTCTTGAGTAATAGATTGTCCTAGAATCATTTTTGCAAACAGAGTCATAATTCAGTAGTCACTATGTTCAATCTAACGTGGAAGACAAAAGCCTTGAATTGACGTTAAGCTTTCTCTCTTGGCCTTGCTAGAATGTGCATGCTGTCTATTCTCTTCCTGCTTACTTCGTTCCTCACATTTGATTGATTTTAACAAATTGCAATTATCCATTTATATGCTTATTTGTCTCATCTTTGGCCAATAGGAGCCTCTTCAAGTTGGCTCTGAATCCTTTTGTATAACCCTAGTAATCTTTCATAGCTTCCTTGCTCTTTTTCTGACAAGATGTTCCAGGTTTATTTTGTCCATTTCCTGCCCCAAGTCCTGAATCAACTGTTTCTCCAAGAGGCCCTAGTTTTTGGTTGCTGGTTTTGTTTGTTTCGGTTTGTTTTTAAATGGGAAATATTATGTCAAGACCACAATTCGGTTTCTAGAGATGCTCACTGCTACTGGGTTGGTCATTGTTTCTAGGCCTCTTCAGTGGTTAGAGCTTGGAAAGATCTCCTTCCCTCCCCCTCTCTCTTTCTTCCTTCTTCCATCTTTCATCCCTTCCTGCATCCTTCCCCCCTCCCTCCCTCCCTCCCTCCCTTCCTTCCTTCCTTCCTTCCCCCTTCCTTCCTCTCTCTCTTTTCTTTTTTTCTTTCTTTCTTTCTTTCTTTCTTTCTTTCTTTCTTTCTTTCTTTCTTTTCTCTTTCTTTTTTCTTTCCTCTTTCTCTTTCTTTCTTTTTTTCTTCTGTTCTTTCTTCTTTTCTTTCTTTCCTTCTTCCTTTCTTCTTTTCTCTATCCATCTATCTCCTAGCTCTGTGCTTATGTATATACATATTTTAGGATAAAATACTTTATACCTCCAATTAAAATTTGGGAATGCTACAGCATCTTGGACCTCGATATTACATCTGTATTTCCTTCCTGTCACAGAGACTTCTGTTCTCAGAGACATAGGGATTGGAACAATTAGATTATCCTATACTTACTTTATCCCATATTACACACATAATAGGCTTAGGATAACAATATTTTTTATTTCAGAAATTTTTTAAATTATATTTTTTAGTTTTTCTCTTGCTTTGATTTTTCTTCACCAGAAATTTACATTAACTATATAGTCAAGGACTTTCCTGGTGGTCCAGTGGTTAAGAATCCACCTGCCAATGCAGGGGACACGGGTTCAAGCCCTGGTCTGAGAAAATCCCACATGCCATGGGGCAACTAAGCCCGTGCACCACAACTACTGAGCCCATGCTCTAGAGCCCACAAGCCGCAACTACGGAGCCTGTGTGCCACAACTACTGAAGCCTGTGTACCTAGAGAGCCCATGCTTCGCAACAAGAGAAGCCACTGCAACTAGAAGCCTGTGCACCGCAACAAAGAGGAGCCCCCGCTTGCCGCAACTAAAGAAAGCCCATGCGCAGCAATGAAGACCCAGCACAGCCAAAAAAAAAAAAAAAAAAGACTGTATAATTGATCTTTTTTCCTACTTTCAATACTGCTACTTTCTCTCAAATCCCTTTTTACCTATTCATTTCTTTTGAATTTAAAAACTTGTCTAATTTTTCACCTTCTATTTTATTAAGGCATTATCTGTTGTGCTCATTCACCCTTGTGTTCCTTCTTGTTTAGTCTTTGTTTCTAAAATAAATTTCTTTTAGTTCTAATTCTTTTCTGAATTGTCACCTCATTTTGAGTTTTTCTGATCTAAACTATGTTGTTCTTTCATGTCTTGTGTTATTTAATTTCTTTTAGCTCTTTTAAAATCTGCTCTGTGAACATGTCTTTCCAGCATGCTTTCTTTTTTAAAAAAATAAATTTATTTATTTATTTTTATTTATTTTTGGCTGTGTTGGGTCTTCGTTGCTGTGCACGGGCTTTCTCTAGTTGTGACATGTGGGGACTACTCTTCATTGCGGTGTGTAGGCTACTCACTGTGGTGGCTTCTCTTGTTGTGGAGCAAGGGCTCTAGGCTCACGGGCTTCAGTAGTTGTGGCACATGGGCTCAGTAGTTGTGGCACACGGGCTTAGTTGCTCCGCAGCATATAGGATCTTCCCGAACCAGGGCTCGAACCGGTGTCCCCTGCATTGGCAGGTGGATTCTTAACCACTGCGCCACCCGGGAAGTCCCCTGGCATGCTTTAATTGTTGGTAGGGGAGTTATTTTGTTCTTTATTCTCTTTTCTTGTAATAACTTTGTATGGGATTTGACCTCAATACTTTCCTGTTTCTTAATTAGTTTTTCCAAATTTTTAGGAGGAATGATTCAAGGTAGCTTTTCTAACTGCAGAGAGCTCTATTGTCTGTTTTTTGTCTTGTTTTTGTTTTTCCTTCAGAGTTCAGAAATATTGTGGCTTGCTTTTTGAACTCTGTTTTCCTCCCCCACCTTCATATGATCCCTTTTTTCTCTTCACCTTTATCACCCCTGTCATCTACTTTGATGCCACCCTTAGTAGTTACTGCTTAGGGTAGGGCCATGTTCTGGGATAGAGCCATGCCCTGGGATAGAGCCATGCGGCTAAGTTTTGAAAGTTCACAGAGACTATGCTTCTTCAGTCCTCTTACAGCAGGCTCCTGTGATTACCTGCTAATGGAGTAGACATGCCCTCCCAGTTTCAGCTGCTATTTCCGTTAGGCCCACTGTATGCTCCAGTGAGTTCCTTGGCTATTTTGGGGTTCTACTATTCTCAGGTCTGTCAGATGCCCTGTTGCATCCCTCTACTTCCTCTTGCACAGAGCTGATACCATGCAGATTTATACCTGTGTGTAGTTTGTCCTCGTTTGTGGCCTGTGGGGCAGTTTGTTACCTGGGGTTTTTGGGTTTGTTGCTTTTGGTTTTTTCGTAAATGCTAGGAGTTTTTGGTTTTGCTATGTAGTTACTCTGTTTGTTTTGATGTGGGAATTTGGAAACATTCCAAAACCATGCTGCTACCACCTCCATCTTCCGAAAATGAACAACGAACTCATGAATTACATTGAAAACATAAAACTTTCTAAAATTTATTCTGTTTCTCTTAATAAATCTCTTTCAAAGGGAGGCAGTCCCTTTGATTCTTTACAGTTGCCTTTCTTTTTTTAAAAATAGTGTTAAAAATATGGTTGCTTGCTTATTGAACTCTGTGTCCCTCTTCTACCTTTATATGAACGTTTTCTTACATATAAACAATATCTTTACATAGATATACTATGATTTTTATGCTCTCTCCCTCCCTCCCTTCCTTCCTTCCTCTCTTAAACCAAAACAAACGCTAATAAAAGGGCTGCCTGTGTTTTCCATTATTGACTTATATTCAGGAGGAACTGCGTCAAATGGTGTCCAAGCCCCACCTATATCTTTCATCCTCACCACTTTGGTGCAATTTGCTGGCACCTGCACTTCTTTGTTTATGGGCTTTCCCTAGCCACCAGAGCCTGCTTCATTTATCTGAGTAGCAGGCTAGACATGCTAATGTCCCTCTTGAGAGTAGTCTTCAAGTAACAACTGATAAGAATTGATATATTTGGTAGACAAAAAAATGACCTGCTCAAAGAGGTGCACATCCTAATCCAGTTAAAAATGGAAGAAGGTAGTCACAATTACAGGGAAATTTGAAGATGTTATGCTGCTAGCTTTGAAGATAGAGGAAGGGGACACCAGCCAAAGAATGCAGGTGGCCTCTCAAAGGTGACAAGGCAAGGAAATGGATTCTCCCCAAGAGCTTCCAGATGCAGCCCTGCTGTCACCTTGATTTTAGCCAGTATGACACATTTTGGACTTTTGACCTCCAGAACTGTGAGATAATAAATTGTGTTATGTTTGTGGCAATTGGTTACAGGAACAATAGGAAATTCATAAAAATGGTTAAATACACCAGCTTCCTCAGTGCTTGAGTGGGGGTGACTCAGGCGTATGTTTTGTGTTGGATCTCAGAGTTCCTGGAGGTGGGGATTAAGTGCCTTATCTACAGTGGTACTTTTCTAGAAAACAAACCACTTATTTGCTTCCTTCTCATTCCTCTCCAACTTCTTCACTCCCATATTGTGTTGGAAACACCTCCAAAAATACCGCTTACACTCAAGTCCTTGAATTGGGATTTGCTTCTGGGAAAATGCAATCTAAAAGAGAGCTTGAGGTGGTTTTGGTGAGAGACCGATGTAGGTACTTGTTTAGATTCTTTAAGTTTGGATTGAAGAAGAGAGTTCTATATCAGAAATTTTTATCATTTCCAAGGTGCAGGGATGGAAGGGCCTTGGGAAGTGGGTGGAAGTCTGAGACTCAGGTGGTAACAAAATATAGTCCCTGCCTTTTTCCTCCTGTCTTTGGATGTGTTCATTGTGTGGTTCTTCAGTGCTTAGAGTAAGGCTCTGTGTTGTGAGTCTCCAGAAGTGACACCTAGGGCCTCCATGGTCACCAAGGACTGTGAATCTGAGGTGGAACTTTAAGGCAGATACTATAGATTGGCTCACTCTATACCAGGGTTTCTCAACCTTGGCACCATTGACATTTGGGGCTGGATATTTCTTTATTTGAGGTCTATCCTATGCATTGTAGGATGCTGAGCAGCATCCTTAAACTCCACCCACTAGATGTTTATCACCCCCGCCTCAGTTGTGACAACCAAAAGTGTCTCCAGACATTGTCCGATATCCTGGAGGGACAAAATCACTCCTCAGTGAGAGCCATTCCTCATGTAACTCCAACTCCTTTTCATCCTGCCTTCTGGTACCCTGAAGGCAGCAAGTGAAGATCATATTCCCCAGACTCTCTCGTAGTCAGGATTCTGTGTGTGAGACTCGGAACATGGCAGTGAACATCACGAGGCAGCAGACAAGTGATTTTTATGACAAGCACTGTCATTGAGGTATTTGTTTTGCTTTGTTTCTAGAACAGTAGTGGTGATGGCCTAGTCTCTGGCTTCACATGTGTTGAGTGCTGTGGCAGTAGTGTAATTTTGTTGTAACAAGCCTACTGGATAACTGGATATTTCTCTTTGCTGTATTCCTTCTCATTATGTGACCTCTAAGTTGGTTTCCTGGCACTTCAAGAAATTTGAAATGAAATGAATTCTTTTGATTAAACTAACTATAGATGATTCTGCTATCTGAAACACAATCATTTTTACCAGGACTGTGTACAGAGAGCATCACAACCTAAACTGTGGCTTTGGCTTCATGAAGGAAGTAGGTGGAAAGATACTAAGAATTTAGACTTTGAAGAGTAGAAAGCCTGTGAACCTAGTTATATGACATCAAACAATCCTTAGATGGCAGAACCCATGCTGCACAAGCTCGTTACATTAACCAATATGTTAGAGAAAATTCAAAATGTTAATGTGTGTGTGCTGATTCTTGCTGCTTTCAGTGAAGTCCTGCAAGATACAGATCAACTCAAACTATAGGTGGAAGGAACTAGCACTTGGCTAAGAGAGGCCATGGGCTTGTTGCCTGCAATGTAAATAGACTGAGCCTTTAGTAATTGGCAATCTTGCAGAGTTAAAAGATTCAACTCTGGTGTTTACCCAAATGAGTTGAAAACTTATGTCCACACAAAAACCTGCACATAGATGTTTATAGCAGCTTTATTCATAATTACCAAAACTTGGAAGTAGCCAAGATGTCTTTCAGTTGAATGGATAAATAAACTAGGGTACGTCCAGACAATGGAATATTATTCAGCATTAAAAAGGAATGAAGGACTTCCCTGGTGGCTCAGTGGTTGAGAATCTGCTTGCCAATGCGGGGACACGGGTTCGAGCCCTGGTCTGGGAAGATCCAGTTGCTCCACATGCCGTGGAGCAACTGGGCCCGTGAGCCACAACTACTGAGCCTGCACGTCTGGAGCCTGTGCTCTGCAACAAGAGAGGCCGTGATAGTGAGAGGCCCGCGCACTGCAATGAAGAGTGGCCCCCTCTTGCCACAACTAGAGAAAGCCCTCGCACAGAAACGAAGACCCAACACAGCCAAGAATATATAAATAAATAAAGAATTATTTTTTTTAAAAAAAGGAATGAATTACCAAGCCATGAAAAAACATGGAGGTAACTTAAAAGTATATTATACTGAGTGAAATAAGCCAATCTGAAATGGCAGCATACTGTATGATTCCAACTATATAACATTCTGGAAAAAGCAAAAAGGTGACCACAGTGTTTGCCAAGGGTTAGAGGGGAGGGAGAGGGGTGAATAGGCAGAACACAGTGATTTTTAGGGCAGTGAAACTACTCTGTATGATACTATAATTGGGGATAAATGTCATTATACATTTGTCAAAACCTGTAGAAGGTACAACACCAAGAGTGAACCATAATATAAACTATGGACTTTGCGTGATAATGATCTGTCAATGTTTGTTCATCTGTTGTAACAAAGGTTCTACTTTGGTGCAGGATGTTGATGGTGGGAGAGGTTGTGCTTGTGTGGGGGAAGGGAGTATATAGGAACTCTCTACTTTCTGCTCAATTTTTCTGTGAAGCCTAAAACTGCCCTAAAAAATAAAATCTATTAAAAAAAAATCAACTGCTTTCTTACCCTAAGAGTAAAGGCTACTGTTCAGCCTTAGAAGGAGATAAGTTTCTGATCGCAAGGTTTTTCAAGCAAGCCCCATAAGAGTTGTTTGCCTGATAATGGGAACTAGCTCATTGATAAAAATCAGATTAAGAATTAACTTCCCACTTAATCCTCTTTCAAATAGTCTCAGGATAGCTCTCATTAACTGAGAGCTGGAGGGGGGACAAAGGATAATGGCCAGTAAGTAAGTCTTCTGGCTTAAAAATTCACAACTATACCAGCTCCTTAACTGTGGTTATTTGTGCATGAAACTTACTGAAAAATAATAGAAGAAAATACTACTAGATTTTTGAGGGAACCCCAAGACTAGCATATAATAGCCTGTGACTGATAAATATCAACACTGTACTTGGACCCCAACTTGCACAAACAGGAAGTAGAATGATGAAGCTGTGCATTCCCCAAAGTCATCCTTTCCAATGCCCCCCTCAGCTGTGGTCCTAAAGGAAAAAAGATCAGTATAGTAGAGCCTATGATATATGATCCAGATCCCCTTTAGGACTGAAGGACAATTCTTGAGCTGCTGAGAGTGTTCTCAGCTGTCAGTCTTGTCTGGGAAATTGCTGAAGAGAAATACTTCACCAAAGGACACACCACCTTTCCTGAAGACAGCCTACATCCAATGACTTGTTGACGCAGGTATATAAAGTCCCGGTCTTCTCAGCCAAGCTCAAATCTACTCTAAGGGGTCAATCCAGTTTCAGGTGTCCCCATGGTTGGCTGAAGCCTTTGCTGAGACTGTATCACAGCCTGGTGTATCCCTCTGCTTAATACTCTTCTCTCCTCTGTCCTTACAGTCAATGATCCCTAGAGCACTCTTTAATAAAATTCCTGTGTGCTCATCTCAGCCTCAGAGACTGCTGTCCAAGGAACTTAACCTTCAAAAACTAGGAAGAGACTTTAGAGGGCAAAGGCTAGGGCAATTGGAAGCCCAAACATAGGAATTTGTCCACTGTTGCAGCAGCAGGATATCCTCACTCTTGTCAGTAGCTACCTGTATTTCCTTTATACCCTTTTCTGTATAGAAATGTGTATCTTTTTCCTAAAAGCTGAAAAGAAATCATATCGACATTTTTGCCTTTGGTTTGAAGTAACCTTCTATATAATATGGAACACTGATACAACATGGTCTAGAAAAGATATGCAGAAACATGTTATTTTTATCAAAATGGACAAAATGTTACCTGATTAGAATTTATTATTGTCATATAATAATTTAAACTATCGATACTATATTCCTTCTTCATTTGGGGAGACCAGTTGGTTTAAAAGAGGGCCTCCTTTATGTTATGTTTTATCATTGGAAATAACATTTCATTCAACAGTCAAAAATGCTTATAAAATCTTTTTTAAACACTATCATATAAATGTTGTGAGCATATGAGTTACCTTTTAGTTCACAGGTCATAGAACCATGAGAAGCTATGTACAAATCTGATGTGGAGAATATGTGTCCTCCAAATACCTTGACTTTGGACGAGTTAGCAAGGTGAGATGTTGATATTGTCCCTTTTGGAGAGGGATGTGTGTTCTTCCAGGGATGTTTAAGTGCTCAAGTTGTGGATGTGGTAGATAAAGCTTTGGCCCTTCTTAATAATGGAATCTAGAAATTTAGTTGTGTATTTTTTCCTGCCTAGATAGAAAATTTCATTTCCAAGTCTTCCTTGCAGGAAGGTGTGGTCATATGATTAAGTTATGTTCAGTGCGTTGTAAGTGAAAGTTTGGTATTGGATTTCCAGAAAATCTCCTTAAAGAGTCTCAGTCATCCCCAAGGTCTGCTCCCTTTGTCCTCTGCCTCTTTCTTCAAACCTATAACTCAGACATGATGACTAGAGCTGAGACCATTCATCTTACATCTTGGACCCAGAAGATGGATGTCAGAGTTAAGATAGTGAAACAAACAAACAAACAAAACAGGATACAGGGTTGCTGATTAATGAGGAGCCATAATATCAACTCTGTCCTGCCTACCTCTATACTTCTTTTGCATGTAAAAGAAACAATGTTCTATTTTATTAAAGCCATCACTATTTTGGACTTTTCCACTATATACAGCTGCACTCAATCTAAATTGATATAGAACTCCAGTGGTGTAATCCTAAAATAGCCTTTTGACCTGTCATCACTCTTCCTAGGGAAGGTGAGGGGTGTGCTACCTAGTGGCCTCCATAGTTACCAGGTACACTAAGCTTCACAGGAGATGAATTAGGCTCAAGAACTTCTAGCTTCTTATGGTATTATGGTCCATCTTCATCTACACTATTTCTAAAAGAAATTCCATGAAATTTTATAGTGAAGCAAGTTTCCTTTTATATTAGTAGAGAATATTTACTGGACAATAATATTTTGACATTTACTGGCAATTTGTGTGATGGAGAACAAAATTACATCATTCATTACTTTTTTATTGCCACTGAAATAAATTATCACAAACTAAGTGGCTTAAAACAACACAGATCTATTCTCTTACAGTTCTAGAGACCCAGATATCCCAAATGAGTCTTACAAGACTAAAATCAAGATGTCAGCAGAGCTGGTTCCTTCTGGTGTCTCCAGAGGGGAGAATCTGTTCCTTGTCTCTTCCAGCTTCTAGAGGCAGCTGGCATTCCTTGGCTTGTGGCCACATAACTTCAACCTCTGCTTCTGTTGTCACATTTCCTTCTCCTCCAACTCTGACTCCTTCTGTGTCCCACATAAGGATCATTGTGATTACATCAGGCCCACTTGGACAATCCAGGATAATCTCTTCATCTCAAGATCCTTAATTTAATCAAATCTGTGAATTAGCTTTTGCCATATCAGAGGTTCCACAGTTCCAAGGTTTAGGATGTAGACACATTTGGGAGGCTGACTCCACTTATATAGACATCTTGATTAGAAATCATTCAGGAAAGGTGTTTTTCTAATTTAAAAGCAACAGAAATTGTTGCATATATTTACAGTTAGATATGGTTGCCTTTTAAAAAGGCAGCTTCCATAAATCAAAAACTACTATTAAAATGTTTAAAGGCAAAAACAAACTATTTGCTGAAAATATAGCAGGCAAGGTGACAAAAGTATAATATATTCAATATATGCACTATAAAATTCTTTAAAATAATAAGAAAATCACTGACTCTGATATTTTCATAAACAGTTAATTGTGCAAGAACAATTCACAAATGATAAAACACCCCCCAAATCTGTTCATCCTCATTAAGCATAAAATTCCAAAATAAATGGAAAGTTTTACTTTTAGAAATATGATGATCATAACAAGACATTACTAATGGTAAGAGTGCAGTTAACCAAATCTGGATACTTTCATAACTTGCCCTTAGAAATATATGTTGATCTTCCTTGGAAGTTATGTAGCACTAAGTATCAAGAGTGCTAAAAATGTTCATATGTTCTACTCAATAATACCACTTTTGGGAAATCATCCAAAATGCAACAGAGCAAAAATGCTTATCTTTATCTTTATGTGAAAAATTAGAAAAACCTAAACATCCTACAATAGGAAAATGACTAAATAAATAGTGCTGTAATTATAAGATAGAATATTATTCAGCTATTTAAATGTATGCTACTGGAAAGTATTTTTTCCTAATTCACTTGGAGAAACACCTATGGTAAGGGCAGGGAGAACAATCTTACAAGGCAGCTGAGCAGCAGCTAAAAATCTGCTCAGAAGTCAGGAGAACATGCCTCTCCTGGACCTGATCTTTCTGAGTTCCCTTTCAAACCATTATGTGTGAAAATTTAGGTATATAGTTATCTGAGTTTATTAACACTGACTCCAATTAGCATTAAAGGGCTAAACAGGCCCAAAATTCAGTCAGTTACCATTGCTATGGCTCTACTAGATGTTAGAATACGAAATGCTGCACTTCTGAACTGGTTGGTGAATGGCAACTAGTTGCTGCCCTGACCTGAGCCCTTGAGTACTCCCTGCATCCCTGGCCCCCTGGGATCCTTCCTTGGGACCTATCATTTTGGGATCTCTTCATTATTGAGCAACTGAAATGACTGGCACAATTGGGCCTTCAGGAAGCTGCTGGAGATATATATGTATATATATATTTCATTTCAGGACAAACTTCTCCCAAATTCTTTCTTTGACCTTACTCCAAAATAAAACTAAATCCATTTCCTTTGCTTTGAATTACTATTTACTTCATTTGCATGTTCTTTTTCTCATAAAGCCATGTAAATAAGGAGAGGATTCTACTGCTAAGACAAAGGCGAGTGGAGCATGCGCAGTGCAGCTCTGATAAAGCTTTATTTGGTCCAATTCCCACTGTGCTCTTAGCTACTTTCACTTTCGTAGCTAAAAGGATGTGAATTTTCCAAGTTTCTGCCTGCTTTCTATGCCTGTTTTTCACTATTGTTCCTATTGGTTTGGCTGATCTTCACAGTTTCTCCCAGATTGACTAATTTAATACTGCGATTTTTACTAACTAGCTTTCATGCCCTCCCACTTTCTGCAAAATAGATACCCTCTATGCAGAATATCATCTATTGAACAAGGGGTATGGGAAAGCAAAATAAAAAGTTGTATATTCAACATTGTCATAACTATGCAAAGGTAATGTGTTAGACTGGGTGCTCCAAAAAGCAGACTCCAAAACAGGATAAAATATGCAAGGATTAGATTAGGGGAAACGCCTGTGAGAAAAAAAATGCCAGGAAGAACTATTAGACCACAAAGCAAGTGTGATCCTGAGTGACTGCAGGAAATAGGTAGGGTGGAAGAATCCTAGAGTGCTGTGTACCACAAGAAGGTTTGGCGAGGCTCTAGGGGAGTTCTTAAGTGAAAGTATGCCATTAGAAGTGTCCTGTGTCCCTCAGAAATGGACCTACCTTGGTATTTCTGTTGTGCTCAGTCATTGGCTGGGAAGCAGAGCCTCATGGCACAAATAAGGTGATAAATCTCAGCATGCAGAACCTGGGGCTTTTGGTCAATTACACCCTTATATTTGTAAATCCACAAGGTATGCCACCTTTCTTTTCCATGTAAACTCCCTAGTCCCTCCTGGAAGAACAAGTTCATGGCTTCAGACCCTAACATTTTGCTGAGATCTAAAGCTGTAGGCACATCAAAACATGTGGACATCCAAAAAAGTAAAAGAGAAAACAATTTGCAAAGCAATGATGCATCCATAAATTGGTTCATGACACAAGCGATGAGATAAACATACATATGGCACAAAAATATGAGCATATACAAATATAGTACACACAGGTTCCTGGGATATAAGAGAAGTCAACTCTCTCCCTGCCCATGTTTCAGAAATACAAATAAACAAGACATAGGCACTCTATACTTTTTGTATGAGTGGGAGGAAAGAAAGGAAAATACATTTATCAGGATCCTGGTTTTGTGCCAGTCACTGTGGTAAGTGGTTTCACATTTGTTAAACTTAAAATGTATGTTACTATTTTTGTCTCTTATTGAATACCCATAACAAGGTTCCAGGTAAGTGTGATTATTCCTGCTTTACAGAGGAAATAATGGGTTTCAAGGAGGTAATAGATTCAAAGTTAAGTAACTTGTCTAAGGACACACATCTAGTAAGTAACAAACCACAATACATTTCAAGTCCACCAATACAGAAGTAAGGGGAGAAGGGTGTTTTTGGGTGTTGTCTATATATACATTTTTTATTGCAAGGAATTTTTTTTCCCCAAAGCAACTTCAGTCTTCTAATTTTTGCAGCTGAGGGAAATTTATACTTTTTTTTTTTTTTTTTTGGATCAATCCTATCCACCTCACAGTATGGGATTGATTCTCTCACCAAACATACACTTTAAAGAGCCAAGGGCAAGAGCTCAGTATCAAGTCAGCATCCTTGCCTATCTCAGGTTCTCAGGTGTGGTGCCAATGACTATGAATCCCAGTTTCAGTAAGTGGCCCCTGCCTTGTTTACCTGTCCAGCCCTCTAGACTTGTTGTGACTAATTTGACCCCTTCCAGTCTTTTGGAGGGTTACAGCTCTTTCCCTGAAGGACAGGCCCAATGGCTGGACCCTTTTTTAGATCTCCTGTTCTCAGGCCTCTAATTCTTTCTGCCCTTTACTTCTGTGGCCTGTTTGTGAAGCTGATCCATCCTTGTGAATTTTCTGGAATTCAGACCTTTAATCTATTACATTTCTCTGCTAATCAAAGCTTTGTTATGACATTTCTGAGTCTCGTTCTCTATGCAACAGTGACTACCATTAACAAATACACATTTTCAAGTTGTTCCACTATCATTATTTTTTGGCTTATTAATACAGGGCTTCCTGGTATCCATCTTGTCCAAATGAAAACCCATCTTTGGTTCAGAAATAATTATAGATATAATTTACTGATCACTTTATATACGTTAGCTCAGTTAACCAACATAAAAGATAGATATTATTACCATCTGTGTTCTACAGAACAGGAAAAATTTAGATATGGAGCAGATTTGGTTCTCTGGAAGCAGACATCAAAATAGATTAGGGATCAACACCTATGAAAGAAAGGGGGTATAAGGGAGATTGGGCAGAGAAAGAAGTCAAACTGGGATATAAGCCTGACATAACCTTGGCTGACTGAACTGGAAGCTCTGGGTCAAGTATTGCCCATCGACATCCCATGTGGAGTCAAAATGGCCAGGCCTTTATACACTCTCCTTGCTCCATCACTGGATGCAGGCTGTCATGGGAAAGCATGACCTTGGACAAGGGAAATCTCAGCTGAGCAGACCTTGAAGGAGCATACACCTGGATACAGTCTGCTGACTGCATTCCCCAACAGCTAAGAGCAAATATGTCCTTGAAAAAGGATCTGAGTGGTACGTCTGTGTCTACCACAGACTCTAAGAATGTAGGAAATATATGAAAGAGTCTACAGCTAGTAAGTGGCAAAGATTTGATACCAAGTCTTTTGTGGCTCAAAAGTCCATGCTCCCCACTAATTTATAATTGGTTTCCAAATATTCACCCAAACTAGTAGTACCAGAATCACTTTTAAAATAGGAATTTCTTTAAAATATGAATATTTGGCCTCAATCCTGTGAGATTCTAATTCAGTAGATGTGGGTGAGATCCAAGAATTCCACCTAGTTAATAAAAAGTGCCCAGGCTGGTTCAAAGGTACACTCATATACAGAAACTATTGCTATCATTGATGAGGAGAGGATACCAAGTAGAAGAATGGAAATGGTTTTAAACACTGTACTACATTTCTGATAGAAGTTACCCAATGAGTTTTGGAGTGTTAAAAAAATTCAGAATCAAGATTCATCCCCTGGGCGGATGTTATCTAAAGTCGGTGGCAAGACCACTCCCGGACCCTGCGTCTTATTTTGTGATTGCTGTTTCTCTGATCACCCTTGGGTAAAAATACTGAAGAAAGCACAGCTGCTTCATGGTTCATGAAAGCAAATTCATCTGTAAGTGAACTGAAGAATTTGCCCTGTAAGTAGCTCCAAAGATGTTTGCAAAATGAATTTGAAGATTCCAAATTCTATTTTGCTTTTTGTCTTTCACTATAAAATCAGAGATAGGTTCATGTTTTTGAAATTGTTTCTAAAATACGATGCAATTACTTTTTAAGATGTAGTCAATTCTTCAAATTTGCACATTTAAATAAAAGTATAATTTTCTGATCAAACAGTACATAATTATAATGGGACAAGGATCAAGATAGAAGCTTAATTACTAGATGAGGTATAAATTTAAAGCAAAATTGATTTGTTGCTAACAAACTTTTGAGCCAGGCTTCTTTCAATTCTTCTTTACCAGAATGAAGATAGGAGTCAGATTCTGACTGAGGGTTCTGTCTACAGTGGGGCTCTAAGGACTCCAGCTCTGGAGGGACAAAGGACCAGTCATACTGATAAAAGTCACAAAATAAATATCTTTTAAAAAATACATTAGATGTTACATAAGTTTTCCCCCCCAAATTTATCTAATTAGCACAGGCATTTTTATATGAAAAAATCTTTAGAATAGTGAATCATGAAGGTTTTATGCTGAGATAAACAACATTTATAGGACTTCTTTCTGGTTTGGGATAATATCCTGAGATCCTTGGCCTTGTGGTTTATGGCTTTGACTTCTGAGACCATTTTAAAGGGACAATGAGCCTTAACTCGGCTGGTATAGGTCATTTGCATTCCACCTTGAGCATGGGAAAGAAAGTTGTGTAAATATTACATAAATACTGTAATATTTGCAGGATATTTACTCCAGTAATGGAAGTTCTAAGAAGCTATGTGTAGTCGCTCTGTATTACAATGTGGTGGTTGAAATGCCTGAATATTTATGTCCCAACACTGAAGGCTAATATGAGGAAATTACAGTGCTGGTTGAGCCCTTTAAAATCAGGAAGAGTGACTTTTCATTTTTGTTCCTCCAACCATTGCACAGTGTTTATCTGAATCAGTGAACACATGATAACTGTTTTTTAACCTTATATACTTAAAACCATTGAAATTTGGCCTTGGAAGAAAATCACCAGCCTCTGAGAGAAAGACTTACAAAATCAACTTCTGTCAATGACCACATATGTCACAAATCTAGATTTTCAATTTGGAATCTCAAATGGGTGAATTTAATTAGCTTCTGTGATTAGAAGCTAAGCTAATTATTACAAGTGGCCTTGGAGAAAACAGTCGCATATTGATCCTGTCTGATCTTGAAATTTTCCATTTCTTCCTTTATTGTTTCTATTCTATTTAATCCAGATAATAACCACGTGAAGAATGTTGAAAATGGAAGTTTCCTTTAATTGATATTCAAGGTGTTATTCAGCTCGGAACTTTATTATTTAGAGAGAACATGTAGCCAGTACTAATGATGATCTCATCCCATTGATATTTATCTACAGACTAAAGATAGTTGCCTTTCCTTCATCTGTTGAGGAAAGGCTTCCTGTCACTCATTTTCTCCATAACCTCAGAAGAAGCTTCACCAGTTTAATAAGCATTCTCATCTTATAATGACATGATTTTTGGGAAGGTAAATCTAAAATCTCTTACATAAAAGAAGTTTCATAATCACAAGCTGTGGAAAGGGGGGAAGTGTATACTTACCATAAGTACTTTTTACCATGAATTTCCTGACCTTGATTTGATTAAAATCTCAACCTAAAGATTTCAACAATATAAATTTCTTTAGAGTTTAATTGTTCATTCGCTGAAGATTGAATGAGAAAAACCTAAATGTGGGGCAAAAAGGGTGGTATGGAAGGAGAAGTTAAAGACTGTGCTGATTAATGGATCAGAGCATTTGAAAGTGAACAGCCAGTTTGACAAGAAGCAAAACCCACACAACAGAGTACCGCCTAGTCTTTCTGTTCATTTTGTTTCACAGACTACTTGGGCTCTTCTTACTGTTCTCTCCCACTTCCTCTCTCTTCTCTATTTATTTTATAGATGTAACTGGAGTAGGTAACCTGATCCAACTCTGAAGAATTCAGGGGAGGAAGGGAAGCTTTCTACTTGAGCATCTGTGATATACAGGAAATGAAGACATCACCTACCATGCTTGGAATCGGGAAATTGCTTTGGGTCCTCTTCCTAATTCCGCTTGTAGGCATCTGGAGTATCAATGGTAAGGCACTGACTTCTTATATTTCTCAGGGTGGGTTGGAGGCAATGCTTTCTCTTGCTGATTGTAGTAGGATGTAGTGTTTATGTCAAGTGAATAATGGTAGATGAAACCAAGTAGTTAGACTTGCTCACTGAAGACATTATAGGACATAAACCAAATTAGAAAACAGTATTTAAGTCACAGTTTGGCTGGTTTTCTTAAAAACATGTTCTGATGGTAAGAAAAGAGAATTGGGCAAACATTACAAATAGTTCAGTAGAAATTTATCCCTCCTACTAGCAAAAGTGTTCTGGATGTCATACAGATGGTGAATATATAGCTTGTTCTTTCCAAACTGAAGCTAGAGGAGTGTTGAGGTACTCAGGTGGGTAGGTTAGGTGTTGGATAACTGGGGTTATATCTGATTCCATGGATACTCTGGAATAATGTGGCTAAATAAAATCTCGCTACTTGCTTCAGCGGGGAACGTGCCTTGAGAATATTGAATGAGACAATGCTGAGAAATATGGGATCGGAGCATTCTGTCTCTGCTTCTAGTATGATGAAAAAGAATGTTCCTACTTGGGTGTCATATGATATAGAAAACAGCTTGGATTCTGCATAGATGATGTTTGGTCACTTTTGCTAAGACTTTATGCAGGCAAAAAAGTGATGAGTTCACTTGCTCCCTTACATGGTCACAGATGCCCGCATACTGTACAGGGGGAAGGGCTATAAAAAGCTAGCAGAAGTTTCTGATTTCCTGGTTTCAAATACCTTGCCTTATTATCCCCACAAGCACACATACTCTTAAATTTTTCAAATCAGAAAATATGGTCACTGAAATCCTGTAAATGTCATCTTCAATTCTGAAACTGTGTGGTTTGGAATGTCTTTGTGATGCCAGGATGGCACACAACCAGGTGCAAAATAAAAATCCCCTTCACTTAAGCGTTTTTATGTTTCTAAGTATTTGGTATGATGTTGATGAGGTGTAGGATGGCTGACTAGATTTTTCACTTTAGCTACAACTGAAGTCAAATATTATTAAACAGAAATCATACCAGTTTGAAGAATATATAAACTATTCTCTGTGAAATGAAATAAAAGAATATGCAGTGCTGCATCACACTGGGAGTATGGAACAACTCTGTTCATCCTCTCAATGTGCTTACAGAAGCAGACTTGGTGTTAGAATTGGGTTCATTGACTGGCTCTGCCACTTACTGTGTGACCTTGGTTTAGTTTCTTACCCTTTCTTATCCTTAGTTTCCTCTTTTGTAAAATAGAAATAATAATAATTGTACCTAAATTATGGGGCTTCTGTGAAGACTACAAATACAGTAGATAAAGTGCCTGGCATAGTTAGTGCACATAATAAAAGCTTGAAAAACATTAATCGTATTTTTGCTAATATTCTTTACACCAAGCAACCCACACAATATTCAGTTAAGTGGGAAGCAAGTTTTAACATTATCATTTAAAATAGTTGAGGTTTTGAAGCTAAAATAAAATGAGTAAATGAAATATATTGTACAATATATTTAGCCCAAAGTATAGTGACATGAATTATTTGAAAAATGAAATGGAAAGCCTTAGATAAAGTACTGGCCAGGTATCTTATCCAGCAGTTTTTGGATTGTAGCGTTACTTGAATTAAATTAGGAATAGAGGTTGATGAGATTTCCTGTGATTTGCTTACTGAATTCTTTACATTGGCACAGTTTCAAACTGTTTAAAAATAATTTTTAAAGATTTTTTTCCTTTCCACCTCAAAGCAATGTGAAGTCTGTGTGCCTATTCCCAGGAATGAGGCTGCATCTGTAATAAGGTTGTAAAAAAGGTAAAGTTCTCTACAAATTTCCAGCTTAAGGTCTTTCTTTATAATGAAATTATGCTTGCTTGCCTTTTGTGTTTCTCAAAAAAAAAATTAGGGGGAACTCTGTCCCTTTGTATCTAGCATATACTTTCTGTCTGAATGAAAGTAATAAAAGTTTCAGCACCTACACATGGAGAGATTCTTCTGGCAAGAACTAGGCTGCAGGTGGAGATGGCCCTTGTCAGTCACCTGCCTCATCCCCAATGAGTGGCTCCAGCTAAGAGGTCCTGGGACATTGTTCAGCAGAGCATCAACCAAGGATACCAGCTTCAAGCAGCCAGGAGCACTGCAGTTAATGTCTGGCTATAGCAGAGATTATATATGATCCTGAATAAAGGCAGGAGGAAATCTCTGACCACTGCTTATTGTAATAAAAATCAGCCTAATCTGGTCTAGTACCAGAGGCCACTGACAGTTTGGTGCCTTTGAAAACACAGTGGTTGGGGCCAAGTCTCCATGTGGGTCTTGCATGTGTTCTCTTTCTCCTTTATGGTAGTAGTTCAGTGTGATCCATGGATCCATACTCCACATTCCTCCCAGATTCTGTTTCTCCACCATGAACAGGCCATATCCTTGGGTCAGAGAAGAAACATTGGGGTAAAAGTGCTCTGAATCTGTCTCTCATTCCTTCATATTCTGGTTTTGTAACACAGTGTCTTTATCGGGCGTATTTCTCTAGCTCTACTTATTTGTTCTTATTGAAATATGCACATTGTATGCCAGAGATAGAGCTCTGCCTTCTGCCAAATGCCTGTGTATTGTTATTACAAAAATGCCTGTCATAAGATATGAATACCTTTTATGTAAATGTCTAGAAATACATTCTGCAGCTACAGGATTTCCTGGATTGAGGTATGAAAAGACCTGTTCTTGTGTTGATCACAGCCTTGAATAGACTTTCCTAACACTGAGCTCTTTAATTAAGTATTGCTTCCTCTGTCCTATCAAAATTTCCTCTATTGTAATGTTGAAGACAAACAGTTTATCTTGATTCACTGGGACTTTCCTACTTAATTTCCATCATTTGTGAGTTTCACCTTTACTTAGAGTTCAAAATTTGTTGAAAGAAAAATGTTCACAGGCATTTGTAATCAGGTCCAAAAATGAAATCAACATTTTTCTTTGTTCCTTGGAGGCGCAGTGGTGGAGCAGATAAGATCAGGGACTCTAGATTTCTAGATTACTCTCCCATCTCTGCCATTTACTGGTTCTGTGACTATAACCTCTTTGGTTCTCTTTCCTCATCTAAACAATGGGGACAATAATGATATCGAACTTATAGGGTTGTTGTGAGTATTGAGTGAATTAATTCTGTAAAACTCTTAGAACAGTGACTGAAGTTTATTAGCTAAATTTACATAGTAAGTGCTGTGTAAGTTTAGCTAATAATAATGTTTTAGGGTTTTTTTTCCCCTTTTAGTCCAAACTTGATTAGCTTGATAGTTCCCTTAAAGTAGTATTGGGAGATCATCTCTCATTTGGGTTTGACAAAAGTTGTCTATAAACAACTCTTGATATCATTATCTCCCATCATCCCCATCACCAAGAAATGAGAACAGAGTTTGGGAGTCATGAGGCTTGAGTTACCTTGTGTCAGTGAATTGTATCATAAGCAATTTGCTTCACTTTTCCAATTTTCTTCACTCTCTTACCTAAAATAAGCTCAGTATTTTCCACCTTTCCGGTGTCCTCTCATGGTTATGGACTCTGATCTCCATGCTTATCTCCATGGAAGAAATTACTTGTGTGCCATGTGTCTGTGTGTACACATGCAGGGAATCATGTTAGTATGCTCAGAATCTAAACATGTACAACATGAGGTTCACTTTGAACACAGTCCAGGCAAGTGATAGAGGGGCCATGTAGGCAGTCATAGGGAAACATTAGGTTTAGCTGGTAGAGCTCTGTAACTCCTCGTTTTCTCCTTCCTGATAACCACATTTATCTTATAAGCATAATCTGGAACTTACATGTATCACAAACAGCCCATTGTCCAGAAGTGGCTATAAGGAAGGCTGGGACACTTGGGTTCTACCTGGGTGGTGATGACCCCATTTCTTTTTCTTCTGGGGTATTAGGAGAATTAATATTGGGGGACAATTGGCAGTTTCTGCCCACATAGGTAATGTTAGGTATCTTCTAGGGCTTTGAAAATGCCAATGAATCTCAGTGTGATCTCTGTAATAGAATGTATTAGGAAGGTGAGGAAGTATCTGGAAAAGAAGTAGAGTTGGACTTTTCTCATGTCCTTCCAACAACACATAACCCACGGTTACTCTGAGCATCACATGTAACCACTCAAACACTGAAGGCAACATTTAGAAATACTCACGTTGGTTTCTTATAAAATGCCGAAGGCTCTCTTGAATGCTACTGTCCACAGCTTCCAAGGTATGTTCTAGGCTTTTCTTGACCTGATTTTCTTCCTAAAGTCACTGTGAGGAAGGTGGAAGGCCTAGCATCTCTGAAGGACAGACCCACCTATACCAGACAGTCTTCCCTACCCAGAACTATTTCCTAAATTGTCAACATGAATCATTTTCCTTTAGGGTCTATTGAACTGGCTAAAAACTTTTGCTATTCCAGAGAGATAATTACACATTGGCCAATGAACTCTCCACCAGAAACTCATCCTTATCACATAGGACAGGCAGAACTCTAAAAGACGAGTGATTCCTCTGGTCTGGGGAGACAAAGGCATGACCAATGGGGTAGAACTGCAGGGAGACATTTGTCATTTGGTGGAAATGTAATGAAGAAGTACTCAGAGAAAGCTTGAGAAAGTACCAAAAAGCAAAGGATTTTTACTTCCTAGTCTTGACCAAGACTAGCCTTCTTCGTTAGTATAATTCTCAAGAATTTCATGTCTCATATAAAAGGACTTTTTTCTATGGGATATAACACATTTTCTATCTCTATTATATTCATTTGGCTGGTGAATATACCACATCACTGATCCATGATCACATCACTGCTGATCCCCAAAAGAAGTAACTGTTCAGAGCAGAGGCACTTGGGGCGGACCTTCTGGGTTTCCATCTTGTCTCTGCCTCCCATAGGCCTTGCACCCTTGGACAATTACTCAACTGCTGTGTTGCTTCACTAAGTTCACCCTATCCAAAAAATAGTAATGCCTGGCATTTATTATTATTTATTGTGAATGAACCACAGTGCTAACAACTCTTCCTATGTGTTCCCATGCACTTTCACAACTATTCTACCAGAAAAGAACTTGTGGTTTGGAGTGAACCAGACCTGGGTTCAAGTCCTGGTCCTCTCTCTGCCTCCAGGCAGCTGGTGATCTTGAGTAAGTGGCTTAGCTTCTCTAATATTTGGTTTCTCCCACTTAAGATAAAGATAATAATAGTAACTACCTCATAGAACTGCTGTGAAGATCAAAGGAAACAATATATGTATGGTACGTAGACATGCATAACACATAATAAGAACTCAAAAAATATTAGTCATAGCCCTATTTTTCTCCTGTCGGGAGCACCTAGGATGGGTTTACAGTACTTTGATAATGCGAAATATGCTGCACTTGTGGGCAAGTGGCAATCAATATGAAGCAGTGATTCTGGAGGTTACTTTCCAAATGTGACTTAAACTATCTGACCTGATGATCACTAAAGCCCTCTGCTTGTACTGTTCTTTAATATCTCAAGGAAAGGAAATGACACAGATACTTTAGATGCTTTGCTAACTGTTAGACAAAGCTATGGCAAATACTAGAATGGCTATATCAAGACAAAAAAATTTCAGAATTATCCCAAACTATATAAAAGCAAGAGATATATGGCTTAAAGTCTTAGATTGCTCAATACTACTGGATTAAAGAGATAGTCTTCAAAATATTCTCCAAAATAGTCATATCACATTATGAGAAATTCTAGCCCTAGAAGAAATTGTTTTAAAATGTGCTCTATAGGGACTTCCCTGGAGGTCCAGTGGTTAAGAATTTGCACTTCCACTGCAGGGGGCATGGGTTCGATCCCTGGTCACGGAACTAAGACCCCTCATGCCACGTGGTGTAGCCAAAAAAAAATTTATTTAAAAAATGTGCTCTATAAATACCATATGAAAGCAAACTTAAAGAAAGGTTTCACATACCATTTTAAGAAGATTTTAAAGAGAAAATAGTGATAGAAGATGAATGTGAAAATTCTCTCTCTTCATTTCATGGTCTTTGTTTTTTTCTGTTTAAAAAATTTTTAATTTAATTAATTTTTTTAATACAGCAGGTTCTTATTAGTTATCTATTTTATGCATATTAGTGTATATATGTCAATGCCAATCTCCCAATTCATCCCACCACCACCAGCACCCTCCCCACTATCCCTGTTTGGTGTCCACACGTTTGTTCTCCACACCTGTGTCTCCACCTCTGCCCTGCAAACCAGTTCATCTGCACAATTTTTCCAGACTCCACATACATACGTTAATATACAATATTTATTTTTCCTTTTCTGACCCACCTCACTCTGTATGACAGTCTCTAGGTCTATCCACATCTCTACAAATGACCCAATTTTGTTCCTTTATATAGCTGGGTAATATTCCATTGTATATATATGTACCACATCTTCTTTATCCATTCGTCTGTCGATTGGCTTTTAGGGTTTTAGTAGTTAGTAAGTTTCACAAATTACTTACTCCCTTCAGTTCCTGATCTTATTCACACCAGCAGCTACACTTGTTAAGCTGGAAGGTACTGGACCATGCAGTTTTTTGTGGTCGGCACACCTTTCTGATTGGTTGATCTGGGTATCTAGATGATCATGGAGTGTCACTTCTTAAATATTTTGAATATCACTCCTGAATGGACATAAATCAGGCCTTTATGCATTGCATACTTGTAAGGTCTAGTTTTTCTTTAGTGGTTAAGTTATAACCACTAAAGGATATGTTGAGATACATACATCCTTCACCTCAATGTCTTTAGTCCACATACCTAAGGACTCAGCTGTGTCTGCTCTGTGTCTTAGTGCACAGAGAGCATTAGAGTGTGAACTGGAGATCTTTCTCTTCATGAAGCTCTCTCTGTTCAGTCTCATGCTTTCTCACTTTCATACCTTTTCTAAGGCCATCTCCTTTTGCCATCCCATCAAGAAGGTCATAAACAAGATCAGAAGAAAGATACATAAACACATATTTACTCATAATAGAGTAATGCATGTCACACAAAATAGCATGGGACATTTGGTAGGAGAAACATCAAGTGGATGTGGGTTGCTGGAGTGTGTGTGTGGGGGACTGTCAAGTTTGCATAAAGAGGCAGGGGCAAAATGCCATTTGATGAAGTCTGGGCATTTTCCTGCAGGCACTGTAGAATCTCTAAAGGATTTTAGGCAAAAAAGTCTTGCAGTTAGATTTTCATCTTAAGAATGTAAACTGTGGGACTTCCCTGGTGGCACAGTGGTTGGGAATCTGCCTGTCAATGCAAGGAACACAGATTTGAGCCCTGGTCCAGGAAGATCCCACATGCCACAGAGCAACTAAGCCCATGCGCCATACTATTGAGCTTGCGCTCTAGAGCCTGCGAGCCACATGCCACAACTACCGGAGCTCACGTGCCTAGAGCCTGTGCTCCGCAACAAGCCACCGCAATGAGAAGCCTGGGCGCCACAACGAAAGAGTAGCCCCCACTTGCCGCAACTAGAGAAAGCCCACGCACAACAATGAAGACCCAAAGCAGCCAAAAATAAATAAAAATTAAAAATAATTTAAAAAGAAGAATGTAAACTGTGACAGTGATGTGGAGAATGAATTGGTGTGGAGAGGGGAACAAGGCCAAATTTGGAATGTAGAAGACTAGTTGCTAAGCTGTGACAATAATCCTCATGAAGTAGAATGAGACCCAAATTAAGGCAGTGACATGAAAACAAATTTGAATGATATTTTGGATGCTGCATTAACTTAACTTGGTGGCTGATGGAGTGGGGTAAGAGACAAAGATGGCACCCAGGTTCTGGTCCATGTGATTAGGTAGATAATGGTATTTTATACTGTGATAATGGGAGGAGGACCAGATCTGCCCTGGAGTGGGGTTTGGGACAGGAGGAGATTCAACCTCCTCCTTGAAGCATTTCCTGATAACCCAGAAAGAAGGGCTCTCTCCCTCTTGGAGATTTGAAAACTCTGAGAGATTGTATCTTGTTCAATCTTTAAAAAAGAAAAAAACCTTATGGGAAAATTGAAGAGCCAAGTGAGCCTCTTTCTGCATCCCCTTTGCACTAGAAACTGTCCCATAACTAAATAGTCATGAACAGTGGGATGTCCACACCCCTGGGTGTGGGCAATAAGGGGGAATGTTGTCTGTACAGAGTTTTAAAGCAAATAAAAGTTGGTCTACTTTTACTGATCACCATGTACCAGCAATTCTGAAAAATATCAGTGATAAAATGTTCCCCCACCCCCAAATATTTTGGTCTAAGTTCTAAATAATTACCATGATTACTCCTAAGTTTTAATAATATGTATGTAAGTTTCAAATTAGCACATTTTCAGTACTTCCCCTTTAAGAAACATTGCATCTACATGAAAGTTAACTCAGAGAACTTCAAATTCAGCTATATGTGTTCACTTCAAGAGCAAATTCATAATGTTCAGAATCACATGAGCTTGCTCTAGGCATAGTTTTTGTCTCCAGCCCCTGTGGTACTACATATTTCTACATTTAAACAGTAGATTTTAAATAAACAATAATACCACAGTGATTAGAGAGACAAAGAAACAGAACGTGTGTTGTTTCATTTCTTTCATTCCATGCAACCATTTTGAATATTTATTTGTTTAAAATTTAAAACAGTGAAATAGAACACAAACTGTGAGATACAATTGTTTTTCTCATGCATGAACTAAAGTTTATATCTGAAATGTTTTATTGATTAATATATTTACAATTGTATCTTTATAATTTATAATCTTTAAAGTGTTGTTTTAAAATTAGAGAATGGATCAAGAAAATAAAACTTTACATTAGTGGTACACTTTAGTAATGGTTTAAATTATGTCTTTTATAGAATTTCAGTTTTAATAAAATTTGCTTATTAATTACTGGAAAATTACGTACATAAACTACAATATCAGGCTGTAACTAATGGATCCAAGTTCACACTGTTTAGATAGATATAAAATTATTAAATAAATAGTTGTGCATTTTTCCTTTTTTCTATTCTATTATTATTTTTCAAACATTTTTTAACTTGCATCATTTTATTTTTTTCTTTTATTCTTTTTAAAATTTATTTATTTTTGGCTGTGTTGGGTCTTCATTGCTGTGCGCAGGCTTTCTCTAGTTGCGGCAAGCAGGGGCTACTCTTTGTTGTGGTGTGCAGCCTTCTCACTGGAGGGGCAAAATTGGGTAGGGAATTAAGGGGTGCAAACTGCTATGTATAAAATAAATAAGCTACAAGGATATATTGTACAGCACAGAGAATATAACCAATATTTAAAATAATTATAAATGCTGTATAATCTATTACAATTTTGAATCACTCTGTTGAACACTTGATAAGAACATAATGTTGCAAATCAACTAAATCTCAATTTAAAAAGTGCAACCATCACCACTATCTAGTTTCAGAATATTTTCATCACCCCAAAAGGAAAACCCAATACCCACTAAGTAGTCACTCCCCATTCTCCCTTTCTCTCAGCCCATGGCAACCATCAAACACTTTCTGCCTCTATGGATGTTTCTATTCTAGGTATTTCATATAAAGAGAATCATACAATATGTGATCTTTTCTGTCTGGCGTCTTTTACTTAGGATATTGTTTTTGATGTTCATCCATGTTATATCATGTACTAGCATTTTATTCCTTTTTATGGATGAATAATATTCCATTATATGGATATACCACATTTCATTTACCTATTTATCAGTTAAAGGACATTTGGGTTGTTTCTACTTTTAGGCTGTTGTGGACAGTGCTGCTATAAACATTTATGTACAAGTTTTTTGTGGATATGTATTTTCATTTCACTTGGGTATTTTCTTAACAGTGGAATTGCTGGGGCTTATGACAACTATGCTTAACCTTTTGAAGAACTGCCAGACTGTTTTCCAAAGCAGCTACATTAGTTTGCATTCCCATCAGCAATGTATAAAGATTTCAGTTGTCCATATTCTTGCCAATACTTGTTATTTTCCATGAAAAAAGAAATTCTAGTTTCCCCCATGGGCGTGAAGTGGTATTTCATTGTGGTTTTAATTTGCATCCCCATAATAACTAATTACAATTAGCATTATTTCCTATGTCTATTAAGCATTTATATATCTTTTTTGAAGAAATGTCTATTCAACTATTTGCCCATTTTTAAATTGGGTTGTTTGTCTGTTTGTTTCTGAGCTGCAAGAATTCTTTATATTCTTGGTACTAGTCCCTCATCAGATATATGTTTTTTTTTAACATCCTTATTGGAGTATAATTCCTTTACAATGGTGTGTTAGTTTCTGCTTTATAACAAGTGAATCAGTTATACATATACATATGTCCCCATGTCTCTTCCCTCTTGCATCTCCCTCCCTCCCACCCTCCCTATCCCACCCCTCTAGGTGGTCACAAAGCACCAAGCTGATCTCCCTGTGCTATGCGGCTGCTTCCCACTAGCTGTCTATTTTATGTTTGGCAGTGTATATATGTCCATGCCACTCTCTCACTTTGTCCCAGCTTACCCTTCCCCCTCCCCATATCCTCAAGTCCATTCTCTAGTAGGTCTGCATCTTTATTCCCATTTGCCCCTAGGTTCTTCATGACCACTTTTTTTTTTTTTTTTAGATTCCATACATATGTGTTAGCATACGGTATTTGTTTTTCTCTTTCTGACTTACTTCACTCTGTATGACAGTCTCTATGTCCATCCACCTCACTACAAATAACTCAGTTTTGTTCCTTTTTATGGCTGAGTAATATTCCATTGTATATATTTGCCACATCTTCTTTATCCCTTCATCTGCTGATGGACACTTCAGTTGCTTCCATGTCCTGGCTATTGTAAATAGAGCTGAAATGAACATTTTGGTACTTGGCTCTTTTTGAATTATGGTTTTCTCAGGGTATATGCCCAGTAGTGGGATTGCTGGGTCGTATGGTAGTTATATTTTTAGTTTCTTAAGGAACGTCCATACTGTTCTCCATAGTGGCTGTATCGATTTACATTCCCACCAACAGTGCGAGTTCCCTTTTCTCCACACCCTCTCCAGCATTTATTGTTTCTGGATTTTTTGATGATGGCCATTCTGACCGGTGTAAGATGATATCACATTGTAGTTTTGATTTGCACTTCTCTAATGATTAATGATGTTGAGCATTCTTTCATGTGTCTGTTGGCAATCTGTATATCTTCTTTGGAGAAATGTCTATTTAGGTCTTCTGCCCATTTTTGGATTGGGTTTTTTGTTTTTTTAATGTTGAGCTGCATGAGCTGCTTGTAAATTTTGGAGATTAATCCTTTGTCAGTTGCTTCATTTGCAAATATTTTCTCCCATTCTGAGGGTTGTCTTTTGGTCTTGTTTATGGTTTCCTTTGCTGTGCAAAAGCTTTGAAGTTTCATTAGGTCCCATTTGTTTATTTTTGTTTTTATTTCCATTTCTCTAGGAGGTGGGTCAAAAAGGATCTTGCTGTGATTTATGTCATAGAGTGTTCTGCCTATATTTTCCTCTAAGACTTTGATGGTGTCTGGCCTTACATTTAGGTCTTTAATCCATTTTGAGTTTATTTTTGTGTATGGTGTTAGGGAGTGTTCTCATTTCATCCTTTTACATGTAGCTGTCCATTTTTCCCAGCACCACTTATTGAAGAGGCTGTCTTTTCTCCACTGTATATTCTTGCCTCCTTTATCAAAGATAAGGTGACCATATGTGCCTGGGTTTTTCTCTGGGCATTCTATCCTGTTCCATTGATCTATATTTCTGTTTTTGTGCCAGTACCATACTGTCTTGATTACTTTAACTTTGTAGTATAGTCTGAAGTCAGGGAGCCTGATTCCTCCAGCTCTGGTCTTCTCTCTCAAGATTGTTTTGGCTATTCAGGGTCTTTTGTGTTTCCATACGAATTTTAAAATTATTTGTTCTAGTTCTGTGAAAAATGCCATTGGTATTTTGATAGGGATTGCATTGAATAGTATAGTATGTATGGTCATTTTAGCAATATTAATCCTTCCAATCCAAGAATATGGTATATCTTTCCATCTGTTTATGTCATCTTCAATTTCTTTAATCAGTGTCATAATTTTCTGAGCACAGGTCTTTTACCACCTTAGGTAGGTTTATTCCTAGGTACTTTACTCTTTTTGATGAGACTGTAAATGGGATTTTCCCTTAATTTCTCTTTCTGTTAGTTTGTTGTTAGTGTATAGAAATGCAACAGATTTCTGTATATTAATTTTGTGTCCTGCAACTTTACCAAATTCATTGGTAAGCTCTAGCAGTTTTTTGGTGGTGTCTAGGATTTTCTATGTATAGTGTCATATCATTTGCAAACAGCGACAGTTTTACTTCTTTCCAATTTGATTCCTTTTATTTCTTTTTCTTATCTGATTTCTGTGGCTAGGACTTCCAATACTATGTTGAATAAAAATGAAGAGAGTGAGTATCCTTGTCTTTTTCCTGACCTTAGAAGAAATGCTTGCAGCTTTTCACCATTGAATATGTTGTTAGCTGTGGACTTCTTATATGTGGCCTGTATGATGCTGAGGTATGTTCCCTCCATACCTACTTTGTAGAGCATTTCTATTAGAAATGGATGTTGAATTTTGTCAAAAGCTTTTTCTGAATCTGTTTGGAGATGATCACATGGTTTTTATTCTTCAATTTGTTAATGTGGTGTATCATGCTGACTGATTTGCAGATATTGAACCATCCTTGCATCCATGGGAAAAATCCCACTTGATCATGGTGTATGATCCTTTTAATGTGTTGTTGGATTTGGTTTGCTCGTATATTTGTGAAGATTTTTCCATCCATGTTTATCATTGATATTGGCCATAATTTTCCCTTTTTTTCTGATATCTTTGTCTGTTTTTGTAACAGGACCATACACCATGGTTTTTGCATCTATGTTCATAAGGAACATTGCCCTAAAATATTCTTTTCTTGTAGTATTCTTGTCTGGTTTTGATATCAGGATATTACTGGCCTTGTAAAACGAGTCCAGAAGCTTTCCTTCCTCTGCAATTTTTTGGAATAGTTTGGGAAGGATAAGTGTTAACTAAGTCAGAGATGAAATTGGGATCTACAATCTGTCTCCCTTGGGGAGGAGAGGGCCTAACTTCAGAGGGAAGGGAGGCAGCATTCCCTCCTAAACCCAATGCCTCTAGGGAATGACTGGAACAAAGAGTGTGAAGGATGAAGTAGTGAGAGGGGAAGTCTAAGAGCAGTGTAGGAGACATGAAGGGCCTTTTAAGTTGTCTCTGAAGATTTCTACTTTTCTAATTTTCTACTCTCCCACCTTCTTATCACCCTCTTTCTTATCACATTGATGATTAATGCTTCTGAGCCTATTAGGAATTCATCAGGACTTTGCTTTGATCTTCTACTCTTGTCTGTCACCAGCCTTCCACTCTGTGATTGGTTCCCTCCTGGAGCTTCATGATCACCTCAGACGTTCACTATCTTCCTTCTAAAATTCCAATTAGTTTTATAAACTCCTTGTCTTTAAAGTTTTCCCACTTTTGGTTCATTTCAGCCAAAAATCTTCCTAATATACTTAATTTGCCTAATAAACTTATTTCATAAAGCCACTCTTTTATTGAGTCCCGTGAAGAACATTCCCAGTGCTTACACTATTGGACTCACACCAATCTGCCTCCACCTATCAAAATTCTACCTCTTCTGTCAAGCCCAGCTCATTTCCTAATTCTTTATGAAGACTTCTATGTTTACACTAGGGGAAGTGATTTCTATTTTCTAGTAATTTTATGCCATTTAAGGTTTTTGCCTCTCATTTATCACAGATTTCTTTGTACTGTAGAAATGTGGGAAAATGTCTTTTATTCCATGAAGGGTTATGATATACTGGCAAGGAGAAACTGTGTCATATTTCTTTGGATCATTCTTGCTTCCTTCACAATAGTCAAATGAATTACTTAGAAATTGTCTTTGAATTGGGTGTGGATTTTCCTTTCATGGAGTGATGAAAACAAACATAATGGGAAGAGTGTCAAAGAAAAATTATTTTCTTTATGTACCAGGGAATACTCAATGAACTGAGTATGAGGTGAGGAGAAAAATATACTCTGAGGACTTCCCTGGTGGCACAGTGGTTAAGAATCCACCTGCCAATGCAGGGGACATGGGTTCGAGCTCTGGACTGGGAAGATCCCACATGCCACAGAGCAACTAAGCCCGTGCACCACAACTACTGAGCCCATGCACTACAGCCCGTAAGCCACAACTACTGAGCCCGTGAGCCACAACTACTGAAGCCTGTGTGCCTAGAGCCTGTGCTCCACAACAAGAGAAGCCACCACAATGAGAAGCCTGTGCACCACAACGAAGAGTAACCCCTGCTTGCTGCAAATAGAGGAAGCCCGCGCACAGCCATGAAAACCCAATGCAACCAAAAATAAATAAACAAATAAATTTATTTTAAAAAATATACTCTGAAATTATATTTCAGGACCATGCTTTTAGTAAATAAATATTGGAGGTATGATAGAAAATCTTTCATTTTTTCCCCTTGAAATATCTTTCTTAGGAGGTATTGGGAATTTTCCTGTTTTTATATCTGACTCTGCTTTGCTTTTTATGTTCAAGTTTAGAATTGGTGAAACCATGTGAAAACATGGTTGTGACAGAGTTGGGGTTTGGTTGCTGTAGGGGAAGCAATTATCTCTCAGAAGGAAGAAAAGCATTTTGAAGAGCAAAGTCCTGGGGGGAAAGTCAATAGAGCAGCCACTGAAATACACACTGGCCTGCAACTCTGTCCTCCCCAACCCACCTTTGGTCAATCCCTGATTAGGAGCTTCACAAAGCCATCTTAGCAGGAAAGGGGAGGTGTATGAGTGAGCAGGGTGAGAAGCACAATCTTTATTTATTTATTTACTTAAAAAATTTTTTATTTTATTCATGTATAGTTGTGTTACTTTCATGTATACAGCAAGGTGATTCAGTTATAGCTATGTATATATTATTTTTTTCATATTCTTTTCCATTATGGTATATCACAAGATGTTGACTATAGTTCCCTGTGCTATACAGTAAGACCTTGTTGTTTATCCATTCTTTTTTTTTGAATTTTTGAATTTTATTTATTTTTTTGTACAGCAGATTCTTATTAGTCATCAATTTTATACACATCAGTGTATACATGTCAATCCCAATCGCCCAATTCATCACACCCCCACCCCCACCCCCTGCCGCTTTCCCCCCTTGGTGTCCATATGTTTGTTCTCTACATCTGTGTCTCAATTTCTGCCCTGCAAACCAGTTCATCTGTACCATTTTTCTAGGTTCCACATATATGCATTAATATACGATATTTGTTTTTCTCTTTCTGACTTACTTCACTCTGTATGACAGTCTCTAGATCCATCCATGTCTCAACAAGTGACCCAATTTCGTTCCTTTTTATGGTTGAGTAATATTCCATTGCATATATGTACCACACCTTCTTTATCCATTTGTCTGTCAATGGGCATTTAGGTTGCTTCCATGACCTGGCTGTTGTAAATAGTGCTGCAATGAACATTGGGGTGCATGTGTCTTTTTGAATTATGGTTTTCTCTGGGTATATGCCCAGTAGTGGGATTGCTGGGTCATATGGTAATTCTATTTTTAGTTTTATAAGGAACCTCCAAACTGTCCTCCATAGTGGCTGTATCAACTTACGTTCCCGCCAACAATGCAAGAGGGTTCCCTTTTCTCCGAACCCTCTCCAGCATTTGTTGTTTGTAGATTTTCTGATGATACCCATTCTAAATGGTGTGAGGTGATACCTCGCTGTAGTTTTGATTTGCATCTCTCTAATAATTAGTGATGTTGAGCAGCTTTTTATGGAGAAGCACAATCTTTATTTCACAATTAGTTCCCACCATGTCATCAAAAGCCTTCTTTCCTCATGGCCTTCTCTACTCACTTGGGACACCTGCTGAATGTTCATCTTGTTATTCAAGTGCCAAAGGGTGTCATATAGGCTGAATTGTGTCCTTATACTTAAGGAGTGGGAAAGAGGGAGTCAAAGCAGAGAGAGGAAGATTGTGTTATATTTATACAGTCTTTGTTTGAGATTCAAAATAAACCCAGGGATTTACTTTGTGTCCATGATCTTGAGGTGATGATCTACAAATTTTGCAAACTGCCTTTGAGCTGGATTATTGGATTATCTGTTAGTATGTAAATGCAGGAGTCTTCTCAGAGACTAGCTCTGATTTTGGACACACTTGAGTATAATCCTCATTGTTTTCACAATCAATTTCAATTCTTTATCTTGTCTTTCTATTTCAAAATGGACTCAAAATAATTCAGAACACCCTCTTATAAGTAAGTATCAAACTTGCCAAATAAAATTAAGGAAACTAAATTGTTAAGTGGTTGGAAAGTAATACAAGTTGCATCTTCTTAATTGAGTGGATTTGTCTGTATTAGGTTATCTGTTGTGGGAATCTTAGTCCCTATTCCTATCCATTCCCTTCCCCCAGACAGCCGAGTTTGTCACTTTGGTAATGATTTGGCTGCTTGCCCAACCTAAACAATAGCTGCTGCATGAACAATACAGCATTTGTTACCGCTCAATTACCAAACCATTTCATGCCCAGATCCAGTAGCCCGTGACCACATTTACCCCAAAACCAAGTATATGGGGAAGGAATATATAACTATGTTAATATATCTAGAAATAAAGCTTTCCTACATAAAAAAATATTAACACAAGTACAAAATTGAAAGATATGCAATGAATTCTGATATTTTCTAGTTTGTTATGTTTCATTTTTTGAAGTTATTTTTTATGTTAAGTTGTTCCACGACCCACTAGTAAGTTACAACTTATCATGAACAAAAAGAGCCTTAATGCACATCAACATTGATCAATTGTAATGGGAACCAGTTGTATGCCCACAGAAGCATATCTGGAGATACAAAAGGTATCTGAAGATAATAAAAGTATTTGGAGGTAATAGGGTTATGAGACAACAAAAAGGCACTATGTTAAATGAACTTCAATTTAGTTTCAGAAGCATGTTGGCTTGAGTCCCAACTGCCATTTACTAGCTATCAGACTTTGAGCAAGTCTTGGGACAAGTGCTCTTCTCAAGGCAAGTGACTGGATAAAAAATATTCCTTACTTTTCTTAAGTGGTGAATATGAAAATTAAATAAGACAATGTAATGAAACGGTGTGGTAAAATGCTTTCTGAAAGTTGTTATGGATATTGTTTTCCAGGGGATTAACCCTAGCAGAATAAAAAACTTTTCAAAAGATAAATTATAACCTAGAGTCATTCACATATGCTCAGCAATAAAGCAAGAGGTGGGTGAGAGTACTGAGTCCTGGGGTTCTTGGGAGAAGCCTCTTGAAGGTGAAAATAGAGGCATCAGCTGGAACTCCATTCAAGTTCTGACAATTCAGAGGGTGTTACCTAATGTATCTCATATTTCCTAGCCGTCTTTAGTACTGACTAACATTTCAGATACAAGGAATGCCTCAGGACCACCCTCCAAGGAAGAGATGGTGGACTAACAATGGACCCTTTATAGTTTGCTTCCTTTGGGGGTTTTACCTCTATTCATTACCTGTTTCTACCTATTCTGCTGTCTTAGATGGCACCAAGGTGAGTTCCATCTTCTCTCTGCTGCTCTATGTCACACACTTGGGGTTCAGTTACAAGGGCTGATAGGTTTTTAGTTGGTTTCTGTTGGCTTTTTACACACTATTCTGCTATAAACTGTGGACAATGATTTCCTAGGGGACAACTCATCTTTCCACCAGAAAGCCAAATGGATTAATTCAGGTCTCCTCTGGTCATGATAAGGCATGCTAAGCACAGCACAGTGCTCCAGTCCGGGTTGTGGTGAGGAACCATATTTTTGGGACTTATTCATTTTACTCGTGTCAATCTTAGGAGGAACTCTTCTAAATTTTAAGGGTGTTGAAAAGGAGGTTGAAATAATTTCTCGGATCAACATGTCTGACTTGAGTTAGTTTGTCTCATCCTGTGTTTTACAGCCACATCACATCATGCCAGTCATCCGCACCCCTGTCTAAATGAAGACCCAGTGTCCCCAGAGGAAATTCATATGTCTGTGCTTACTGTTGCCATCATAAGCACATGTTTGAACTGTATCCCCACCCAACAATAATGCATTTGAAAAATGTGGGTTTGGCTATGATGGGAGAGGTGTGATATTTTGAAAACAATTCTGTTTTTGTAAGAATTCACTCAATGTCACTAGCAAACACTGAAAGACAGTAAGAGAGAGATGTATGGCGACTTCTGGTCTAGCTCGGGTCAAAACCAACCCAGTCCTCTCTCTCTTTCCTTTTTCCCCTTTGCCATCTCGTCTAATACCTTTCCCCACAACAGCAGCAGCCACAGTGTCGCTATAGAGACTAAGCTGGACAGAGCAATCCTTATTTCTGCCATGAGAGAAAGCTTTGTCTGAGCAAAAGTGCTTCTGCTGTTTTGTGGTGAGGACTTCCAGAGCCCAGAACCTTCTCAGGATAATGAGGGACTCCTCTGTAACTCCAAGTCAACATCTGCAACTCCAAGGCTCTTTCCATGGTCCCCCTCCAGTTTTTGCCACCTTTCTTCAGGCAGCTGGAGCTTCAGAAAAAAAGTCAGGGGTAAATCTTTTGATTTACCCCATCCGAAGTGAACTAGGAGATACTGACTATGTAGGTGGCAGGACAGCAGTGTGTGTGGCATTAAGTATAGAATGTCCCCAGAACAAGGATTCCCAGGCTTTTTAAAGTGATGTGCTAGATCCTGCCCCTTCCTCTTGGATATGCCTTTCTGGAGTGAGAAGTGAAGAACCAATGAACAAAATGGGCAGCATGAATTCTCACAAACAGATGTGTATGTGCCATGCTAGACACAGCAAATAAACAAGGCTAAACTAATAATGATGCTTTCAATGGCATGCAAGTGGGTGAGCATGGGTGGGGGGGGTATCCCACCTCTGCTCTAAGGACTGAATTTCCATCCTTATATTTCATTCATCAGACTGCTGACAGCAATCTGATTCCAGAACCCCTATTCTTAAATGACCCTAACTTATAGGAAATTGAGGAAGAATTTTGTTTTGTACTGTTTTTTACCCCTTTTGATTTCTTATTTCTCTTTTTGAATTCCAGGGGAACAAACAAAGCTTTCTGATAAAACAGGAAGGGAAAGTAACCTGGTATGTTTGATGTATCTGTTAAAACAAATGCCGTCTATGTTATACCATGCTAATATTTATATATTTTAAAAAATTTAATGAGTCTATGTAACACTTGCCATGTGCCAGGCACTGTTCTAAATGCTACATATATTGACTTACTTTTAAAATGTGTTTATTTTAATACATTTACTTTCATCTGCAGCAAAGATGCTTCAGGATAAACAAATCTCGTAATAAGTGGTCCTTTGGAAGAGGATGTAAGGCAGTGTAGAACCTAAGCAGAAAAGTCAGAGGCTGAACTCTACAACCTTGACTCTGTTCTCTGCCTGGTATGGGACTTCAGGCTATTCATTTGTTCTCAAAAAATGCCTTAAAGAGTTTCCAGAAGGGAGTTGGGAGTTAATAAAAGAATGAATCATAAATAACCTCATAAAATGAGGTATGATTTCTTCATAAATCATACCAGCAGACAAAGAAGCATGATCACAGGTCTGATTACTATGCAAAAGTCCCTCATAATGTTTGTGGTCTCATTAAGGAAGAGACTTCGCAGACAAAGCAAAGGGCGTTTGGAGACAGTGCAAAGTTTTCCCACAAGTGTTTCTTTTGGGTTCAATGTTCTGTAAATACTGGAACTCAAAACAGAATGCAAGATGAGGCAACATGTTTCTGAAAAGAAATTTTATGAAGCTCTGACTAAAAGCAAATAGTCATAAATGAGATACTACAAAAAGAACTTATGTGGGTGTTTCCATTAAGAAGAGTAGAAATAAAGATGTAGTAAACTTCTTAAAATTTCCAGAAATGCCAGAGGCAAATATAGCCCATAGTTCTACATATAATATTAAATGGTCCTCAGCATTCTCCACCAGGTTGCCTGATTTTAAATAAAACTAAATAAATTCAACTTGATAAATTTGTATTAAAATTTTAGTAAGCATCAGTAAGCATCATTGTGTTGGGTGCTAAGGTTTTGTTTCCTCAAGTACGGAAATTTCTTAAATGTGATTTTGTCGGAAGCCATCCTGGAGCCATTGCACCATGACAAAGTCATGAGCAACGGAAGGTGAAACTGCAAGGCAGCGCCATGCCAGGAAGGTGGACTACAGCTCCACTGTTATGTTTTATGAAAATAAATTTACATACAGGGGCAATTTTGGGGGGATGTTGCTCCACATGAAAGAAAAATTCCTCTAGGACTCCCCCTCCTGAAACTACTACAGAATGGGAACTACCCACTAAAGCCCCGGGGAAATAGGTAAAGAATTAAGAGCCTGGAACTAAGGGGATGTTTTTATGAAAATCACCCTCTAGTGTGGAGTTATGGCCATGGGCCGGAGTTCCTGATGACGACATAGGAAATTTATGGTTCTATTATAAAGGAAGATTAATTATAGAAAAACAAATGACTAGAGCAGAATTCATTGCCAGGATAGGGAGAAAACACTGTCTTAGTTGAAGAAAACAACAAGAAAGAGCATGCAGGTACATTGTAAATATTTTCATGGAACCATTGTAAAAGGTTGCTCATGCAAGAAGAAAAATAGGAACAAGTAGCTTTAACTTTTACAATTGATATAATCATATAACTGCTTAACTTGGTTACTAAGAAACAATCTGTGATTAATGGGAACTTGGGGAAATATTTTAATAGGACATCTAGAAACTAGGGGATATTTGTTTTAAAAAATCTTTATAGAATATTTTGAGGTTTGATTGTGCTAAGATTGTTTGGCCACGTACCTGGTAATGTAATCAACTACAATATATAAACCTGTGATTGTAACAAAAAAAGAAGAATGAAAAAGAAGAATCAAGAATAAAGACATGAGAGAAAGAAACATGCAATGCTGAAGTAATAGAATTATTTCCTTCGCCGACGCTATCCATCCCTTGGGTATCCCTGGAATTGCTGGAGCTGGACTCCGGCATGATTTCCTTTCTTCCTATAGTGAACAACAACAACAACAAACTACATTCTGTTACGATCAGGCCTAAGAACTATGACACCATTTAAAACAGTAATCTAAGGAGACCTTTAAGATGGCAGAGGCATAAGACGTGGAGATCACCTTCCTTCCCATGAATACATCAGAAATACATCTACATGTGGAACAGCTCCTACAGAACACCTACTGAACACTGGCAGAAGACCTCAGACTTCCCAAAAGGCAAGAAACTCTCCACGTACCTGGGTAAGGCAAAAGAAAAAAGAAAAAACAGAGACAAAAGAATAGGGATGGGACCTGCACCTCTGGGAGGGAGCTGTGAAGGAGGAAAAGTTTCTGCACACGAGGAAGCCCCTACACTGGTGGGGACAGGGGGTGACTGGGGGGGAAGCTTCGGAGCCACAGAGGAGAGCACAGCAACAGGGGTGCATGGGGCAAAGCGGAGAGATTCCCGCACAGAGGATCAGTGCCAACCAGCACTCACCAGCCCAAGAGGCTTGTCTGCTCCCCCGCTGGGGCAGGTGGGGGCTGAGGGCTGAGGCTGCAGCTTCGGAGGTCAGATCCCAGGGAGAGCACTGGGGTTGGCTGCATGAACACGGCCTGAAGTGGGCTACTGCGCCACAGCTAGCCAGGAGGAAGTCTGGGAAAAAGTCTGGAACTACCTAAGAGGCAAGAGACCATTGTTTCGGGGGTGCACGAGGAGAGGGGATTCACCTAACTCTCTGTAGAGAGAGCACCACCTAAAAGAGTTACAGAGATGGGCCTGAGCCGCGGCTATCAGCGTGGACACCAGAGATGGGCATGAAATGCTAAGAAGGCTGTGTGCAAGCACAGGTCACTAGCCACGCCTCCCCTCCTGGATGTGCAAGCACAGGTCACTATCCACACCTCCCCTCCTGGAAGCCTGTGCAGCCCAACACTCCCAGGGTCCAGTGATCCAGGGACAACTTCCCTGGGAGAACACACGGCACGCCTCAGGATGGTGCAACGTCACACCGGCCTCTGCCGCAGCAGGCTCGCCCTACATTCCGTACCCTTCCCTCCCCCACGGCCTGAGGGAGCCAGAGCCCCATAATCATCTGCTACTTTAACCCCGTCCTATCTGAGCAAAGAACAGACACCCCAAGCAACCTACACGCAGAAGCGGGGCTGAATCCACAGCTGAACCCCACGAGCTGTGTGAGCAAAGAAGAGAAAGGGGAATTTCTCCCAGCAGCCTCAGAAGCAGCAGATTAAATACCCACAGTCAAATTGATGTACCCTGAATCTCTGGAATACCTGAATAGACAACGAATCATCTGAAAATTGAGGCAGTGGACTTCGGGAGCAACTGTAGACTTGGGGTTTGCTTTCTGCATCTAATTTGTTTCTGGTATTATGTTTATCTTAGTTTAATATTTAGAGTTTCTTTTTATTGGTAAATTTGTTTATTGATTTGGTGGCTCTCTTCCTTTTTTTGTTACATATAGATATATATACTTTTTTCCTTTTTCTCTTTTTGTGAGTGTGTATGTGTATGCTTTGTGTGATTTTGTCTGTATAGTTTTGCTTTTACCATTTGTCCTAGGGTTCTTTCTGTCCTTTTTTTTTTTTTTTTGTATAGTTTTTAGAGCTTGTTATCATTGCTGGATTTGTTTTTTCGTTTGGTTGCCCTCTTCTTTCTTTCTTTCTTTCTTTCTTTCTTTCTTTCTTTCTTTTCATTACTTTTAATTTTTTTAATTTTAATAATTAAAAAATTTTTTATTTTAATAAATTTATGTTATTTCATTTATTTATTTTCTTTATTTCTTTTTTTTTTCTCCCTTTTCTTCTGAGCTGTGTGGCTGACAGGGTCTTGGTGCTCCGACCAGGTGTCAGGCCTGTGCCTCTGAGGTGGGAGAGCCGAGTTAAGGACATTTGTTCACCAGAGACCTCCTGGCTTCACGTAATATCAAACAGTGAAAGCTCTCCCAGAGATCTCCATCTCAATGCTAAGACCCAGCTCCACTCAAGGACCAGCTAGCTACAGTGCTGGACACCCTATGCCAAACAATTAACAGGACAGGAACAAAAGCCCATCCATTAGCACAGAGGCTGTCTAAAATCATAATAAGGTCACAGAAACCCCAAAACATACCACCAGGTGCGGTCCTGCCCACCAGAAAGACAAGATCCAGCCTCATCCACCAGAACACAGGCACTAGTCCCCTCCACCAGGAAGCCTGCACAACCCACTGAACAAACCTTACCCACTGTGGGCAGACACCAAAACTAACGGGAACTACGAAACTGCAGCCTGCAAAAAGGAGGCCCCAAACGCAGTAAGTTAAGCAAAATGAGAAGACAGAGAAACACAGAGCAGATGAAGGAGCAAGGTAAAAACCCACCAGACCAAACAAATGAAGAAGAAATAGGCAGACTACCTGAAAAAGAATTCAGAGTAATGATAGTAAACATGATCCAAAATCTTAGAAATAGAATGGAGAAAATGCAAGAAAGCTTTAACAAGGACCTAGAAGAACCAAAGAGCAAACAAACAATGATGAACAACACAATAAATGAAATTAAAACTTCTCTAGAAGGAATCAACAGCAGAATAACTGAGGCAGAAGAATGGATAAGTGACCCGGAAGACAAGATAGTGGAAATAACTACTGCAGAGAAGAATAATGAAAAAACAATGAAAAGAATTGAGGACAGTCTCAGAGACATCTGGGACAACATTAAACACACCAACATGCGAATTATAGGGGTCTTAGAAGAAGACGAGAAAAAGAAAGGGACTGAGAAAACATTTGAAAGATTATAGTTGAAAACTTCCCTAATATGGGAAAGGAAATAGTTAATCAAGTCCAGGAAGCACAGAGAGTCCCATACAGGAAAAATCCAAGGAGAAACACGCCAAGACACATATTAATCAAACTATCAAAAATTAAATACAAAGAGAAAATATTAAAAGCAGCAAAGGAAAAGCAACAAATAACATACAAGGGGATCCCCATAAGGTTTATAGCTGATCTTGCAGCAGAAAGTCTGCAAGCCAGAAGGGGGTGGTAGGACATATTTAAATTGATGGAAGGGAAAAACCTACAACCAAGATTACTCTACCCAGCAAGGATCTCATTCAGATTTGACAGAGAATTTAAAATCTTTACAGACAACTAAAGCTAAGAGAATTCAGCACCACTAAACCAGCTTTACAACAAATGCTAAAGGACCTTCTCCAGTCAGGAAACACAAAAGAAGGCAAAGATCTGCAGTAACCATCCCAAAACAATTAAGAAAATGGTAATGGGAACATACATATTGATAACAACCTTAAATGTAAATGGATTAAATGCTCCAACCAAAAGACATAGATTGGCTGAATGGATACAAAAACAAGACGCATATATATGCTGTCTACAAGAGACCCCACTTCAGACCTAGAGACACATACAGACTGAAAGTGAGGGGATGGAAAAAGATATTCCATGCAAATGGAAATCAAAAGAAAGCTGGAGTAGCAGTTCTCATATCAGACAAAATAGACTTTAAAATAAAGACTATTATAAGACACAAAGAAGGACACTACATAATGATCAAGATTCAATCCAAGAAGAAGATATAACAATTGTAAATATTTATGCACCCAACAGAAGAGCATCTCAATACATAAGGCAAATGCTAACAGCCATAAAAGGGGAAATCAACAGTAACACAATCATAGTAGGGGACTTTAACATCTCACTTTCACCAATGGATAGATCATCCAAAATGAAAATAAATAAGGAAACAAAAGCTCTAAATGATACATTAAACAAGATGGACTTAATTGATATTTATAGAACATTACATCCAAAAACAATAGAATACACTTTCTTCTCAAGTGCACATGGAGCATTCTCCAGGAAAGATCATATCTTGGGCAACAAATCAAGCCTTGGTAAATTTAAGAAAATTGAAATTGTATCAGGTATCTTTTCCGACCACAATGCTATGAGATAGATATCAATTACAGGAAAAAATCTGTAAAAAATACAAACATATGGAGGCTAAACAACACACTACTAAATAACGAAGAGATCACTGAAGAAATCAAAGAGGAAATCAAACAATACCTAGAAAAAAATGACAATGAAAAAACAATGACCCAAAACCTATGGGATGCAGCAAAAGCAGTTCTAAGAGGGAAGTTTATAGCAATACAATCCTACCTCGAGAAACAAGAAACATCTCAAATAAACAACCTAATCTTACACCTAAAGCAATAAGAGAAAGAAGAACAAAAAACCCCAAAGTTAGAAGAAGGAAAGAAATCATTAAGATCGGATCAGGAATAAATGAAAAAGAAATGAAGGAAACAATAGCAAAGATCAGTAAAACTAGAAGGTAGTTCTTTGAGAAGCTAAACAAAATTGATAAACCATTAGCCAGACTCATCAAGAAAAAAAGGGAGCAGACTCAATCAACAGAATTAGAAATGAAAAGGGAGAAGTAACAACTGACACTGCAGAAGTACAAAGCATCATGAGAGAATACTACAAGCAACTCTATGCCAATAAAATGGACAACCTGGAAGAAATGGACAAATTCTTAGAAAAGCACCACCTTCCAAGACTGAACCTGGAAGAAAGAGAAAATATAAACACACAAATCACAAGCACTGAAGTTGAAACTGTGATTAAAAATCTTCCAACAAACAAAAGCCCAGGACCAGATGGCTTCACAGGCAAATTCTATCAAACATTTAGAGAAGGGCTAACACCTGTCCTTCTCAAACTCTTCCAAAATTAGAAGAGGGAGGAACACTCCCAGACTCATTCTACGAGGCCACCTTCACCCTGATACCAAAACCAGACAAAGATGTCACAAAGAAAGAAAACTACAGGCCAATATCACTGATGAACATATGTGCAAAAATCATCAACAAAATACTAGCAAAGAGAATCCAACAGCACATTAAAATGATCATACACCATGATCAAGTGGGGCTTATCTCAGGAATGCAAGGAGTCTTCAATACATACAAATCAATCAATGTGATAAACCATATTAACAAACTGAAGGAGAAAAAACATGATCATCTCAACAGATGCAAAAAAAGCTTTTGACAAAATTCAACACCCATTCATTATAAAAACACTCCAGAAAGTAGGCATAGAGGGAACTTACCCCAACATAATAAAGGCCTTATATTACAAACCCACTGCCAACATCATTCTCAATGGTGAAAAACTGAAACCATTTCCTCTAAGATCAGGAACAACACAAGGTTGTCCACTCTCACCACTATTATTCAACATAGTTTTGGAATTTTTAGCTGCGGTAATCAGAGAAGAGAAAGAAATAAAAGGAATCCCAATCGGAAAAGAAGAAGTAAAGCTGTCACTATTTGCAAATAACATGATACTATACATAGAGAATCCTAAAGATGCCACCAGAAAACTACTAGAGCTAATCAATTGATTTGGTAAAGTAGCAGGATACAAAATTAATGCAGAGAAATCTCTTGCATTCCTATACATTAATGATGAAAAATCTGAAAGAGAAATTAAGGGAACACTCCCATTTACCATTGCAACACAAAGAATAAAATACCTAGGAATAAACCTACCTAAGGAGACAAAAGACGTGTATGCAGAAAACTATAGGACACTGATGAAAGAAATTAAAGATGATACAAACAGACGGAGTGATATACCATGTTCTTGGATTGGAAGAATCAACATTGTGAAAATGACTATACTACCCCAAGCAATCTACAGTTTCAATGCAATCACTATCAAACTCCCAATGGCATTTTTTGCAGAACTAGAACAAAAAATTTCATAATTTGTATGGAAACACAAAAGACCCCGAATAGCCAAAGCAATCTTGAGAAAGAAAAACAGAGCTGGAGGAATCAGGCTCCCTGACATCAGACTATATTACAAAGCTACAGTAATCAAGACAGTATGGTACTGGCACAGAAACAGAAATATAGATCAATGGAACAGGATAGAAAGCCAAGAGATAAACTCACACACATATGATAAACTTATTTTTGATAAAGGAGGCAAGAATATACAATGGAGAAAAGACAGCCTTTTCAATAAGTCGTGCTAGGAAAACTGGACAGCTATATGTAAAAGAATGAAATGAGAACACTCCCTAACACCATACACAAAAATAAACTCAAAATGGATTAAAGACCTAAATGTAAGGCAAGACACTATAAACTCTTAGAGGAAAACATAGGCAGAACACTCTATGACATAAATCACAGCAGGATCCTTTTTGACCCACATCCAGAGAAATGGAATTTAAAAAATAAATAAACAAATGGGACCTAATGAAACTTAAAAGCTTTTGCACAGCAAAGCAAACCATAAACAAGATGAAAAGACAACCTCAGAATGGGAGAAAATATTTGCAAATGAAACAACTGACAAAGGATTAATCTCCAAAATTTACAAGCAGCTCATGCAACTCAATATCAAAAAAACAAACAATGCAATCCAAAATGGGCAGAAGACCTAAATAGACAATTTTCCTAAGAAGGTATACAGATCGCCAACAAACACATGAAAGAATGCTCAACATCACTAATCATTAGAGAAATTCATATCAAAACTACAATGAGGTATCACCTCACACCAATCAGAATGGCCATCATTAAATAATCTACAAACAATAAATGCTGGAGAGGCTGTGGAGAAAAGGGAACCCTCTTGCACTGTTGGTGGGAATGTAAATTGATACAGCCACTATGGAGAACAGTATGGAGGTTCCTCAAAAAACTAAAAATAGCACTACCATATGACCCAGCAATCCCACTACTAAGCATATACCCTGAAAAGACCATGATTCAAAAAGAGTCATGTACCACAATGTTCATTGCAGCTTATTTACAATAGCCAGGACCTAGAAGCAATCTAAGTGTCCATCAACAGATGAATGGATAAAGAAGATGTGGCACACATATACAATGGAATATTACTCAGCTATATAAAGAAACAAAATTAAGTTATTTGTAGTGAGGTGGATGGACCTAGAGACTGTCATACGGAGTGAAGTAAGTCAGAGAGATAAAAACAAATACCGTATGCTAACCCATATATATGGAGTCTAAAAAGAAAAAAAAAATAGTTCTGAAGAACCTAGGGGCAGGACAGGAATAAAGATACAGTAGTAGAGAAGGGACTCGAGGACACAGGGAGGGGGAAGGGTAAGCTGAGATGAAGTGAGAGAGTGGTATGGACATATATACACTACCAAATGTAAAATAGATAGCTAGTGGGAAGCAGCCACATAGCACAGGGAGATCAGCTCGGTGCTTGTGATCACCTACAGGGGTGGGATAAGGAGGGTGGGAGGGAGATGCAAGAGGGAGGAGATATTGGGATATATGTATATGTGTAGCTGATTCAATTTGTTATAAAGCAGAAACTAACACACCATTGTAAAGCAATTATGCTCCAATAAAGACGTTAAAAAAAAAAGAAAAAGACTCAACAGACATATAAAATAAACTTATGGTTACCAAAGGGGATAGCAGGGTGGGGAGGGGAGGATATAATTTAGGAGGTTGGGATTGACATACACACACTTCTATACATAAAATCGATCAACAACAAAGACCTACTATATAACACAGGGAACTATATTAATATCTTGTAATAACTTATAATGGAAAAGAATCTGAAAAATTATATATATATATATATATATATATATATATATATATAACTGAATCACTTTGCTGTACACCTGAAACTAACAGAATATTGTAAGTTAACTACAATAAGAAAAGAGACCCCAGAGAACTCCCTTACCCCTTCCACCACGTAAAAACTTATGAAGACCCAACAAGAAGACAGGTGTGGATGAAACAGGAAGCCAGACACCGAATCTGGAGGTGCCTTGAACTTGGACTCCAGCCTTCAGAACTGTGAGAAATAAATGTTGTTTAAGCAACCCAGACTATAGTATTTTTGTTACAGCATCATGAACGAACTTAGACACATGTATTATTCAGTATTATGGACTATTAATTAGTCTTAAAACAAAAAAGTAGATTTTAAGAGGGGTTTACATCAAATAAAGTTATCCATAATTACACTATTGTGTTGTAATATCAACTAATGCTCTATTATATGCACCTGTTTGCCGAATTTATGGCCAGCCTATATTTTGACACCTCTACCATCTCTTGAATTTTGCAAAACATATTTTAAGTACTAAACAAATGACTGATAAAAGCATTTCTTATCTCAGTGCTTGATTACTATTTATTTTTTTCCAATCTATGTGACCAAAATTTATTTTCTGCCTCTCATCTATTCAAGCTCATCAATTTACATCTGAAAGCAGGTGGATGGATTTTCGCCAAGATTAAAAAGTGTGTTTAACACAGTGAATTGATTCATCAGTAAGTGACTTTATAAGCTCACATAATTGAAAAGTCTAGAATAGTTCATCTTCGGAGAAGCTTGATGAGAAGACTATATTAAAACTATCAGAATCTGGATATCTTAGTCCATCTTTTGGTTCTGCTCACCTCTATTTTGGATCAACCCTCAGTCAGGCTTTGTCTGCAGCAGCTCTAGAACTCCAAGTGCAGCAGGAAAGAGAAAGTCCTGGTCTCAGGAAGCTCAGAGAGAAGCCTCAGAACGGCATCTCAGTGATTGGTTGTCCAGATTTAGACCCTATGCACATTCGTGAATCAAACTGTGACCAGACCAAACTGTGGTGCACAAATATGTTGTCTAATTAGGATTTGGCCACAAGGGCATCCCCAGAGCCAGGTGTAAGGTCAACTTCACTCTACACATATGGACAGAAGCTTGGGGAAAGGTGACTCCCCAAAACCAAATCAGGATCCTGTGCTCACAGGATGGGAGTCTTGACCTTGGTAGCAAGACCAACAAATGCCCATTATAGATGTTCTGATATACAATATAGTCTCTGTAGTACATACGAAAGTTACTTTGGGGGCTTCCTAGAAAGAAGCAGTCATTCTTCAGGAAACATCAAATTGATGTTTGGAAAGATGCCCATAAACTGCTGATCTGGAAAGACCATTCATATTAAAAGGCCATTAACAAATAAAGAAAACACTGGCTTCCAGTACAAGCCAAAAATAAAAATCATACAAGCAGAAGCCTCAGCTTTCTGGTATTAATCCATCACTGTGCTGCATCTTAAGAGAACTATCTCCTGACTAAGCAGCAACAGAATTTATTTAATTTGACAATCATTAACATTCTGAATAGCAACGCCTGGGGGGTCAGCTAGTGATCAGATAAAATTATGCATCTTGAACTTGTTCTCTCTGAACTCCAAGGGTCCACATATGCTGGCTATGTCCCACTCTACCAAGATTCTGACAGGAAAGAAGGGGCCCTCTTTAGTCATTAGTCTGAAGAGGTTGATAGAATATAAATGACTTTCTGAAGCTCTTTCCTTTCATGGTACAAGGGAGTGCTGTCCAAATGTAGAAGGAAACATACTTTCTTTGCCATCAGTTAATAAACTATTTATTGAACACTCAAAATGTTGTTAGCCCTACCAGAGTGAACTTGGTTAAGAGGGTGACACCTGCCTAAATTCATACTCCCTGTTTATCCCATTCATAGCTACTTTGGGCTTTTCATAAAATTCACATAATATACAGTAAAAAAAAAATCAGTATTCTGAAAGCCAGCTATGTTGTACCAGGCAGTGTGTTAGATGTTAGAAATCCAAGAAAGACATTTTCCCTTTCTTCATTGACTTTCCAGGATAGTAATTAAGATATTAAGCAAATAACCACACAAACATTAATTACGTTTGTAAGCATTATAAACCAAAAAAAAAAATCTGTGGTATGCAATGAGAGCTAATTAATATGAGGATCTAACTTAGTCTGGAGGTTAGGGAAGTTTGCTGGAGAAAATGAGATCAGGAATATGAGCGACCATAGGAAAAGGGGGTGCATCGTCTTGAGTCCCATCAGGTGACAGTAACTTAAACAGGGGAAGTTTAATATAAAAATTATCGAGCTAAGATAGGAGACTCACTATGTACATGGAAAGAAAACTCTGAAAGGTACATTAGGGCTGGGTAGCATACCTAAGGAAGGACAAATTTGCAAGGAAGTTTCAGCTTTCATTGAAAGAGGTTGCTGAAAGAGATGTGGTTGTAGAACACTGGAGGGTGGAGAAGATTGCCAGATGGCCTGGGCCAGAGCTGGTTCACAATCTCTGGGTAGGGAATGGGCAGGCAGACTGGTAGGCAGCCATAAAGAAAGGGTGGGACACACAGTGGGAGTTGAGGGCACCATTGGAATGGAGAGGATTCCTTTATGTGAACCCAGTACACTCCCATGTGCAGCTCAGGCTAGGGCAGCTCAGGGCCAGCATGTGCACACATGGGGCTGAGAGTACAAAAACAATGACCTGAGCTAGGGAACAGGACCACGCTATCTGAGCCACTGCTCTAGTCAAAAATTAAAGAAAACATATGGCCAAATGCTGGAGAAAGCTGTGCCATGCAGGCATCTCACACTGATGAAAACTATATGGTCCAAGCACTGAAGAAGAAATCATGCTCTCCAGGAGCCTGGCAAATGAGACACTGGAAAGGGAAGGAAACTCCCTGCTCCTACAGTAGCTCTCCAGTGCCCTCAGCTGATAAGGCTTAACATCATGTCAGCTGCCAAAAGGAAAATATTTAAAAGGCCCAGATCTATTTTTACAGATCAGGCAACAAGGTGAATTTGGAGCCGAGAGGCAATACATTGATAATGGCACAGGGGTAAAGTATGTTTCAGGAAGAAAGAACAATACATAGGAAACTCTTTGATAAACCCTCAGTGTGGTCAAGCTGCTGAAAGAAGGCCATGTGGCCCAGAGAGATTCATTTAGAGGGGTAGGATGAGACTAAAGAGGCTGGGAGAGGCCAGAAAGAAATTCACATGGGCTTAAGTCATAAAAAAAGAAAAAAAATTACTGGCTCTCATAATAGAAAATTCTAGTGGTAAACTGAGCTTCAGGCAAGGGTATATCCAGCAACTCAAATATGGACAAAAGGAACTAATTTATTACCTGTCCCCCTCTCTGCTTTCTGCAGATGTCTTACAGTGTTAATGTAACTATGGTTCCATTTTTTGCATGTGATAGCTGCCAGTTTTCCTAGAGGTTCTGTGTTTCTTTATTCACATCAGGGAAAGATTAAAAAACAAAACAAATCTCACCCAATTCTCTCTTGGAAGAGTAGAATGCAGCTTTTCCCTAAGAATCCAATAAACACCTCCTGCAGTCTCTTTTTCTCAAGTTGGTATGTGTTTCCTGAACCAGACAAATGCTACGTGCTGACTGGATAAAACCAACAAAGGCCCACCCTTTAAGACAACTTAGATTATGGGTGGGATCACCTTCCTCAAAAACACATAAAAATTGGAGTTATGTTTCAGGGACGGATAGGGAATGGAGTCTGACTGACCAGCAAACTGACTAGCAAAAATGTACACCTCATGTGAGGATTCTATTCTAACAATAATGTAAAGCCTGAGATGGGTTTCAGAAAATCACTAGCTCGTGTATGGGTAATTAACTGGGGGGAAAAGAAGGGGTGGAGGGAGACAAATCTTAAGCCTCTGGAAGTCATCTAGGTGAGCAAGAACGTTGCCAGCAGAAAATGGAGAGGTGGAGGTGGATTCCAGAAATATTTAACAGGTAGAATTTTTTTTTTTTTTTTTTGCAGTATGCGGGCCTCTCACTGTTGTGGCCTCTCCCATTGCGGAGCACAGGCTCCGGACGCGCAGGCTCCGGACGCGCAGGCTCAGTAGCCATGGCTCACGGGCCCAGTCGCTCCGTGGTATGTGGGATCTTCCTGGACCGGGGCTCGAACCCGTGTCCCCTGCATCAGCAGGCAGACTCTCAACCACTGCGCCACCAGGGAAGCCCTAACAGGTAGATATTTTGAGACTTGGTAGCAAGTTGGATTTGAAGACTGAGTGAGAAGGAGGCATCAGTGATAATACCCAGGGTTTGAATGCCTAGGAAGGAATGGAGATTCCTTTCACTGTGGATTCTGATGGAGAGGAAGTGCTTGAGATCAAGTATCACTTCAGTTTTAGACGTGTTGAATAAGTGAGCACAGTACTGGAGAAAAATTACAATGCCAGTATTTAAGGATTTGTTTCACTATTTCCATATCCAGGAGTTTTATTTTAAAATGAGATCAGAACTCATAAAATTTAAAAAACCCACAAAGCTAAATATATAATATATTTCAAATGCAAAAATTTATGTATGTATTACAAAATATCAAAATAAAATGTAAACTTATAAGTGAAGGTAAGTTACCATTCTTGCTAGCTCTGCTGCTTCCTTCAACATCAATTCCTTTAGCCCCAGGGCATCTTCTGAGCTTTGTCTCTGATGTAGCTGGTCCCTGCAAGCATCAGTATTAGCATCCTATGCTTAGCTCCCAGAGCTCTCCTCTGACCTGGCCCTGTTCTGCAGAAATTTTACTTGTCTTTCTTATAGCCTTGTACTGCCCATGTTCTAAAACCTCCCCTTCCTTAGAGAAGAGATCCTCCCACTTCAGATGGCATCTTACTCAGGCCTTTCTCAGTCTTTTTTTTTTTTTTGGTGGAGATGGGGTAGGGAGAGCAAAAGGAAGATGGAGAAGGAGACTAGGGAACTGCAGGGCCTGGCAGGGCTTGTGGTAAGGGTGTTAGGGATGAGAGCCAGAGGAAGGGAGTACAGAATTTGTCTGAAGAAAATCTACCTTCTTCTCTTCTTCAGCCCTCTATTAGTCTTCACTATTTGAGACTTCTGGAATTCATTTTGTGTCTTTGAATCACATTTTCTAAAGAAAGTCATTATTCATGTTTCAATGGAAATTTGAATTCAATGTTAATGGACTTCTTTCAGTAAATGAACAAAAATATGTTTTGAGAAATTTCCCTTAATAAGAATTCTGGGTCAATATGAAAGTTAAACTTTAACAGGAAGAAATTGCCTTTTATTGATATCAATAGCATCATTATTCATTGGATTTTCCATAAGTCTCTTGTAATATTTTTTCCCCAGAAAATGACTCAATGAATTAAATGAAGGAAATACACAATCATAATGAAGTTACAAAGATTACATAATACTTCGTGTATGCAAAAATAAATTTTTAATGGAGCATCCAAAGGAAAATTTTAAAAATACCGTTCAAACACAGGGAGAGTGCAGTTCAGTGAGAGAGAGACAAAATGAGAAATAGAAGAGAGAGAAAGAGAGAGGATGTGATTTTGCATGAATCACGTGTGTTTTCTAGACAAGCTACTTGGTAACAGGAGATAGCCCCTGCCATAAGAATGGACTGTTCCAATGTCCATTTGTAGTCTTTTGTTTAGGTCTTGGAACAATGTTAGTTAGGACAGTAGTGTCCTAAAACATCAGTAACAACCTATTTAACCTTCGATATGTCTGAAATTCTGCAACAGCAGTGACTTACCAGCCAATAAGGTTGTGACACAATAAAAATGCATTCAAATTCACAGCGTTGGATTCTGGGCACGTATCTCTGCATTCAGGAAAGGGATCAAGTTCTCCATATTCTATACACCAGTAATAGGGACAATCTCCTGGAGAAAGGTGAGGATACCAAATGAACAGAGCATGGCTAAAGAAGGGCTCCAGGAGACTGAAGTTGGAGCAGGTGTGGGGCTTTTGGCTTCTTGCTGAATAACACCACAAAGACAATTTTAGTCTTTGATTTCTTTTTTTAAAAAAAGATTATATTGGAGTATATTTGGTTAACAATGTGTTAGTTTCAGGTGTACAGCAAAGTGATTCAGTTATACATATACATATATCTATTCTTTTTCAAGTTCTTTTCCCATTTAGGTTATTACAGAATATTGAGCAGAGTTCCCTGTGCTATACAGCAGGTCCTTTTTTTTGTTTGTTTCTTTGGTTCCTTTGGTTCATTTGTTATCCTTTGGATAATAAGGAATTATTCATACCAAAATTTCAATAGTGCTGAGGTTGAGAAACTGTGGTATAGAACATCATCTTGGAATTTGTTAGAAATACAAATTATCGAGCCCCACCCAGAAACAGAGGGCAGGGCCCAGCATTTGTGATTTAAGAAGTCTTCCAAGTGACTTTGATTTTCAAATCTGAGAACTACTGGCAGAAATATTACCTTGACTGGACTATAGTTTGTTTGTTTGTTTGTTTGTTTGCGGTACACGGGCCTCTCACTGTTGTGGCCTCTCCCGTTGCGGAGCACAGGCTCCAGACGCTCAGGCTCAGTGGCCATGGCTCACGGGCCCAGCTGCTCCGTGGCATGTGGGATCTTCCCAGACTGGGGCACGAACCCGTGTCCCCTGCATCGGCAGGTGGACTCTCAACCACTGCGCCACCAGGGAAGGCCCCTGGACTATAGTTTTTAGATAATGTAAATCTTTTGCCAATTTCACTACTTTATGATATTCAATTTCACCATAAAATTGCTTTCAAAACATTTCACAACCCTACAGAGACCATAATTGAAAATGGTTTCTTAACCTTAATTTTCAGAGAGGTGTGACCTAGCTCATAGCCTCAGGTAATAGCAATAAACTGAAAAAAAAAAAAAGGAATTTCTTTAAAGAGAATTTTTTTGATGGCTGGATAACCTGTTAAAGAAACTATGATCAGTCATTTTCAGGTGGGATGTCAGTGATTTCCTAACGTGGTTAATTTGACATTCTCAATGATGAAAATTGTCATAATAATAAGTTTGATGAATCAGAATATCTCACATCAATAGTCTGACGTGGTGACCTAAGTATACTGGTGATACAGGAAGGATGAAGGATCAATCCAAAATTTCACCTAAGGCACATTGCAGACCTTTATATTTGACATCGAGTATATATTTATAGTGAAATGGTAAGGTTTTAGTGAAGATGAAGGAAAATACGGGAATCCCCCCAAAACTAAACAAAATACACACTATTTATAGTGTAATCTATGGATCAGCAGTGTTGGCAGCATGTGGGAGCTGTTAGCCATGCAGAATCTCAGGCCCCACTGTAGACTCATTCAATCAAATCTACAAGGGCTATATTTTCATAAGTTCTCCAGGTGGCTCATGTGCACATAAGAGTTTGAGAAGTGCTAGAATAACTCAAGAACAATGTTGTCTAAGAAGCTGATAATTTCCTTGCTGTTGATATATGATAAAAATGTCTTTATGAGTTCCATTGCTAATAACACTTGAATGCACAAGGAAACTAAATTCAGTGAATTCTGTTCTCTGATTTCCTTGGATATGAAGCATCTTAGTTCAGAAAATTTCCTAATCATCTTTCTACTGTTGCCAAAGTTGTGTAATTTTTCATTGTCACCATCCAGGCAGATAGAAGAAGGAAGGTCATGTCTATAATATACAGTTCTTTCATCTTTTCTTTCATTATTCCTTCTCAGCCTCCCATTACCATTGCACAGTTTGTACTTTCATTCATTCGACAAATAGTTTTTAAGCATCAAGTGTGTGCCAGGCTCTGTTCTAAGTATTGGCGGTTTTTGGAATGAAAAACATAGCTCATGACTATGTTTAAGGGCATAATTTCTAATAAACTATATACAAATAAGATAAATGACAGACTCTCAATTATTTGTTTTCAAGTGTCAAGTGAATCTGACACAAGTTTAAAACATTAAATGGATGAAGTAAGTGACAGGTTTATAATCTAATGTTATTTGATCATATTTGGTACATGTTTTACAAATAGTTCCCTTTATGAACTTTCTATTGTAATAGTTTCTTTCTGTTTCTTAATCTTTGGAATGGATGACAAATAAATGAGCAAAGATAAAGCAGTAGAAAGAGGTCTGGAATGAAGGACATCTCTGTTTGGGCTCCCAGGTCAGTCTGTTTGCCTTGGATTAGTCACTTTCTATTCTATCAATTCAGCCAACGAGTCAGGATATCCCCTCCCATACTAAAGGGAAAGAAAATTTAATTTAATTTTTTCATGTATCTTATACTCTTTCAGGCAAGGTACACTGGAAAGGGCACTGTCCTTGGTGTTGGGAGAAGGGGATTTGAGTCCTGGCTTTGCCACAAGCTAGCTATGAGACTGAGTCCATCCCATCACATTTCTGAACCTCAGTTTCCTAATATGTAAAATGACAATAAATGTAGCAAAATTTATGAGAGTGCTTTGATATAAGGATATCATTAATCATGTAAGAAAGAATTATTATGTTTTGTGTCTTGCATTATTTCAGAAGTACTGCTCACTCAGGGTTGTTATCATGAAATGAGGAAGTAAGCTGCGGTAGATGGAATTCTAAATAACAGAGGGGTTACTGTAAAACACACTTGCTGAATTTGCTTACAATAGCCTCCTGAAGACCCAGACTTACTTTTGTCTAATCCTATCTAGAATTTCCAACAACCAATCTCCTGAATATACTTATTCACCTAACTTTACCATCAAATGACTCTAACAAGTGTCTGTCACTTGTAAGTCCAGGTTGAGGTATAGCTAAAGAGAAGAGGTTAGCTATATTCAGTCCCTGCTGTGTTCTTTTGCAATAATTTTCTATTAACATACCAAGTAGGTGTGAGTGACTAGTCAAAGGAGCAACATTTAAGGCAGATATTCTCTCCTGGGTAAGCAAAATAAGTCTTTTTTTTTAAACTGATAATTGATAATTATTGATTAGAACTGTTTCACTGTGCCTATATAATTAAGTGAAACCAGTTATTATAACGTATAATTTTATCATCTCATAAAAGGGGAAAAGTACACATAAAATGAGATATTCTTTCACTTTTATCACTAAACTCACATTTTTGGTTTTTTTTTTTCCTCCCTGTGTGTGACCTCTGAAACTTATGCTAAGATTTGATTGATTGGCCCTTTAGGAGAGACTTTTCTGAGAATTTATTTGCATTCTTTGTCCAATTTTATTTTATTTTTTGATCACAAAAGTATTATTATACATAACTTTGCAGTTTCTGTGTCCTCAGCTCCCTCTTTTTTCATGTCCAACCAGTCAGAACTTCCCTGTTATTGCTCCTCATCAATGCAAAAAGAAAGAAAACCAACATTATGCTCTGCTCTGCTTTCTCACTTAATCCCATTGAAAACAATGCCAAGAATTAGTCACTGATGAGGACATGTGGGCATGAAATTGTCAAATTTATCATTATGTAGTTAGTACATTGCAGACCTTGGATTTGCACGGAGGTTTGACTCCAAACCCCATCATACTATTATACTACGTATTTCTATCCTGCTGGGGGTCTCTTTTAGTACTCACACAGTTTTGGACTGAAAGTCCAAATTTCCTTTCAAATCTGTATCATTTAAATCACAAATACATAGTATGAATACCATAAGTGCTAAAATATTAAGTCACAATGCAACTTCAAATGAATGAAGTACTTTAGTATTTGATAGTTCTTTTATACACATTACCTCTTGTGCAATAGTACAAGATGAATCTTTTTTTTTTAAATGGGGAAGTCAAGGTTTAGAGGGGTAACTGACTTTTGGGAGATGGAACAATGACGTTTGTGACAGAAGGTGAACCTTGGCTTTCTGGCTCCAAGTCTAGAATAGCTGCACTATTCTACTATTTTCAAAGTGTTCTGTTTAGGAAACATCTGTAGCTTTTCTTCCTGGGGAGCACACCTTCAGAGGAAGGACAACAAAAATCTCAGTGATCTTTGACAGTGGTTTCCTTCCACTAAGGATTTCAAGAGTTGCCCTCCCCCATTTCCCTTCTATTTTCCAGTGAAGGTCTAGAGTGGTTTATAGTCCCTGTGGCAGGTATTTGAGCCTTTTTTTTTGTCCTGGAGATATGCTTCTTCTCTCCCCTTACTTCCTTATGGCTTCATTCAATGAGAAGTTCAAGCACAATTTGCAGTGTGGCTGCAGAAACCTTGTTGCTAACTGGAGAGCAGCTGAGCCTAACTGTTGCAAAAACCAATCTCACTGGCTGCTATCATTGCCAAAGTCGGGAAGGCTCTTTGTCCACTCATTCACCTTTATCGGAGCTCTTGCTGTTCTTGGGTAACTTTTTCTCTCAATTTCCTTAGTTTTCTTGTGACATTATCCATGTCTAAGTTCCTTTCCTTAGTATGTAGGGACCTGAGGGCTTTGCCCTTGGCTGGGTTTCTGAAGGCTGGCACTGAGTCTGATAAGAACATGCGGCTTCACAAAGGAAAAGATTGTTGAGCAAAGGGGAAACAAAACAGAATCCTGGAGAAAGTGAAGCTGTGAGTCGAGTAGTCCAAACAAAAAATTCTTTAAATAGGGTGAGAGTGTGTTTCATGGGAAAAAATCAGATGCAAGATGTAAAACAGTCTGAACATATGATAAAATACTGTTTTTTGAATGCCCCTTAGGACCCAAGACACTAATATGACTCTATGGAAGTTATTATGGAGCCACGTTAACCCAACTTATATCTGCCATTGAATTCAGTACTGGGAAGCACAGAGTCTACAGTAAGGAAATGATCCTTTCTCAACCTTTAAACCAGCTATTAGTGAAATAGATCTGAATTCCATGTCAAAATATCCTATAGTTTGATCAGAGTTTGACTGAGTCAGCTATAGTCCATTAATCTGCTGGCACCTTCTCTAGAAGGAATGATGAGGAAGCTCAGCATTGTCTTCCAAGGAATAAAAAACTACTCCAGACCTAAAATGCTCCTAATCAATGACAAATTTAAAAGAATTTCAGGGATGCAGAAGTGGTTTTCATTCCAAGACTGCCCAGAAGTCACCCTGGAAGAAAAATATAGTGCCTTAATTGTTCACACTTATTGAAAATTAGGCATGCAAACATACTTGAATGTTATTTTTTATTTAAATTTATAATAGCTTAAATATATTCTTAAAAACAGAATTCAGCTAATATGATACTTAATGGTGAGAAACTAGAAGCTTTCCTGCTAAGATCAGGAACAAAGCAAGAATGTCCCCTCTCACCACTCTTTTTCAAGATTTTACTGGAAGTCCTAGCTAATGCAGAAAGACTATATATATATATATATATATATATATATATATATATATAGAGAGAGAGAGAGAGAGAGAGAGAGAGAGAGAAATAAAAGTGTTTTTGTTAGCAGATGGCATATGTGGACAATTCGACAGAATTGGCAAAAATATTCCTGGGTCTAAGAAGTGATTATAACAAGGTTGCAGGTAAAGATTAATATACAAAAGTCAATCACTTTCCTATATACCAGCAATGAACAACTGGAATTTGAAATGAATAATACAATGCCATTTCCATTATTACCTCCCAAAATGAAATACTTACGTATAAATCTAACAAAATATGTACAAGATATATATGGGGAAAACTACAAAACTCTGATGAAAGAAATCTAAGAACTAAATAAATGGAGAGATACTCCATGTGCATGGATAGACTTATTATTGTCAAGATGTTTGTGCTTCTCAGCTTAATCTATAGATTCAACATAATCCTAATTAAAATCCCAGCAAGTTATTTTGTGGGCAACAACAAATGGTTTCTAAAGTTTATTGGCAAAAGACCCAGAATAGTCCAGACAATATTGAAGGAGAAGAACAAAGTCAGAAAACCAACATTATCCAACTTCAAGACTTAACTATAAAGCTACAGGAATCAATACAGTGTGGTATTGGTGAAAGAATAGACAAATAGAACAATGGAACAGAATAGAGATCCCCAAAATAGGCCCCATAAGTATAGTCAACTCATCTTTGACAAAGAAGCAAAGGCAACACAATGGGGCAAAGAATAGAGACAAAGATCTTATACCCTTCACAGAAATGAACTCAAAATGGATCTTGAATTTAAATATAAAATGCAAAACTATAAAAAGCTCAAGAAAATAACATAAGAGAAAAATGTAGGTGATCTTGAGCATGGTGATGACTTTTTAGATACAACATCAAAGGCATGATACACTAAAGAAAGAATTGATAAGCTGATCTTCATTAAAATAAAAAGTCTCTGCTCTTCATAGGGCACAGTCAAGAGAATGAGAAGACAAGTCACAGACTGGGAGAAAATATTTGCAAAATGCATGTCTGATAAAGGACTGTTATCCAAAATATAAAATGAACTCTTAAAACTCAACGATCAGGCTACAACCCAGTTTTTTAAAAGGCCAAAGACCTGAACAGACGACTCACCAAAGAAGATACACAGGTGGCAAATAAGAGCATGTGTAAACAATGAGCTACCACTGTACACTTATCAGAATGGCCAGAATCCAAACATTAACAATACCAGTCCTGGCACAGACACAGAGCAACAGGGACTCTCATTCATTTCTGGGGCGAATGTAAAATGCTACAGCCACTTTGGAAGACAGTTTTGCAGTTCCTTACAAAACTGAACACTGTTAATCATATGATCCGCAATTGTACTCCTTCGTATTTACCCAAAAGAATTGAAAACTTATGTCTGCACAAAAAACTTGCACAGGGATGTTTATAGCAGCTTTATTTATAATTGACAAAACTTGGAAGTAACCATGATGTCCTTGGTGAATGAAAAAACAAACCGTGGTCCATCCAGATGATGGAATATCATGCAATGCTAGAAAGAAATGAGCTATCAAGCCACAAAAAGACTTAGATGAAATTAAATGTATGTTACCAAGTAAAAGAAGTCAATATGAAAAGGTAACACATTGTATGATTTAAACTATATGACATTCTGGAAAGGCAAATCTATGAAGAGAATAAAGGACTAGTGATTGCCAGGGGTTGGGGGGAAAGAAGGGATGAACTGGCAGAGTACAGAGGATTTTTAGGGCCTGAAACTATTCTATATGATACTATAATAGTGGATACATGTCACTGTACATTTGTTGAAACCCCTAGAAGGTACAACACCAAGAGTGAACCCTAATGTGTAGTATGGACTTTGGGTAATAATGTAGGTTCTTTGATTGTAACAAATGTACCACTTTGGTGTAGGATGTTGATACTGGGGGAGGCTGTATCTGGGGAGTGTGCAAAGCGTATTGGGAAACTTCATTTTTACTCTGCTCAATTTTACTGTGAACCTAAAACTAAAGTCTATTTTTAAAAAAACAGTAAAAAGTAAAGTCTATTAAAAAATAGAATTAAACATTTGCCGAAACTGAAGCACCTCTAAGAAACCTCCAGTCATCTGAAACACAGCAAGTGAGACTTTCCTTGATTTGATAAATAATAATATCATCAATAACCATAATATAGTTAACATAGATTGAGCACACACCTCTTGAGAAAATTAACTAAATCTTTGCAAACATGATCTTCTTTGTTCCTCATTGCAAACTTATGGGCCAAGTGTTATCTTTAACTCCTTTTACTTATAAAGAAAAAGATGTATAAAGATCAGTGAGTTGCTTGAGGTCACAGAGCTAGTAAATAGAAGAGACAGAGCCAATCCAAGGCTCTTGCTTACCAACCTGGCGTTCTCTTCTGTGGGATGGAGCAGGACCTAGGACACCAGTAGGAAAAAAAAGGACTGAGTACAGAGTCCATCTGTGCCTTTATTTTATTTATTTATTTATTTTAAAATTTCTTTTGGCTGTGCCAGGTCTTAGTTGCGGCACATGGGATCTTTAGTTGTGGCATGCGGTATCTTTTCCTTTTTTTAGTTGCAGCAAGCAGACTTCCTAGTTGTGACATGTGGACTCTTAGTTGTGGCATGCATGCAGGATCTAGTTCCCTGACCAGGAATCGAACCCAGGCCCCCTGCGTTGGGAGCACGGAGTCTTACCCACTGGACCACCAGGGAAGTCCTCATCTGTGCCTTTAAAAAGCTTTGCTTTATGAGTTTTCCAGAAAGCTGCCTGTTCCTCTCTTTTGAACCCCTAAGGACAATGGCAAAAGGCCTCTTTCTTGTGCAGAAGGTGGAAAGCAAAACCTGAAGGGTCTTCTCTGCCCCTTGGGTGAACTAAAGCCGAAAATGCTGAAGAAGCCATTGAAAGAGCATCCTCGCATTTCCTGTTCTCCACTCAGGCATCCACGCATGTTCTCCGACTGGCTGTTATGTGAAGATACGGTTCTGGACACTGGAAGTATAGGAGTGGACAAGAGAGAGAAGGTTCATATTTGAGGTAGAGGAAACAGCAAATACGGATAAAACCCCTGAGCTGAAACCTAGCAGAAGCCTGCCAGCAGCCAAGCTCCGTGTGGTTCAACCCTGGTGAAGCTGTGTGAAGTCACTCTAGGAGAAGGCGCTGGCAGGAGGAGGAGTTTTGGGGCAGCCTGGGAGGGTCAGCAGCAGGGCAGACGTCTACTGGGTTTACATTTTATTGCATCCAAACATGTTTCTCCTGATCTGCTTTCCTGTCTGTTTCTGCCCATTCACGCCCACGTGTTGACCTCAGTGCAGAGGGAGATCCTGCACCTACAAGCGGAGGAGGTCTGGCTTGGTAGCACTGCCTGCCAGGAAAGTTTATTATGTTCAAAAGTGAGGCAAGGGGAAGGAGGGACAATTGAGCTCTGTTTCCTGAGTCACAGAACAGGCACCAGGCTCTGCTGAAAAGGCACAAATCACAGCCTCGTTTTCCAACCAGGCACTGCCCACCAAAACTTCTTCAGGGCAAAGAGTTCTGGAAGGAACCAGTCAGATTCATTTTTACCATGTCAAGTATGTGTGTGTGTTTTGGAAGTGGGAGCCATTTGGAGAGGGATTTTTAGCTGCCCCTTGCATAGTTTTCCAGTTAAGGGGTTTTGGCATCTACCTTTCTAGGGATCCCTAATACATTCTCTCTGCTCCACTGAGAATGAAATTCTATGGTCCTCTGAACACTGTTGTTTCTCTCTCTTGCTCAGGCTCTTTCTGTTCTGGCTGTCTTTCAAATTCCTTATTTTCAGCCTCAGAGTCACTTTTATCAAAAAGATTTTTGGATCCATCCCAGAGTGACATTAGTTGGCATTTTTTTTAATCTCATAGAAGCTTTTGTGTGTAGGAAACAATACTTACAGTAGCCTGTGTTATCAGCGATGTTGCATCTTCTACAGTTATAAATTGAAAACCCTGCTCTTCTAAAATTGTTAAACACAATTGCAAAAAACATTTCATATAATGGATTTCCTCAGGAATTGCAAGCCACTAAGAAAGCGGATGTGCAAAACCCATAAACAAAACCTTCCTAAACATATAAACAACTATAATAAAGCTAATAATAGCAAAAACTTATACAGATGATCCTTGAACAACACGGGTTTGAGCTGCATGAATCCACTTATATGTGGATTCTTTTTCCAGTAAATACACGCTACAGTACTACATGGCTGGTTGAACCCATGGATGCAGAACTGTGGATAAAGAGAGGTAGGGGAGGTGTGCAGCTCCCCTAATCCCTTGCTGTTCAGTGGTCAACTGTACATTTACATGATTCTCATAAGCATTTCAACATCTTAAAGCCTAAACTCATAAGTTTAGTAAATCAGATTATCATAAATATTGAAAATTGACTACAAACATAAATGGGTAATACCTTGTAAGTGTTTCAGTAAAAATCATTTGTCTACTATGTTAGTTTCTCCTAAGTATCTTTAATATAAAGCATATACAAAGCAGTAAAATGATTTTTTTAAACTTGATATATTTGCATTAAAATAAATTTTTGCAGAAAACATCATATTTAGTTTTTCATCTTCTATGTATTTATTTTTTGTACAGTCTTAGGTCTGAAAAGTCATTTACTTAACTAAGTAGAACAGAATCATGATTTCAGGCCCACCATAGTAGCTGAAATTATTTACTCAGAGTCCTCGGTCAGAGATTTGATACCAATGCTATGGATTGGGGGTTATTGGTCATTGGCCAAGGAATTAAAACTTGGAAGATGTAAACCAGCACAAAACACATCCCAAGAAGATTCAGCTCAGGTTTACAGGGTAAGCCTCTTCAAGGGTTCTACTATGTCAGTGGAGAACCCACTAGTATATCAATTTAGTTCATCATGTAAGTCCTGGTCCTCTTTTCAGTATCACCCTTACCCAAATTTTGTCATATTTACTTACAACATTTTATTACATGATTTAGATGAGTACTGTAACACATACCCAGATTTCAATCTCTTTGCTTTCTGATGGGAATACAGTTGTGCAATATTGTATATTTTATTGCTTTAACAACCACCATTATTTAAGTAGGGCAAAGCAAGAAATGAGGACATAAATGGAGTAAAGTTCAACAAAACTATGCATATTAGCTTCCTACAACTATTGTAATAAAGTACCACAAACTGAATTGCTTATTCTCTCACAATTCTGGAGGTTAGAAGTCCAAAATCAAGGTGTCAACAAGGCCATGCTCTCTCTGACACCTGTAGGGAAGGATTCTTTTTTGACCCTCCTCTTCCTAGCTTCTGATAACTTGCTAGTAATCTTTGGCATTCCATGACTTAAGCTTCATCACTCTAATCCTTTGTCTTCATGTGGAGTTCTCCCTGTGTCTTTGTTTCTTCACATGGTATTCTTTTTATAAGGATATTAATCATATGAAATTAGAGGCCCACACTACTTCAGCATGACCCCATCTTAACTTAACTAGTTGTATCTTCAATGACTCTATTTCAGTGTAAATTCACATTCTGAAGAACCAGGGGTTAGGACTTCAATATATCTTTTTTTTTTTTTTTTGGAAGACACAATTCAATCTATAACACCCTGTAGAATCAATGGATTGTAGATCCTGGTCATGTGAAGCAGAGTTTCTCAATCTTGGCACTATTGACAGTTTGGACTGGATAATCCTTTGCTGTGGAGGGCTGTCATGTGCATTGTCTGATGTTTAGCAGACGACCTCTACCTGGTGGATTCCAGAAGCACCCTCTTAGTTGTGACAACCATAAATGTTTCCAGACATTTCCAATGTCTCCTGGGGGTTGGAGGTTAGAGGTCAAAATTGCCCTCATTTGAGAACCACAGATAAAGGATAAAGAAAACCACCGATAAAGGATAGCTGGAGTTGGAGTATTGAGGATAAAAACAGGAAACATAGGAGGTTGTCTTATGGCGGTGGGAAGTGTGAACTGTGAAAAGGAGGTCATGAAGGGTAGCAGTTTTGTAATAACAGAGATTAGGATATGATCATAGGAGTGAATGCCTGAAGAAGGGTGAGAACTAGATTAGTGTAGGGGAAGAGGCCAGGGAATGAAAGAATCATCTACATACATATTGATATAATCAATAATTATGACAGAAGTAGTTTTGGAGCCAGTGACAGACAGGAATTAAAATCTTCAAGGAATGAGGGGTAGTGACCTGGGAAAGGTAATAACTGTAAGAAGGAGGAGAGCTTAGTAAATTATCTGCTCATTTGAGACCTAACGAAGGGGCTTTTCATGGAATCAGAAAGGAAAATGACCTAGAAGTGGCAACGGGGAGCAAAAAAGATACCTCCCCACACCATAGCCCAGTCCAGTGGTACAAGGAAAGCAAAACCAAGGCAGAGGACTTCAGGGGAACACTGTTCTCAAAAGGGCACCAGGTTCAGTTAGTGCAGGAGATAAAAAGGAAACCTTTAGAAAAAGGTTGACGATGTAGAGGAGTTTGCTGATGACTGGTCATATGTTCCAGGGAACAGAGCTGAAGGATTTTAGGAGTTGGGGATTGGTAGGAGGCACGGTCAGGAAAGGGAATTCACAGCACCTTATAAAGATTTGTGTCTGAAGGAATGAGCACTTTTCTAGGAATTAATCCTGGGCTTCTAAGTCTCTCTCATGGCTTAGATACCAGAAAAATAACTTTCAGTATCTTAGAAAGAAATAATAGTTTTAGAATGGCATGAAGCCTTTGAGTAAATATAGAATGAAACACCCCCTCAAAAAATACCTGTTATATTTTGCATTATCTTCTATAATTTGATTCTATAATCTCTTTATGGTGATGGCAACTCCAAAGGAATTACCAGAATAGTTCTGTCAAAGTGGCTCAAAAAGGGACCAGGAGGGGAGCAAAAACATGAAGTAGAAGAAGTTTGCTTTTTGTGACCAAACTTTCACCCCCAAAGCCTCAAAAAGACCCTAGATATTCTTATGCTATATGTTGGACTCTGGGCCATCAGTGGAGCACTCAACTCAGACCCTAACTTCTCCAAGCCCTCAGGCTTCCATGCCCCAAATATATCTGCCCATAGTCTGTGTCACATCACCTTTAGGTAGTGGCTCTTAACTTTTTAGAGGATCACAAACTCATTTGGGATTCTAATGAAAGCTATCGAACTTTTTCTCAGATGTCAGCATTCAATCACATGTTTGAAAGGTATTTACAGAAAACTCAATCTGTGCAAAGCACTATTTTCACAATATTACACAATACAGATATCCTGTCTTGCACTCACAGAGCTTATGTTCTAGAAGGGTGGTCAGACATTAAATAGCAGCATATACAATTAATTATTCCCTTTGGTTGAAATACTGGTTCAAGGAGACGATATATGGGGCACAGTGAAGAGGTGTGAATATCTGAACTAGCTTGGAGGGGGCAGTTCTGGAAGGTTTTTTTTAAGGAAATTTTATCAGCTGATAGCTGAAGATTCAGTAGAATTTAGCCAATCAATTGGAGTGGTGATATTAAGGTGGGGAAAACTCATTGAAGAGTAGATTGAAGAGCATGTATCAAGGCCCAAAGACAAAAGGAAAAAAATGAAAGATGAAAGAGTGTAATGATGATCCTGAGTCTTCTCTTCACCCTTTATCTTCTCCTTTGCTCAATCGGTTTGAAGTTCCTTTTACTAAAAAATAGATTGGGAATACCTGGCAGAGCGTCATATCTGTGCAACCATTTCCCTGAAGTTGATTTCATCTGATGCTTTCTACACTTGGAGAGGCACAGACTTTCTTACAGGCAAATATGCCTTTTTTTATATTATTATGACCTCCTTCTTTGGGTCGCTAGCCTGCCTGAAGACACAAAACTCACATAATTGCACTTAGGCTTAAAGTCAACTAAACAATTTTCCTTGTGACCAACCTTCTATTTTCACACTCCTTGAATCTGCTTCAATTAATAGAATGTGGTGGAAATGACATGTGCCAGTTCCAAGCCTAGGCCTGTGCACTTCCATTTGCTTTTTCTTGTACCTTCTCTAATTGCTACAGGAACATGCCCAAGATAGCCTGCTGGAGGATGAGAGACATATGGAGTAGAACCAAGGTTTCCTGGGTGACTGCCAACTGACTCTCAGACATGTGAGCAAGCCTAGCCAAGAACTGTAAAGCTGTCCAGCCAACCATGATGGATCCATGAGCAATACAAAATGGTCATACACCCTGATATTTGATGGTGGTTTGCAACATAATCATGGCATTAGATATCTGGCACAGTCATTTTGGCCAGAGACTCGGGCAAAATTGTACAATAAGTGCTGATCCTATTATAGATCTTAGGTTATATTCTAAGAGCCATAGAAAGCCATTGGAATATGTAAATCAGAGGGATGTCATATTCAGAATCTAGAAAGACTCCTTGGGTACATTTGTAGGGAATGGATTGGCAATATTTCAGACAAGTGATGATAATGTCTAGAATAAAGGTAGTAGTGGTGGAGATGCAGAGATGTATATTTTATTTTTAGGATGTAACAGTAATAGAACTTTGAGTAACTGGATATGGGGACAGATGAAGAGAGAAGTGTCAAGCATGCCTGCCAGATTCTGGTTAATATGCTTAGATGGATGATGCTATCTATTGTGATAGGGAAAACTGGATGAGGATGAGGTAGTTCTGGGAAAGACCAGAGTTCAGTTGTGGACCATTCAATTTGAGTCTCCTGTAAGGTAGAGATGTTGGTAAGAAGTTGCATACATTCATCTGAAGCTCAGAGGAGAGGTCTGGGTTAAAAGTAGTAATTTTGGAGCTGTTAGTGTATTGATCATAGTTGAAGCCATGAACATGGATGAGGTCATACAGGGAAAGAGTACACAGTGAGAAAATGACAGGTTCTATATCCAAGCTTTCAAGAACTGCAAAATTAAAAGGTTAGGTACAGGAGGATGGGCTGGAAAGATAAAGGGGAAAATCAAGAGCACATAATATCACAGATGATAATGGAAGAGAGAGTTTAAAGAAAGGGAGTCTAATGTGAGATACTGTGAGAAGAGGTAAGAAATATTCCTTGAATGTAGTGATATGGAGGTCACCAGAATCCTTCCAAAAAGCAAAACTTCGCTAACAATTTCAAGAGGATGGTAGAGGTATCCCATCACATACACCTGAAACCCAGGTTAAAAACTCCTACCTGTGTCTTCCTAAAAGCCATCTAATCAGATAACCTAATTGGATTCAAAGTACTAATTCTTTACTATCTCAAAGACAGGGGAAAAGTTTTAGTTGACTTTAAGGCCAACTGCAATTATGTGAGTTTTTTGTCTTCAGGTAGGCTAGTGACCCAAAGAAAGAGGTCATAATAATATAAAGAAGGCATATTTGCCTGTAAGAAAGTCTGTGCCTCTCCAAGTGTAGAAAGCATCAGATGAATCAGCTTCAGGGAGATGGTTGCACAGATATGATGCTCTGCCAGGTATTCCCAATCTATTTTCCAAACAAGGTCAACATTGGCTTCCTCCTGCCCTGTAAACAAATCTTCTTGTTTGGACTTAACTGTATTATTCTTAACCGAAACAGAGATAATGGACGATGATCTGAATAAAACCTGGGTATTCCTGAGAAGTGATTCCAGAAAACTATAGTCAGAAATATGTAAATCTGACTCACAATTCCATGCAATGGACTCTCTCCCTCCTGACCCTTCAACTGCTGAACCATTACTCCAGTTGCCAGAGGCCAGGAATTTTATAATTCTGTCCCTCACACTCTTGAGCAATTCTAATAATTAGAAAGTTCATCCTTTCACTTTCTCCCAGTTGGTTCTATTTCTGAGCAATTCTAATAATTAGAAAGTTCATCCTTTCCCTTTCTCCCAGTTGGTTCTATTTCTGTTCTCTGGATCTTTGTATTATTTTCCTGGGGCTGTTATAACAAATTACCATAAATTTTGTAGCTTAAAACCACATAATTGATTCTCTCACAGTTCTGGAGGCTAGAAGTCCAAAATCAAGGTTGCCCACAGGGTTACACTTACTCCAAAGGCTTTGTGGGCAGTCTGTTATTTGCCTATTCTAGCTTTTGGTGGCTCCAGGCATTCCTTGGCTTATTGCCACATTACTCTGATCTCTGCTTCCATGGTCACACTGCCTTCTCCTCTCCTCTATATGTGTCTTATGAAGACACTTTTCATTAGATTTAGGGCATGCTGAGATAATCCAGGATGATCTCGTCTCAAGGTCCTTATCTTAAATTATGCCTGTGCAGACCTATTTTCAAATAATATCACATTCTTAGGTTCTAGGGACTAAGATGTGGACCTCATTATCTTACAGAAGAGTGAAGTGGACTGTTTCATAGCACCAAAGGCTGGATTTTAAGTATTAATTCCTGGAGAAATTCTCCAAGTTTTGATCAAAACCACTTCAAAAAGTTAAATCACATCACATTTTTTTCATCTAATTATGTCGTTTTGCCAGCTTATAACTGGAAAAATTACTTAGCCTTCCCGAGCCTCCAGGATTTTTGTTGTAACTGTAATTGTTGTTTTTGTTGTTGTTGTTATCAAATAGGATAATGATACCCTTTCATAGGGTTGTTGTGAATATTAAATGACATAATATATGAAGAGCAATCAGCACTATGCCTGCCAAAATATCTCACTGCTCAATAAATGTTCGTTGTTATTATTATTCTTTTATAGTAGTTTGAAGTTTTTAATGTGTAACCAGTGATTCATCTAATATAATACTTATAATCCCACAGTTGAGTAGGTATCATGTCAGGAGACCTAGACTCGGCAAGATATTACCCCAATATTAGTTTAAAGATAATTTTTACTTGGCCCTTCTCTTCCCCAAAGTGACTTGAAGCAGTTTCAAAATATATATGTGTATATATATAAATATATACTTAAAAAGCAGTAAATTTGGAAAATCAACCAAGTGAAAGGTAAGTATTCATATCAACCATAATGGTAGATTCAATTCCATCAATTGAGTGTCATATTTGTCTCTTACAAGAATGTTAGCAGTGGCTCTGGCTCTTCTGGATGGTGGAATAATGGGTTAATTTTTTTATGTCTCTCCTTCCCCTGTTTTTACTCTTCCGTACTTTATAATTTTTCTATAATGAACATGTATTCACTTATTATTTTTGTAATCAGAAAGAAGCTTCTTAACTGAACGTTGCCTTCTTGATAGTCAAGGGAAGAGGGGAAAAAGTCAGTCACTTATATAGTAAAATCAGAAAGGAGGGAGTGTGTCAATTCCTTCAGGAAAATATGTTTTTCTAGTATTGTTTTTACTTTGAATACTAATCAGTATAATATACTTTGAACTCAGCATAATTTCTCAGCAAATACATTGACAGTGCCCCCAGCTGCTTCTTGCAGCATTGATCAAAAAAAGCAGAAGGTGTATGTGATTCTGTAATGGGCTAAGATTATGTGGTCCTTAGACAGTTACTCCTAAAGATCACTGTGAAGTGAGCCCAAGAGTGAGTAGAAAGGCATCACTCCTGGATCTGGTTCATCAGCACTGAGTTTGAAAATGTGCCCAGAGCTGGCTATAACAGCTTGGAGTATCTGGGGATGATAAATATGTGTTTAAAATTTTGCAATAATATTGTGTTTAGTATAACTCCAGAAATGATGAAATATCTGGTCTAGATGGGTGGCCCTTAGCCTGTAGCCACTTTAAACTAAGAGCAGGAACACTCTAGTCATTGAGGAAGACAGTGACACTACCAGAAGGTGTGAAGTAAATATCACTCCAACTGTATCATCTGCAACAGTGCACCCTTTGATAAAGCACTGGAGGTTAAGAGAGTCATCTCGACTGGTCAGAGAAACTATTGCAAAGCTCTCTGCCATGTATCCTGATCATGCTGATTTTCTTTTGAATCCAAAAGTAAATCCTGCCTGATTACCCAAATTGTCAGTGCCTGATCTTCCTGTCAACTCTTTCCTATTATGACCTTTGTCAAGAGAGTGATAGTAAAATCATTTTAACACCTGAGCTTTGATGGAAGATTGAGAGCAGAGAATTTGGGATTATATTTCCATTGATAAAGATCTAGAGTAATGGAATTCAAGGTTGTTGGCTGAGGGAAGATTTTATTTGGAAGCCAGATGAAAATGCGGCAGAGATGAATAGACTGTGAAAATAGAGGTAATAATCGTATTCTTGCTCAGAGGAAAGTCTTCGCTCGAGTAGCCCATTAGTAGCAAAGTTGGAACACAATTCTTTTTTTTTTAATTTGATTTATGAGATTTTCAAACATATACAAAAGTAGAGAGTAGAGTATAAAGAACCTTAATTTCAACAGTGATCAACATATGGCCAATCTTATTCTCTATCAACCATCTCCAAGATATCATATCATTACACATGTAATGATGTGGAATCAAAGTATACATTGAATTATAATAAATACATTTGTAAATTTTATTTCCCATTCATGACAGTACTTCATGTAATTTCACAAGTTGTTTTTAAATACATGCAGGTAGGTTTATTTTGTCTGTCCTTAAGTTTTAAATTTCTCCAGAAAAAGAAGTTTTTTCCATGCCTCCCTCTGCAACTATCTCTCAGCACCCAGGACAGTTGGGTGGTTGAAACAGTGCTTCATAAATGCTACCTACTGCAAGATATATGCTGCTGTTCTGGTCACCGTAAACACAGCTAACAGAATATTGATAAAATAGCAAAGATAAATGCAGTGTTGCTCTATAACAGCTATGTGGTTAGAAAATTATTATATATTTAATTGGTATAAAAGCCAATTATCACAAACTTCATCTAATGACATCATCACCTCCATTCCATCTTTTTATTCAAGAAATCAAGTCAAACACAAACCCCAAACCTGTGAAATCACTTTTTTTTCTTTCTCTTCATCTTTTCGCCATTTTTGTAATGTTCCCTTTAATATGTTTTGCTTTTGAAACCTGATGAGTAGAAATTCATTCAAGTCTGACTTTATAAGTGTTAGCTTTATAAGTGATTCTTGGGGCTTTTAAAATATTTGTTTTTAATCTGATATGTCTGGAAACTTTCTCCTCCCTAACCAAGAATGTGCTTGCTGTCTCTCTCTCTCTATCTCTTGCATCAAGATCCACCCACCACCCCTCAAAATTACCTTTGCTGAAAACAATCAAAACTATTCCAGTCAAGGGAAAGAATTTTCCAGAATTTAAGCGTCAAGTCAAAACTACATATTATCTATCAAACCAGATGTTTACCTGTTCACTGCCAAAGAAGCTGGAGGTACATCAAAAATCAGTGACGGGAACAGCTTTGAACCTCATGCAGAAGGAGGCAGTTCAGGAAATTTTGGGGTTCCAGTAAGCCCTGTGGGCCTGCAGGTATATTTAAACTTAGGAAATGGTTTTTCTTGGCTAACCAGACTATGGCAGGCCATGTAAGAGTCTTTTGTCTGTAACTACATTGGGAGTTTCTGCTGCCTGGTTTTTTCCTGTGTCCTGGTAAAGTCTTGTGTGATTTTAGTGAGTCACTTGGCATTCTGAGGCCTGTTTCCTTATCTCTGAAATCTCTTCATTCTGATTTTCTATGATTCTAACTCAGTCTCTTTCAGTGCCTCTTGGCATGCAACAGGAAGTATCAGCTTACCCAGGGGCATAAGTGTCAGTCAATTCCTGAAGTGTCAGGAATTGTTGCTGATCTTTATTTACATAAGATAGTGGCTTCTGATGACACTTTGAGGGTAGGACCCAGTCAAATCAAATACAACTTGGTAGGCCTAGAGTTCCCTCAAAGAATACATTCTCGCTTTCCAAGCGATTTGTAAATTAAAGTTAGCTCCAAGACAAAGTGGAGAAAAGCATCTCCTTTCCCCAAGTGGTTCCAACCAGGCATGGGCAGCTGCAGAACTAGCTTGGTCTCTCAGAAACTCACTGGGACAAGTGAAAAAGGGGAATAAAATTCTAAGCTATCTTTGAGCTATATTTCACAAACACTGGCCTAGGCCAGAGCTACCCACCCCTGAAGGTATCAGTGTGCTTCCATCCAACTCATCACTGTTGCTGAAATTTTAGTGCTTCCTCATGTTTCTTAACTAAGAACCACCGGGTTTACTAATCAATACATTACATAAGAGCATTTAATTAAAGACATCATCTGACTTATTTTTATATGAGATATTTACAATATTGTCTTTGATTTAGAAGAAGGGAAACTAATGTGTGTACAAGTTAAGGGAATTATATACAAAGCTAAACAGCAATGACAGATCCAGAATCATGTGGTATTTGAAATGCATCATCTGAGCAGTTGGTCTTCAGTGCCTTTTGCTGTTGGACTAGAAAGTGAAAGCTACTTCCAGAAAAACACAACTCTCCTTTTGAGTTCCAACTCTTTTGAGTTGAGTGCTCCACTCTCTAGGCTAATATGATTTAGGTGAAAAGTACCTAAGTATCTGTTGAATTCTCTGGAACCTTTCAAATTCTGGTAAGGTCCTTCTATCATGACATATTATCAAATCTGGTAAAGCAACATAATTCTAGGGAGAGCTTTCAGCGGTATCCATTCTTGCATCTTCTTTAAGTGTTTGGAGAGCTCTCTGCCATTTCTTATGGCAGGTGGTGGCTGTTAATACTCTGGAGCAAGGTGGCAAAACTGTATTCAGAAGCTGATGCTCAATAGAAAGGACTTTAACTTTTGTGGGATATTTTCGGTTTTGGTTTTGGTTTTATAGGGTGCCGGCATGGTTGGGTTCTGGGAGGGCTCTCTTCCTGGTTTGCAGACAGCACCTTCTTGCTAACCAGGTTTGCTTTGCCCAACACTTAGCAAGCCAAATTGCTGAGACACCAACTTTTGTGTGTTCTATTCCTTTGGTCCTATCCTCAGCACAAGGAAAGGCCAAATCATCCTGGATGATGTATTAGGGTCCCTGCTTCTGTTGAAGCAAAGACCAGTAGGTTTTCTCTCTGTTCAGCCAGAAGGAAGCTCCCACAGCCAGCACTCCTATCTCCACCTCAACCCCACATCCACTTCTGGACAAGGGTGGGGCTGACTGTGAAAAGGGACTGGGAAGGACATGAGGCCTGTGTTGTTTCAGTGGGGGTTTTGAGGTCACAGGGCAGACACACCTCAGCACATAAACTTGCACAGGTTGGGAGCTATACCCCTTCATACTTGAACCTTTACAGAAGACAGACTTGGTGCATACCCAATTTAAAATTGAGGACATGTAAACTCAGAGAGATTAAGTGACTGGTCCAAGATCAACACATTACTAAATATCAGGGATGGAACTTAAACCCCATTCTTTTGGTTCTAAATCCATTATGCTTGTCTCTATGCCTTATGACCAACAATTTCTAAAAGTCCTTTTCTACTCTCTAGTTCAATCATACTCTCCCACAGGGCAGGAGAGATGCTCCAGTACAAAGCTGTTTGAACTACTCCTCCCTCCCATAATGTATTGGCATAAAATTGATTTGTTCAAGAAATATTGCTTGACTGCTTATACTAGGTGCTAGGGAAAAGCAAGCCAGCAAGCCAACAGATTAAAAAACCTCTGCCCTTATGAAGCTTACAATCTATTAGAAAGAGACAGATAATAAAATAAACAAGTAAAGCATGTAGCATGCTAGATTTTGATGGATGCAAGGGAGAAAAATGAAGCAGGAGAGGGAGACAGAAAGGGTTTGTTGGGGAAAAGGCTTATGTGGCCACCTTTGGGAAGAACATTCCAGGCAGAGAGAAAAGTAAGTGCCAAGGTCCTGTGGTGGAAACCTGTCTGAATGTTAGTGAAAGCAAGAAGGCTAGTGTGGCTGGCAGAGCATGAACAGGAGAAAGAGCAGCAGGAAGTGATTTCAGAGAGTATCAGGAAGCCCAATCATGTAGAGCCATATAGCCCATGTAAAGACCTTGGCTTCTCCTCTAAATAAGATGGGAAGCACTTGGAGATTTTGTGCAAAAGAATGACATGATTTGTCTTGACCTATATTTTAAAACAGATGTGAGAAGAGACTGAAAAGGGGAGAAAGCAGAAGCAGGGAGATTAATTAGAGAACTATGTCAACAATCTGGGAGAAAGATAATGATGGTTTGGGCCAGGTGGTAAGATTGGGGGTAAGAGTTGGATTCTAAATATATTGATAGAGCAAATAGGATATACTGACAAGTAGGATTTGGGATGAATGACAGTAAGAGTGGAGGGAACAGAGAGAGCACTGGGCAGGAAGTCTGGGATTCTGAGTTGGAGTTTTAGTCCCATGTCATGTTTTCAGTGTTACCCAAAGAAAGTCACTGAAAAGCTTAAGGCTTCATTTTTCACACCTATAAAGATGGGCTTAAAAACCTTCCCGACCTCACAAAGCTCAAATGAATATGATGTCTATGCAAAAGTGGCTTGCTTACAATTGAATCACAGCTCTCTGTGACCCTGTCCAAGTTTATTAGCCTAAGTGACTGTGGTAGGGAGACTGAAGTCCTATCTGGAACATTTTGAGAGCAAATATAAAAAACAAAAACATTACAGTTGTGAAGAATTACTTTAGGAAGCTTTATTTTTAGAAAGTTAAATCTCTTTCTTGATGAGCTAAATAACCACAGAAGAAAGTTGGTCCAAGAGAACTATTTTAACCAAAGCCTCATAATCCCTAGTCATACTATGGGATTTTGTACTCTTTGAACTTGTATTTATGAAATGTTACCTAGGTGGTGGTTAATAAATTCCAACTGCTCCCCCCAAATCTTCACCTTCAGTTTTAGTTCTATTTAAGCACAAAAAACTTCTTTTGGTTCCCCTTGTCTCTGAGCTCATTTACCATCACCCTGGAAAGTTTCTAAATTTTTACTGTCAAGAAAATTTTGTGATTGAGTTATTCAAAGTGACTCGAATGTTTACAACTTTCCCAACCTGGCTGAAGCATACAAAGCCCAAACTATCTCTTTCCAATTCATAGATTCGGAAGAAACTCCCCTAATTGAAAGGTTCAGGATGAGTAAGGGGCAGTTGGGGAGCACCTCCCAGGGGTGAGAGGGCAGGAGTCGCAGGGCAAGACTGGTGCTACCCAGGGATCTGCCTTGTCAGACAGAGCTATGTGCTCTGAGTCACACCTTCCACCTCCTCTCTTTGCTCTCTATGACCCTCCCAAGTCTTTCCCATCAAAACCTACCTATTCTAAGTCCAAGTCTCTCAATACCCTGCAAGGTAACTGATAAGCCATTTAATAAGCCAATTTAAGTTGAATTGCTAGTGAGGAAGAAGGAGTAGACCTAGGCCTCTCTGTACTTTAAGGGGAACTCCCAGAAAGATAATGGCCTAACTAAAATTATGGTGGAATGGTGGAATGCTTAGGCACTGTGAAGATAGCTGTTTCGTAAAGGAGAGCCTTTGGGAGAGACTCATGAAATCTCATAAGATGGTCTCCTTCTTTGCCTATACGTTAAGTGAGCAGTCCTCAAAATTGTCCTTGAGACCAGTTCCGGGGTTCCACAAAGTCAAAACTACTGTCATAATCACATCAATTCCTTATTTTCATTGTCTCACAAGCATGCTGTGGAGCTTTCCAGAAGCTACCTGATGTGTGATGTTGCTATCACCCTGATGACTAATGAAATGCATGCTTGTAGATTTTTGTTTTTAAAGTTTATCAGTTTTAATCTCAAATATGGTAAATATCGAGAGATAATTCGCTTTACAAGAAAGCTCTTTGGGGTCCTCAATAATGTTTTTACGTGTGTAAAGGGGTCCTGAGACCTTTAAATGTTTGAGAACTTCTGCTTTAATTTACCCTGTCTGATCTGGCAGCTGAGATACCAGAAAAAACAGCAAAACCAGAAGCAGGATGATAATTCCTACTAAATTCAAAACTGTGTGAGCTAATCCATTTTCAAAGGTTGGTATCTAAAAGCAAAATCAGATTGACATCTATATACTAATATGTATAAAATAGATAACTAATAAGAGCCTGCTGTATAAAAATAAATAAATAAAATTAAAATTAAAAAAATTCCCAAACAAACAAACAAAAAAGCAAAATCAAAACAGCACATACAAGGAAGTACTCCAAAGTTGACCGGGTCATATCAAAAGGACACAGGCACCAACATGAAGCAGCTTTCACTGGTCAGATCAAGAACATCTGATCTGTGACGTTGTGACAAATCATAAATGCCAACAACATCTTTTAGGGAGTAAGAGATAGAGGGGAGGATTTCACACACAGAGGAAAAATATACAGATAATCAGTAATGCCCACATTTTCCACATTCCCTACGAGAATATCATGAACCAAATATTTAGAGTTGACACTTTTAATTATTCAGTATATTAATACAAATATACGAAATAATACAGAATTAAATAACATACGAAAACCTTACTAAATATATAAATATTCAATTCAACAGTGAAAACAACCTAAGTTTTAGTTTTTAGTTCCTAGGTCACTGGATAGAGACAAGAAAGCAAAAGATACTGAAAAAGTCACCAACTTGGTCCTATGATTAATTAAAAGTTCAAAATTGTTCCACTAGTTAGAATCATATGTTTACAACAAAAGGATTTGTACACCCATACATGCTTCCCCTGCTATTGTGAGAAGTTAACTCATGAGAAAAGAAGCTGGGAGAGACAAAGCATTTGAATTAGCTGACTGCCATTCAGGAAACTTTCTAAATGCCGTATTTTCTACATATGTCTTCATTATACTAGGCTGAATTTAGAATGACTAAAATAGGGCTGGGTCATATTATGAAACAAATGGATGAGAAATGCATGCCTTTTTTAAAATGCGAGCTGCTAAGACTAATAATATTTAGTCTGCTATAAAAACAGATAAGTAAAGTTAAGGTTGCCAACATTACTTCACAATAAATTCAGTTCCACTTCCACTGTGGTAAATATCACAGAAGTACATGAAGAATAGCAGTGAAACTGAGGGTTCTAGAAAGACCAGTTATTAGCAAAACAGTAAGCAGGCGGTGGACTAGATACCAAGTGATGAGCAAATAGACTTACGGACCAAAGCAGAAGGGAAGAAGAGGTGGAATAGCCACAGAAAGGCAAAAGGTAGTCTCAGAAAAGTTCTTTGGTCCCTACCTTCCTGTATTCTTCTCTCTATTTTTCATTTCTTTTCTCTTTGTTTATTCCTTTTTTTTTTCCTGGAATTACAACCATTTTTGAGGCAGAATGGCAAATTATTTGGTCCAAATCCTTAATTTTCTGTATGCAAACGTGGAAGCTCATTGAGATAGTGATTAACATAGAGTTGCCACCAGTAGGAGTCAAAGTCAGCCTCTGAGCGGTGGCTCCTGATTCTAAGTCCAGTACCTTTTCAACAGCTCAACACGGCATTGTTTTACAAAATCAAGTCCTACAACAGACCTGAGAGGTAAAATGACTTCCTCTTGGAACTCACAGAAGCATTGGGTAGCCTAGATGGCAGTAGAAAGTCTTGAAATTCTTACGCCTTTGACTCCAATTTCTTTTGCTCTTTTAGGTTCCTTGGAGAATGACCCTCTTTCTCCTGCTTGCCTCCTGAGTCAGATTCAAGTAGACCAGGGAATAACTTTCAGGGTTCTGTGTGACTCTTCTATGGCTCTGGGTAAAAGAAAGATCAAGATATTAACTTTGAACATTTATAATTTCTATTCTAATAGATTTTAAGAAGATAAATAACAGAAGGATCAATAAACACAGAATTCTCCTGTGCATATTTTATCAGCCAAGAGAAGGAAGTAGACATTCCTGACCCAACATGATGTGAGGCAACTGTGACTCTCTTTAAAAGGACATGAGTAATTCTAGGAAATAATAGTTTGCTATTCCTAAGTAAGACTGTACTTGCTCAGTAATACACTTAAGACTACAAGTAAAAGAACACGTTCAAGAATTCCAAATGACCTACATGTATTTTATTTATAAGACCTTGGGCTTTGTTTCCTGTGGATATCACTTACTGGAGATCGGGTTGGGAATGGTCACAAAGTAGACAGATAGAGGTCCTTTCAAGGTTATTAGCTTTCTAACACTTAAACTTGGAGCAGGTGGGCCTCTCTACAAGGCATGTAAACAGTGAAGTAAAAGACCTCGGATATCATCTTGGTTCCACATCTCACTCTCCGTGTAATCTTAAGTAATTCTTTACCAGAAACTGCAAAGTTCTGCATGTTCTAACTGTGCCAACATTTCCAGTATCAGTGATCTGTTCAGCCGTGAAAGACAGAACAGCTCAGGCAAGAATGCCCAGGCTTACGGGTCTGTTAGCCACCTACTTTGTGATTGGATTTTGTTATGACATTTTGATATGATGGGTGGCATTTGCACGCATTCAAGGGTGAAATTTTGTAGACAAGTAGCCTTGGAATGCAAGATTCCTCCAAGCAATTCTAACCTAGTAGGTTCAATAAAGATTGCTTCACACTTTTCTCATATAAAGCACCCTTACTTCTGCTTGGAACTACGAGGACACTGGGATAGAGGTGAGGGTTAGCACTCACCCAGCCTTCATCTGGGAAGTGTAAGTACAATTATTTAGCAAAGCAAAGATTCTCATTTTTTTGGAAACACATATCTTTTGTATTATCCTTCCAAATAATCACCAATTTCTGCAACATAAATTATTTACTGAGCACCTCTGTTATTTGATGTAGTACTAAGCTTAAAATAGGAGAAAGTCCATCCACTGCATTACAAATAACTCAATTTCATTTCTTTTTATGGCTGAGTAATATTCCATTGTATATATGTGCCACATCTTGTTTATCCATTCATCTGTCGATGGACACTTAGGTTGCTTCCATGTCCTGGCTATTGTAAAAAGAGCTACAATGAACATTGTGGTACATGACTCTTTTTGAATTATGGTTTTTTCAGAGTATATGCTCAGTAGTGGGATTGCTGGGTCATATGTTAGTTGTATTTTTAGTTTTTTGAAGAGCCTCCATACTGTTCTCCATAGTGGCTGTATCAATTTACATTCCCACCAACAATGCAAGAGGGTCCCCTTTTCTCCACACCCTCTCCAGCATTTATTGTTTATAGATTTTTTGATGATGGCCATTCTGACTGGAGTGAGGTGATACCTCATTGTAGTTTTGATTTGCACTTCTCTAATGATTAGTGATGTTGAGCATCCTTTCATGTGTTTGTTGGCAATCTGTATGTGAAATAAATCAGAAAGAGAAAAACAAATACAGTATGCTAACACCTATATATGGAATAATAAAAAAAAAGGTTCTGAAGAACCTAGAGGCAGGACAGGAATAAAGATGCAGACATAGAGAATGGACTCGAGGACACGGGGAGGGGGAAGGGTAAGCTGGGACGAAGTGAGAGAGTGTCATGGACATATATACACTACCAAATGTAAAATAGATAGCTAGTGGGAAGCAGCCGCATAGCACAGGGAGATCAGCTTGGTGCTTTGTGACCACCTAGAGGGGTGGGATAGTGAGGGTGGGAGAGAGACGCAAGAGGGAGGAGATATGGGGATATATGTATATGTATGGCTGATTCACTTTGTTATACAGTGGAAGCTAACACACCATTGTAAAGCAATTATACTCCAATAAAGATGTTAAAAAAATAATAGGAGAAAGTGACATGATTCCACCCAAGATATAGTGTTTTACCAACATTACCATTATTAGCATTGCAAAGAACCTATTTATAAGGTTAGATTATTGTGAAGCGAACTGAAAAAAATCAAGGCAATTATATAGATAATGTGGGCTTAAAAAAACCCACTTTTACCTGAAATAGTTAGATACTTGAAGAAAAGTGAGGTTTGGAATATACATTTCATATGATTGTCTAAATCTTCTATTAGTTTCCAATTCAGCCTTGACCCAATCAAACACAAGAAGACTGCTACTCAAAATAAAGATTTCTAAAAATTAGGTGATTATCTATGATGATCTGCCCCAAAGTGAAGTTGTTGTTTCTGAGAAGCTTGTGATCATTGGTGGATTGGCTAATGAGAAATAAAAGATTATCCTCAACCTCAAATTTTACTTCACTGTAGTATGTGTGGAAGGGGCAACAACTGGCTTTAACAGAAAGAACTATCATGAAATGATGGAAAATTTCCCTAGGAAATTTTAATTTCTCCCATTTTCTATTTAGTAATAAAGTACTGATTCATAAAAGAAAAAAAGAACGTTCTTTGAAAACCTATTAACCTATTATTGTATTGCTGTAGTCTCATGGGAAGTAACTGTGATGATTCCATTAGGAATGGTGCAAAGAGAAGTCACCTCTAGCTCATCACTAGTACAGCTTTACAGTTGAAAAACCCAACGTCACACTCTCTGACATTATACAGAATCACAGGAAAACTGCAGGGAGCCTGACTTCTCTATGAAAATAACATCTGTCATTAGAGATTACCCTTCTGTCCACAAACTATAAATTTGCTTATGTTTTTGTGAGCAACAAATTAGTGATTTTAATCTAAAATAAACTTTTTTTGGTCATTTATCTAACAAAGAGTTGAACTTTACTTAACAGACTTTTCTTACTTACCAGATTTGTCTTAGTATTGGGCAGCTCCAAGGAGATGACTCTTTGTCTACTCATATTCAATAAGCTCAAGAACAAATTCATCTCTACTCTTTCTCTCCCCACAAACTCTGAACAGACACACACAAACACACACACACACACACACACACACACACTCTCACACTCAGTTCCCCCTCTCCACTTCTATTTCTGTTCATATCACCATTTTTTCAGGTCACCAGGTCCAGAATCTTGGTGTCATTTTTGACTGATCATGTTTCCCCACCCATCTAAAAGTTTTATGTTTCAGAAGATAACAAAAAGTATAAGAGAGAGAGAAAGCAAAAAACACAAAGTAAGGGTAAAGAAAGATATTCTGTAATAACCTAAATGGGAAAAGAATTAAAAAAAATAGATATATGTATATGTATAACTGAATCACTTTGCTTTACACCTGAAACTAACACAACATTGTAAATCAACTATACTCCAATATAAAATAAAGATTAAAAAAAAAAGAAAGATGGAAAGCAAATGTGGTAGCACTATTCACTTTCATCACAAATTGACAATCAAAATTTGTTACTTGAAGAAATAAAAAATGTCTCTATCTTTGATGATTTTCTTCCCTTTCTCCCAGCTTTTTGTATTACTTAAGTTTTGGTCTTAACAAACCAGTATTCCCTCAGCCTTGAGGGTTTGTCTCCAGCATAACTGACATTTGATTTTACTAGCTATTTAAGTATATGGAATCAAATAATCTTAAGCTGACTCGCTTCACTTCAGCAACTGAATAAGGCATTGAACAATCATATTTCCCAGAAAATACAAGACTTAATGAACAAAGGACAATTATTTTGCAAATGCCCCTTTCTAGTGAAATTTACCTTGGGCTTGAATAGTTTGTATTATAAGATTCTTGTCGAAGGGGACTTTTTAAAATGAATTTAAACACTTCATACTTTTCTGCTTGTACTTTACAGAAGAATACAGTAATATCAGCAAGCACAGACAGAAATAAATGCAACTAACAACAGCACCTTTCAAGTCAGGAAACTATAACTGGAAGAACATTCCGGCAGAGGTCAGGAGACCAGGATTCTAATCCTAGGCCTGCTGTTAACTAACTGTGTGACCTTAGGGAAGGAAGTCAACTTCAGTTCCTAACTGGAAAAGTGAAATGTTTGGAAAAAGTGGAATCAAACGGCTTTCTGCCTTTGACATTTTGCAGAGTGCTAAGGAGTTCTATGGGTTTAGGTTTATGTGCAATAAGATTATCTGATTTGCAATCTCCTGTCCCGTACAGAACAAATCCCTTTATCTACTTTTGCAAAAGGTTCATTGACACTGGTGATTTGTTGCTTTTCTTATAAAGTCACAAGAATTAATCAGGTGTTTATATAAGGCTTATGCAAAATTAAATGTTCAAAAAACTTAGAAGGTGAAAGATACTAGTTTATGAGACATAAAATAAAAAGGAAAAAAGGTAGCATTTGAGTGAGATTTTTAATAGAAATGTAAAATAACACTCAAAGCCAACATTTTTTTCTTCCCTCTCTGTCAGTCATGTGAGCTGGAGAAAACTCCCATACCACCCCTTCATCTTGGGAAATTCCCATTACATACAACATAAACTGCAGCTTTGCATTAGCTTTCATAAATTATGCACTGTCTTCAGAAACCAAAGAAATTTAATTCTTCCCAGCTGGCTGACACCTCTTGTTTGATAGCATCTCTTGTTTTATATTGTCTCACAGTGTTTAAGACTCAGCATCTATGAGGTACTGAATTTGCAATTAAAAAAAAATGGAATTGAACAAATCCCTTTGAAAATGTACCCTTCCATTCATTCACTCATTCATTCTTTTAATGAACATTTATTGACCACCTGGTATACATAAGGCACTGTGATAGTTGTTGTAGGGGATGGAGAGAAATTAACAGTGTATAAGGGCAGAATGACATGATGCAGTTATTATAAGTATGGATCACCTGTATGTTGCTTAGAGTGTCTGGGCCATAGTGAGGATATAACATAGAAAGCACTGCTCAATTAGTGATCATATCAGACAAGTTCACAGTCTCTTAAGTGGGGTAGCTGACCTGTGGAATGCTGTAAAAAGAGAAGAGACTGTCCTGGGTGGAATGAGCACAGACTGGGTGCCAAGACTTCCCTGCTTTTGCCATTAGATGATTCCATAGTGATTGAATAAACATTTTCCACATTTCCTCTCATCAATCCTTACTCTCAATTTATAAAATAATTGGTCTTTAAACCATCTTGGCAAATGAAATGCAGAAACTAATGTCCAATTGCAAGAAAATGACACTGAAGTGTTTTAAAATACCATCAACATTTATGTATTCTGGAAACACCAAACCAAACACATGGTTGTCACCCCTTTACTTATGTCTTCATTTGACCCCCAAACTGTCATTAAACAATCATTTTTTTCCTTCTTTGTACTTCCCCTGGGGACTCACCTCGGTCTTGGTTCCGACGATGTTTCCAGTATAGTAGGATTGAAATTAAGACCAGAAGAATTACCAAGGAAACAATACTTAATAGTAGTGGAACTGAAAACCAAAAGCCTGTGGATATTGAAGGGAGAAAAGGAAAAACAAGCCATAAGTGGAAGCTGTAGAGGCAAAAAGTGATAAAGAGACAGTTGTGACGAGTTTGTACTAGGGCTGAGCTTTCGATGAAAATTATTCTTAAATATATATATACTGAGGTCTATATTCATGACCTCACATTATTTTAATAACATTTAAATAGTAATAATCGCTAACATGTTTTATGTAGTTACTAAGTAGTAGGAGTTTGAATGTGTTACCTCATTTAATCCTCAAAATAGCCCAAGAGTTAGGTCTTATTATAATTATCTAACAGATTAAAAAAACAAACAACTGAGGCTCAGAGAAGTTAAGTAAGCCCAAAATCAGTGTAGTAAGTGGTAGAACAAGGCTTGGCCAGAGGTCTGTTTGCCTTCAAAGCACATATTCTTTGCCATACTGTCCATTAAAGTAATACATTTATTGAGGCATTTTTGAAAAATACAGAGAAATATAAAGGAAAAGAATAAAGAATCTCGTGATTCCAACCCCCAGGAATAACTCATCTCAATGTTTTTATTGTGTTGCTTCTAATCTATGCCTTTGTTACTAAATCTCTTTCCAATAGTCAATAGATGCAACTTAGCCTGAATGTCAGCCCCTCAGTGTCACTGTATAATACAAAGGCAGAAGAAGCACTCCCTGATTTGGGAGTCTCCAGCATCTTCTCCATACCTTTATAATGGAATTTGTCACATCATACTTTAACTGAGCACCTTCAGATTTGTCTAATTTCACTAGTTCTAGTGCTCGACATAATGCTTTAAGCATGAAAGATTTTTAGTAAATGTTCGCAGAATGAACAAACATTATACAAATGATGCATAAACATTATAAATGATATAAGTCAATTTTGGCACTCTTGGAAAGACATGTTCCTTTTCAGATTTTTGTTTTTCAGGGAAATTTACCCTTCACCGTGGCTGAATCTGAGGATCTCTTCACAAATGTCCAAATCTAATACTGCAAACCTCTTGAGCAAATTTACCTAAATGTTTACTTTTTGATTAGTCTGCTTTTTCAAGGACCCCAAAAATGACTCAGGATATGTTTCACTAGAGGCCACCATACCAATGAGGTCTAAACTTTTCCAGCTTTTATTGTTTACAGTGTGCCCAGAAAAAAGCAGCAATATCTTTTTATAGGAGGCTTATTACTGAGTGCCTCATCCAGAGTTAGTGCTTCAAAACTACATAGAGAAAGAAAACTGTGGCTGTCATCATTAAAGTGTCCTATCTCTAAAACCACCGCTTTCTTTATTCTCTCTCCCATAATCTTTACCTCTTGTATTGATGAGGCCCAGAGACAGCAGTTTAGATAGAAACGCAGGAGAGCAAAAGAGGTCCTGAACAGGAGGCAGTTTATTTTAAAAGGGGGTGAGGAAAACATCTCAGATTGGCCCCCTTCCTAAAAGCCCCTTTCCCACAGTGTAGATTATGCAAAGGTTTCATCCTGGATGTGGCTTCTTCCAGGAAAACATCCTAATCCCTCCAGATTGAGCTGATGCTCCTTCTCCCCACTCTCAATCCTCCCATGGTGTACCACAGCTGTCTTTTTTTTTTTTTTTAAGTAGAGAAAGGTTTATTGCAGGGCCAAAGAAGAACAGGTGGCTCATGCTCAAAAACCCGAACTCCTACTATAGCTTTCTTATTGAAGCATTTATCATGAAGTTTTACAATTGCCCAGCTCCTTTTGCATTCCCCCCTAGACTAGAAGCTCCCTGTGTGAAGGGACTGAGTCCTCACTGTTGTGTTTCTGGCATAACAAATGCTCAGTTAGTAGCACGGAAGAATAAATCAATGGATGGATCTCAGCAAAAGTGTTCAGTATGTGGGCAACATACCATATTTGCCAAGGTAAAATCGGCTTTATTGGCTTCCTCAACTCTATTTTTCTTTCCCTACTTATCCCATTCTCTCCCTTATCAGCTCCTTTGCTAAAGGCCAAGAGGCTCTGCAGAGCATTCATCACCTTGCAGGTGTCCACAAATGTGACCACGGTAAATCTTGCCCTCTCTCTCTTACCTTTGTTCACAGTTTCCCTGTAGTTGGTCACAGTCCCCAGGTGCAGTACCTGGCAGATCACCTCCTTCCCCACCTGACTCTTGGGGTCTTTGATCTGGAGGATGCTGGTGACAGACGTTGTCCCATTGGGGTGTGAGAGAACCTCAGTACTGTTCTCAATCTCTGACCCAGAGACCTTCCAGGAGATCACAGGGGCTGGGCGAGCATTGGCAGAGCAAGTGATATTTAGGTGGTCTTCAGATAATTTATAGTGAAGGAATACTGTGGGCTGTACTGGGACAAAAAAAAATGATCTGCCATCAGTTAAGCATGGTGTGAGTGCCACACTCTCCTCAGAGAGATGAGAGAAAGATCTTTACAGAAAGACAGTGGAGGCTAGAAAGATAAGGTAGCACATCCAATCCAAACTGGGGCCTTCTGGGTTCTTCCTGTGTCTAATTCTCTGAATTGCAGGATGGAGACTGGCCTAGTACAACCCTGTGACAAGTATGATCCTCCCTGTAGTTTACCTCTAGAAGAATTAGCTGGATGGACAGAAGGTACCTTCTCCCCCAAACAGTGCAGAGCCTAATTATTCTTTTCTCTTCCATGGGCAATGTAATATCTCTGCCTTCTTCTGGGTACCCCTCTCAAATAGTTTGACAATGACCACCAATCGGCACCTCCATACAAGTAGTCTGCACTTCTTAGAAGCACGAGGGCAGTTTCAGAACAGAGAGCCCATAGTGGGGCTGCTGTTTAGAGAAAGCCTTTTTCTGTTTGGAACTGGGCCAGGGAACAAGATGCATGGAGCAGACTTGGCAAGTCCCTGTTTGAAATACCTATACATAATGTCAATTAGAAATTCATAGTCAGTAGTCAGAAAATCACAGAATGACAGTTGTAAGGACCGTGGAGATCACCTTATGGAGTTAACAGAAAATAACTAGCTTATGAAAAAAGGACATTATTTTTAGGTCAGCTGTACCCTGTTCCCTTTCAAAAGTCCCTTGATTAATGGGTTCATTTCCCTTGGAATATACAGTTTATCTCTGCTGAGCAAATGCAAACTTGCCTTTCTGTGGTTGGCTTTGGAGCCCACAAGATAATTAAAGGGCAATGCTAAATGAAAGCTTGTCTGTGCTCAGAAGTTCAAGAGGTGGGTGGGTGGCAATAGGCTGGAGAAAATGAGCCTATAGGGCTGTGGCTCTGTCCAGAGTGCCCAGATTACTAACATCAATAAGCCCTGGAGGAAGAGATATAAGGTAAAGGAAGACGAGTATGGTTGATGTGGCCAGACTGGCAGCAGGGTTCTCTGGTGTATTAAAGAATGACTTAGATGAAAGCTATAAGGTGTGGCTGGAAAGGATCAGTGTGGAAAAGAACTACAGAATTACTCGCTAGAAGATGCAGAGGAGTCTGCTTTTTGGGCAAAAAAAAATAATACAAAGATTATGAGTAAAGAAGGGGGAGTAGGAGAAAGAAAGATGAACAAAAAAGAAAAAGAGAAGGAAACAGAACAGAAATGAGAAAAATATGACACAAGAAGGAAAAGGAAGAAAAATGGTAGAAAGAAGGAAGGAAGGAAGGAAGGAAAGGAGAGGGAGGGAGGGAAGAAAAAAGAGCAAGGGAGGAAAAAAGGAAAGGAAAGAGGAAGGAAGGATTGGAGGAGGGGAGAGAGAGAGAAAGACAGGGAGACAGAGGGAGACAGAGGAATGAAAGAAATAGAAATCAAGAAGAAAGCCTGATGCAAGATCCTGCAGAGAGGACTCATTACAGGCAAAATAAGTGAAAGAAACCTGTATTTGGTGTTGTCTTACCTCCCTTGCATTCTTATTTACTGAGCATCTTCTTATCCCTTGTCCAATATTCTTGGTGTGCACGAACTCTCATTTTAACATGCCTAATAACCCTGTCTAAGTTTGTCGTTTCCCTTCTAAAACTACCACCAAGTGTGCCATCCTCCAAAGTTACCCCTTATTCCTAATTCTCAATTCTTGATCTCAGCTAAGCATCAGTTAAGAAGAAAGGAATCTTATCAAACTAAGCCTCTTGGATTTTAAAAGAATGCTTATTATTCAGTTAAATCTCTGGTAGGCATCAGGAATGAAGAGCCTCTGATGCATGTCTCCTTATCAATCCTGATACAGCTACACTGAAACAAAATGAGAGGGACCCCCATAACTGCCTCCAGCTTAGCCCAATCTGGCTTTGTCCTTAGATCCAAAAATACTAAAGCTGTTAGAGACCCTAGAGATGATCTACTTCACACTTCTGGTGCAGATAAATAAACTCTGGTACAGAGTGGACAGGACTCTTCTAGGGCCACATGACTGATAATTGCAAAGCCAGGTCTGAACCACATCAGTGCTTATGGAGAACTTATCCTCACTATGGTCCTTAATTTACTCTTGTTGACAACAGTATTTGTCAGAGCAAAGATAACTCCAGGTAGAGATTCAACATAGTCCTTTGAATTCTCCAAATAACAGTAACCACAGTTACAGTAGACATGAAAGGTCAAGTGTCCTCTCATGAGCCTTTCTGGGGTTAGGATCCTGAAAAACTAGGCACTACCACTACATTCCAAACATTCTGCAAAATAACATTTCAAGCCAGAGACAATGTATTCTCAGAGACTCTCACCAAAGAGAGTGAGGCAGGCTATTCCTGAGATCTTCCCAGAACCAAAGGTATTGAAGAGGCACTTGTAACACCCTTCATCTTCCACGGTGGTATTCCAGAAGGTAATGGTTGAATTCATGAGTCCCAGCTGGGTGATGTTTAGCTTGTCCTTATAGGCAGGCTGGACTACAACCCCATGGTTCTGGCTAAAGGTGATCATGTTTTCTGGGCTTACAGCCTTGATTTTTTGCCATGTCACAATCAAAACTTCCTGGGGATTTTGCAGAGAGCATCTTAAAGAAGCAGGTGTGTTCAGCAACTCTCTTACATCTTGGGTCTCCACTTTCATCATGGAATCATAAAAAACATTTATATTTTAAATTTTAATACATACACAAATATACATTTTTTGATTAAAAACAATGCACGTTCAAAGTCAAATTTAGAAAAGATACAGAAAAATGCAAAAAAAGAAAACAACATTTACCTACCTTCCTGATGTTGCTAGAGAAATATAAGTTCAAATATTTGTTCAGTCTTTAAGAGTATCAGAGTAGAAAAATAAGAAAGCAAACTCCTAGTGACCAGAAATTACACGAAGAATCCCTGTAGGCTGGAAATTAGGTGAAGTGAGGTTGAAGATGGAAAGTGCCAAATAGGATAGAAGCATCACCAAGTGAGTTTATGCCTGGAGCAGTAACAGCTAGGAATAAGAAAGGGCCAACGGACAATAGGCAGAGTGATTAGTTTAAGTGAAGAAGGTATAGCAGCTCTATACATTCCACACACATACCTGCAAAGGAAGGAGCAGCAGTAGTGATGTCTGCCTTCAGGAAGCAGTGAATATAGGAACACAAGATAGATATTCAGGACAGTGCTCCAGGAGGCTGATAGTACTGGAGATTTGACCACCAAATGACAATCTACACATTCCCCCATTTTTACCGTATACAGTGCAGAATATAAGGTATGGCAATAATTTCTTCCCCCTCCAATGCTGACTAGTCATATTGATATGATAGATGACTCAATGGGAGATCTCAATAAAACAAATAGCCAAACATTTGAGAAAGTTAACACAATGATAGAGGAATAATAAACTCTACAAACCCAAGAATTCACCAAATGAATAGAGATATCATAAATAAACTTATTTATTATCATAAATAAATTTATTTATTTATCATAAATAAATAAATTTTGATGTGAATAAATGTGATATCTTAAGTGTGAAAAGGAACCAGCACTGTAAATAGTAGAAACTATAGATGCAGAAAATGAGAAATCTAAACTCTTAACAGACTTAGCAGAATGCATATCACTGAAGAGTAAATTAGTAAGTAGGAAGACCAGGTCATAGAATTTTTCCAGAATGTAGCACAAAGGGATAAAGATATAGAAAGGATTAAAGAAAAATTCAAAGACTAGAATGTTTCAGCATGAGTACAGTAAGAATTTTAAAAGGAGAGAAAGGGGAGAATAGAAGACAAAAACACTGTAAGGAACAAAAATGTATTTTTCAAAATGATAAAAGGAGGAATCTAAAATAAGACATACTAATCATGAACCTTCATGCACCTAACAACATAACTCTGAAATATATAAAAAGCTAATAGAACTACAAAGAAAAATCCATAAATCCATAATCATAATGGGAGAGTTTTTCATTGTTCTCTTGGAATTTTCACTTCCACTTATTAAAAAAATAAGTAAGCCGCATAGCACAGGGAGATCAGCTCAGTGCTTTGTGACCACCTAGAGGGGTGGGATAGGCAGGGTGGGAGGGAGGGAGACGCAAGAGGGAAGAGATATGGGAACATATGTGTATGTATAACTGATTCACTTTGCTGTAAAGCAGAAACTAACACACCATTGTAAAGCAATTATACTTCAATAAAGATGTTAAAAAAATAAGTAAAGCAATAAAATCAAATATAAGGATATAAAACATTTGAAAAACAAATTTTTATATATAAATTATTATATATGTATGTGTAGTATGTGCATACGAGCATGTATATGTAAACTTTTACCCAAAAGAAAACATACAATCTTTTCAAACAACATGTGGAACATACCCCCAAATTGAACTTGAAATAGTATACAAAAAAATGACCTTGAACTCTGTCCATAATGCAATAAAGTTAGAAATTTACATGCTTGTTTTAACTCCTTAATTACACCAGAAATCATAACAAGAATTATAAATCACTATGAATGACAATAAGAATATACTACATTAAAATCTGTAGAAATTTACAAAGTAGCTCTCAGACGGAAATATTTAATCCTAACTTAATTTACTGGGAAACAAGAAAGATTGAAGAAAATGAATACACACAGATATCCAAAATTCCCACCCCACCCAAGAAATGATAAAAGGAGTAAATTAATAAAGTTAAAGGCACAAATTAATAAAATGGTACACAAAATTTTGACTTAAACACCAAAATCTGTTATTTTTTTTAGGACTAATAACACAAATAAACTGTCTAGAGTAATTAGAAAAAAAGAAGGCAGCATAAACAAACAAACAATATCCAGTCAACAACATCAAGCATGAAAAGATGGGCATAGCAACAAATACAAATTGGAACCCGCAAGTGTTGCATAATTCCAATTTTAGTGAGGTGTACTCTTGGTAGATGTGAAAAGTTCTGGGGGGAATACTGGTTGTTAGGACTGGGGTTTCCAAAAGGTTTGTTGAGATTTTGCAGAGCAGAGATCTGAAGAAATTGCTGCTTTTAGAATAGAGAGTAGAAAAGGGATCAAAACTAGAGTTTTAACTTCTTGGGTAACTTTTCTCTCTGACTAATAATTTAGTGGAAAGCTTACAATTCTTCGCCACATATATGAAACTCCATTTAGGGTTGGTAACTCCTATGTTGTACATGGTATGAAACTTCCCTTTCCTACCCCTGTGAAGGCTGATGTAGTACAACATCACTCAGAACGTCCTAAAAGGCCATCAGCAAAGTGAGGTGTGGTCTCCTATGGAACCGAGGAGAAGGGACTGGCACAAGTAGGAAATTCAGCAGATGAGTGGAGAGCATAGGTGTATGTTTTATATGATAGTCTATGTGAACCTATGTAATTTCCATATTTCATTATTTTTAGTATATTTCTGTAAGAGGGACACACCCAATTTAAGGCTTATTACCAGACTACCTTCCCAAAAGGCCATATTCATTCACACTCCCTTAGGCATTCCCATATCTTTACAAACATAGGGAATTATTATTATTATTATTATTATTATTATTATTTTATTTATTTATTTTTTGTGTGTGTGGTACGCGGGCCTCTCACTGTTGTAGCCTCTCCCGTTGCGGAGCACAGGCTCCGGACGCGCAGGCTCAGCGGCCATGGCTCACGGGCCCAGCCGCTCCGCGGCATGTGGGATCTTCCTGGACCGGGGCACGAACCCGCGTCCCCTGTATCGGCAGGCGGACTCTCAACCACTGCGCCACCAGGGAAGCCCGGGAATTATTATTTTAAACATTATTCAATTTGATAGGTGAAAAATATCTTAATTTAGGAAGAATTCTTTCATGTCTGGTTTTATCTATGAAAAGTTTCTTAATGTTAAAGTCTTTGAAAACATTGGAAAAAATGTGGAAAGCAGAAAGAACCACTCCCAGTCCTCCAAACGAATTACACACTTAAATAATTCATGCAGACAGATGAACTAACACAGCACAAACAAGAGTGGCCAAATGTCTCCACTCCAAAAACTGTGTTTCCTGGATTCCACGCAGGGGAATTGAGTATCTTTACCTTGTGCCCTGCAAAACATCATGGCAGCCAAGAACCAAATCAGTTGGAAGGTAGACAGATGACAGAAGAGCCTCCTCAACACCTGAAGACAGAAAGCAGAGTACAGAAGTGGGCATTTGGATGTGGACAAAGCTAAGGAAGCTTCAGTCTAATCGCTGTCTCAGGAAATGTTGCAGCTAAAGTTTTAACCACCGGAAACCTTTGGTTTTGTGGAAGCAGAACCAGAGACTATAAATGGAAGAAATAACAGAGGGTGCTCAGGGTATGGGAAGGGAAAAGCAGCAGTGTGGTTCCTTCATTATGGCCATCAATAAGCAATTTGAGGCCTTGCTTCCAAAGCCACCACTGTCAAGACTGCTGGGAAAACAAACTGCCATAAGTATACCCAGAAAACATAGAGACTGCAAATGCTGAAGAACATTCACTCCCCAAATAATCCACATCTTTTTATACTAAAAATGTAACTCAGGTTGTAACCACTTGGCAGAATATGTGACTGTTGACGTAGATTTTCCTGCAAATTCTGCACAGTTTATGTAAATTTTACCTTTTAAAAACCAGTAATGGCTTTATTTTTTCTTCATTGCTTTATTTTCATGTGTCTGGCAGAAATCCTTGGCCTTTTTACAAATCATGGTGGTATTTAAGGGAATATTATTCTGGGTATAATTTTGCTATAAAATGAAAGAGTGGAATGGAGACAGAATAACTTTACTCTGCAGCAGCCTCATGGCTGGCTTTGGTCTACATTAGTGTGTTCACTGTAAGGAGGTACAAGCAAGGAATGTAAATTTTCCCTATATTTTCTCCTATATTCTATATTTTTCTAGAATTGAGGTGTGTAAGAAATATAGGTTTCTCTGTATTTTTCTTTAACTGAACTTTATTTTTATTTCATGTTGCCATTCCAACTAGAGGTAGAGACTTAATTTCAGTCAATATCACATAATCTCTGTCAGTTTAGCCCACCAACACTTCACAATTGTCCTAAACTCTGGCACTGCATCCACAGTCCTGGGAATGCCAAGCCGTGGGACAGGACCATTAACCCTTGGTTACAACAATCTATCCATGCTGGCACTGTGTTCCCCTCAAGTCATCCTGATCATCGGTTTGTGCAATTAAATCTTGCACTTACAGGATGTTCTCTCATGTTTCCCGATTCTCCAGATTCTGTGCTCCTGGATTCTTCTGTGCTGAACAAAGGCAAATTCTACAAGGCTCTCTGACTAGACTCCCATGTATCTGTCCATCTCTGTTTTACAGTTCCCTTGCCATGACGGGCAGGCTTGCCTCTTCCCACAGTTCCCCGCAAGAAAGCAAGGCACAGGTGTTTTCTGTTCTTTGATTTCAACACCTACCTGTAAGTTCTATTCACCACCCTCCTGGACTCCCTACTCCTGGGGGCCAGGCACAGAGCATCCTTTTCAGGACACAAACTGACACTAGTCAGTCCCTCTTTGCTCTCCCAGCCTAGGGTTAAAGAAGCTGCTTCCTGCATCACCTTGTATTCTTCCCATCAACTTTTTCTGGGATGAAGGCCTGTCCTTGGTCTTTCAGCATTTAGGCTTTTAAAACTCAAATGCTTAGGCTCTTGCTATTTCAAAACTTTGGCTTCTGAGTGTCCATCAACAGATGAATGGATAAAGAAGATGTGGCACATATATACAATGGAATATTACTCAGCCATAAAAAGAAATAAAATTGAGTTATTTGTAATGAGGTGGATGGACCTAGAGTCTGTCATACAGAGTGAAGTAAGTCAGAAAGAGAAAAACAAATACCGTATGCTAACACACATATATGGAATCTAAAAAAAAAAAATTGTCATGAAGAACCTAGGGGCAAGATGGGAATAAAGACACAGACCTACTAGAGAATGGACTTGAGGATATGGGGAGGGGGAAGTGTAAGCTGGGACAAAGTGAGAGAGTGGCATGGACATATATACACTACCAAACATAAAATAGACAGCTAGTGGGAAGCAGCCGCATAGCACAGGGAGATCAGCTCGGTGCTTTGTGACCACCTAGAGGGGTGGGATAGGGAGGGTGGGAGGGAGGGAGACGCAAGAGGGAAGAGATATGGGGACATATGTATATGTATAACTGATTCACTTTGTTATAAAGCAGAAACTAACACAACATTGTAAAGCAATTACACTCCAATAAAGATGTTAAAAAACAAAAAAACTTTGGCTGCTGAAACTAAAAAGTTTTCATTGGCATTCTAATTCCACACCATCATGCCACATGGAAATCCAGGCTCTAGCAAAGGCTGTGATGAGGAATGCAAATAGTTTGGCTTTCCGAGTAAAAATCTGTCTTTTAGGGTAAGAGAGAAAGCAGACACACACCAAAACACAAGATGTACGAACTGGGGGCCAGGAATGTTTAAGAAACAGAAGCACAGTGATTAAGGCAAAGGGAATTAGAAAGAAAGCTTTGCTATTAATTATATACACATTTCCTCTGGCTGACTTGAGTTCAGGCTAGCAGCAATACTAGATGTGTACGCTAGGACAAATCATTTTACCTCTCTGAAATGCAGAAAAAAATAATAGTACCAACCTCCTCTCTGTTAAAAAGATTAAATGAGATAGTATATGTAAAGCTCCTAGAACAGTGACTGATATATAAGGCACTAAATCAATGTTGCTGTTATCTCTTTGGGTTACTATGAGAATTAATTAAGCATTTAAAGTATTTAATACAGTGCCTAAGGTATGGTAAAAGCCAATATATGTTAGGTAGCTTAAACAATTCATTAATCAGATCACACAATAATGGAAATAGAGAAGTCCATTTATAACCTTTGTCAAGAGGCCCAGGGTTCAGAGGCCTCGGTCTTACCTGACAGCTGCCCATCTACATTGCCCCTATACATACCTCTTCCCTGAAAATTTCTAGGTCCAAATCCTGATCCACATACAGTCACATGAACTTGGAAACTTAACCTCTCTGCCTGTTTCTTTATTTGTAAAATTGGGTAATAACTCCTCCTTTGAAGGAGAGTGGTGAAGATTAAGAGCATCTGGCACTCAGTAAACACTAGCTCTAAGGCCACCATTCTCCTTTGTTAAGGAAAATAGTGAAATAACTGGCTGTGTGATCCTGCCAATAAACTATATACAAAAAAAAAATTACCTTCAGGCATTACTTGTATTTAGATTTTAATTTTTATTATTTTTATCAATTACCAATGTAAATGAAAATCCTCTCCTTCCTTCATTTTGTCATATACACAGGTCCTAAATAAACAAAATGTCTGTCTCTCGCGGATACCCAGGGTTTTAACCCTGATTTATCCAATCCTTTATGGCTTCCCAAGGCAAAGGCCCAGAGGATGCAGAAAGAGGCTGGAGCATTACAGAGGGAGCCAGCTCTCCTGGAGAGCCTGAGCCTGAAATTCTGCAACCCCACCCCAGGTTTCAGGGCCAAAACGGAGCCAATACAGCACCCTCTATCCCCGCCGCCAGCGCCGGCCTCCCAGCCCAGTTCCTGTCTGAGGATGTCAAGGATCTTCGGAGAAGCGTCTCCGGAGCCTGCGCCTGGCAGCATCCTTTTTCCAGCGCACTGGGACGGAGAACCAGAACGCCAGGAATGGCCTGTAAACCACCCTTTGGGCAAAATCCGCTTCTCAGCAAGGTTAAGAGCTGAGAGGAAAGCGCTAGCAGAAATCCCACCTCCGAACCAGACTGGGGAAAGCCGCAGCCCGGCGCTCTCAGCCCGCCGCCGCCCCAGGGCCCCCGGAGCGATGTTGCCCACCCTGCGCCCCCTTTCCCACGCCTGGCCCGGCTCACCAGCCACTCCATCCTCGCTCCTGGCCGCGCGGGGTGTTTGGCTTCAGCTGGGAAGCCCGGAGGGATCTCACACCGGACCACACAGAGCTCCTCCAGTTCTGTGGAGCAAGGATGCGCCCCGCCAGCGCCTGGGGAGAGCTGCCTCACTCCTCCTCCTACACAAATACCCCTCCTCCCCACCCCCGCCCCGCCCCCCAAGCAGAGGCATGAAGGCCAGTTTTTTCCAGTTTACTTGTAGGGGATAAAACAAAATAAATAGTACTCCTCTTTTCCTATCTTCAAAACGATTCGCAGTTTTCAGAGGTGGCAACTGGGGAAACAGAAAATGTTTGAAAAAATATACACCGTTTCCATTTTCATTGTACAGACAGAGAAAGGAAACAGGGAGAGGTGGGAAACATGAATTGTTTCACTGCGTTGGCGCTTGGAGGAATGGCAGTCTACACTGTGCAGCTGGCAAGGGCGAAATGATTTTTGAGAAATGTTACACAGTTTCCACAATTACCACCTCGGAAAATCCAAATATTTTGAAGCTGAATTTAAACAATAGACACTTTACAAAACAAATGTATATTTATTTATTTATTTATTTATTTTTGTGGTACGCGGGCCTCTCACTGCTGCGGCCTCTCCCGCTGCGGAGCACAGGCTCCAGACGCGCAGGCCCAGCGGCCATGGCTCACGGGCCCAGCCGCTCCGCGGCATGTGGGATCCTCCCAGACCGGGGCACGAACCCGTGTCCCCTGCATCGGCAGACAGACTCTCAACCACTGCGCCACCAGGGAAGCCCCTGTATATTTATTTTTATCCAGAACCAAATTATATATTGAAGTTATCAATGCTGTAATGATCTCTCCTTTCATGATGGGACTGGGTTTTTTTCTCTGTGTGAGTTTTCTTTCACTTGTATTGATGATGAGGCTTCTTCTCATTTTAACAAGTTCCGGAGTTCTTGGTTCTTAAACAAACAAAGAAAGACAAACAGATCAATGAAGTGTTCAATTCCTAAAGCCTTTTCTGTTTTCCTAACACCACCCCTATGACAAGGTGCTGAGACAGAACTTTTTTACCTAAGGATCCATGGGGCTGTAAATTCCAGGGCGGTAACTAAAATAATGACCGATTTTCAGAAAAACACAAACATATTGAAAGGACTAAAATATTCATGGAGTGGAAAACAGGATACATAAAAGAAAGCCAACTTATAGACATAGAGAAATTAAGATCAAATTAAGGAAATCGAAAGAAAAGTCTTAAAGCTTCAAAAATGACAAGTAGAGACACCAAGAAAGAGAATCAAAGTGACTTTATTTTTATTATTTTTTTAAACAGTTGTGTTTTATTTAATGAATTAATTATTTTTATTTTTATTTTTAGCTGCATTGTGTCTTCATTGCTGCACGCAGGCTTTCTCTAGTTGCCGTGAGCGGGAGCTACTCTTCGTTGTGGCGCGTGGGCTTCTCATTGCAGTGGCTTCTCTTGTGGAGCACGGGCTCTAGGCGTGCGGGCTTCAGTAGTTGTGGTGCGTGGGCTCAGTAGTTGCAGCACGCGGGCTCTAGAGCACAGGCTCAGTAGTTGTGGTGCACGGGCTTAGTTGCTCCGCTGCATGTGGGATCTTCCCAGACCAGGGATCGAACCCGTGTCCCCTGCATTGTCAGGCGGATTCTCAACCACTTGCAACCAGGGAAGTCCCCAGAGTGATTTTAAATGTCACAAGGCAGTGCTTGGATGCAAGAAGGCAATGAGTTAACTTTCAAAATATTGAAGAAAAATAACTTTGAATTCTACTTTGTCTTTTATAAATATTGCTACACAGGTATATTTAAAAAACACTTTTAATTTTTTGATTAAATGTGTTATTCATAGAGGAAAGTGCATACATCATAACTACCCAATATGAATCGTCATAGAGTAAACATACTTGCATAGCCAGAAGCAGATAAAAAACTGACTATTCCCAGCTCACCAGAAACTGTCCTACTCTCTTTGCCTACCCCTCCTGTCACTGCCACCCTCCCACCACTCTTACTTTCAACATCATAGACTAGACTTGCCTGTTCGTAAACTTTGTATAAACGGCATCATAGAGTATGTCCTCATTTGTACCTGGGTTCTTTCACTCAACAGATTTGAAAAATTCATCCATGTTATTGCATGTAGTTGTGGTTCATTCATTCTCACTGCTGTATACTATCCCATTCTTTAAATGCCACATTTATTTATCTATTCTGCTGTTACTAGACATTTGTTTGTTTCTGTTTTGGGGTTATTTTTAATAGTGGTGTTATAAACATTCTTATACATGGCTTTTCCTAAACACATGTACACCATGCTGTTAGATTATTTTTTTGTTTTTGCCAGTTTTATCTTTTTCTATCACTTTACTTTAAAATTTTCTCTATTGTTTTTCCCCCCCAAGTATATAGATGATATTTTGCAGATGATATTTTGACATTTAAAAAAATCTACTTAAAGACTCTGTCCTAAATTTTATTAGCAAAGTATTATAAAATGACAGGATAAAAAAAGATTTTGTTAAGCATATAAATCTCAGAAAATTTATTACATCAAGACTCTCCTTGAAAATATTTTAAAAAGAAGTATTCTAGAAAGAAAGAAAAATTAATCCAGGAGGATGCTACATAGAAAGATATGCAGAAAGGGTAAATAAACTCATCAAAATTTATAACTGCCTAGAAAAGTCAAGATCCCCAAAATTGTATGTTCATAATTCAATAATTCAAATGTGCATGGAAGGGGGTAAGAGGTTAGATAATAAGATTATGACAGGTAGGTGAGAATTTTGCCAAGATGTGTATGTTTAAGAAATAAAAATATAAGTTCTTGGTAAGTTAAGGCAAAACACCAGAAGAATAGCATAAAATATGATTCAAACTAGCAAAAGAATATTTAACCTAGTGAAAGACAGCATAGGAGAAAAGAGAAAAATGTTGCAAGTATGAAAGTGAAAGTCAAAAATAAAATGGAAAAAATGTTCTATTATATTAGTATTTATGACATATGTAAATAAGTTAAAAACACAAAAGATAGAGACTTGGGATGCAGAAGAGTGAACAAAAGAGGGGGAAAAAAATCCCTGCCATCATGGAGCATAAACATTGTTTAAAAATTCTTTGGAAAAGAAGAAATGTGCTTATATAATTTAACACTTTGCAAGAAAGGAAAAAATGATGTTTAAAATTCTTGGACAAATTTAAAGGAGCACTCAGAGCTAATTTATCACCTGAAATATATATATCAGATACCAATGTTGAGCAAAAGAAGCAAACACTGAACTCAACAAAATAAGAAGGGCAGATACAATAAAACTACAGGCAAAAATCAATAAAAAGGAACAAAATTGAATAAATATAAAAGGATTTTTTTCCTAGAGATTGATTGAACAAACTTATGGCAAAATTTACTAAGAAAAATAGAAAATAAAAAGAAACAATATAGAATGAAGGTTAGAAATAATACTGGTATAACAAATAGAAAAATTAATAAGACAGTATTATAAACAACATATCAATTAAAAAATTCTGAAAGTGACAGATTGATCATAAGAATTTTGACCATTTTAATTGACATTTTAACAACATACAATCTTCCAATTCATGAACATGGAATGTCATTCCATTTGTTGTGTCTTCTCTAATTTCTTTCATGAATATTTTATAGTTTTCACTCTACAATTCTTTTTTAAACATTTTTTAAAAATTGAACTAATTAGGGCCTACTGTATAGCACAGGGAACTCTACTCAATACTCTGTAATGATCTATATGGTAAAATAATCTAAAAAAGAGTGGATATATGTATAGGTATAACTGATTCACTTTGCAGTACAGCAGAAACTAACACAACATTGTAAATCATCTATACGCCAATAATTTTTTTTAAAAAAATTGAAGTATAGTTAATTTACAATGTTGTGTTAGTTTCAGGTATACAGCAAAGTGATTCATTTATATATACATAAATATATATATTCTTTTTCAGATTCTTTTTCATTATAGGTTATTACAAGTTACTGAATATAGTTCCCTGTGTTGTATAGTAGATGGTGTATGAGCATTTTACTTATTTATTTTTGTTTTGTTTATTTATATATTTATTTATTTATTCCTGTTTTCTTGAGATATAATAGAATACAGCATGTATAAGTTTATGGTGTACAGAATAATGATTTCACTTACATACATCATGAAATAATTACTACAATAAATTTAGTGAAGATCCATCATCTCACATAGATACAAGAAAATAAAAAGGAAAACTTTTTCTCCTCATGATGAGAACTCTTAGGATTTACTCTCTTAACAACTTCCATATATAACATAGAGCAGTGTTAATTATATTTATCATGGTGTGCATGACATCCCTAGTACTTATTTATCTTATAACTGGAAATTTGTACCTCTTGACCAGCTTCATCCAATTCCCCCTCCTCCCCATTCACTGCCTGTGGTAACCACAAATCTGATCTCTTTTACTATGAACTTGTTTGTTTGTTTGCTTGTTTTTGAAGTAAAATAGACCTACAACACTATGTTTGTTCCCAGTGCACAGCATAGTGATTCAATATTTCTATACATTACAAAATGATCACCACAATAAGTCTAGTTACCTCCTAGACCATAAAAAGATATTACATAGTTATTAGCTATATTCTCTACACTATACCTTTCATACCTGTGACTCATTTATTATGCAACTGGAAATTTGTACCTCCTAATTTCCCTCATCTATTTCTCTCATCCACCCATTCTATCCCCTCTGGCAACCATCTGTTCTCTGTATCTATGACTTTTTCTATTTTGTTATGTTTGTTCCTTTGTTATGTTTTTTAGATTCCACATATAAGTGAAATCATATGGCATTTATATTTCTCTGTCTGACATTTCATTTAGCATAATACCATCTAAGTTCATCTATGTTGTCACAAATGGCAAGATTTCATTCTGTTTTATGGTTGAGTAGTATTCCATTGTATATATATACAAAATCTGCTTTATCCATTCATCTATCAGTGGGACCTTAGGTTGCTTCCATATCTTGGCTATTGTAAATAATGCTGCAATGAACACAGGGGTGCATATATCTTTTCAAATTAGTGTTTTCATTTTCTTTGGATAAATAACCAGGAGTAAAATTTATGGATCGTATGGTAGTTCTATTTTCCATTTTTTGAGGAACTTACATACTATTTTCCATAGTGGCTGCACCAATTTACATTTCCACAAGGGTTCTCTTTTCTCTACATCCTTGCCAACACTTGTTATTTGTTGTCTTTTTGATAACAGTCATTCTAACAAGTGTGAGGTGATATTTTATTGTGGTCTTTAGTTGCATTTCCCTGATGATTAGTGATGTTGATCCTGATGTCATGTGCCTGTTGGCCATCTGTATGTCTTCTTTGGAAAAAATGTCTATTCTGGTCCTATGCCCATTTTTTAATTGGCTTGTTTGTTTATTGATGGTGAGCTATATGAGTTCTTTGTATGTTTTGGATATTAACACCTTATCAGATATATTGTTTGAAAATATCTTCTCCCAAACAGTAGATGGCCTTTCTATTTTGTTAGTTCCCCCTGTGTTCATTGCAGCAATATTTACAATATCCAATATTAGTTTGATGTAGTTCCATTTGTTCATTTATTTGTTTGTTTGTTTCTCTTGCCTGAAGAGACAGAGCCAAAAATATATTGCTAAGACTGATGACAAAGAGCTTACTGCCAATGTTGTCTTCTAGCAGTTTTATGGTTTCAAGTTTTACATTTACATCTTTAATCCATTTTGAGTTTATTTTTGTATATGGTGTGAGAAAGTAGTCCAGTTTGATTCTTTTGAACATAGCTGTCCAGCTTTCCCCAACATAATTATTGAAGAGTCTGTCTTTTCCCTATTGTATATTCTTGCCTCCTATATCACAGATTAACTGATCATATAAGTGTGGGCTCATTTCTGGGCTCTGATTCTGTTCCATTAACCTATGTACCTGTTTCTGTGCTAGTACCATATTGCATTCATGACTATAGCTTCATACTACTGTTTGAAATAAGGGAGAGTGATACCTCCAGCTTTGTTCTACTTTCTCAAGATGGATTTGGCTGTTTGGGGTCTTTTGTGTTTCCATAGAAGTTTTAGAATTATTTGTCCTAGTTCTGTGAAAAATACTTTTTTCCATCCCCTTACTTTCAGGGTAGTGTATCTTTGGATCTGAAGTGAATCTCTTATAAAGAGCATATATATGGGTCTTGTTTTTTAGTCATTCTGTCACTTTATATCTTTTGATTTGCACATTTAGTCTATTTACATTTAACGTAATTATTGATAGGTATGTACTTATTTTGTTAATTGTTTTCAGGTTGTTTTATAGTCCTTTTTTGTTCCTTCTTTTGCTTTTTTCTCTTGTGATATGGTGACTATTTTTAGTTTTATTTTTGGATTTCTTTCTCCATTTTGTGTGTGTATATATCATAATTTTTGGTTTGTGGTTACCATGAGGTTTATATATAGTAATCTATATATAAATTATTTATATATACATGATTATTTTAAGTTGCTGATCTCTTAAGTTCAAACTCTTTTTAACAGCCTTACATTTTTACTCCTCCCTCTAAGTTTACTGTTTTGACATTATATTATTCATCTTTTTCTTTTGTGTATCCCTTCACTACTTATTGTGAATATAGTTGATTTTAGTACCTTTGTCTTTTAACCTTTCTACTAAGTTTATTAGTTGACTTACTACCTTTATTGTATACTTGCCTTTACCAATGAGATTTTTCCTTTCATAATTTTCATACCTCTAGTTTTTGTTCTTTTCTTTTCTGCTTAGAGAAATTCTTTATACATTTCTTATTAAGCTGGTTTGGTAGTGAACTCTTTTAGCTTTTGCTTGTCTATAAAACTTTTGATCTCTCCATTGAATCTGAATGAAGGTCTTGCTGAATAGAGTATTCTTGCTTGTAGGTTTTTTTTGCTTTCATCACTTTAAATATATCATGCCACTCCCTTCTGGCCTGCTGAGTTTCTGCTGAAAAGTCAGATGACAGTCTTATGGGAGTTCCCTTGCACATAACTTGCTACTTTTCCCTTGCTGCTTTTAAAATTCTCTCTTTATCTTTAATTTTTGCCATTTTAATTACAATGTGTCTTGGTGTGTTCCTCTTTGGGTTGATCCTATTTGGGACTCTCTGTTCTTCTTGGACCTGGATGTTTGTTTCCTTTCTCAACTTAGGGAAGTTTTCAGCTAATATATCTTCATATATGTTCTCTGTCTCTTTTTCTCTCTTCTCCTTCAGGGCCCCTTATAATGACAATGTTCGTGCACTTGATGTTGTCCCAGAGGTCTCTTAAACTGTCCTCATTTTTTAAATTCTTTTTTCTTTTTTGCTGTTCAGCTTGAGTGATTTCCACACTCTGTCTTCGAGTTCTCTGACCTATTCTTTGTATCATCTAATCTACTGTTGATTCCTTCTAGTGTATTTTTTAAAATTTCATTTATTGTATTCTTCAGCTTTGTTTAGTTCTTCTTTATTTTTTCTAATTCTTTGTCAAACTTCTCACTGTGTTCATCCATTCTTCTTCCAAGTTCACTGATCATCTTTATGACTATTACCTTGAACTCTTTATTAGGTAGATTGTTTATCTCCACTTTCTACCTCTTCTTCTAAGGTTGTAACCTCTTCCTTTATTTTGAAACTATTCTTGAGTTATTTCATTTTGCCTGATACTCTGCTTTTATTTCTATGTATTAGGTAAACCTAATGTTAGGTAGGTGGTTACATTTTCAGATCTTGGAGGAGTGGCCTTATGAAGAAGATGTCCTATGGAGCCCTGAAGCACAGTCCTCTCTGTTCAGCAGAGGTATATGCTCTAGGGGTTCCCCTATGTGGACTGCATAGGCCCTTCTGTTGTTGTGGGACTGACTACTGTGGGTCTCTGATGAGCATGGCTAGTCCTTAGCATGGTTGGTTGTCAGGCCCTGCCTAGTACAGAAGTTGCTGGCCACTGGTGGGTGGAGCTAAGTCCCAGGCCTGGTGCCAGCTCACTGATTGTTGGGTATCAATCCTGTTGCAGCTGGCTGTTGGGCTCAGGGGCTCCTGAGGCTGGTACTGGCCCACTGGTGTGCCAGACTGGAGCCCATGGAGTGCTGTGGATGGTGTCTGTCCACTGCTGCACCCCAGAGTTTGTGGGCTGCTCCTTGCCTACTTGTGGGCAGGGCTGGGTTCTGGTATGGTTGACTGTGGTGACCTAGGAGTCCCAGAGCTGGTGCCTGCTCACTGTTGGGTGAGACCAAGTCCCAGGACTGGTGCTGGCCTGCTGGTGGGCAGGGCCATGTCTTGGTGCAGCTGGGGCCAGATTCCACCAGTATCTATATCCCCAGGGTGAGACAAAGTTGCCTCCTGCCTCTTCATGAAGCTCTCCAAGATCAGCAAGTTGGTCTGACTCAGGCCCTTTTAAATTACTGCTTCTGCCCTGGGTCTCTGTCGTGTGAGATTTTTGTGTGCACGCTTTAACAGTGAAGTCTCTACTTCCTAGAGCCCTCTGGCTCTCCTGAAAGCACACCCCACTGGCCTTCAAATCCAGATTTTCTAGGTGCTCATCTTCCTGGTGCAGGACCTCCAGGCTGGGTTGTTCAATATGGAACTTGGACCCCTCACTCCTGAAGCTCTGCAATTGTGATTATCCTCCTGTTTGCAGGTCTCCCACCTGGCAGTGTGGGTCTTGACTATACTGAGTCTCCATTCCCCCATCCATCTTGTTGTGGTTTCATCTTTATATCTTTAGTTGTAGAAGATATTTTCTGCTAGTCTTTGGGTTGTCCTCATTGATATTTGCTCTTAAAATGGTTGTAATTTTGGTGTGCCCATGGGAGGAGGTGAGCTCAGGTTCTTCCTCCTCTACCATCTTGGCCAAGTCCAAGCCTATATGAGCCTTTTAATGTGCCATTGAATTCAGTTTCCTGGCATTTTGTTGAGGACTTTTGCATACATATTTGTTACAGCTATTGTCCAGTAGTTTCTCTGTTCTTGTGTTGTCTTTGTCTGACTTTGGTATCAAGGTAAATCTAGCCTAATAAAATGAGTTTGGAACTGTTCCCTCCCTTTCAATTTCTTGAAAGAGTTTGCGAAGCATTGGCATTAAATCCTGTTTAAATGTTTGCTAGAATTCAGTAATGAAGCCATCTAGTCCTGGACTTTTCTTTATTGGAAGGTTTTTGGTTACTGATTCAATCTGCATACTAGTTATCAGTCTGTTCAGGCTTTCTATTTCTTCATAACTTAGTTTTGATAAGTTGTATGTTTCTAAGAATTTATAGATTTCTTCTAGGTTATCTAGTTTTTTGATATATAATATATCACAGTAGTCTCTTATGATCCTTTTTATTTCTGTGCATCAATCATAATGTCTCTTGTTTCATTTCTGATTTTATTTATTTGAGTCTTCTTTCTTTCCTTCTTAGTCTAGCTAATGGTTTGTCATTTTTTTTTATCTTTTCAAAAACCAACTTTTAGTTTTGTCAATTTTTTTCTATTATTTTTTTATTTTCTATTTCATTTAATCTTTGTAACTTCCTTCCTTCTGCTAACTTTGCGCTCAGTTTTTTCTTCTTTTGCTAGGTCTCTAAGGAGTAGAATTAGGTTTTTTTATGCAATGCCTATCAATATTCCCATAGCATTTTTTTACATAAATAGAAAAAAACAAATCTACGATTCATATCGAACACAAAAAACCATCAATAGCTAAATCAATCTTGAGAAAGAAGAATGAAGCTGGAGGTATGACACTTCCTGATTTCAGAATATAGTACAAAGTTACATTAATCAAAACAGTATGGAACTGGGGTAATGACAGACATATGGATCAATGGAATAGAAGAGAGAACTTAGAAATAAATCTAAATGTATACAGTTGACTGATCTTTGACAAGGGTGCTTGACAAGAGAGGGTCCAAGAACACATGATGGGGAAAGGATTGTTTCTTGAACAAATGATGTTGTGAAAACTGGATATCCACATGCAAAAGACTGAAATTAGACCCTTATTTTACACCACACAGAAAAATTAACTCAAAATGAATTAAAGACTTAAATGTAAGACTTGAAACTGTTAAACTCCTAGAAGAAAACATAGAGGAAAAACTTCATGACATTCGTCTTGGCATGATTTCATGGATGTGACACCAAAAACACAGTCTACAAAAGCAAAAATAGACAGATGGAACTATATCAAGCTAAAAAGCTTCTGCACAACAAAGGAAACAATGACAGCATGAGCGGGTAACCTAAAGAATATGAGAAATATTTCCAGGAGTCGTTAAGAGTCATAAAACCATCACAAGCATGCAAATGTTGGTTTCTCAGTATCATTAATGACATTTAAAACCATAACTTATTCATGTATGTTCCAGATATGGAACAGAAAACAATTACTCAGATACACAGACAAGTAGCTCCAGGATAGGCAACGGCATTTGATCACTGTCAGGGTTTGTCCTCCATGTGAATCTTGGAGGTCTTTCTTCAGCCCCAAAGTGCTTGCACAGGAAACTGTCCTGAGCCTCTGCACCTAATTTCTTCCAATTATAGTCACATCATCTGGCCTAATGAGTTTCTAAAAGTAGTTTTCATTTTATTTAGAGCATGTTTCCAGATGTGTTTTTAAATTAATAAGTGCTAGTAATAAAAGATAACATGACCCTGGGGAAAAAAATTTGCAGAACATATATCTGATGAGGTTAATCTCCAAAATATATACATATAAAGACCTCCTATAACTCATAGCAAAAAAAAAATACACACAAAAACAACAATAAAAAACCCTAATAACCCAATGAACAAATAGGCTGAGAATTTGAACAGATATTTCTCCAAAGATACAAACACCCAAGAGGTATATGAAGAAATAGTCAATGTCACTAATTGTCAGGGAAATATGAATCAATCCACAGTGAGATATCACCTGACATCTGTCAGGATGGCTATTATTAAAAAACAAAAGACAACAAGCGTTGGTGAGGACGTGGTGAAGTGACAACCTTTGCTTGTTATTGGTGGGAATGCACAATGGTGCAGCTACTATGGAAAACAGTACAGAGGTTTCTTAAGAATTTTTTAATAGAACCACATATGATCTAGTCTCACTTCTGGCTATTTATCCAACAGAATGGAAATCAGGATCTCAAAGAGATATTGGCACTCCTGTATTTATTGCAGCACTATGCACATTAGCCAAGGTGTAGAAACAACCTAAATATTCATCTGCAGATGAATGGATAATGCAAATGTGGTAGAAACAACCTAAATATTCATCTGCAGATGAATGGATAATGACAATATGGTGTATGTGGTGGAATACTATTCAGCCTTAAAAAAGAAAGAAATTCTGAAATATGTGACAACATAGATGAACCTCATGGGCATTATGCTAAGGGAAATAAACCAGTCCCAAAAGACAGATCCTGCACAGTTCCACTTATGCGAGGTATCTAAAATAGTCAAATTCATAGAATCAGAGAGTGAAATGGTGGTTGCCAGGGGCTAGGGAGAGAGAGAAGTAGAGAGTTACTAGTCAGTGGGCATAAATTAAGCAACATGAATTAGTTCTAGAGATCTGCTCTACAACATTGTAGCAATAGTCAACAATATTATGTTGTAGGCTTAAGATTTTTATTAAGAAGGTAATGTCATATTAAATGTTCTTACCACAATAAAATAAAATGTTAAAAAGAGAAATAATATTATACAAATTATAAGAAATTTAAAATGGAATAATCCAATAATTTTGAAAGGAAATAACTGAAATCAAAGAATTCCCCTGCCAAAAAATCCATAGATCCGGATGGCTATTAAGGAATAGAAATCTCTATCTTATATATGTTTCTAAAAAGAGAAATACTGTATGACTAAATTCTTTCTTTGAGTGTTAATTTCAAAACCTTAATTTGAAACTTTTATTTCAAAGCAAGGAAAGATGATTCAAAAAAAGTCAAAGTATAGTCTTGTTTTACTTATAAAGCAGCTAAAATTCCCAGAATGGTTTAGCATTTGCAAATCTATCAATGTAACTTATCATGTTAGTGAACCACTTTGGAAAGTTCATGTCACTATCTCAACAGGTACAAAAACATTACTTCTTAAGTTCAACAACCTATATATGTTAAAACCACAGAAATTGGAAATAATGAAACATCTCCTAAACTTGATAATATGCTTAAAGACCAAACATTGCAGCAAATATCATACTTAGAGAAATTTTAGACATAGTTTTTAAATTTAGAAATGTTTTAAAGCAAAAATGTCATTATGTGCAAGGGAGATGGTTATCTATGTGGAAAATCATTAGATCAATAGAAAAACTTTGAGTTAATAAAGAGTTTAGCAAGGTTTCCAGCTACAGGTTAAGTCACAAAATCCATAACAGTTCCTAAACCACTAATAACAAGTTAGAAGACTTCATTTAAAAAATAAGGTACCATTAATTATAGCACACAATTAAAAAGTACCAAAGAATTAACTTAGCAAAAGTTCCACAAAACCTACAGAGAGAAAATTTTTAAACTTTCCTAAAGGACATTCAGAAAGACTTGGATAAATGGATAACATATTTATAGGTGGAGTAAATTACACTGTAAAGATACCAAACTTCCAAAATTAAATTAATCTATAAATTCAATGTAGGACTAAGCAAAATTCCAGCTGTATTTTTTTAAGAACTTAATAAACGTATTTCATGATACATGTGTATGTTTGTGTATCCCTGAACTGAAATATCAAGTTAGAAAAGAAAAAAGGGAAACCTGTCCCTACCACATTTTAACACCTAACACAAGACCATAGTAATAAAAACTATGCATCCATGAAAAAAATATTAAACAATGGAACAAAAGTTCCACCTGAGAGAGCTGGAAACAGAGCTCATCAGTAAGGAAAGGATAGATCGTGTAGTAGCTCATGTTAAGAAATCTGGATCATTATATGATGAAAATTAACACTATATTATCAAGTCTACATTATGTATAAAGGTTTAGAGACCTAAATAGAAAATAGAAAAATATAAAGCTAATAAATATGATAATATTTTTGTGAATTTAGGTGGATGAGGACTTCTTAAATAAGACCCCAAACTCAAAAGTAGGTAAAAAAGTGATGGATTTAACAATATTAAAGCATTAAAGACCCCTGTTCTTTTAATGATATAACTGAGAAATTTAGTGGGGTGATGCCAAATAGGGAGAAGTAATCAATATCTAGTATTTACAGAATCTATGATATTCTACAATTTCTACAAATACAGTCCACCTACCCGAAGTCACACAAAGATGTAGACAAGAACTTCACAGAAGGGGAGTGCATAACAAATATATAAAACAGGCTCATACTTATTAATAATCAGAAAAAGCACACCCCAAATCAGAGTAGCCATTCAATTGGTGACAGTGGGAGGGGTGAATAGACAGTGAATGAATAGAAACATTCCAAGACAGTAATATTAATATAACCTCATTTGAAATTACTAATTCATGAAATTGGGTATATAAACAAATTTTTCCACTTATTTTTAAAATAATAATTGCTGCTACCAAACGGATGATTTAATATGGAAGGGTAAGTCTTAAATTTGAAGTATACACAATGACAGAAAAAAATCACACATCTGCCAATTACCTGTGTTCATTAAGGTGTGTGGTTAATTAGGGTGTCCATGCCAGGCTGTCTCAGCTGGGGTGTGCTTTCAAGCACATTCTCAGACCTAGAGATATAAAGACTGAGATTATACATAAGATGAATACAACCCAAACACTCCCCCTAATGGCAGTATATTGTAAGAGCATGCTATCAATAAAAAATTGGGAGATTAAAACTCTCTTGACAGATCAAAATAGTTTTTCTTTTTTTAAATTTAATTTTATTCATTTTTTTACACAGCAGGTCCTTATTAGTCATCAGTTTTATACACATCAGTCTATACATGTCAATCCCAATCTCCCAAATCATCACACCACCACCTCCACCTCCCCACCACTTTCCCCCCTTGGTGTCCATTCGTTTGTTCTCTACATCTGTGTCTCAATTTCTGCCCTGCAAACCAGTTCATCTGTACCACTTTTCTAGGTTCCACATATATACGCTAACATATGATATTTGTTCTTCTCTTTCTGACTTACTTCACTCTGTATGATAGTCTCTAGATCCATCCACGTCTCTACAAATGACCCAATTTCGTTCCTTTTTATGGCTGAGTAATATTCCACTGTATATATGTACCACATCTTCTTTAATGATTCATCTGTCGCTGGGCTTGTAGGTTGCTCCCATGACATAGTTATTGTAAATGCTGCTGCAATGAAGATTGGGGTGCATGTATCTTTTTGAATTATGGTTTTCTCTGGGTATATGCCTAGTAGTGGGATGGCTGGATCATATGGTAATTCAATTTTTAGTTTTTTAAGGAATCTCCATACTGCTCTCCAAGGTGGCTGTATCAATTCACATTCCCACCAACAGTGCAAGAGGGTTCCCTTTTCTCCACACCCTCTCCAGCATTTGTTGTTTGTAGATTTTCTGATGATGCCCATTCTAACTGGTATGAGGTGATACCTCATTGTAGTTTTGATTTGCATTTCTCTAATAATTAGGGATGTTGAGCAGCTTTTCATGTGCTTCTTGGCCATCTGTATGTCTTCTTTAGAGAAACGTCTATTTAGGTCTTCTGCCCATTTTTGGATTGGGTTGTTTGTTTCTTTAAAATTGAGCTGCATGAGCTGTTTGTATATTCTGGAGCTTAATCCTTTGTCCATTGACTCATTTGCAAATATTTTCTCCCGTTCTGATGGTTGTCTTTTCGTCTTGTTTATGATTTCCTTTGCTGTGCAAAAGCTTTTAAGTTTAATTAGGTCCCATTTGTATATTTTTGGTTTTATTTCCATTACTCTAGGAGGGGTGTCAAAAAAGATCTTGCTGTGATTTATGTCAAAGAATGTTCTTCCTATGTTTTCCTCTAAGAGTTTTATAGTGTCCGGTCTTACATTTAGGTCTCTAATCCATTTTGAATTTATTTTTGTGTATAGTGTTAGGGAGTGTTCTCATTTCATTCTTTTACATGTAGCTGTCCAGTTTTCCCAGCACCACTTATTGAAGAGACTGTCTTTTCTCCATTGTATATCTTTGCCTCATTTGGCATAGATTAGTTGACCATAGGTGCGTGGGTTTATCTCTGGGCTTTCTATCTTGTTCCATTGATCTATGTTTCTGTTTTTGTGCCAGTACTATATTGTCTTGATTATTGTAGCTTTCTAGTACAGTCTGAAGTCAGGGAGACTGATTCCTCCAGCTCCTTTTTTTTCCCTCAACACTGCTTTGGCTATTCGGGGTCTTCTGTGTCTCCAAACAAATTTTAAGATTTTTTGTTCTAGTTCCGTAAAAAAAATGCCATTGGTAATTTGATAGGGATTGCATTGAATCTGTAGATTGCTTTGGGTAGTATAGTCATTTTCACAATACTGATTCTTCCAATCCAAGAATATGGTATATCTCTCCATCTGTTGGTATAATTTTTAATTTCTTTCATCAGTGTCTTATAGTTTTCTGCATATAGGTATTTTGTCTCCTTCTTTTCTAATTTGTATTGCTTTTATTTCTTTTTCTTCTCTGATTGCTGTGGCTAGAGCTTCCAAAACTATGTTGAATAAGAGTGGTGAGAATGGACTGCCTTTTCTTGTTCCCGATCTTCAGAAAAATGCTTTCAGTTTCTCACCATTGAGAATGATGTTTGCTGTGGGTTTGTCATATATGGTCTTTATTATGTTGAGGTAATTTCCCTCTATGTCCACTTTCTGGAGAGTTTTTATCATAAATGGGTGCTGAATTTTGTCAAAAGCTTTCTCTGCATCTATTGAGATGATCATATGGTTTTTCTTCTTCAATTTGTTAATATGGTGTATCACATTGATTGATTTATGTATATTGAAGAATCCTTGCATCCCTGGGATAAATCCCACTTGATCATGGTGTATGATCCTTTTAATGTGTTGTTGGATTCCGTTTGCTAGTATTTTGCTGAGTATTTTTGCATCTATATTAATCAGTGATATTGGTCTATAATTTTCTTTTTTTGTACTATCTTTGTCTGGTTTTGGTATGAGGGTGATGGTGGACTCATACAATGAGTTTGGGAGTGTTCCTTCCTCCACAAAGTTTTGGAAGAGTTTCAGAAGGATGGGTGTTAGCTCTTCTCTAAATGTTTGATAGAATTCACCTGTGAAACCAAATGGTCCTGGACTTTTGTTTGTTGGAAGATTTTTAATCACAGTTTCAATTTCATTACTTGTGATTGGTCTGTTCATATTTTCTATTTTTTCATGGTTCAGTCTTGGAAGGTTATACCTTTCTAAGAATTTGTCCATTTCTTCCAGGTTGTCCATTTTATTGGCATAGAGTTGCTTGTAGTAGTGTCTTAGGATGTTTTGTATTTCTGCGGTGTCTGTTGTAACATCTCCTTTTTCATTTCTAACTTTATTGATTTCAGTCCTCTCCCTCTTTTTCTTGATGAGTCTGGCTAATGGTTTATTCATTTTGTTTATCTTCTCAAAGAACCAGCTTTTAGTTTTATTGATCCTTGCTATTGTTTTCTTTGTTTCTATTTCATTTGTTTCTACTCTGATCTTTATGATTTCTTTCCTTCTGCTAACTTTGGGTTTTGTTTGTTCTTCTTTCTCTAGTTCTTTTAGGTGTAAGTTTAGATTGTTTATTTGAGATTTTTCTTATTTCTTGAGGTAGGCTTGTGTAGCTATAAACTTCCATCTTAGAACAGCTTTTGCTGCGTCCCATAGGTTTTGGATTGTTGTGTTTTCATTGTCATTTGTCTCTAGGTATTTTCTGATTCCCTCTTTGATTTCTTCAGTGATCTCTTGGTTATTTAGTAATGTATTGTTTAGCCTCCATGTGTTTGTGTTTTTTACATTTTTTCCCAGTAATTCATTTCTAATCTCATAGCGTTGTGGTCAGAAAAGATGCTTGATACGATTTCAATTTTCTTAAGTTTACTGAGGCTTGATATGTGACCCAAGTTGTGATCTCTCCTGGAGAACAGTCCATGTGCACTTGAGAAGAAAGTGTAATCTGCTGTTTCTGGGTGGAATGTCCCATAAATATCAATTAAATCTATCTGGTCTATTGTGTCATTTAAAGCTTGTGTTTCCTTATTAATTTTCATTTTGGATGATCTGTCCATGGTGTAAGTGAGGTGTTAAAGTTCCCCACTATTATTGTGTTATTGTCGATTTCCTCTTTTAGAGTTATTAGCAGTTGCCTTATGGATGGAGGTGCTCCTATGTGGGGTGCATATATATTTATAATTGCTATATCTTCTTCTTGGATCGATCCCTTGATCATTATGTAGTGTCCTTCCTTGTCTCTTGTAACATTCTTTATTAATTAATTAATTAATTTATTTATTTATTTATTTATTTTCTGTGGTACGTGGGCCTCTCACTCTTGTGGCCTCTCCCGTTGTGGAGCACAGGCTCCGGATGCACAGGCTCAGCGGCCATGGCTCATGGGCCCAGCTGCTCCGCGGCATGTTGGATCTTCCTGGACTGGGGCACAAACCCGTGTCCCCTGCATTGGCAGGTGGACTCAACCACTGCGCCACTAGGAAAGCCCCTAACATTCTTTATTTTAAAGTCTATTTTATCTGATATGAGTATTGCTACTCCAGCTTTCTTTTGATTTCCATTTGCATGGAATATCTTTTTCCATCCCCTCACTTGCAGTCTGAAAGTGTCCCTAGGTCTGATGTGGGTCTTTTGTAGAGAGCATATAGATTGATTTGTTTTTGTATCCATTCAGCAAGCCTGTGTCTTTTGGTTGGAGCATTTAATCCATTCACGTTTAAAGTAATTATTGATATATATGTTCCTATGATCATTTTCTTAATTGTTTGGGGTTTGTTTTTGTAGGTCCTTTTCTTCTCCTGTGTTTCTCACTTAGAGAAGTTCCTTTAACATTTGTTGTAGAGCTGATTTGGTGGTGCTGAATTCTCTTAGCTTTTGCTTGTCTGTAAAGCTTTTGATTTATCCATAGAATCTGAATGAGATCCTTGCCGGGTAGAGTAATCTTGGTTGTAGGTTCTTCCCTTTCATCACTTTAAGTATATCACGCCACTCCCTTTTGGTTTGTAGAGTTTCTGCTGAGAAATCAGCTGTTAACCTTATGAGTTCCTTTGTATGTTATTTGTCATTTTTCCCTTGTTGCTTTCAATAATTTTTCTTTTTCTTTAATTTTTGCCAGTTTGATTACTATGTGTCTTGGCATGTTTCTCCTTGGGTTTATTCTGTATGGGACTCTCTGTGCTTCCTCGACTTGGGTGGCTATTTCCTTTCCCATGTTAGGGAAGTTTTCAACTATAATTTCTTCAAATATTTTCTAGGGTCATTTCTCTCTCTCTTCTCTTTCTGGGCCCCCTATAATGTGAATGTTGTTGCATTTAATGTTGTCCCAGTAGTCTCTTAGACTGTCTTCATTTCTTTTCATTCTTTTTTTCTTTATTCTCTTCTGCAGCAGTGAATTCCACCATTCTGTTTTCCAGTTCACTTATCCATTTTTCTGCCTCAGTTATTCTGTTATTGGTTCCTTCTAGTGTAGTTTTCATTTCATTTATTGTATTTTTCATCTCTGTTTGTTCTTTAATTCTTCTAGGTGTTTGCTAAACATTTCTTGCATCTTCTCCATATTTGCCTCTATTCTTTTTCTGAGATCCTGGATCATCTTCACTATCATTATTCTGAATTCTTTTTCTGGAAAGTTGCCTATCTCCACTTCATTGAGTTTTTTTTCTAGGGGTTTATCTTGTTCCTTCATCTGGTACATAGCCCTCTGCCTTTTCATCTTGCCTATCTTTCTGTGAATGTGGTTTTTGTTCCACAGTCTGCAGGATTGTAGTTCTTCTTGCTTCTGCTCAAAATATCTTTTCAATAATATTTTTGATCAATGGCCTTTAATAATATTTTGATATGATTTGTCTCCTTGGAGAATATCCCCTTTATATTTCCAAGTTGATACCTCTGGTCCTAATCTGCTCTGTAAACTACAGATTCACAAATCTGGATCCTTCTACTCCCTTGCTTTAATTACTTCAATGGATTGATATTGCAGACCCTTAAAAGCCCAAATGCCTTTCCAGGCCTATGGGCCTTACCTGTTCTGGCCCTCGCTTCAATCTCAAAATTATTGTTCTAGTTACGCTGACTTTCTCATTTTTCTTTGGACACATCAAACTCATTCCCATCTTGGGACCTATACCAACTCTTCCTTTTTGTCTGGAATACTCTTTGCCAAGAACTTTACTCACAAAGTTTTTTTACCCATTTCTCATTTTAAAAGTCACCTCCTCAAAGAGACGACTCAAAATAAATTGGCCCCATCGTCTCTTTCAATTATATCATTCTGCTTTATTTTCCAGATAGTACTTATCACTACCCAGTATTTTCTCATTTCCTTGTATCTTTCCTTGACTGCCTCTCCCCACTGGGACATAAGCTTCTGAAGGGAAAGAACTTGTTGGTTTTAGTTGTGACTCTGTCTCCCACACTGAGAACAATGCATAACAATGTATAGGGATTCAGGAAGTATTTTTTGAATAACTGAATCAATATTTTATTATATTAGTCTTGTAAAGTAAGACCACTGTCATCTTACTGTGGCTTTGTCAGGTACATTTATCTCAAGTTTCCAATCTCAGCCTTTTTTTTTTTTTTTTGCAGTTTGTGGGTCTCTCACTGTTGTTGCCTCTCCCATTGCGGAGCACAGGCTCCAGATGTGCAGGCTCAGTGGCCATGGCTCATGGGCCCAACCACTCCACGGCATGTGGGATCTTCCCGGACCGGGACACAAACCCGTGTCCCCTGAATCGGCAGGCGGACTCTCAACCACTGCGCCACCAGGGAAGCCCCAATCTCAACCTTTTTTACCACCCAGAGTTCATCCTCCCACCAGTTGTCTGAAGTCCATATGTTCTCTCCTATCCAAATCTGTCCTCAAGAAAGAATCTTAAACTCAATTTACCATAAGCATGAATGATTACTAATAGCCTACCTCTATAACAATCCCAAGTAGCATATCATTTTAATAAGAATAAATCCTTGACTGCAAAAATTACCAGGGATATACCAAGGAGTTTTCCATGATGATTCTTTCCATTATGAATTCTTCCAGAGCCCTTGGAATTTTTCTGTTTTTTTTTCTTTTCAAATTTGAAACTATACCTATTTAATCTATCTTTTCTATCAAAACAGGTAGTAATACAACTTACTTTTTCTTTCTCTGAACAATACAGATGATGATAAATAACATACATGGAACAGTAATGAATGCACCAACTATACGCAGCCAATTATAAGAAAAACCAGCAGTACCTAAAAAACACAAACCAGAGACATGTTCTTTGGAACTATACTTCTTTTTGTACACTGTACTGACATTTTGGTACCTTTAAACTGTAATGCTTTTTTGATTTAACACTGCTTTGTTGACATGCAAATTGATACTGTAAGATTATTTGTCACATTTCATTTTGTAAAATAATATACTGATATATATTCAAATTGAAGAGAGACAATATTTATTTTCATCCTGCTACTCTCAGGAATTTTAAAAAGTATAACCACCTAAATATCCACTTAGATATAATCACTTAAAAGTGATTAAGCAAGGCTTCCCTGGTGGTGCGGTGGTTGAGATTCTGCCTCCCAATGCAGGGGACATGGGTTAGTGCCCCAGTCTGGGAAGATCCCACATGCCACAGAGCGGCTAGGCCCGTGAGCCATGGCTGCTGAGCCTGTGCATCTGGAGCCTGTGCTCCGCACCTGGAGAGGCCACAGCTGTGAGAGGCCCGTGTACAGAAAAAATAGACAAACAAACAAAAAACAGACCTGCATATGCTGTCTACAAGAGACCCATTTCAGACCCAGGGACACATACAGACTGAAAGTGAGGGGATGGAAAAAGATATTCCATGCAAATGGAAATCAAAAGAAAGCTGGAGTAGCAATTCTCATATCAGACAAAATGGAATTTAAAATAAAGGCTGTTTCAAGAGACAAAGAAGGACACTGCATAATGATCAAGGGGTCAATCCAAGAAGAAGATATAACAATTGTAAATATTTATGCACCAACATAGGAGCACAACAATATATAAGGCAAACGCTAACAGCCATAAAATGGGAAATGGACAGTAACACAATCATAGCATGGGACTTTAACACCCCACTTTCACCAATGGATAGATCATTGAAAATGAAAATAAATAAGGGAACACAAGCTTTAAATGGTACATTACACAAGATGAACTTAATTGATATTTATAGGACATTCCATCCAAAATGGCAGATTACACTTTCTTGTCAAGTGCTCATGGAACATTCTCCAGGATAGATCATATCTTGGGTCACTAATCAAGCTTTGGTAAATTTGAGAAAATTGAAATAGTATCAAGTATCTTTTCTGACCACAATGCTATGAGACTAGATATTAATTACAGGAAAAAAAACTGTAAAAAAATACAACAAACACATGGAGGCTAAAAATTACACTAATAAATAACCAAGAGATCACTGAAGAAATCAAAGAGGGAATCAAAAAATACCTAAAAACAAATAACAATGAAAGCACAACGACCCAAAACCTATGGGATGCAGCAAAAGCAGTTCTAAGAGGGAAGGCTATAGCAATACAATTTTACCTCAAGAAACAAGAAACACTTCAAATAAACAACCTAACCTTAGACCTAAAGCAATTAGAGAAAGAAGAACAAAAAAACCCAATATTAGTAGCAGGAAGTAAATCATAAATATCAGATCAGAAATAAATGAAAAAGAAATGAAGGAAACGATAGCAAAGATCAATAAAACTAAAAGGTGCTTCTTTGAGAAGATAAACAAAATGGTTAAACCATTAATCAGACTCATCAAGAACAAAAGGGAGAAGACACAAATCAATAGAATTAGAAACGAAACAGAAGAGGTACCAACTGACACTTCAGAAATACAAAGGATCATGAGAGATGGCATGTTACTACAAGCAACTATATGCCAATAAAATGGACAACCTGGAAGAAATGGACAAATTCTTATAAAAGCACCACCTTCTGAGACTGATCCAGGAAAAAATAGAAAATTTAAACAGACCAATCAAAGCACTGAAATTGAAACTGTGATTAAAATCTTCCAACAAACAAAAGCCCAGGACCAGATGGCTTCACAGGCAAATTCTATCACAAATTTAGAGAAGAGCTAACACTGATCCTTCTCAAAATCTTCCAAAATATAGCAGAGGGAGGAACACTCCCAAACTCATTCTATGAGGCCACCATCACCCTGATAACAAAACCAGACAAAGCTGTCACAAAAAAAGAAAACTACAGGCTAATATCACTGATGAACATAGATGCAAAAATCCTTAACAAAATACTAGCAAACAGAATCCAACAGCACATTAAAAGGATCATATACCATGATCAAGCGGGGTTTATCCCAGGAATACAATGATTTTTCAATATATGCAAATCAATCAACGTGATACACCATAGTAAGAAATTGAAGGAGGAAAACCATATGAACATCTCAATAGATGCAGAAAAAGCTTTTGACAAAATTCAACACCCATTTATGATAAAAACCCTCCAGAAAGTAGGCATACAGGGAACTTACCTCAACATAATATAGGCCATGTATGACAAACCCACAGCCAACATCATTCTCAATGGTGAAAAACTGAAACCATTTCCAGTAAGATCAGGAACAAGACAAGGTTGCCCACTCTCACCACTATTATTCAACAGAGTTTTGGAAGTTTTAGCCACAGCAGTCAGAGACTTAAAAGATATAAAAGGAATCCAAATCAGAAAAGAAGTAAAACTGTCACTGTTTGCAGATGACATGATACTATATATAGAGAATCCTAAAGATGCTATCAGAAAACTACTAGAGCTAATAAATGAATTTGGTAAGGTAGCAGGATACAAAATTAATGCACATAAATCTCTTGCATTCCTATACACTAATGACAAAAAATCTGAAAGAGAAATTCAGCAAACACTCCCATTTACCATGGCAACAAAAAGAATAAAATACCTAGGAATAAACCTACCTAAGGAGACAAAAGACCTGTATGCAGAAAAGTATAAGACACTGATGAAAGAAATTAAAGATGATACCAACAGATGGAGAGATATACCATGCTGCTGGATTGGAAGAATCAACATTGTGAAAATGACTATATTACCCAAAGCAACCTACAGATTCAATGCAATCCCTATCAAGCTACCAATGGCATTTTTCACAGAAGTAGAACCAAAAATTTCACAATTTGTATGGAAATAAAAAAGACCCTGAATAGCCTAAGTATACCTGAGAAAGAAAACTGGATCTGGAGGAATCAGGCTCCTGGACTTCAGACTATACTACAAAGCTACAATAATCAAGACAGTATGGTACTGGCACAAAAAACAGAAATATAGATCAATGGAACAGGATAGAATGCCCAGAGATAAACCCAGGCACATATGGTCACCTTATCTTTGATAAAGGAGGCAATAATATACAATGGGGAAAAGACAGCCTCTTCAATAAGTGGTGCTGGGAAAACTGGACAGCTACATGTAAAAGAATGAAATGAGAACACTCCCTAGCACCATACACAAAAATAAACTCAAAATGGATTAAAGACCTAAATGTAAGGCCATACACTATAAACTCTTAGAGGAAAACATAGGCAGAACACTCCATGACATAAATCACAGCAAGATCCTTTTTGACCCACCTCCTAGAGAAATGGAAATAAAAATAAACATGTGAGACCTATTGAAACTTAAAAGCTTTTGCATAGCAAAGGAAACTAGAAACAAGATGAAAAGACAACCCTCTGAATGGGAGAAAATATTTGCAAATGAAGCAACTGACAAAGGATTAATCTCCAAAATTTACAAGTAGCTCATGCAGCTCAATATCAAAAAAAAAAAAAAAAAAAACCAATCCAAAATTGGGCAGAAGACCTAAAGAGACATTTCTCCAAAGAAGTTATACAGATTGCCAACAAACACATGAAAGTATGCTCAACATCACTAATCATTAGAGGAATGCAAATCAAAGCTACAATGAGGTATCACCACACACCAGTCAGAATGGCCATCATCAAAAAATCTACAAACAGTAAATTCTCGAGAGGGTGTGGAGAAAAGGGAACCCTCTTGCACTGTTGGTGGGAATGTAAATTGATACAGCCACTATGGAGAACACCATGGAGGTTGCTTAAGAAACTAAAAATAGAACTACCATACAACCCAGCAAACGACTGGGCATATACCCTGGGAAAACCATAATTCAAAAAGAGTCATGTACCACAGTGTTCATCCCAGCTCTATTTACAATAGCCAGGAAATGGAAACAACCTAAGCATCCATTGACAAATGAATGGATAAAGAAGATGTGGCCCATATATACAATGGAATATTACTCAGCCATAAAAAGAGATGAAATTGAGTTATTTGTAGTGAGGTGGATGGACCTAGAGACTGTCATACAGAGTGAAGTAAGTCAGAAAGAGAAAAACAAATACCGTATGCTAACACATATATATGGAATCTAAAAAAAAAAAAAAAAAAAAGGTTCTGAAGAGCCTAGGGAAAGGATAGGAATAAAGACGCAGACGTAGAGAATGGACTTGAGGATACGGGGAGGGGGAAGGGTAAGCTGGTATGAAGTGAGAGATTGGCATGGACTTAATATATGCTACCAAATGTAAAATAAATAGCTAGTGGGAAGCAGCTGCATAGCACAGGGAGATCAGCTCAGTGTTTGTGACCACCTAGAGGGGTGGGATACAGAAGGTGGTAAGGAGACGCAAGAGGGAGGAGAGGTGGGGATATATGTGTATGTACAGCTGTTTCACTTTGTTATAAAGCAGAAACTAACACACCATTGTAAAGCAATTATACTCCAATAAAGATGTTAAAAAAATCTTCATATACTTTACTTACCTCATGTTATGAGCTCTGCTTTTCATTCACTTCTCTTGATTTTCATGTTCAAATTATAAACAAATCTTTTTTCAAATAATTTTCAAAAATTTCTTGGTCTGAAACTATGTACACAGTATTGTAGAATATCTAAATAAATATCACATGTTTGTTGCATACATAGTATTTCATTTGTCAACAAAAGACTGTGATGATGTCCTACCTGGGCTACTTTCATGAGTGTGGTTTTGTAGCAATTCTTTACCTTCCTATGCCTCAGCATTTTCATCTGAAAAATGGGCTTAGTGGTACCTGACTCACAGAATATTGTGAATATGAAAGGAGAACATATAGATGTAATGCTGGTTATAAATAACCATAGACATTTTAGTTATCATGGGTGATATAGTCCCTGCCCTCAAGGAAAAAGGGAAAAGTACTAAGGGAAGTCAAAAGAGCAACACAAAAGAGTAACAAGCTAACGATTACTATTTCCATAACAATTTCTATAACTGTGCTTACCACACTCCTTCATTATTACTTGTTCACATGCGTGTGTCCCTTACTAGATTCTGAGTTACTTGGTGACAGTTTTCTCCATTTTGCATTTTAGATGCAGAAGTAAGTTAAGGAGAAGAAACCTGAACATAATGGTTTCCTGTACCTATCACACTCTTTTTCTTTCTCAGCATATATCACCCCACATTTAGCTTTTGATTGAACCATCTAGCTAAATTCAAATGATACTTGCCCCATGAAAAAATCTTTAACTAGAAGTTATCATGATATTTTTCTCTGCTGTTCCTATAGAACATTAATTATTGCCTTTACTGTGAACCAAACTGATTTTAGATGGATTTGAGTTAAATATCTTTAATCAAATGATTTTTAAATGACTAGAGAAAAGCAGGACTTGAATACTTATTAAATCTTTGATGTGTTTCAGGTGTACCTCAGCTTGTAATGATAAGCAAACCCACAAAAACCCCAACAGATATGACAACACAAAAATGAAAACTTCTTAATGACCAAGAAGAGCCTCAAAACAAGTCAAACTTAAAAGGCAAATGGGCTGCAAGGAATACTGCAAAACTAACTAACTTGCAAAGAGTTCATTTGCTTCCAGCAGGTTTCTGGCTCCCCTGTTTGAGCTACTTGGGTTCACTTCAGAAGCAGTGCTTATTACATTTCTTTCATTCTCTGTTTACTAAGTCACTGTTTCAAATATGCTCAACTTAAACTGTTTGCTAGTTGTCAACAACTTGGATAGCTACATGATTAATATGCAGACCCAAACATAATGTCCTCTTCACCTAACCTTATGAAAGTAAAAAGACTACAGCCTGCACTTCCCTGGTGGCACAGTGGTTGAGGGTCCACCTGTCGATGCAGGGGACATGGGTTCGTGTCCTGGTCCAGGAAGATCCCACATGCTGCGGAGCGGCTGGGCCCGTGAGCCATGGCCGCTGAGCCTGCGCGTCCTGAGCCTGTGCTACAGCCTGGTATTTATTTGCCATTGATTTCCACCCAAATGCATTTGAGAGAAAAAGTAGAAATTTACCTGATCCTTGTACCCAGAGGGGTAGCATGAGGAGCTGGATAATAGGATGGATGCAAAGCCCATGAAATTTGATGATAAAATCTTCACTAACATTTGCAGTATTTCATTTTCTAACTGAACTCTGGAACTGAAATGCAGCATTACAGCCAAATCTGTTACTCAGTAACCACTTGCTCCGAAAATCTGAAAATCCGTTAAAACATTGTCTTGATTTTTAACTTCCTGTGTGCCAACCCTGTTCAGAATCCTAGGTCTATGCATAAAACTTTACTTAAACATATCTGCCTGCTGTCCTGTAGCTGTCACGTGATTCATACACAAGGCCTCAAAACTTACCTGCTGACTTGCAAGAAAATTTAATTAGCTCTTCTTTGGGTAGTGTTACTAACCTTTCCCAGTTTTTTATGTATGTCATGCATATCAAAATAGTTTACCCACAATGAGATCAGGTGAAAAGACTGCTTTCCACAGAGGTATGCTAAGTGTCTAAAAATCATTCCACTCGGGATCTAATCCTTAAAATCCATCTCCTCAAACAGCTGGAGTGGGAAAATTAAAAAATAACTTTCCTGTAAAATCATTAAGCAGTTTCAAAGTAAATACTATTTATGTATTAAAATGAAAAAGCAAACAAACAGATCATTTTCACCTTCCCATAAACTCCTCTCTCTATAAACAATTTTAAGTAGAGGGAAAGCACTCCTTGCTTGGTGCTTTTGGTTTCTATTTTTCTCCCTTCAGTTCCAACCCAGCCACCTGCTTATTGGTGTTTTATGCACATGAATTCATACCAGCTTCCCCAGAAGGTCTTCCTCCTGCTGGAATCCTGGAAAAGCAGTGTTCATTCTCTACCGGTTCACACCATACTTTTTTTTTTTTTTTTTTTTTCAGTACGCGGGCCTCTCACTTTTGTGGCCTCTCCTGTTGCAGAGCACAGGCTCTGGACACGCAGGCCCCGTGGCCATGGCTCACGGGCCCAGCCGCTCTGCAGCATGTGGGATCTTCCGGGACCGGGGCATGAACCCGTGTCCCCTGCATCGGCAGGCGGACTCTCAACCACTGCGCCACCAGGGAAGCCCATACACCATACTTTTTTAATGTGAACAATTCATTTGAAAGTGAGGATTTTTTTTCCCTCCTGCACTTCTGTTATTGCTGGTTTAATGATTAGGGTCTTCTGGACTGTATGTCCTCTCTTACAAGTTACGGTTGGTGATCTTTATCCAGAACACCCTAGAATTACACTTAATTAGCCAAACAGACCAGAGGTGGGGCATTAAAACCAGGGCTAGGACTTGGGGAAATTAGTGTTCTCAGAGAAGTGCAGTTGAGCTTAGCTTCTCTGGAGTGAGATCATTAACCAGCTTCCAGTTAGTACACACATAGCCATACCCTCACCCCACCCCGTGCTAATGTGTGCACATACTGAACATGTTTTGGGCACTAAGCCTTTTCTTTTCTCTTTTTGTCACTCATAAATCCCTATAAAAATGATCCTCTCCTCTCATAACTTCTCCCTCAGCTCCTGTCTCAGGAAAACAAAAGCCTCTATTGGCATAGATGGTCCCTACCCTCCCCCCACCTCATATACCAATATCCATCTCTTTCCTATGGCTCTAGGTATTGGAGGTCTTTCCTGACTTCCCTTAAGACAAAACTTCCCACTATCTAAATTCCAGCTTCTAAACCCACACTTATAAGTAAGTCTACTACCCACCTGAGAGAAGTTGCCTTGGTAATGAGACAGAGAAAACTCAGTTTTCAAAGGGAAATGGAAACTGATGCTGAATAATGAATATATTACCTCTGGTCTGGGGAGTTCTTCCTGAGATAGAGAAAGAACTCATTGTGAATAAAACATATTAGGATTAAATGCCCAGCAGCCCCTGAGTCAGGGAGAAGCACTGCTGCTATGTTGGGGAACACGAAGTTCTATTGAGGTGAAAACCCTGCCGCTGATTCTTTTCTTGTGAGTAATAAAGATGTGAACACAAGCATTATAACTTTAAAGAATGACTGGAATACCAGCAAAGTACACTAAAGGAAACCGTGTCTAAAAAAGTAAAGGAGGGCCTCCCTGGTGGCGCAGTGGTTGAGAGTCCGCCTGCCGATGCAGGGGATACGGGTTCGTGCCCCGGTCTGGGAGGATCCCATATGCCGCGGAGCGGCTGGGCCCGTGAGCCATGGCCGCTGGGCCTGCGCATCCGGAGCCTGTGCTCCGCAACGGGAGAGGCCACAACAGTGAGAGGCCCGCATACCGCAAAAAAAAAAAAAAAAAAAAAAAAAAAAAAAAAAAAAAAAAAAAGTAAAGGAAAGTGTATTAAGAATGATGTATCTCTAAGTATAAAATATCAATAAAGAGATTAAAAGTTATAAAAAGGAATGTACAGAAATTCTGGATTAGAAAAGTATAACTGAAATGAAAAATTCACTAGAAATGCTCAACGACTGGTTCAAGGAGGCAAAGGTTAGAATCAATAAACTTGAAGATAGATCTAGTCTGAGAAACAAAAAAGACTGAGGGAAAATGAACAGAACCTCAGAGATCTGTGGAACACTATCTGAGCACCACCATATTCGTAAGGAAAGTCCCAGAAGGAGAAGGGATACAGAAAGGGGATAGAAAGAATATTTTAAAAAATAATGCCTGAGGGCTTCCCTGGTGGCTCAGTGGTTAAGAATCCGCCTGCCAATGCAGGGGACACGGGTTCAAGTCCTGGTCCGGGAAGATCCCACATGTCGCAGAGCAACTAAGCCTGTGCACCACAACTACTGAAGCCTGAATGCCTATAGCCCATGCTCCGCAACAAGAGAAGCCACCACAATGAGAAGCCTGTGCACTGCATGGAAGAGTAGCCCCTGCTTGCCACAACTAGAGAAAGCCCGTGCACAGCAACGAAGACCCAATGCAGCCAAAAATAAATAAATAAAAAAAATAAATTTTTTACAATACCCGAAAACTTTCCAAATTTGATTAAAAAAAATCTTTAGTCTACATATCCAAGAAGATCAGTAAATTCTATGTAGAATAAATACAAAAGGATCCACACCAAGGCACATCATAATCAAACATAATCAAAGACAAAGAGAATCTTGAAAGTAGCAAAGGATTTTCAATAACATTAACAGCTAATTTTTATCAAAACCCTTTGCAAGGCAGAAATAGAGACACAGATATAGAGAACAAACATATGGACACCAAGCGGGGGAAAGCCAGGGGTGGGATGAATTGGGAGATTGGGATTGACATATATACACCAATATGTATAAAATAGATAACTACTGAGAACCTGCTGTTAGAGCACAGGGAACTCTACTTCACTTTGTTGTACAGTAGAAACTAACACAACATTGTAAAACAACGATACCCCAATTAAAATGAAAAAGTGCTAAGAGGAGTGGTCAAGATGGAGGACTATGAAGACACTGAGCTCACCTTCTCCCATGGGTACAGCAAAATTACAACTATTCACACATAAATTATTGATGAGAAAAAACTGGAAGACTAGCAGAAAATATCTTGCCCCACTAAAGATATAAAGAAGGAGCCACAATGAGACGGATAGGAGAGGTGGAAATGTGGTACAGTCAAGACCCACACCCCTGGGTGGGTAACCCACAAATGGGAGGATAATTACAATTGCAGAGGTTCTCCCAAAGAAGCAAGGGGTTCAAGACCCAAATTGGGCTCCCCAGCCTGGGGATACTGCACCAGGAAGATGATTCCTCCAGGACACTTGGCTTTGAAGGAAGGCAGGGCTTGCTTTCAGGAGAGCCAGAGGGCTATAGGAGATAAAGACTCCACTCCCAAAGGACACACACAGAATCTCACATGCTTCGGGAACCAGGGAAGAAGCAGTCATTTGAGAGAAGCCTGGATCAGAGCAACATGCTGATCTTGGAAAGCTTCCTGGAGAGGCAGAAGGCAGCAGGGGCTTGCCCCAGGGACAGAGACACTGGTGGCAGCCATTTGGGGAGCTCATTCTGCCATGTGGCCTAGGTGCTGGCAAGACCCATTTTGGAGTCCTGCCTCTAGTTTATAAGTGCCAGGACTCAGCCCCATCCATCAGCCTGTGGGCTGGGACACCTTCGGACAAACAATGAGCTGAGTGGAGACACAGCTGTACCCACCAGTAGGCTTGCTGCCCTAATACCCCAGAGCCCACACCTGCCTCAGGACCTGGCCCTGTCCACCAGAGGACCCTGGACCCAGGTGTCCTCTGGCACTATTCCTGGGATCCACAGGGTCCTGCAGCCAGAGACCCTGGGATCCAGTTCCATCCACCAGTTAGCTGGCAGTAGCCCTAGGGCCAGCCTCACCCACCAGTGGGTAGGCACCAGCCCCAGGGCCTCGGCAGACCTTCAGTCAGCTACCCTGGGATGTGGAATCACCCACCAGCAGGGCAACACCAGCTCAGAACGTGCCAGACCTTGCAGCCAACCATGTCAAAACCCAGCCCCCCTTACCAGCAGACCTACACAAGCTCTGAGACCTCCAGGGTCCTGTAGCTCAAGACTTGGGAACCTGACTCCACCCACAAGTGTGGCAGCTCTAGCCCTGGGATCCTCTAGGCACCAGCCCCACCCAACAGAAGGTAAATACCAGATCTGAGACAACTTGGACACCTCAGCCAGCCGCCATGGGATCTACCCCACTCACCAGTGGGCCAACACCAGCTTTGGGACAGCCCAAACCCAACAGCCAGCCATGTCAAAAACCAGTCTTACCCACCAGCAAGCCAACACTAGATCTGAGGCTGCCAGCCCCACATTCACCCACTGCAGCATACATCTCTGCCCACCAGTAGACCAGAACTACACCAGGACTTCCTGAGGCCATGTGGCCAGCAGCCTTGTGACCTGAGCCTGTCTTCCAGTGGCTGGGAGTCTCCTTGCAAGGCAAGGCATGTCAACCAACAAAACCAGAGTCCAGAAGGACCCATATAGGCAAAATAGGGAGCACCTCTAGAGCATAGAGCCAAATAAGAATCTAGATTTCAAAATCATTACAAAATTCCTTCCCAAATATTTTATGATGAGCGTGGGAATATGAAAATTGGCTCTATGGTAGTATCACTAAGTAATTTCACTGAAAATATCCTTTTCATATTATGTTTAAAAAAAAGAAATGAGTCTATCATTATTCCAAAAAATTTCCCTAGATAAAGGACTCAGAAGATAAAATCTATCTTGCCTGTCTTGATTGCATTCTCCTACATGGTTAGAATAGCCATTGTCTCCCTCTCTCTCTTTTGTGTTTCCTAACCCAGCAACCTGCACCCTCATATTTCAAAATCTCTATCACTCTATCTTATCTAGGAGTCTCACTCCCACCAGAATTCTGGGAAAACAGTGTCTATTGGCTCTTTGCCAGAAACCCACTGTTCCTAAGTTTTAAATTAATAGAGCATACAATTTCTGGAGGTTCCTTTTCACCCTTGTTTATTTTATTTTATTTTTTAAATAAACGTCCTTAAGGCTTCAAGGGTTGCCGTAGAAGTGCAGGGGCAATGATGCTGTGTAGCACCTTCTAGGACTGTATTTCGTCAGCCAATCAAGTCAGGGGTTGTGAAGCTGAAGCCAATGGGTTCAGACAAGGGGCGGGGCTTACAGAAAGAAACTGTCAGTGAGGTAGCAGTTAGTTGCGGCTGTTCTAGGGTGAACGGATTAAGTAGCCTCCACTTATTACCTGCATACCACACGATACTCCTCCTGAGGCTCGAGATGGTGAGTCCTCCCTTGGCTTCCCCTTCAGGAAGTTGCCCTTCCCCTTGGGTAATTTCTTCCGCAAAGAAGAACAAACGCTCCCACAGTATTCCAGCTACAGATTCAGCCAGCCACTCCCTCTTGTAGTTTCCAACTTTCCTATGGCAGCCAATCAAACACTTTTCCGAAGATCAACCAGCCTTTCAGTGTGAACTTCTGTCCCTTAGCCCCTGCCCCTCCTCCATTACACTTCCCATATCAACTTTCCAGACTGCTGCTCACCTGCCTGGTGATTGCTCCCTTTGCCTTATGAGGCACCAAGAGGAAAGCACACTGATGCCGTGGTGAATCTCCTCAGGTGTATGCAGCAGAGCCGAGAGGGAGGAAGGGCTCGTTCTGAGTGAAGAAGCCTTAGGAGGGCAACAGACTGCTCACCTTCAGAGTCTGTGAGTAAGGCCCCGCTGTACTGTGTGGAGAGTCTTCTGAAGAGACAATCCAACCCCAGTTCTGTATCTGTCATAAATCAATGAGAGCTTTACAGCGAATGAAGATTACTGGGATCCCACAGCTCTCTTTTCAGGATAATTTTGTCACCAAATTCCTGCAAAATGTGGTGATTAAAAGGAAGAAAGGGCTTCCCTGGTGGCGCAGTGGTTGAGAGTCCGTCTGCCGATTCAGGGGACACGGGTTCGTGCCCTGGTCCGGGAAGATCCCACATGCCGCGGAGCGGCTGGGCTCGTGAGCCATGGCCGCTGAGCCTGTGCGTCCGGAGCCTGTGCTCTGCAGCGGGAGAGGCCACAACAGTGAGAGGCCCGCGCACCGCAAAAAAAAAAAAAAAAAAAAAAAAAAGAAAGGAAGAAAGATTTCCCATTTTCAAGTACAGAGTGAATCAGTACGATTTCCACTCCATGAGAGAGAATTTCTCAAGGCTGAGTGATGTTGAGGACAAATCCATATGCCATTTTTGAGAGGACAGTTATTAACTCCACACAGAAAGAGATTTGAGGCATTATTTAATTTATTGATAAGTTAATATAGGAAACCTATGTGGCAATTTCAAGACAAATCAATATTTTTTACTTAATGAGACGTTAACTCATAAACTTATTCAAAATTGTCAAAAGTCAATTTAAGCTGAAGAAGAGTTTTAATTACATTGAAAATCTGTTTAATCTAAACTGCTACTTCTTTACCCATATCCTTTAAAGTATCAAACTAGAATAATATTAGCATTTACATGCTAACTTAACATGAGATCATTTTGGTCAGGGGAAAGGTTTGTTAGGAGAATTTGGAGTAGAGGTTGAAGAAGCCAAATTGAGTATTTACAGCCAAACAGGGAAATTCTGTTGAACTTGATCATATATGTCCCTAAAGTTCAAGAATAATTAAGATTTGGAGTAATTTTATTCTTTTATGAAGGGATTTATTAGAATTGAATGTATAAACACTTATTAAGGTTTTCTTTTTTTATTTATTTTTTTATTGGGGTATAGTTGTTTTACAATGCTGTGTTAGATTCTGCTGTACAGCGAAGTGGAGTTCCCTGTGCTATACAGTAGGTTCTCATTAGTAATCTATTTTTTACATATTAGTGTATATATGTCAATCCCAATCTCCCAGTTCATCCCACTCCCTTTCCCCTCTTGGAGTCCATACGTTTGCTCTCTACGCCTGTGTCTCTATTTCTGCCTTGCAAACAGGTTCATCTGTACCATTTTCCTAGATTCCACATATATGCATTAATAATATATGATATTTGTTTTTTCTCTTTCTGACTTACTTCACTCTGTATGACAGCCTCTAGGTCCATCCACATCTCTACAAATGACCCCATTTTGTTCCTTTTTATGGCTGAGTAATATTCCATTGTATGTATGTACCACATCTTCTTTATCAATTCATCTGTCGATGGGCATTTAGGTTGCTTCCATGACCTGGTTATTGAAAATAGTGCCGCAATGAACATTGGGGTACATGTGTCTTTTTGAGTTATGGCTATTCAGGTTTCAAATAAACAATTTTAGAAATGAGAGAATGCTTATGGGAACATGTATCCCTGCTTTTAGTTTGGAAAACAATAGTGTTCTTAACTGTATTAAATTCTAAGAACACATAGGAATGTATAACTATGATGCAGAAAATATTTTTCCTTTTTTGGTCAAACCCATTTGCTCCAGAATATTTAGTCCAGGAGTAACAGTGAGAAAATTAAAAGGTGAAATTGACAATATTTTCCTATATTTGCTCTCTTGTTGCTGAGAGCAAATACCATCAATCTATCACAATGTTCTTCCCTAATGGCACAGATTTCTCCTAGAGCAGTGCTTCTAAATAATGGCTGATTATTAGAATCACTGGGAAGTTTTTAGGTTCCTAATACTCAGGCTGCACCTTAGACCAATTAAATTAACCTCTGTGGTGCCACCCAGGTATCTGTATTTTTAAAACTCTCTGATTCCAATATGCAGTCAAGGTTGAACATCTCTGTCTTAGAGGGATAACTGAGCTTGCTCTCCTCTGTCGCTTAAATTACTATCAAGATCTCTTGGTCTACTTTCAGTTCTTAACATGTTAAAGTGAGGTTAAGGAATTTAGAAATCCTTTGAGTGCAAGAGGGAAGAGATATGGGAACATATGTATGTGTATAACTGATTCACTTTGTTATAAAGCAGAAACTAACACACCATTGTAAAGCAATTATACTCCAATAAAGATGTAAAAAAAAAAAAGAAACCCTTTGAGGAAAAATGAAACAAACCAAAAATAAGCAGCCCCAAACATCAGGGAACTGGTCTGAAACCCAGAGCTAGATGTCACCTAGTGTTACTACAAGCTGGTCTGATGCTCACAGCTAGTCCATGTTGTTCTCCTATTGGACATAATCTCACAGAACATCAAAATCAGATGAGTTCACTAGGAGACTGTAAATAAAGTTGGACAAAAAGAAGTCACCATGCAACCCATACAGTACCAAACATCCCCTCCCTCATCTAAAATGAGTGGCTGCTGCTTCTGTACTCATCACAGCTTTATCCCCATTCTAGTCTGCTTTCTCTATACATAAGATTTATTGAGACACCCAATCACAGAATTGTCCTTGCTTTCTGACAGCACCCAAGTTATAGTAAACTTCCACTTCCTTAGACCCTCTCTAAAATTACCCAGATCCACAATTAGTTCTTTCTAACATCCTTTTACTGAACGTCCCAACAGTTCCCCAGGGTGAATGGCCTCCCTCAGTGAGACACATAATAAACCAAACTTGTCAACTACAGATGTGTTTCTGGGGTCTTCACCAGAAGGGCATTGATACCCTTTCTCAAAATATCTGACTCAAGAATATTGAAAATAAGCTGGCTTTGAAACTGAAAACTGAGCAACGTTTCCTTTGAATTGGGTGAATCACAGTGGTTACTAACATTGGCTACACATTAAAATTGCCTGGGGAGACCAAGCTGCCACCTAGACTGATTTAAATAGGAATCGCTGAGGATAAGATTCAGGCAATAGTATCGTTATAGCTCCCCAGGTGATTTCAAATAAAATTATAAATACAGGGAGAGGAATTACATAGACTGGGAAACTATACAGATTAGAAAACTGAGGCCAACAGCAAGTTGCCCAGAGTCTTTTACCCTGCAAGCAGCAGCCCATCAGATCTTTGCGTGCAGAGAGTCGTTATCTGACCAGAGAGTCGGCACTTTTACATTGGTGCTAATATGGTACAACGTTTGTAAACAGTGTTCACAAGGCCCTTTGATGCTGGTGATACAATACCGTGTGGAAAGAAGTAGAAAGTATAATTATATAAAGATGAACAGAACTATGTAAATAAAATATATAAAAGCCACTAGATGACATGACTGTGCATATTTTTTTTTGTTTTTGAAATGCTTCTTTACATATTTACTTCAAAAATATTCACAATATGCATGTATTCATTTAATTTTCTTTCAAAAGGTTGTTTTTATAGTCAGTAAAGAGCATATTATAAAACATATGTATGTGAAATATGAAACTGAAAAAGACATTGCTGGATTGTGAGAGGAAGTTTAGTAATAACGAGTTGATTGCTTAGCGAGGCAGCCAGATGAGATGCTAATAGACACTAGAAAAGGTTAAGCCAATATTATGAGAGAATTGGAAGAGTTCCCTGCATGAAGTTTAAGACCCCAATGCAAAACTTTCCTCACCATGGGAAGCAAGTGGGATTGGCAGACTGCAGCTATTACCTATTTCTTCAAACCAAGACACACCATGGCCCTTGTTCCTTTTCCAAGAAGTAACAATAGAAACATGTAACAACTCCCTTGTTTTAAATCATTTTGTTTTCAATATTTTTCTTAGGTCCTTGGTTGCTATAAAAATATTTAAAAGTTAGAGAAAACATGGCCCAGCAATGTCTCAAAGGAGATAAAAGAAGGCTGTTATTAAACATCATCATGGTCTATTCATTTCTGTCTGGGTAGAACAACAAAAGAGATCAGAATATTCTCACCACCACCACTTCTTACTTTGGAATAGCTGCCAAAACATGCTTCCAGAGACTCAGATAAGCTGAGAACAAACCCCTCAGTTGTCCATCCTCAGAACTAAGTAACCTGCACCAGCTTGTGGTCCTGGTGACTGGTTAGATGAAAAATCCTCTTTTTAGCTGGATAGATACAGGGCGAAAATAGCTGAGTAGTGCTTGGTATCATAAGAACACAGGATGACACTGGCTCGTCTCTATCACTTGGGATTGTAATTCTTCTATCATTTACATTGAAAACATAATAGAAGAGGGAGGCATCCCTAATTTTGGCACACCCTAAGAAATCACTAGAAATAACTAAAGAGAAATATAGGCTTTTTATTTATTTTTTAAGAAAAGCTGTAGAAGGCCAACAAGAAGGAAAATCTTATGTTCTTTTGGTCCTAGGTGAATTTTGCAGAGTCCTAAGAGTTGGATTCAGACGGCCTATGAGAAACCACAGGATGAATGGCACTGTTTCTAATTTCACTTTTCTTAACAAAGGATTTACCAACATATGGCTGGATTTTTTTAGGAATACATTCATGAAAACTTCTCAGGAACTCCCTGAAATCATTCTAATATTGTCTTTGATCTGTACAATTGGAGGTAGGTGTAATTCTTTTTATTTAAGTGTGTTTTGTGGATGTATTTTGTAAATGTCACCATAGAGAATTAAGAAAAGTAGCAATAAGAGGAAATTAGATTTTTTTTTCTAAATTCATACCTCTATACCAAGATTTTCAATCAAATGAAATAATAATAATCTGCCCCTGAGGAGAGACCATGTAGATCTGATCCACGTTCTTCACCTCTACTGAGTTCAGAGTATTCATACCTTCTTACTTGCTAGGTCGTGGTTAGATTTAAGTGATGTGGAGAATTGAACCAGATAACCAGAAAATCAAAGGTTAGGGATTTTATTGTTACCTGCGTCATCATAAACTAGAGTTTCATTCATATTTTAAAATTAGCTGTCCCACAGATTTCTTCACTTGGAAAAAGAATTTTCAAAGTGATAGGTCTTCTGAATGATTCAGTTACTTTTTAACCCCTTGGTAGGTGTTCCCTTAGGTTTTGTTCAAATGGTAAATTATGCCCAGCTTTTATGAGAAGAAAAGAACACTATAGAAATCAGAAGAAAGCACATTTTTTTGCATGTGCTTTTGACCTGATTAGAAATTGTATTACAAAGAATTAGAAACATTAAACTGAAGGAAATGCTGATATTGCTTATTGCACTTTGAAAAAAATTATGAACAAAGTTAAATATTCATTATAGGCTTTCTAATGGGTAGTAGGTAATTAGTAATAGGTAGCTAGTTTTTCTCATTATTAAATTATTATACTAATTCCTCATTGTTATCTTGGGAATCAGCCAGGCTATTTCATTTAAGATTAGTAATTTATTAATCCCTCATTGCAGGATTGCTAAAGAAATGAATATCTGATTTATAGCATGTACATAAACTGCTATAAATATTTTAGTAGGAACACAAGAACCAATGATTACTAGCAATATTTAATAAAGATTCTAAGAAAATGATAGACTTCTTAAAAGAAGTAAAGCATGAATTTAGTGGATGACCAATTATAATGATTCTATATGCTTAAGTGTGAAGGAGGGTTTCAGTTACAGGAATATATATAGTAAGTAAGGGGTGGTGCAGTATTTCATTGTCCTCAGTATTAAGAACTCATGTCAAATTAAAGTTCTATAAATGTGGTATTTCACTGCCTTTCAATAGACATATTTTTTTGCAGCATTTTTGAACCTACACTTGAAAGACTTTCCAATTCCTCTCCCTGTGATATTATTTTTATTTGGATGCAGTTTTGAAATGTTAAGTTTTACATCTGACCAGGTGTGTATAGTAAATATGAGTATTTTATATATCTGACTATATCTAAGATTTATATAAATACAAAGATGGCTTAAGACAATTTGTAAACATATTTCTTCACTGCTCTGCCAGTTGATAGATGCTTATGATATGCATAACATCGTATCAGCTGTGTAGAAGAAGGAACCAGGCATGAAAGAGCTGAAATCCAGGTAACATAGTCAAAACAGAGCCTAGGTCTGAAGCTAGGTAGGCAATTCAGAATGAGTACACATACAGCTGTTAAGAATGTGAGTAGCTGAGTATTTAATCATAATTCAAAACCTTAGACAAGAAATTGGTAAACAAGATACAAGCCCAGAGAGACTTTGAGCTACTGATACAGGACTCTAGTAGCAAGAGAATTCTGACATTGAACCAATCTATTGCCTCGGGAATGTTTCATAGTGTTCCCATTAGAATAGAGGCTACTCTCTAAGTGAACCTTCCTTAGAATATGTCAAGAAACATACACTGAACCTCTTACATGGAGTTGGAAGTGAGGAACAAGACAAACTATATAGTTTGGCATATACAGTATTACTAAATAGTTGGGAACAGCTGGAGTCAGGTAAAGGAGAGACAATATGCTTACTACAAGGAATATAGAATGCATTATTGACACATTAAATAGTCCTCTAGCCCAGGGGTTGGCGGCAAAGTGTTTTCTGTAAAAGGCCATATATAGTGCATATTTTAGACTATGAAGTCCATATGATCTCTGTCACAACTACTCAACTCTGCCATTGTAGTTTAAAAGCAGCCAGCCATAGACAATACATAAGTAAATTGGTATGGTTGTATTCCAATAATACTTTATTTACAAAAACAGGCATTGAGCCAGATTTGTTCCCAGGGCCCATAGTTTGCCAACACCTGCCCTAGTTAATCAGTATATAAATACGAACGTGTGTGAAAATGATTGACTTTCCCAAACAAATTTAACCAGTGATGTTAAAAACCATAATGGAAACCATGTATCCATGCCAGAACCAGAAGCAGATTACTCCTTCATTTGTCATGAACAGGTTTGATAATCATCTGATTTTTGACATAAATGCAATTTTAAGTACTTCTATAAACTTTACTATTTGTCAACAACTCTTTAAAGGAAGAGACCATATGTTGAGAACGGTTTAAGATTTTACTCAACTTTCAATCTAATAATTTTGCTTGCCACAGTTTCACGGTCCTGGCAAAAGACACGGGACTCCTGGGCTAGAAACAAAGGACTTTATTACTCATAGCAATGGCAGAAGCCAGAGTATCAACATTTTCTTGCCCCTGTTCCATGAGCCCCACAGGGAGAAAGTAAAGAGGGCGAGGTGAAACCTGCATACACAATGGGTTGCATTATAGGAGAAGAAATCTGAGCTTAGAGAACTTGAATATTTTATGATGGGCAGTGAGCTCATCTGCCCTCTTGCTCCAGAGAGAGATAATATTTTTATAGCACTGGACAGTATAGTAAACCTGTCTTTTTCTCTGGAGGGAGACACTTGCTTTATCTTCCAAAGCTGTTAGCCGTACAAATATTCTTGAAAGAAAATATTCCTGGAAGAAAAGCAGTCAGTGCCTCCATCCGTAGCATACAGAGAAACACAAGAGACCCATGAAGAATCATCTCCCAAATGCAAGGAGAGTGCCTAACACAGTAGGTTCACAGTGTTTCCTTAATGAGTGAATGTTGAATGGATGTGTTAACGAACCAAACTGGGTCTGCCTGCCCACAGGCAGTAAAGTCAATCTACTGACAGTAGGTTGTGGTGAAGGAAAGTGCAGCGTTTATTGTAAAGTGCCGTACAAGGAGTATGGGACAGCTAGTGCTCAAAAAGCCTGAACTCCCCAATGGGTTTCAGCAAAGCATTTTTAAAAGCAAGGCAAAGGAAGGGAGTCCCAGGGTATGTGATGATCTCATGCACAATTCTCTGATTGGTTGATGGTGAGGTAAAGTAAAAAGATCAAAAATTGTTGCAAATATTTCCTGGTTCCAGCCAGACTCCTGAAGGGATGTGTTAATTTCTTTCATTTGGTGGGGACGTTTGCATCTGTAAAACAACTCAGGAAATGTGCATGAGATGCTATTATCTAGGTACTTCAGAGAGGACCTAAAGCAGAGGATATAAGGGAGACATCTCTCTGGAGAAGGCCCCATAGGGTCCTGCTTGGTTACAGATGCCCATATAGGATTTAAAACTATAAACTAAATATTTTATGATAAACACCATTAATTGGTTATTTCATAATTGGCATTACCTTCCCAGTAAATAAATAAATAAATAAATAAATAAATAAATTCCCTGCTATTCTTCCATACACATCTTCTGTATAATCCATGGCTAATTATGTAGTTTCTGGAAATTGATATGACTGTTTACTCCTTTGTGGATTTTGTGCATGATGATCCATCTACCTGAAATCTTTTTCTCTTGTATGCCTGAAAATCTCCTACATACCCTTTAGTACTTTTGTCAAACTGTTTCCTATATCTATTCTTAAAATAAATAAATAAATAAATAAATAAGCATAGAGATGTTCATTAACCTTTTGCTGTAGTTGGTAATGATCTGATGCAAAATTATGAAAATCCAAGAGTTAAGACTTTAGCACTTACTATGTTGTGATTTATCTTTTTATCTTGTGCTAGGCATAGGAGTGCCTGGCATGTATTCCATGCTAATAGACCAACAGATAAATGAGAAAATAACATTTTTATATTATTAGGTCCAAAAATATACAGATGCCATACAGTGGATGGATCCACATTTATTTTTTGATATATTTACACCAATAATTATCTTTAATGTTGCATTTGACATGGATGTTTACCTGCTCCACAAGTTATTTTGGCAGGTAAGAAGTGTTATTTTCAATAATATTATTCACTCATGAACTACTACATGTTATCTATGTTCAGATTTTTTTACATTTTTAAAAATCAACTATATTTACGTATAATTTATATGCAGTAGTATGCATACATTTTGAGAGTACAGTTTGATGAGTTTTGACAAATATCAACCTATCAAGATATAGAAATTTCCATTATCCTAGAAAATTCCCTCAGACTTCTTTGAAGTCAATCCCTCATCAATGCCTCAGAGAGGTAAGTACTGATCCAACTTTCTCTTTTTTAATGATTCAATTTCATTTGATTTACCTTAGAAATTCTGTCCAAATATTATGTAATTTTTGGTACAGATAGTCATTTGCAAGGTCATGGGGTACAAGTGCAAAGACTAACTTTCTCATTACTTGTCATTTCTATATATTATATTTCTTTTGAATATTAATTCAAAGGGAAAAGTAGGAAATCATTTCTATAACCTTGTTATTAAAGTCTCAAATAGATGCCAGGTGAAAAAATTTGCATAGTGACTATTACAGGCATATTTTCAAAAGTCATTCCTAAGCAAGATAAATTATATTCAATTAAATTGATTAAAAAATCCGTTACATATTGTTTTTAGCAGGTTCTTCAAGATTTACATAACAGTTTCATTGTCTTCCATGTATGACTTAGATTCACAATCAAAAATAAGTCTCCACTTTGATACCACTGTAGTTTTCTTTTTTCCAAAAGTTTTTACTTTTGATGAAGTTCAATTCATCAATTTTTCTTTTAGAATTTGTGTTTTTATGTCCTATTAAAAATTATTTGTCTAATCTAAGGTCACTAAGATCTTTTGTTATGTTTTCTTCTAGAATTTTAATAGTTTTAGATTTCACATTTAGGTCTAAGATCCAATTTGAGTTAATTTTTTAATATGATGTGAGTTGGGTGTTCTGTTTCATTTTTTTTTTCATATGGACATTCAATTTTTACAAAATCATTTTTCTTCTTCCAGTTTTATTGAGATATAATCAATATAGAGCACCATACAAGTTTAAGGGTTACAGCATGACTTGTATACATCATGAAATGATTATCATAATAAATTTAGTGAACATCCATCATCTCATACAGATACAAAATTAAAGAAATAGAAAAAAATATTTTTCTCTGTAATGAGAACCCTTAGGATTTACTCTTAACAACTTTTGTGTGTAACATACAGCAGTGTTCACTATATTCATCATATTGTTGTACATCACATCCCTACTACTTATTTATTTTATAATTGAAAGTTTGTACCTCTGGACTGTCTTCATCCAATTCTCCCTCTCACACCCCCTCCCACCCTGCCTCTGTTAACTACAAATCTGATCTCCTTTTCTATGAGTTTGATTGCTTGTTTGTTTGTTTTTGAAGTACAATTGACCTACACCACTGTGTTAGTTCTTGTTATACAACACAGTGATTTGATATTTATATACTTTTCAAAATGCTCATCACGATGTCTAGTTACAATATGTCACCATACAAAGATATTAAATAGTTATTGCCTATATTACCCATACTGTACATTTCATACCTGTGAATCATTTATTTTGCAACTGGAAGTTTGTAGGTCTTAATCTCCCTCACCTATTTCTTTCCTTCTCCCAACCCCTCTCCAGGTGGCTACCTGTTTGTGCTCTATATCTATAAATCTGTTTCTGTTTTGTTACATTTGTTCAGTTAGCATAATACCTTCTAGGTCCATCTATGTTGCCACAAATGGCAAGATTTCATTCTTTTGTGGTTGAGTAATATTCCATTGTGTGTCTGTGTGTTGTTTGTATATATATATACACACACATATATAAACCGCATCTTCTTTATCCATCTATCAATGAACATTTAGGTTGCTTCCATACCTTGGCTATTGTAAATAATGCTGCAATGAACATAGAGTGCACATATCTTTTTGAATGAGCATTTTCATTTGTTTTGTATAAATACCCAAAAGTGGAATTGCCAGATGATATGGTAGTTCTATTTTTAATTTTTTGAGGAATCTCCATACCATTTTTCATAGTGGCTGCACCAATTTACATTCCCATGAATGGTGCGTGAGGTTTCCCTTTTCTCTACATCCTCTCTAAAACTTATTTGTTGTCTTTTTGATAATAGACATTCTGACAGATGTGAGGCGATATCTCATTGTCGAAATCAGGGATTTGCATTTCCCTGATGATTAGTGATGTTGAGCACATTTTCATATGCCTATTGGCCATTTTTCTGTTTTCTTTGGAAAAATATCTATTCAGATCCTCTGCCTATTACTTAATGGGGTTGTTTGTTTGTTTTTGATGTTAAGTAATATGAGCTCTTTGTACATTTTGGGTCTTAACACCTTATTCGATATATTGTTTGCAAATATCTTCTCCCATTCAGTAGGTGATCTTTTTGTTTTGTTGAGAGTTTCCTTCACTATGCAAAAGCTTTCTAGTTTCATGTAGTCCCATTTATTTATTTTTGCTTTTATTTCTTTTGCCTGAAGAGACATAGCCAAAAAAAATGTTACTAAGACTGATAACAAAGATCTTACTACCTATGTTTTCTTCTAGAAGTTTTTCAGGTCTTACATTTAAGTCTTTAATCCATTTTGAATTTATTTTTGTGCAGGATGTGAGAGAGTAGTACAGTTTAATTATTTTGCATGTAGCTATCCAGTTTTCTCAACACCATTTATTGAAGAGGCTGCCTTTCCCAAATCGTATATTTCTCCCTCCTTTGTCGTAGATTAATTGCCTATATAAGTGTGGGTTCATTTCTGGGCTTTCCATTCTTTTCCTTTGATGCATGTTGCTGATCTCTTAAGCTCACATGCATTTTAACAACCCTGCATTTTTATTTCCCCCCCTCATTTACTGTTTTTGACATTATATTTTACATATTTTTGCTTTATGTATCCCTTTACTACTTATTGTTGATATAGATGATTTTACTACTTTGGTCTTTTTACCTTCCTACTAGGTTTTAAGTGGTTGATCTACTACCTTTACTGTATATTTGCCTTTACCAATGAGATTTTTCCTTTCATAATTTTCATATTTCTAGTTGTAGCCTTTTCCTTTTCACTTAGAAGTACATTTAACATTTCTTGTAAAGCTGGTTTGGTGGTGCTGGACTCTTTTAGCTTTTGCTTTTCTATAAAACTTTTTATCTCTCCATCAAATCTTAATTAAAGCCTTGCTGGGTAGAGTAGTCTTGTTTCTAGGTTTTTCCCTCTTATCACTTTAAATATATCATGCCACTCCTTTCTGGCCTGCAGAGTTTCTGCTGAAAAGCCTGCTGACCATATTTTGGGAATTCCCTTGTACGTAACTTGTTGTTTTTCCCTTGCTGCTTTTTTTTTTTTTTTTTTTTTTTTTGCTGTACGCGGGCCTCTCACTGTTGTGGCCTCTTCCGTTGCAGGGCACAGACTCCGGACACACAGGCTCAGCGGCCATGGCTCACGGTCCCAGCCACTCCAAGGCATGTGGGATCTTCCCAGACCGGGGCATGAACCCATGTCCCCTGCATCGGCAGGCGGACTCTCAACCACTGCGCCACCAGGGAAGCCCCTCCCTTGCTGCTTTTAATATTCTTGCTTTAACTTTATGATCATTACCTTGAACTCTTTATCAGGTAGATTGCTTATCTCCACTTCACTTTGTTCTTCTGGGGTTTTATCTTCTTCCTTCATTTGGAACATATTCCTCTGCTGCTTCATTCTACCTAATTTGCTGTTTTATTTATATGTATCTGGTAAGTTAGTTATATTTTCCAACCTTGGAGAAGTGGTCTTTTTTAGAAGTCCTCTGTGACCCAGCAACATACTCTCCTCTCATCACCAGAGCTGTATCCTCTAGGAGTGCTTCCTATGTGGGCTTTGTGGGTCCTTCTGTTGAAGGAGGATGACCACTATGTGCATTCTGGTAGATGTGGCTGACCCCCAGTCCAGTTGGTTGCCAGTTCCTGACTTGAGTGGATGCTGCCAGCTGCTGGTGGGCAGGGCCAGGCCACAAGGCAGCTGCCTGCAGAGCCCTGGGTGGTCCTGGGGCTAAGGTTGGCCCACTGGTGGGCAGAGCTGGGTTCTGGAGTGGGTGGTTGTGGGACCTAGTATCCTGGGTCTAGTGTCTGCTGCTGGTGGGTGGGCCCAGTTCCTGACACAGCTGATTACAGGGTCTGGAGTACCCCAAAGTTCATGTTGGCCTGTTGGTGAGTAGGGCTGAACCCGGAGGTGGGGAGCTGAGGGGTCAAAGATGTCTCAGAGCTGGTGTCAGCTTGCTGACGGGCTTGGTGGTTGGGTCCCAGGGTTGGTGTTGGCCTGCTGATGGACAGGGCCATGGTCCGGGGGTCCTGGAGCAAGTGCTGTCCTGCTCATCTGGATGGCTTTGGTGCTCTGGTGGTCCCTGGGCTCATGTCCACCCACTGGTGGACGAGGATGAGTCCTGGGGCTAGTGCCAGCCCACTGGTGAGTGGAGCTATGGCCTAGGTTATCTGGCTGCAGGGGCCTGAGGGTCCTGGAATTGGTGTGTTGGCCTGTTAGTGGACAGAGCTAGGGACTGGGTGGTCCTGGGGCTAGTGCCAGCCCATTGGTGGGTGAGGCTTGTCCAGGGGCTAGTGCCAGCTTCATGGTGGGCAGAGCCAGGTCCCTACAGATGGCTGTGGATATGCAGGGGATCCCAGAACTAGTGCCAGTGCATTGGTGTGTGGGGTTGGATCCTAGGCCTTTTGGTGGACAGGGCTGTGTCCCAGGATAGTTGTATACTCAGAGAATGTTAAGGCAATTGGCCTGCTGGTGGGTGGGGCTATATTCTCACCCAGGTAGCTGCTTGGCCTGAGGCGTCCCAGTACTTTTGCCAATGGGCTGGTGGGCAGGGCCAGGTCCTGGCACTAATAAGCTAGAGGGAGGATTCCAAAATGGCACTTGCTAGCACCAGTGCTCATGTGGTAGAACAAGGTCCTCCAAATGGCTGCCACCAGTGTCTATGTCTCCAAGGTGAGCTCCAGTTGCATCCTTCCTCTCTGAGAGGCACTCCGAGATCAGCAGGTGGGTCTGACCTAGACTCCTTTCAAATCACTGCTTCTGCCCTGGGTCCCAGAGCATCTGAGATTTTGTGTGTGCCCTGTAAGAGGGGAGTATCTATTTCCCACAGCCATCTGGCTCTCCCAAAACCAAGCCCTGCTAGCCTTCAAAGCCAAATGTTCTAGAGGAATCATCTTCATGGTTCAGTACCCCCAGGCTGGGGAGCCTGATGCAGGACCTGGACCCCTTGCTCCTTAGGGAGAGCCTCTGCAATTGTAATTATCCTCCTAGTTGTGGCTCACTCACTGTGGGTATGGATCTTGACTATACCGTGTCTCTGGCCCTTCTACACATCTCATGGTTTGTTTTTTTGTGTTTTTTTTTTGAAGTATAGTTGATTTAAAATATTATATTAGTTTCAGGTTTACAATGTAGTGTGATTCAGTATTTTTGGAGAACATACTCCATTATAAGTTATTATAAGATAATGACTATAATTCCCTGTACTATGTAATATATCCTTGTTACTTATCTATTTTATACATGCTAGTTTGTGTCTGTTAATCCCATACACTTAATTTGTCCCTTCTCCCTTTGGTAACCACTAATCTGTTTTCTATGTCTATGTGTCTGTTTCTGTTTTGCATATACATTCATTTGTATTAATTTTTTAGATTCCACATATAAATGATATCATATAGTATTGGTCTTTGTCTGGCTTATTTCACTAAGCATAATATTTTCTAAGTCCATCCACATTACTGCAAATGGCAGAATTTCATTCTTTTTTGCATTGGTTGTATAGTGGTGAGCATAGGTGCCTTCCATTCTTTTTATGGCTGAGTAATAGTCTATGGAATACATATACCACATCTTCTTTAACCATTTATCTGTTGATGGGCACTTGGGTTGTCATGGTTTGTTCTTTATATAGTTAGTTGTAGAAGATCTTTTCTGCCAGTCTTCTGGTCTTTCTCAACAAAAACTACTCTGTAAATAGTTGTAATTTTGATGTGCCAGTGGGAGGAGGTGAGCTCGAGGTCTTTCTATGCATCCCCTGCCCCTGTCTTTGCCACTGCCCTCTATATTCAAAAATTTTAAAACTTTACTCCAAATTATAAAACAAAGAAAACAAGGAAAAAGTATAAAGTGTGGGAAAAGTAAATTCAGCTCTATATTTTAGTGAATAAACTATATCTTTTCAATTGTCTAGCATGTTGAAGACTCAAGAAAGAAATTATGGAGGAAAAAAGTAACTCAAAAAAATCTGACTGGCAGAACTTAATGCCACTTATGATTTTAACTCTGAGATACTATAAGAAAGCTATTATTAAATATATTAGGTCCAGTAAAAGGAAATTACTGATAAAAGTTGTGTTTCAAATACCCACCTCCTAAATTTCCCACACCCACACGTAAAAGAACAACACAGAGAAGACTACTCACAGAAACAGCAATAATCCTAATTCACAAACTATTATGATTATTTTCTAATCATGTGATATTTGAACCCCTCCAGGAAAGACCTTGAGAAAAAATACTCTAGATTATAAGCAGGATGTGCATTTCTTTCAAAGTAATCAATACAGTTTTGTAAGTATAAAGTCGTTACCTAAAATACATTAGAATCAAAACTATTAAAATAATTTACACTTGAAACAGAGTCCAGGCAAATGAAATTCAGACAAATTACAAAAAAATGAAATTGAAAAGAATAGAGATATAATAGTAGTTTGAGCTGGTTCTAGTGTTCCCTGTCAAGCCATCTCCTGAGTCTCTGTTCAACTGGGGGGTCAGCTGAGGTAGGATGAGCTAGCTGGATGGCTCTGCTCATATGTCTTTTGGTTGGTACTGTTAATATTGGCTATAGGCAATGAGTGTCACTGTACATGTATCTCATTATCCAGGCAATTATTCCAGGCTTCTTCACATGGTGATTTCAGAGTCTCAAACATCAGTGGGAGAGGGCAAACTTGAAGTTACTAGTGATTTTTAAGAAAAATTTTTTATTGAAGTATAGTTGGTGTATAACATTTTATAAGTTACTGGTGTACAATATAGTGATTCACAACTTTTTAAAGTTATACTCCATTTATAGTTATTATAAAATATTGGCTATATTCCCTGTGTTGTATGATATATCATTGTAGCTTATTTTATGCATAATAGTTTGTATCTTTTAATCTTCTACCCCTATATTGCCCCTCCACACTTCCCTCTCCCCGCTTTTTAAGTCTCTAGTTACATCATGTTTGCTCTTGTTCAGTCAGTATGGAAGATAGCTACAAAATTGTGTGGATTCAGGGAGCAGAATTACTGCAGCCATTTTTGCAAACAATATACCATGTGATTTATTGAGGTATCAACAGCTATTTGGTGGAAGAACAAAGATTTGGATATCCTGACCCTCAATCCTCTTGTCTCAAAGCCTCATTTTAATTTGTTCCTTTGAACAAGAGTTAGTAATACAACTCCCTCGACCACCAAAACCTTAAATTGGGAATTCAGCCACCCTAGAGGTAAATGACCTAGGGGACCTTGATTTTCTTTCACCATTCTGATGCTGTTATCAAGCTTTATCTACCAAAGACTCCCTCTCAATAGTGTCAGGCCTCAGTAATGCCATATAAGCACTCTGTCATTGTTCTGTCAATTTTAAGATTGGGTTAGAAATGTCTGATTAAGTGACTTAACCAAAATCACTCAGGACTAGCACCCAGGCCTCCTGAGTCAGAGTCCAGTTATTTCCCAACTGGACCCTAACTCTGCAAGAATGTCCCTGTACAAACAAAAGACTAAAATAATCAGAAGGAAGATAGCCTTTAATATTTTAGCTCTTCTGAATTCTCTTTTTCATTAACTGCATTAGGTATGTCTTTCTCCAGTGCCTATTGCAATGCCTCATTGCATAGTAGGTAGTGAATAAATGTGTAATAAATAAGGGGGTAAGAACTTGTGCTTTTTCATTTTTCTTGATGTAGCAAAAGCTGAGACAGGAACCTGGGGATTTTATTTGATTTTACTTCTCTGGAGAATTGTTTTAAATGGGAATGATTAGTACACTGCTGGTGGCTGTGTTTGTTGGTAAAACTTTTTGGAGGATATATTAGTAATCTCTATGGAAAGTCCCAAAATGATGCATGTCTTTAATTTTACTCATTGAAATTCTAAGGATGTAATTAAGGATGTATGATATTGTTGTTGTTAATTTTATATTGGCAGTAAGAGCATTTTTCAACATCATTATGAAATTCTTAGTTATCCATTTTTATTTTATTTTATTTTAAAATTGAAATATAATTGACATATAACATTATATGAGTTTCAGGTGTACAACATAATGATTTGATATTTGTATATATTTCAGAATGATCACCAAAATAAGCCTAGTTAACATCCATCACCACACATAGTTACAAATCATCTTTCTTGTGATAAGAACTTTTAAGACCTACCCTCTTAGAAAATTTCGAATATGAAATACACTATTGTTGTTAACTATAGTCACCATACTGTATATTGCATCCCTATGCTTTATTTGTTTTATAACTGGAAATTGGTATCTTTTGACCCCTTTTACCCATTTCACACCTCCAATCCCCCACCCACCCCACTGCCCGCCTCTGTTCTCCATATCTATGAATTTAGTTTTTTGTTTTTTTAGATTCCACATGTAAGTAAGTGAAATCATATGTTATTTGTCTTTCTCTGTATGACTTATTTCACTTAGTATATGCCCTCAAGATCCACCCATATTGTGGCAAATGGCAAAGTTTCTTTCTTTTTCTTATGGCTGAATAATATTCTATATAGATACCACATTTTCCTAATCCATTCATCCATAAATGGACATTTAGCTTGCTTCCATGTTTTGGCTATTGTAAATAATGTTACAGTGAACATGAGGGTGTAGTTGTGAATTCTCATAGGTACTTTAAGGCACAATCACCACATTTTCCCAAGCACATTTGGTAATAAAATCTTGCTAGATAACCACCACAGGTAGAATAAGAGAAAGTAAAGGCAATGGTGGGAAGGCAGAAGGCCAGGATCCAGTCCTAGAATAACAGAATGCCCCTTCCTATCATTTTTCTGGTCCTCTGCCCTTTCTATACATTCCTTCTATTATTTTGTTTTCAGTTTTTTCCCCTCTTTTGTAACTTCTTTCTAAATTTGTGTTCTTTTTTCTATGTTAATAGGCTATGTCTCAGTTTTTATGCATTGTTAAACGTGTGTGTGTGTGTATATATATATATATATATATATATATATGGTATGTATGTATATACCTTCACACATATACATCTATATTCAGTGGCCTTATCAAGAAAATTAAAAGTTCATTTTTTTTCCATTATGGTTTATTACAGGATATTGAATATAATTCCCTGTGCTTTAGAGTAGGACCTTGTTGTTTATCTATTTTATATGTAGTAGATTGTATAAAAGTTCCTTTTTAACTATAATATGGTATTTCCTGTAACTGGTATTTCTTAGGTCCTAAGAATCTCATTGCAATATTTGTTCCTTATTTCCAGAGTTGCAATCACATAGTTGTTAAATAAGATAATTTGAAATTTCCCTTTAATGGATTGAATGTGATTCTACATCTCCAGTATCCTGATTATCTGCATTTAAAAATGGAATACAAATGCCATCTGATTTTTCTATCTGTAAAATTTCTTTGCAGATACTTTTAATTACAATTCCTGGCTTTTTGATTAATTATACCTTAATTCTTTGGCATTTGGCATCTGTGAACAAATTAGTTTTGAAAACCACCACATGGTTATTATTTTCAGCTATCCTTGTGAGTTCAGATCCTATGCTGACTTCATCTGCTATAAAAGACCTGGGTAAGTATATTTTTCTCTTTTCCTATATTTAAAATATATTCCATGCTTAAACTGTCTAGTTTTAAGATCTTTTGTTCACTATAGCTTTTCACTATGTGAAGTGGTGTGCTGGGACATTGGGCATTGAGCATAGAGATTCAGGTGGTGATGATTAGAACAGAAGGAAATGCCAGTGATGGGCTTACTTAGTATTTTAAGTCTTACATTCAGTTGTGGAATAGGGCAGGGGATTATCTGTAATCCTTGACTTTATGCATGCTTCTACCCTGAGCCAACAGAGTAGTTCTGGGGGAATTGCAATATTGCATGTACATTGCGGTGACATTTCTATTAACCAAAACCTCTTTTCTGTTGAAAACACTGTCGTTAAGATAATGCTATTTGTAAAAAAAAAAAAAAAAGAAAAAAAAGTCTTTGGAGTGTTTGTCACCATTAAGACTAAAAGCCTAAAAAGTCAAAAACAATAAAATCATTAATGATACAGTGTGTACTATTTTAGGAGAAAGAAATCTATATTTAAAAGTATAAAATACCAAGTCAATGTAACCCAGAAAAAAATCCAAGAGCCTCATTCAAAAAAAAAAAATTACCTAATTTGTATTCCCTCAGCTATTTTTTAGTAATAAGAACAAAAACATTTGCTTTAAAGTAGAATTAAAGTATAAGTTTAATATGGCATATACATGCACATACACACACACACTTTTTATGGCCACCTGAAAAGGAAAGAGCTCTCTGAGGCAAGTAGAAACAGAGTAGTGCAGAAACCTCAACTGTACCTATGTGAATAAAGAAAAGCCAGATCTTTAAGACAAGGAGATTTGTCTGTCCCGCAACCTTGCTTCTATGAGACTCTGTCAATGTCAGGTCCTTTCCTACTCAAAAGATTTGGAAGAGTTCTATGCTACCTGAGAGAATTCCATACTCCTCTTAATTGGAATCTAGTTACTTATTCCACTGACTTCCTGGTTTACCATTGTTGAATTTAAATAATTTCTTTGGGTTAAGTTACAAGGTTGTTCTCATAAACTTTAGCCATCTTGCTATTACTTTTGGAATTTTTTTCTCCTCAATTTGCATCTTTAAAAAATTTTTTTTTAAATAAAGTATCTTTCTCTTGACAACATTTTTGTCTGAGTTTTCAAAGCAAGACTTTTATATATTTTTTATTTTATTCTCAAAAATAAAATCTTCCCAGGCCAATGTCTGGAGTACATGAATACATTCACATTGTCTTGAGCTTTTTAGGGTCCACTGACTTCTCTTATGTTTCTTGTCTGTTATTTATTTCCAAATACTCACATTTTGTTATAGCCCCATTTTCTAAAATGGAATAGTTATACAACAGTGTCAGTTAGGGTTTGTCTTTGTCTTTGTTTTTGACTAAAAAAAACCACCAAAACATAGTGGCTTAAAACTACAATTACATATATATATATATATATATATACATATATATATATATATATATATATATATATATATATTAACATCTTTATTGGAGTATAATTGCTTTACAGTGGTGTGTTAGTTTCTGCTTTATAACAAAGTGAATCGGTTATACATATACATATGTTCCCATATCTCTTCCCTCTTGCGTCTCCTTCCCTCCCACCCTCCCTGATGGCATGGGCTGGGCTCCACTGATCGTGGCTAGGCTCACTAATGAGTCTCCAGTCAGCTGGAGGGTCATCTGGAGACTAAGTGATCTAGGATGGCCTCAACTAGGAAGATCTACCTTTCTTCCATGTATTTCTCACATTCCTCCAGAAGGGTAGCCAGGGAATGCTGCCATGGTGGTGGCAGGGATCCAAGAGAGAGGAAGCAGAAATTTTCCTCAAGCCTCTGCTTTCATCAAGTCTCATTAAAAAATAATAATAATAATTGTTTTAAATTTAAAAAACAGAACTCTTTGGTGAGAGAAACTGCAACATCTTACAGCAAAGCGTCTGGATGCAGGGAGAGGTGAAGAATTGGACCATCAAGGCAATTGAACTTCCACAGGAACAGACTGCCTTGGCTTTTCTTCTCTTCCAACAGCATACTTACTGTATTAGATTGTGATCACAACTATAGAGTGGTTGGTTCACAGGGAGGGCTTTTACCATTTCCTTAATAATATTTCCTTTATATGGACATTTTGAAAATCATTAAAGATACTCAAAGTTATAGTTTTGCCACTACAGGCACATTGAATAGCAAAGAAAAAATGATAATTGATGGATATCTAAACTTAGAATATCATCATAAATAGAGGAGGATTAGGATGGAAGTAGATTATATCAGGGTGCTCTCCATTAATGGAGCTTGATTTCTAAAATCATTGGAAGTGATGTATGGGAAAGTCAGACAATTTCTAATTATAGTGTGATTATCAGGACAATTGCCTTAATACTTTGGTTAGGTACTGTGGTATAAAGCCTTAGTTTATAAATATACTTTATTCCTCCACCATCAGTTTTTTTCTTGTCTTAAATGCATGATGTATGTATTTATATAAGCCAAGTCTCAGAATTAAAAGTAATAAATTTTATGTTTTCATCTGTGCTTTGAAACAAGGAATGAGAGCTCTAGTTGAGTATCTTACTTACATAAGCTATAATCAACCACAATTAATTTGCTAACTAATCATGGTGATCTAGACTTAACTTGTAGTTGATACATAATGAAATTTCCTTGAAGGGAGTTTACAAACATGACTAAAGTATACTTAAGTATGTAGGAAAAGTATGTGATATAAATACGTAGCTAAGAATATCCATCTAATTGCTGATAAAATTTTATTCTTCAACATTGATGAAGTTTTTCCCACCTTAAAAAAATATATTTCCTTCTGCAGGTCTTTCTAGAGGCCTCGTCAATTTAATTAATGGAGAAAGTCTGATGACTTCTATAGTATCTTTAATAGTGTTTACTAGTATTATGGATATTAATGTTGGCTTGCAGAAAAAGATTAACTATTCCTTAGGTAAGGACTTATTTTTTTCTTAATTTATTAAAATTAGAATCCTGTATTTTCTGAAAGTTGACATGGATTTTGTAACACCTTACCATAAGTTATGCTTATACAAACATAGTCGTATTAGTATAATGATTTACTCTTTACAAAGCACTACCACACATCCCTTATTTAATATCTGTTGTAGTTTTGTTGTGGGGCTGAGTTGGGACTTTTCACGAGGATGCATATAGAAGCAACATTCCACAAGCTTAGGCTGAACCATAATGCTTGATAACAAGAATGAGGGATGTTGTTTTTTATGCGTTGAAGATGAAATCAAAAGATAAGCCAGGTAGTGCATCCACCAGTGGCGAGAGGAGGTGGCTTCCCTTCCCTTCGCCCTGGGACTATCTCCCTGCAGGCAATATAGAAAGCTGTCAGCTCAGGGAGGAAATGTGAGTTATAAACCATCTACAAGGCCTGAGCACAGTGCTTGTAAGCAAAGAGACTGTAATATGCCTGGAAGCTCATTTACCACATTCAGATAGCCCTGAACAATAAGTATTTTATTTCCTTTATCATATGTGTATGTGTGCATGTGTGTGTATGAAATAAATGATATATGCACACTATAATGAGTGATTATAAAGTATTTATAAAGTATACAGATAAGTAATTATCACTCAGGACCAGAAATACAGTTACCAGCACTCCCGTGAGCATCTTATATGTCCCTTCCCCGTGCTTTCAGTGGTTCTCAGAGTGTAGTCTCAATAAAATTAGAAATGAAAAAGGAGAAGTTACAACCAACACCACAGAAATACAAAGAACCATAGGAGACTACTATAGGCAACTGTACGACACTAAAATGGACAACCTAGAAGAAATGGACAATTTTTTAGAAAGGTACAATCTCCCAAGACCAAACCAGGAAGAAATAGAAAATATGAACAGACTAATTACAAGCACTGAAATTGAATCTGTGATTTCAAAAACTCCCAACAAACAAAGGATCAGGACCAGATGGCTTCACAGGTGAATTCTACCAAACATTTAGAGAAGAATTAATACCTATTCTTCTGAAACAATTCCAAAAAATTGCAGAGGCAAGAACACTTCCAAACTCATTCTATGAGGTCACCATCACTCTCATACCAAAACCAGACAAAGATACCAAAAAAAAAAAAATTACAGGCCAATATCACTGATGAACGTAGATGCAAAAATCCTCGACTAAACATTAGCAATCCAAATCCAGCAATACATTAAAAGGATCATACACCATGATCAAGTGGGATTTATTCCAGGAATGCAAGGATTTTTCAGTATCTGCAAATCAATCTATGTGATACACCACATTAACAAATTGAAGAATAAAAACCATATGATCATCTCAATAGATGTAGAAAAAGCTTTTGATAAAATTCAACATCCATTTATAATAAAATCTTTCCAGAAAGTGAGTGTAGTGGGAACCTACCTCAACATAATAAAGACCATATATGACAAACACACAGCTAACATCACATTCAATAGTGAAAAACTGAAAGCATTTCCTCTGTGATCAGGAACAAGACAAGGATGTCTGCTCTCCCCACTTTTATTCATCATGGTTTTGGAAGCCCTAGCCACAGAAATCAGAGGAAAAAAAAAGAATTAAAAGGGACCCAAATTGGAAAAGAAAGAAGTAAAACTGTCACTGTTTGCCGATGGCATGATACTATACACAGAAAATCCTAAAGACACTACCATAAAACTACTAGAGCTCCTCAACGAATTTGGTAAAGTTGCAGGATACAAAGCTAATACACAGAAATCTGTTGAATTTCTATACACTAACAATGAAAGATCAAAAAGGGAAATTAAGGAAACAGTCCCATTTACCACCACATCAAGAAAAATAAAATGCCTAGGAATAAACCTACCTAAGGTGACAAAAGACCTGTGCTCTGAAAACTGTAAGACGCTGATGAAAGAAATCAAAGATGACACAAACAGATGGAAAGATATACATGTTCTTGGATTGGAAGAATCAATATTGTCAAAATGACTATACTACCCAAGGCAATCTACAGAGTCAAGGCAATTCCTATCAAATTACCAATGGCATTTTTCACAGAACTAGAATAAAAAAAATTTTAATTTGTATGGAAACACAAAAGACCTCGAAAGCAAACTTGAGAAAGAAAAACAGAGGTAGAGGAATCAGGCTCCCTGACCTCAGACTATACTACAAAGCTACAGTAATCAAAACAGTATGGTACTGGTATACCATACTGTTTTGATTACTGACTATTCTTTTTCCAAAAAGAATCACCCCTCTGATGTCTTCCTCTAGGGAGCTGGTTCAGGTGGTGGACAATTAATTACCCTACCTGTGCATAAGAAGCACTTGCTTTCAGCATTGTTATGTATCCAATTATTTTACCCAGGCCATGGCAGCTTGGAACAACAACTGGAACCCCAGTTTAGCACAGGAAGGTACATCCTCTTTAAATGCTTCATATATGCCATCTGTGGTGTATAAGAAAACCAAACCAACTATCTACATACAACCTTTTCCAAAATCCAGAGTGCAAAACAAGGTGACACCATACAGCACTTAGAGAGTTTTTACCATAAAACTTGCTGCAGATAAGGCATTCCTGAAGATGAATAAGGTGAACAAAAAAGAATTGTTTATATTCAGAAGCATCTTAAAAACTCAAGAGCCACCCTTGGGGAAAACTGAAAAATGTAAAATGTACTCATACATGCTGGTCAGAAGGATCCAAGCCCAGCCCCTATACCTGATCTAGTATTCTACTAGGTCCCATTTAAGATAGTAAATACTGCTTACAGAATTTCAGGGAACTTTATCAGAGGCAACATCTACAATCTAATCAAAAGAACTTTCTTGATATTCACTGAGAAGCAAAAAAAAAAAAAAAAAAAAAAGAAAGAAAGAAAGAAAAAAGTAAAAAGAAAAGTACTGATGTAGAAGTTAATTCATTCATTAATCCAACAGTTATTTGTTGATATGTACTATGTGATAGCTCCTATTCTAGGCCCTGTTGATTCAGCCATGAACATAATAGTCCTTGCTTTTGTGGAGCTTGCCTCAAAATTTTGACTATAATCAATGGTATAGAATTTTGGTTTTGATTAAATTTCAGAGGAGTAAAAACTTTTAAGTAATCACTGTTAAAATGATAATAGTAACAACATTTTATTACAAATGTCTGCTGTAGGAAGAAGAGAAGAGTGAACTTATTTTCTTCAACATTAGGACTTTCTCTGAATTTTTAATAGAAGAATTTCCCTTAAGAAAGTTTCTTGATAAGTTTTACTGGTATTTCATTTATATCAGTTAACACAACTGTGAAACAGTAATTTTCGTAGTAATCATTATTTTATAACATGTAATTATTTAAACAGTATTGCTCTATCTTTGAAGTGAACACATATTTCATAATAGGGAAAACCAAGAAGTTATTGCACTCAGAGGTTCTTACCTTTTCCTATTTGTATATTAGAAGTTTAAGAACATTGTAAGAAATAATGGATTTGCTTTGAGGCTTTTCCTGACCTAATAAATCCATTCAACACATATTATACTCATTAAGAGCTATATTTCTTTCTTAAAGGGGAAAGCAACTTTTAAACTGGGTCTTTTAACTCCAGTTCCCTGCATCCTTCTGAAACAAGAGTAGGCCTCCAGCCTATGTTTCATCTACAGGAGGTGCTGGATTCCCAAAATTATCATCATGGTCAACTCCATACCTAGAATGGATGTGACTTAGAGGGTCATTCATGAAATTCTCCTCCCAAGTTCACACTATCCCTACGGATGTTAAATCTTTCTGCTTGGCATATCTAGAAACCGTGGCTCCCTTTCAGCCATAGGAATGAGACTAGGTAGAGAAGGAATCTAAATAGCCTCAGTACTCTTAACAGTGCCCTTTCCACCAGTGGACATGATTAAGGATTCATAAATGGATTTTCTCCTTCATTTTACTATCTCAGAACATAGTTCTAGGATTTACTTCCCCAAATTTAGCCTTGTTTTTTGATGTGGTTGCTGTTGCTGTTTTCTGTTGGCCATTCTTAGTTTCGATTTTGTTCTTGCTCTTCACATATTCTGTTGAAGTTGACCCTTCAGGCTTTCCTGACCCCAAGACCCACTCTCATCTGTAATTCAAACTTTGCTCCTCTGTTCCTCACCCTGTAAAGGTGGGAAGGACTTCCTCACCCACTGAAAATGCCTGATTCCAGCACTCAAGGCTATCAAGGGCTTAGGTTTCCTGTTTTCCTGGGAAGGGCATCATAGCGACTGTAGAAAGGAATTTGGCAAGATATAATAATATCAATAAAGGATCAACTATCCTTTAGTGTAGTAATTCCACTTCTGGGGCATAAGGAAGTAATCAGAGAATTACAAAATAATTATGTACAGAAATATACACTGCAGCATTGCTTATCAGGGAAAAAACTGGAAAAAATGAAACATCCAACAATAAGGAACCAATTGGATCGGTTTGGCAGGCCAAGACAATATAGGAAATTCACTCAGCTGGGACTCAGAGGCGTTCCTTTTTTTGTATTTCTTTGTGGGTATTATGTTAGACCTGGAAAATAAGTTCCATGGGTTTAGAGACTTTCTACTTCTTGTTCATTACTGTTTTTCCAAAATGTATTACAATTTTGGCACTGAATAAATATATATTCCCTAATGGGGACTGAAAAATGCTCTTAAACTAAACTGATCAAATTTTACAAATTTGCATCTGACTTTTAACATTTGAAAAGAAACTCTTTCAATTTAGGAATAAGAAAATACCCTACATCTACCCCAAACACTATGAGCTATTTTTAAAGATAATGACAAAAAGAAAAGTTGACCCAGATTATCACTTAAAATTAAGAGCAAGTAAGTTCTATTAATTATTTTCTGTTTACTCCCCTTTCTTACAGCCTATAGTATCATGGATAAAATTTGGTCATATTGTATAGCAAGTCTCTTGTTTGGAATTCTAACTTCAAAACTGGTACAATTGTGGATGTCTACTGTTTTTGGAGATGACATGAATCATATAAGTCTCAGCATTTCAATTCTGTACCTCATCTTTTATATTTGTAAGTAAGAGGGCTATGCCTAAAATTAAATGATGTAGAAAAATTGAAAATAAAGATGTGGGAAATATTTAGGCCAAAAAAGAAACCAACTGATCTAGAAGGAATATTTTTGAAAATAATGTATCAAAGGAGATTAAAAATATTAATATGTATACAATGGGAAACAATGTACCAAGATATATAAAGACAATTATAAAAGACAAGAGAAATTTGACAAAATCATAATTACAATGAGATACTTTAATATGCCTTTCTTAGATAATTTCATAACCAACTGACAAAAAAATGACTATGGCTATAAAAAGATTTAAATAAAAACTCAAATGCTTGGCTCACAAGATATATAAAGAGTTTTATCTTCCAAAACAGAATGTTTATCCTTTATATATACCTATAGACATTAACAGAAATAAACTAGACTAGAAGAACATTACAATAAAATTTCAAACATTGTTCAACTACAATGCAATTAAATGCTACCTACAAAAGGAGAGTCTTTAAAAATAAACATTCTAACTGCCTGAAATTTAAAAAAAACTTTTCTTGGTAACTCTTCAATCAAAAAGGAAGTAAAAATAGAAGTTACAGATCAAGGAAGGCTAAACATTAGAAACTCTATCAACATTACTAATCCATTTACCACAACTCCCTTCTCACAGAAGTATGGCAGGCAATGATAATTAGCCATATCACTGTTCCCTGACAGAGCCTCAGAATCACTTTCAACCCAGCCCTTTAGACAGCTCCACAAATGATTTGGAGTTGGCATGTGTGATAATACCTACTTCCCAAATTACACTATGTCTTTCCATTACATTTAGGAATAAGAGTGTTGCCTAGCCTCATATCCCTGATTAAACACAGACGTAGAGAATGGACTTGAGGACATGGGGAAGGGGAAGGGGAAGCTGGGACGAAGTGAGAGAGTGCATGGACTTATATATACTACCAAATGTAAAATAGATAGCTAGTGGGAAGCAGCTGCCTAGCACAGGGAGATAAGCTCGGTGCTTTGTGACCACCTAGAGGGGTGCGATGGGGGGGGTGGGAGGGGGAGACTCAAGAGGGAGGAGATATGAGGATATAAGTATACGTGTAGCTGATTCAGTTTGTTATAAAGCAGAAACTAACACACCATTGTAAAGCAATTATACTCCAATAAAGATGTAAAAAAAAATTAAAACTTTAGGCACAAAAAAAGTCCTTTCTTTTGAGCAGTAACAAAGAAAAATTATGTAGTCAATGTGTTTTTTTTGTTTTTTTGTTTTTTGTTTTCGGTACGCGGGCCTCTCACCGCTGTGGCCTCTCCCATTGTGGAGCACAGGCTCCGGACGTGCAGGCCCAGCACCCACGGCCCACGGGCCCAGCCGCTCCGCGGCATGTGGGATCTTTCCAGACCGGGGCACGAACCCGTGTCTCCTGCATCAGCAGGCGGACTCTCAACCGCTGCGCCACCAGGGAAGCCCGTCAATGTGTTTTTAAATTGTTTAAATATGTATTTACATGCTAAACTGAGGGGTTATTGGAGTTGTTTGTATAGGAAGTGGAGTTTTAAATTGTCCAAATATCTGTTCATCATAATAAAATAACTTCAAATGAAAAAAGATACATATGTGTATTTGCACAAAACATTTTTAGAAAGAAAGAAGAAAAACTTGATACCAGTTACCTATAGTATGGAGCTGCTAACATATCACTGTATGCTCTTTTGTGCTCTTCATATGCTTTAGCACGTGTCTGTTTTCCTCTTGTTTAAATAAATGGCCAAAAGAACAACAACAACAAAATTTTAATTTGTACTTGTTAACTAGAACAATGTCTGCTAAACATTAAGAGAAAAAAAATAAGCCCATTACAGAACTGTATTGCTGTATAATCCCTTGGTAGTTTTTCTTAATGTGTGACTGTGTATATGTATGTTAGAAGCAAGCCTCTGTGAGTGTTCACAGGGTACTCCACTCCTCTCTAAGATCTTGATCCAATTATCTTAGGCTTCCAATTCTATAGTCTATGAAAACCCGAAGATATCTCCTCATAATTTCTGAAAATTTCTGGAGTTTTCTTCCTCATAATCTCTGCTGCCTCCTCATAAATATATAGCAATTTCTTCTTCTTAGTAAACTCTAGTGAAGATGGGGACAAGGAGAGCTCACAAGGAAAATTACATTGTGTAGTTCACAACTCTATGAGATCTAACAGCTACCCCTATCTCCTCACTCTTCCATGTTTCCCACTTAATTTTTACCACTTGTCTCCAGTATAGAAATTCAGCAAGCAGCCTTTAATGCTTGGAGTTGCCTTCTGGGTGTCTCATTCTGTACTTTCAAGTAGCTTATCTTATGATTTTTTCTGGGCAAATATAGTCCTCTCTTCAATAGAAATTCCAGTCAAAATTTTCTTTAAAACTATACCTGAAGTCCTGGCAGTTGAATTATGGGTATTCCTTTTTTCTAAAAAATATAATCTCTATACTGTACCATATTATTTGAATTTTTCAAAGTGATAATATATCACTTTCATAAGCTACTTTCAAAATTATTTTTCCCTCTAGCTCATGAAAGCTAAGAGAATGTTAAAGAATATTCCATAGTTTTGTACACTTTTCAGTCCCTGACAGTAAATTCGCCAAACCAAAATTAAACTGGGGAAGTAGATCCATATTGGGTTTCTATTGGCTCCACTCCCTTAGTCTTGTCACAATATCAAACCATTTCTATCTCCTATTGTCTTCTAAGAAAAAGTATGTGAAGTGGGCTAGTCCATAGAGAGCTCATCAGCTCACTTCTATTTAATTCATCCAGAGCCCCTCTGAAAAAATTAGACCTGTGGAGGGTGCTCTAGCCTCACTAGGGCACATGAAGAGATTTCTGAGCTCCACATTGTTGCCAATGATCAGAAGCCAAAGCAGTGCAAGGATGTTCATTACAGACTTTTCTGCACAGTTGGGTATGAATCTGAGGAGGAAGAAGGAGAATGGGTGGTGATAATAATTTGTGATATTATCCAGTTGAAACCAAGTGGGGGGTAGCCTCTCTATATGAAGTCACTACTATCAGATATCTGATGTTTTCATCTCTGGCAAAATCTGTGCCACTGTTGATGTTAAATTAATATTTTATATTTGTTTCTTTAAAAAAATAGGTAAGCTATTTGGAATGTCTGGAATATTTACCATCGTCATTATGGGACTTTTTTTAAATTCTACAAGTTTTAAACCAGGAGTTGAAGCACTTCTTCTTGAGTGAGTGGCTAGCATATTTTCACTTTGTTTCATACATTAGAAGTTACAATATTGTAATAGTAACTACATCTCATCTACATGGTCAAAATAAGATACTGACTTGAAAACTAGCTAACTAAAAACCCGTTCTAAAAACTCTGTTGCCTGTGTCCTCTAAACCTCCATCTTTAAGCAAAATTTGTAACCTCACTTTGAGTTCATGTTGACTCTATTTCACCACTAATTCCCTTAAGTCTCTGACCATATTACTCAGTAATGTTCAGTCTAATCCCCTAGACAGGGGCTAGGATTAAGGTAAGGCAACTGAGGCCTTCATCTCAGGCACAAAATTTAAGAGGGTGCCAAAACACTCAGTAATCAAAGTAAATATTTTAAAGCAATCTTTTAAAACTGAAATTAATACAAAAAATCCATGGTGAGAATACAAAATTTTAAAAGAAAGATCCATATTACTAATAGTTCCTTTTGCCTCAGGCTCCAATATGGATCAGTTTGGCACTGCCACTAGAATGGAAGACCAATATTTTAAGGACAGTGAAGAGAGGCCATGCAAAGCCAATTAAAAGATTAAGCTGGGGCATTTAAATACAATTGGCAGTCTTAAAAAAGAAAATAGAAGAGTATAAATTGTGCCTTGCTCAAGGGCACCCAGCTGAGGGGGTGAGTGGAATCTGTGTCAGTCTTGAAGAAGGGTACTTTCTGTAATGTTCCAATACATGGGATGGGAACTTGGCCTAAATCACACAATGGCAACATATTAATATGTGTTAACAGAGGCCCTGAACATAATCAATGAATTTTTGGCTTTTGGGAGAACATTATGGAAGATGAAATGAGTTCAGAAGAGAAGCTGAAAAGTATAGGATTTTATAGGATTTGAGAGCATGTCACTAAAATTTCATGTCAATTACAATGGAAGCCAGTTGTACTAGCAGCTAGGCAGCATTAATTGGGCCACACTGTAGGAAGAATTTAAAATGTTATGCATGTATTTATATCTATGGGAAGTGATTCTGAAGGCTCCCTTCATTCTTGCTGTAACTGAAAGCTGGATCTCCCCTGAAGACATTATTTCCCTCGTGTTCCTTAAAGGTTATAGTGTCTTTCTCACCTGCATCCCTGGTGCTGTAAGCCTTGGGTTGAGGTGGGTGATTTTTCTGTACCTCAGTCATTTCTATATTGTTTTTCTTATTCTTCCCCAGAGGAGCCCAGTTTTGAAGCTCACGCCATCAGATTATACCATCAGCCACCCTCTTGGTTGTAGTTGTCTCTAGAACTCTGAGTCACACTCTCCATTCTGTGAAGATCTTGGCCCCTGTCTCACTGCGACTCTCTCCAACATCATGCTGTCACCATCCTTAGTGGCATCAATCAATATTCACACAGTTGATCCTACTATTCCCTCACCTTTCAATTCCAAGACTTCCTCTCCTCCTGTGAGCCCATCTATCACTCTGCTTCGGCCACCCACTTTATGCTCATACAAATAATAACTTCATAATCTCAATTTCAGGAATCTTACTATCTAAAATATAATATGTGCCAGCTCCTACTCTCCAAGGCAGTAGAAATCTAAGATAATAATGGTAAATCCTAGTAGATCCTATAAGAGTCTACATCAGGTCCATGCTACTCTCTAAGAGAAGAGGCACACCATCTCCCATCTTTTCAGCTTAACCCCCTAGGACCCCAATTCTAACAATTCTGTTGTCACACTGAGAATATAACGCATTGAACCTATGATGTTTTCTGACCCTCACCCACCTCACTTCCTCCTTACCCAGATCATTTCTTTTGTTTAAAACCATCTAATAACTTCTCATTTGGCTACAAGTCAAAGTTGTTTCAGTGGCAAACAAATGATATGTTTGTCCCCCTCTTACTTCTGTGATTCATTTCTACCACTCTCACCCTCACCCACGCTGCTCTAGCCACACTTGTTATTCCTCAAATATACCAAACAGGCTTCCTGTTTGGGCTTGTGTTCTTGTGCTTCTGCTCTTGAAATGTGCTTCCTTTACATATTGGCATAAGTAGCTGCTAATTTCATGCTTCTATTTCATGCTTCTATTCATACATCACCTTGTTAGAAAGAAATTCCTCAAATAAGAGATACTTCCTTGTCAACCCATATAATTTTTTAAGTCATATAGTACTACTTGGTTTATTTTTATTTTTAAAATTTTATTTAAATTTTATTTATTTTTGGTTGCATTGGGTCTTCGTTGCCGTGTGCGGGCTTTCTCTAGTTGCCGCGAGTGGGAGATACTCTTTGTTGCAATGCAAGGGCTTCTCATTGCAGTGGCTTCTCTTGTTGCTGAGCACAGGTTATAGGTGCGTGGGCTTCAGTAGTTGTGACACACGGGCTCCGTAGTTGTGGCTCACAGACTCTTGAGTGCAGGCTCAGTTGTGGCGCTCGGGCTTAGTTGCTCCGCAGCATGTGGGATCTTCCCGGACCAGGGATCGAACCCATGTCCTCTGCATTGGCAGGTGGATTCTTAACCACTGTGCCACCAGGGAAGTGCCAACCTGTATAATCTTTTATTCTTGACAAACTGATGGCCCTAAAATGTCCAGGCCATAAGGTTTTATCATTCCTCTAAGCTAAGGGCTGTGCAACATTGAGACATAAAAATGACACAGATGCCTAGATCTATAGTATCAAAATCTATGAGGGTGAGAGCATGGGATGTCTGATTTTAAAAAACTCTTCCCAGATGATACTTATATACAGAAAGGGTTGTGACCCTTTGCTCCCATAAAAGGTCTAGATTTGTTAGGATAACTCATGATCACCAAATAAAGGAAACAGACTTTAAAAAAAAAATTCAGAGTTTTTTTTCTGTGTGCCTAACTGATTGCACACATGCACACAAACACGTACATGCGCACATCTATTAGATGGATTTGGAGCTTGGTTATTCAACTCATATCCACTCTGAATTTGGTGGGCATTGATTCCTTACAGAATCTGGTTTCCTCCTCATAAGATTTCTCCTGTTAATTTCTACCATATATGAAAGAGTCTTGATAACTCTTCAATATATGTCGCTTAATTGATTTGATTACATTTTGTGCTAATCTCAACAAGACTGAGATTTTTGATATTTGGAGGCATTTTTCCACAGTGTTTCATATTGAAATTTTCTCTGGTAATGCCTAGGTATTTGTGTTTCAGGGACAGAGTCTGGCAGCATATGGGTAAAACCAAGCTCTTTTTCCTCTCATAAAATGGTGTTCATGTGCCCTTTTAATCTTTTCCATTTATTTTGCTCTACATATAATGTCAACATTAAAGACATGAAATATACAGAAAGATAACAAGACGTTTTAAATAGCTATGGTCCCAACACCAAAAAATGACAAATACTCGTGTCTGAGTGTACTTTTTCAAACTGCTTTGCCTGCAGCTGATGAGAACATGAGCTTTGTGAATGATGCAGAGTTTTCCTGGGCTCTGGAGTACTTGAATAAGTACAGACTCAGAAATCACAAAAGGAGAATCTACAAAGGGCATTCATGTGAATAAAAGATCCATTCCCATATTCTAAGTGCTAGCTAGATTTTGGGCAAAGGCTTAATTCTATCACTATGTATATCAGACTAGTAGTTCAGTATTTCCTTTTAAAATAAACAATTTTAGATCTTCCTAATGATACAAGGACTTCACAATCAGTATTTTCCAGCTACTTGAACCATAGTGCCTGAATGAGTTCTGTCAAATAGCATAGCTACAACCTAACATGTCTTTCAAAGTCAACCCAAATAGAAAGACACTAATTTACATTCAGTGTAAGCTGGTTAAAATTGCTTAGAAGTATTTGTTTACTTACCTTAGTGCTCCTTTCTTCCCAGTTAAATTATAAGCCCCTTGAGTGTTGGTGAATGCCTTATTCATCTTTATTTTCTTTATAATGCCTAGCACAATGCCTTACATAGATAAGTCTTGCATTGAACATGTTAGATTAATTAACTATATTTACATTTTTTTTCTAAAAATGCAGATTCTGGAATTGTCTATCATTTGTTGCTTTTCTTATGGTGTTCACTTTCACTGGACTTCTAATTCCTGCACATACATATTTATATATATCATTTTCTGATATATATTATTCATTAAATATCTGCTTAACACTTATTGTTTTCAGGTAAGAAAGTCATTTGAATATTTCTATTTATAAGACATTGACTAAGCCTGAAGACATTCTTTAAATGACAGAAATGTTTCATTCCTTAGAATGAAAAATTCAAACTTTCCAAGGAATCATCAGCAAATTAGCACTCAGTGTTTTATTCAATTTTTAACTACATTTCAAAGCAATGCAAGCATGTTGTAAAATTTTTGAAAATCAGAAAAAAGAAAAAAATTTCTCATAATCTTACTACCTAGAGGCAACCACTACTAACGTTTCATATATTTCCTCCAGTGTTTTTTATTGTTTTTTATTCTATGAGGTTTCATGAAGTTAAACACCTATCATAAATAAAAATGTTATCTTGCTTTGTTCGCTTAATATTATATAACAAATAACTTACTCTTAATAAAGTGTAGCTGGAAATTGCTTTTTAAAAATCAGGGAGGGACAAATTGGGAGACTGGGATTGATATATACATGCTACTATGAATAAAATAGATAACTAATAAGGACCTACTATATAGCACAAGGAACTCTACTCAATGCTCTGTAATGGCTTATACGGGAAAAGAATCTAAAAAAGAGTGGATGCATGCATATGTATAACTGATTCACTTTGCTATACACCTGAAACTAATACAGCATTGTAAATCAACTCTACTCCAATAAAAATTTTTAAAAAAGAAAGATAACCTTCTTTCCTCCTAAATTATTATTCACTATTATTTGATATCTGCTCTGTTCGGTGTTCTGACAATTCTGGCATTCTGCCATGTTATGTTATGCGATGTTATGTTGTTACTTTTAGGTTACATTTTTCTAGCTTTGATTCAAAAAAATTAAAAATAAATTAAATGATCACATGTCTAATAAATAAATAAATAAAAATCATATGGAAGTCCTCCTTGTAAATGTCTTTTTTTGCCTAAATAATTTTTGTAGCCCCCTTTCCAGTGTTACATAAGCAGTCTGCTTATGTAACTGAAAAGGAGATGACATAGAAGAGGAAAACCACCATAACAATTCTTTAATCTCCATCACCAAAATTGTTAACATTCTACTTCCATCTAGGAAGATTAGTTGGGACTCAACATCAAGTCAGCCAGTGCCAAGTAAATGGAAATTCGCCCCAAATTATCTGATACAGTTAGTGTAAAATATAAGAATGATCTGTGACTAAAAGAAGAAATAGAAATGAATTAACTGATACTGGGCAGATTCAGTAAGATTAAAATCTACTAAGAAAAAGAAAGAGATGACATTATTTTCTCTCATATTTATTAGATTTGCTTTTATTTGTTTTTGAGATCTAGAATAGAGTATATCTACAAAATATCTCTAACACTTTCTTTTCCACCTGGAGAAGCACCACTCAAAGGTGTTGTGGAATTACTCTACTACTTTCCTAAGAGAAAGAAAGAAAAAGAATAATACCATTCTCTTGGTATGGAATGCCCTTCTGCCTTCCTTTTGTGCCATACCAACAGAGTGTGAAAGATGGTTCATTTGTCTGAGAGTTGACAGTTCCACAGGGAATAGATTGGAATAGCATAGAATGGGATGGAAAGAAATTTCTATAACAAAAATAACTTTTAAAAATCTGTTTTGTCTTTTAGACTTCTGGTCTTTCTATTATTGAGCCCTCTTTTGTCTCGACTTGGTCATGGTTTCAGCTGGCGCTGGGCATTCATTATGGTCTGGAGTGAAATGAAAGGGACTCCTAATATAAACATGGCTCTTCTGCTTGCCTACTCTGAATATTCTCTTGGATCTGAGAGGGAGAAATCTCAAGTAAAGAAAGATGTGGTTTTTTATTAGAATATTTTATGAAAACTGTTTCTGTGTACTAAAATATGCTTTTGTAGTGAGATTGTTCAACCCCACTTGGAATGTGGGAGTGATTTAGCTATGATGGTAAAACTGGGGAGGGGAAAAACAACTGGCAACTTTCCTCTTCTCCATTCTAGCTTAAGGATTCCTAAATCCCTTCATCATACTCCTAAAAGATAGGTTTATTGTACAAGTTAAGGGAATTAAAACTTATAAGTCATTTAAAATATTACCTGATACAGAGCATGCACTTAATAAATGTTTCTATTTTTATTTACTTCTAACACCTACTCAAGAAAAGCAGAAACCTACTTATAATTGGCTCTATTGCCTTCTGTAACTTTATGAGGCCACATTTAGTAACGCTAGGAACCAAAACATTTTGTTTATTAACGGAAGTTATCTCTAAGATAGAACCCCCAAACTCTGCCTAACAGAATATAATGGGTATGACTCTCCCTCTACCTCATCTCAAAATAAGATAATTTCAAGGAGCTCTTTAAGAAATTTTCTATGCAAACATCACAACACATCTAATACTTCCATCGTGGCTTTTTTTTTTTTTACATAAATTCCAAGAGTAAAGGGAACAGTGCAAAGGCCATTATTATGTATACTCCAAACATTAGAAAACTAAATATTCAAACACTGCTTTCTAAACCAAAGTATCTAATATTACATGACCTCCTCCTTCTTTTTAACTTATCTCCACCTGCCTGAATAAAAATCAGCATCATCATCATACATCCTGACCAGTATAATGGTGAACGTTGCACATGGATATGGGTTCCGAAATTTTTAATTGGTTGCTATTTACTGTGTGACCATCCACAAGTTATTTAATTCCCACCACTTCACCCAAAGTGTCAGTTTCCTCACTCCAAAACAGATTTAGTAATAATACCAATGGTTTGCTAATAAATATTTAACAAGTAACTTTCTCAGAGAGAGGAAGACCCTAAGCTGTAGTGTTTGCCAGTTTCTGTTGTGTAATCACTGGCACCAACAGGAATATCAATCTGCTCATAAACTTCCTGAAAATTTAATGATCAGCTCTCACAAACTTGTATGAGCCAGGTCTATCTGGCTATCTCACTATCTCCAATGTCTCAAAGGGTTATTATGATAAATTGAAAATATACCTAAAATGCTTAACACATTGTTTAGCATATAGTAAATGTACAACAAATCTGAGCTATGATGATGATGTTGATGATGATGATGTTGCCATATAGGCTTGCTTTCAAATAAAACTTTGGTAAATAAAATCATTTGAGAGATGTCTCAGTAGTAGTTAACTAGTTGAGAAGAAAGTAGCACTCCTTAATTTAATTTAGTTGAATCTTACAGCTAATTTATTAATACAAAGAGGCACTACAATGAAAGCTTAAAGTTTTAACTTAATCCTGTCTCTACTACTCACAAGTTCAATGACTGAACTGAATGTGTTCCAAACAAGTACATAAAAATATGTGAAGCAAAAACTGAGAACTAAGAGGAAAAATAGACAAACTATATTTGGAGACTTTAACACTCCTTTTTATAATTTGTTCAACAAAGTGTAGAACTAGATAAAAAATCAGCAAGGATATGGAAAAACTAAGCAACACCATCAACCAACAGGATCTAATTGACATTTATAGAATCATATCAACTGATACAGAAAAAGCACTTAACAAAAATCAATATCCATTTATGACAAAATCTTTCAAAAAATAGAAATAGAAGGGAATTTCCTAATGTTGGTAAAGAACAGCTACAAAAAAATTTACAGGTGGCATTATAATTAATAGTGAAAGACATTTTCACCCTATAATTGGGAAAAATCTAAGAATGTTTATTCTTACTCTTTTTATTAAACACCATGATGGAAGTTCTAGCTTGCTCCATAAGACAAAAAATAAATAAAATAAAATAAAGGAAAAAAAACACATGAATATTGAAAAGGGAGAAATAAACTATCCTTATTTGCAGATAATATGATTATCTATATAGAAAATTCCAAGGGTCTTCAAAAAGAAGAGAACAAAAAGCCCTACTAGAACAAATAAGTGAGTTCAGCATGGTCTCAGGATACAAAATAAGTATAAAAAATCAAGTATTTCTATATACTACCAATTGATACAAGGAAATGAAAATTAAAGATACAATTCCACATACAATCATTCAAGAAATAAAAAACAAAGGAACTAAAATAACAAAAACAATTTTGAAAGAGAAGAAAAAATTGGAAAAATCAGTATACCCAATTTTAAGGCATTATTATAGTTATAGTCATGGAGATTAGATAGTATTGTCAGAGAGAGAGAGACACGTGGAACAGAACAGAGAACCCAGAAATAGATCCACACAAACATCCCCAACTATTTTTTGATAAAGGTGCAAAAGCAATTCAATAGAGGATGTCTTACAAATGGTGCTGAAGAATGGGTAATTCATAGGCAAAAAAAAAAGAACATTGACTCTAAGTCTCACATCTTTTACAAAAATTAATTCATAGTGGGTCACAGAATTAAACACGAAATGTAAAACTAGAAAACTCTTTTTTAATTTGGAATAAAATCTTTGGGACCTAGCATAAGGCAAAGACAGCAAAAGCATAATCCATAAAAGAAAAAAAAAGAAGAAATTATACTTCATCAAAATTAAAAACTTTTAACAGTCCAATGGGCAGAATACAGGAAGAGACATTCCACAGAAGAGGATATACAGATGACAAATGAACATAAAAAATGGTCAGCTTCATTAGCCACTAAGGACATACAAGTTGAGACCACAAAAAGATATCTCTCTATTAGAAGGGCTAAAATGATATACGGTGATGAAACTAAATGTTGGTGAAGATGCAAAGAAGCTGGACCACTCATACATTACTAGTAGCAGTATCAAATAGTAGAGTCACTCTGAAAAAGAATTGGGCAGTTACTTAAAAAAAAATTACATACACAAAGGAAGGGGCCCAAAGGGCCTGGGGTAGCATGGGTGCTTCTGGCCTGGACACATAGAGCTCCCATGCTAAGTCTGTCAAGGTCAAGGCTACAGCAACTCGACAAGACTTTCCACTATCCTCAAGTCAAGCAGTTATTGCTGGGAGCTTGGAGGTATCAAAAATTCGTGCCAGAAGACACACTGTGCCTGTCCCTTAAACATTTGCCTTTAAGGGCAGATTCAGGGCACTACACTCTCTTTATGAACCAGCCCATCTGGCAGCCTCCTGGTGAAGCTGCCTCCTCCACTCAGTCTCCTCCATCAGGAATCATTTTCTTCTTTGAACACCATCAGGGACACCTGCAGCAGGGGCAGGGGGCCCGGTCGAGCGAGAACCCAGGAACTCAGAGATTTCTCCTGATTATGTCCCAGAGTGACAAGGGGAAGACTAGAGCTGTGTGGCTGACAGGGTCTTGGTGCTCCAGCTGGGTGTCAGCCCTGAGCCTCTGAGGTGGGAGAGCCAAATTCAGGACATTGGTCCACCAGAGAACTCTCAGCTCCTCATAATATCAATCGGCGAGAGCTCTCCCAGAGATGTCCATCTCAATGCTAAGACTCAGCTCCACTCAACGACCAGCCAGCTCCAGTGCTGGACACCCCATGCCAAACAGCTTACAAGACAGGAACACAACCCCACCCATTAGCAGAGAGGCTGCCTAAAATCATAATAAGTTCACAGAAACCCCAAAACACACAACCAGACATAGTCCTGCCCAACAGAAAGACAAGATCCAGCCTCATCCATCAGAACACAGGCACCAGTCCCCTCCACCAGGAAGCCTACACAACCCAATGAACCAACCTTACCCACTGGGGGAAGACACCAAAAACAATGGGAACTACTAACCTGCAGCCTGCAAAAAGAAGACACCAAACACAGTAAGTTAAGCAAAATGAGAAGACAGAGAAATACACAGCAGATGAAGGAGCAAGGTAAAAACCCACCAGACCAAACAAATGAAGAGGAAATAGGCAGTCTACCTGAAAAAGAATTCAAACTAATGATAGTAAAGATGATCCAAAATATTGGAAATAGAATGGAGAAAATACAAGAAACGTTTAAAAAGGATCTAAAAGAACTAAAGAGCAAACAAACAATGATGAACAACACAATAAATGAAATTAAAAATTCTCTAGAAGGAATCAATAACAGAATAACTGAGGCAGAAGAACAGATAAGTGACCTGGAAGATAAAATAGTGGAAATAATTACTGCACAACAGAAGAAAGAAAAAACAATGAAAAGAATTGAGGACAGTCTCAGAGACTTCTGGGACAACACTAAATGCACCAACATTCGAATTATAGGGGTCCCAGAAGAAGAGAAAAAGAGAGGGACTGAGAAAATATTTGAAAAGATTATAGTTGAAAACTTCTCTAATATGGGAAAGGAAATAGTCAATCAATTCCAGGAAACGCAGAGTCCCATACAGGATAAAACCAAGGAGAAACATGCCAAGACACATACTAATCAAACTATCAAAAATTGAATACAGGGCCTCCCTGGTGGCGCAGTGGTTGAGAGTCCGCCTGCCGATGCAGGGGATACGGGTTCGTGCCCCGGTTTGGGAGGATCCCATATGCCGCGGAGCGGCTGGGCCCGTGAGCCATGGCCGCTGGGCCTGCGCATCCGGAGCCTGTGCTCCGCAACGGGAGAGGCCACAACAGTGAGAGGCCCGCATACCGCAAAAAGAAAAAAAAAAAAAAAAAAAAAATTGAATACAAAGAAAAAATATTAAAAGCAGCAAGGGTAAAGCAACGATTAACATACAAGGGAATCCCCATAAGGTTAACAACTGATCTTTCAGCAGAAATTCTGCAAGCCTGTAGGGACTGGCAGGACATATTTAAAGTGATGAAAGGGAAAAACTTACAACCAAGATTACTCTACTCAGCAAGGATCTCATTCAGATTTGACAGAGAAATTAAAACCTTTACAGACAAGCAAAAGCTAAGAGAATTCAGCACCACCAAACCAGCTTTACAACAAATAATAAAGGACCTTCTCTAGGCAGGAAACACAGAGAAGGGAAAAACCTGCAATAACAAACCCAAAGCAATTAAGAAAATTGTAATAGCAACACACACATCGATAATTACCTTAAATGTAAATGGATAAATGCTACAACCAAAAGACATAGACTGGCTGAATGGATACAAAAACAAGACCCATATATATGCTGTTTACAAAAGACCCACTTCAGACCTAGGGAAACATACAGTCTGAAAGTGAGGGGATGGAAAAAGATATTCCATACAAATGGAAATCAGAAGAAAGCTGGAGCAGCAATTCTTGTATACGACAAAATAGACTTTAAAATAAAGACTATTACAAGAGACAAAGAAGGACACTATATAATGATAAAGGGTTCAATCCAAGAAGAAGATATAACAACTGTAATTATTTATGCACCCAATATAGGAGCACCTCAGTACATAAGGCAAATGCTAACAGCCTTAAAAGGGGAAATTGACAGTAACACAATCATAGTAGGGGACTTTAACACCCCACTTTCACCAATGGACAGATCATCCAAAATGAAAATAAATGAGGAAACGCAAGCTTTAAATGATACATTAAACAAGATGGACTTAATTGATATTTACAGGACATACCATCCAAAAACAACAGAATACACCTTCTTCTCAATGGCGCATGGAATATTCTCCAGGATAGATCATATCTTGGGTGACAAATCAAGCCTTGGTAAATTTAAGAAAATTGAAATCATATCAAGTATCTTTTCTGACCACAGCACTATGAGACTAGATATCAATTACAGAAAAAAAAAATCTGTAAAAACTACAAACACATGGAGGCTAACCAATACGCTACTACATAACCAAGAGATCACTGAAGAAATCAAAGAGGAAATCAAAAAATACCTAGAAATAAATGACAATGAAAACACGACGACCCAAAACCTATGGGATGCAGCAAGAGCAGTTCTGAGAGGGAAGTTTATAGCAATACAATCCTACCTTAAGAAACAAGAAACACCTCAAATAAACAACCTAACCTTACACCTAAAGCAGTTAGAGAAAGAAGAACAAAAACCCCAAAGTTAGCAGAAGGAGGGAAATCATAAAGATCCGATCAGAAATAAATGAAAAAGAAATGAAGGAAACAATAGCAAAGATCAATAAAACTAAAAGCTGGTTCTTTGAGAAGATAAAGAAAACGGATAAACCATTAGCCAGACTCATCAAGAAAAAAAGGGAGAAGACCCAAATCAATAGAATTAGAAATGAGGAAGGAGAAGTAATAACTGACACTGCAAAAATACAAAAGATCATGAGAGACTACTACAAGCAACTACATGCCAATAAAATGGACAACCTGGAAGAAATGGACAAATTCTTAGAAAACCACAACCTTCCGAGACTGAAGAAGGAAGAAATAGAAAATATAAACAGACCAATCAGAAGCACTGAAATTAAGACTGTGATTAAAAATCTTCCAACGAACAAGAGCCCAGGACCAGATGGCTTCACAGGCGAATACTATCAAACACTTAGAGAAGAGTTAAGACCTATCCTTCTCAAACTCTTCCAAAGTATAGCAGAGAGAGGAACACTCCCAAACTCATTCTATGAGGCCACCATCACTCTGATACCAAATCAGACAAAGATGTCACAAAGAAAGAAAACTACAGGCCAATATCACTGATGAACATAGACGCAAAAATCCTCATGAAAATACTAGCAAACAGAACCCAACAGCACATTAAAAGGATAATACACCATGATCAAGTGGGGTTTATCCCAGGATTGCAAGGATACTTCAATATATGCAAATCAATCAGTGTGATACACAATAATAAGAAATTGAAGAATTAAAACCATATGATCATCTCAATAGATGCAGAAAAAGCTTTTGACAAAATTCCACACCGATTTATGGTAAAAACCCTCCAGAAAGTAGGTATAGAAGGAACTTACCTCAACATAATAAAGGCCATATGTGACAAACCCACAGCCAACATCATTCTCAATGGTGAAAATCTGAAACCATTTCCAGTAAGATCAGGAAAAAGGCAAGGTTGCCCACTCTCACCACTCTTATTCAACCTAGTTTTGGAAGTTTTAGCCACAGCAATCATAGATGAAAAAGAAATAAAAGGAATCTAAATTGGAAAAGAAGAAATAAAGCTGTCACTGTTTACAGATGACATGATACTATACATAGAGAATCCCAAAGATGCTACCAGAAAACTGCTAGAGCTAATCAATGAATTTGGTAAAGTAGCAGGATACAAAATTAATGCACATAAATCTGTTGCATTCCTATACACTACTGATGAAAAATCTGAAAGAGAATTTAAAGAAACACTCCCATTTACCATTGCAACAAAAAGAACAAAATACCTAGGAATAAACCTACCTAAGGAGACAAAAGACCTGTATGCAGAAAACTACAAGACACTGTTGAAAGTAATTAAAGATGATACAAACAAATGGAGAGATATTCCATGTTGCTGGATTTTTAAGAATCAACATTGTGAAAATGATTATCTACCCAAAGCAATCTACAGATTCAATGCAATCCTTATCAAACTCTCAATAGCATTTTTCACAGAATTAGAACAAAATATTTCAAAATTTGTATGGAAACACAAAAGAACCTGAATAGCCACAGCAATCTTGAGAAAGAAAAATGAACCTGGAGGTATCAGGCTCCCTGACTTCAGATGATACTACAAAGCTACAGTAATCAAGACAGTATGGTACTGGCACAAAGACAGAAATATAGATCGATGGAACAGGATAGAAAGCCCAGAGATAAACCCACACACATATGGTCACCTTATCTTTGATAAAGGAGGCAAGAATATACAGTGGAGAAAAGACAGCCTCTTAGTAAGTGGTGCAGGGAAAACTGGACAGCTACATGTAAAAGATTGAAATTAGAACACTCCCTAACACCATGCACAAAAAACTCAAAATGGATTAAAGACCTCTTATAAGGCCAGACACTATAAAACTCTTAGAGGAAAACATAGGCAGAAAATTCTATGACATAAATCACAGCAAGATCCTTTCTGACCCACCTCCTCGAGAAATGGAAATAAAAACAAAAATAAACAAATGGGACCTAATGAAACTTAAAAGCTTTTGCACAGCAAAGGAAACCATAAACAAGACCAAAAGACAACCATCAGAATGGGAGAAAATATTTGCAAATGAAGCAACTGGCAAAGGATTAATCTCCAAAATATACAAGCAGCTCATGCAGCTCAATAACAAACAAACAAACAACCCAATCCAAAAATGGACAGAAGACTTAGACATTTCTCCAAAGAAGATATACAGATTGCCAGCAAACACATGTAAGGATGCTCAACATCATTAATCATTAGAGAACTGTAAATCAAAACTACAATGAGATATCATCTCACATCAGTCAGAATGGCCATCATCAAAAAATCTACAAACAATAAATGCTGGAGAGGCTGTGGAGAAAAGGGAACCTTCTTGCACTGTTGGTGGGAATGTAAATTGGTACAGCCACTATGGAGAACAATATGGAGGTTCCTGGAAAAACTAAAAATAGAGCTACCATATGACCCAGCAATCCCACTACTGGGCATATACCTTGAGAAAACCATAATTCAAAAAGAGTCATTTACCACAATGTTCTTTGCAGCTCTATTTACAATAGCCAGGACAGGGAAGCAACCTAAGTGTCCATTGGCAGATGAATGGATAAAGAAGATGTGGCACATATATACAATGGAATATTACTCAGCCATAAAAATAAACTAAATTGAGTTATTTGTAGTGAGGTGGATAGACCTAGAGTCTGTCATACAGAGTGAAGTTAAGTCAGAAAGAGAAAAACAAATACTGTATTCTAATGTATATATATGGAATTAAAAAAATGCTTCTGAAGAACCTAGGTGCAGGACAGGAATAAAGATGCAGACATAGAGAATGGACTTGAGGACACGGGGAGGTGGAAGTGTAAGCTGGGACGAAGTGAGACAGTGGCATGGACATATAGATACTACCAAATGTAAAATAGATAGCTAGCGGAGAGAAGCTGCATAGCATAGGGAGATCAGCTCGGTGCTTTTTGACCACATGGACACGTGGGAGAAGATGCAAGGGGGGAGGGGATATGTGGATATATGTATATGTATAGCTGATTCACTTTGTTATACAGCAGAAGCTAACACGACACAGGGAAGCAATTTTACTCTAATGAAGATGTTAAAAAAATAAAATAAATAAAATGTTAAACCTTAAGAAAGAGCAAGAGAGGGAGACAGAGACAGACAGAAAGAGATAGGGAACAAATTACTGACATCCAGAATGAAAAAGAGAACATGACTACAAATTATACAGTTATTAAAGTAGTAATAAATAGAAATTATGCATAATTTTTTGTCAGAATAATTCAATACCTTAGATGAAAATGGTTAGACTCCTCAAAAACACAACTTACCCAAACCGACACAAAAGAAAATAGAAAATCTGAATAGCTCTATATCTGTTAAAGAAATTGGGTATATAAATTAAAACTGTCTCACAAACTAGAAGCCCAGGTGGCTTGACTGGTAAATTCTGCCAAACATTTAAGGAATAAATGATAACAATTCTACATAAACTCACTCATAAAATAGAAAATGATGAAACACTTTCTTATTTTATGTGGCCAGCCCACTCTGATACTAAACCCTAACAAAGATAATTACAAACAAACAAAACCATTAATTAAACATGATGCAAATATTCTTAGAAAATATGTAGCCAATTAATTTTAAATATATAAAAAGTATGATATTATGATCAATTAGACTTTATCCAAAAAATATGTCCAGAAATATTAGTTTAACATTCAAAAAACTATTTGTGGAATCTAAAAAAACTGAGCTCATAGAAACAGAGAACATATTGGTGATGGCCAGAGGTGGTGAGAGGAGACAGAGGAAATGGATGAAGGCAGCCTAAAAGTACAGACTCCCAGTTATAAGGTAAATAAGTTGCCAAAGAAAGTAAAACCTCCACTTTTACCTCACACCGTATGTAAAAGTGCTTAGAGATGCATCATAGACATAAATATAAAATCAAAAGCCCTAAACTTCTGAAGAAAACATGAGAATACCTTTGCAACCTTGGAATAGACAAAGGGTTTTTAGATCAAAAAAACAGTAGTAATTGGAGTTCTCAACGTTAAAAATGTTTGCTTACCAAAAGATAGCTTTACATAAATGGATAATGTAAGTCACAAACTGAGAGGAAATATCCATAACACATATATCGGATAATGCACATTTTTCTGTATTTTTCTAGTGAAATATAGCTAATATGCAACTTTGTGTTAGTTTCAGGTATATAGAAAAGTGATATTCTTTCCCAGATTCTTTTCCATTATAGGTTATTACAAGGTATTGAATATAGTTCCATGTGCTATACAGCAGGTCCTGTTATTTACCTATTTTATATATAGTAGTGTGCATAGGTTAATCCCAAACTCCTAATTTATCTCCCCCCACCACTGCTAAACCCTTTGGTAACCAGGGGTTTGCTTTCTATGTCTGTGAGTCTATTTCTGTTTTGTAAATAAGTTTATTTGTATCATTTTTTAGATTCCATACGTAAGTGTATCCTATGATATTTGTCTTTCTCTGTCTGATTTACTTCACTTAGTATGATAATCTCTAGGCCCATCCAAGTTGTCAAAAATAGAATTATTTCACTCTTTCTCATGGCTGAGTAATATTCCATTGTGTATATATCTTCTTTATCCATTCATCTGTGGATGAACATTTAGATTGCTTCCATGTATTGTAAATAGTGCTGCAGTGAAGGTTGCTGTGCATGTATCTTTTCGAATTAGAGTTTTCTCCAGATATATGCCCAGGAGTAGAATCATATGGTAACTCTATTTTCAGTTTTTTAAGGAACCTCCATACTGTTCTCCATAGTGGCTGTATCAAGTTACATTCTCACCAACAGTGTAGGTAGGCTCCTTTTTCTCCACACCCTCTCCAGTATTTGTTATTTGTAGACTTTTTAATGATGGCCCTTCTGACCGGTGTGAGGTGATACCTCATCGTAGTTTTAATTTGCATTTCTCTAATAATTAGTGATATTGAGCTTCTTTTCATGTGCCTGTTGGCCATCTGTATGACAATGCACTTTTATCCAGAATATATTTTTCAAAATTTCTACAATTTTATAATAAAAGAAAAACAACCCAATTTAAAAAATAGGCAAAAGAGTTGAACAAATGTTTCAAAAATAAAGATATATACCACTAAGCACATTAAAATGCTTAACATCATTACTCTAGGGGAATGCAAATTAAAACTACAATGAGAAACATAATATTCAATTTAAATGAAAGTTTTAGAACTGTCAAATCTCACCTATAGAAATAGAAATAGGAAGAGTAGTTGCCTCGTGTCGGGTGGGGATTGATTGGAGCAGCACTGGAGAAATTTGGAGGGATATGAGAATATTCTACATCTTGATAGGACTGGGGGTTATATGGGTGCATGCACTGTCAAAACTTATCAAATGATACATAAGTACATTTCAATGTGTGTAAATTATACCTTGGTTTTTCTAATTACCAGTGTTTGGGCTGAACCCTTGACGAATTAAATCAGAATATTCAGTGGCACGATCCTGGGCACCAATATTTTAAAGTTTCTCTGGTGATCCTAGTGTGCAAACTTGAAAGCCTCTGGTGTGGTTTCATGCTCTGTCTGTAACCTCCATTTGTAGCCAAAGAATAGAGGACTGGCTAAGAGTTTAAAATAAGTTCTGGAAGTTAGAATTCCATAAAATGATGGAAGTATGTAGTATCAAATTGAAAAGTATTGCTTCATCTGTCCATGGAGATTAACTTGGGATATGAGTGGAGAAAAAAAACAGGTGGCACCAAAGCCATCAATTGTTCCTCCCTGCTGGCAATGAGATTCCAGAGAGGCAAAGTATGAGGCGGAGCAAACATACCAAGGCCTCTGAGTTGTTCTCTTTTCCTAGGTGGAGAGAATTATTTCATACAGATGTGCTGATAATGTTGAACAAAGAACTGTGTGGCTGGGTACATGGAGGTGTGTATGGTGGATGAGAATTGGTGAAGCACAGGTATATTTCCAGGGCTCAAGAAGTGCAGTAATGGAATTTAAGAACAAGTATTTTCTACTAATGTCTTCATATGTACATAAATATTTGTCAAACCATGTGTCCTGATTTTTGGTTTGGTTCCAGAAATGTGAATGAAGCACATGCAAGAAGATAGAGAATCCCCAGAGTACTTTCATCATGGCTGACATCCAAATTCCCCTCTGCCATGAGTATCTATTGACATAGTACATCCTAGCTTAATTTACATTGGTAAATATAGAGTATATTATATGACATTGTGATGAAAACTTACTTTTTTTTTTCTATTCCAGATATTATTTCATGGAGTGTCAGTATCCTTAGTTAGCCTGATTGTCAATAGATTTATTTTGCCAATGGCAGTTACTAAACTCGGTAAGCCCTGCAAATTCATATTCTGAGTGAAGAGAAAAATATTCCAAACATGCTAAAGAATTGTTAATAATGAAGAAAGAAGCCATATAAATACAAATCAATGGTGTCTAATTGAAGAGGAAATTGGATCTCTATGTAAAGTCATATGAATTGTTTAGGCCAATAAGCTTGTTAGGCCAATAAGCAATAATCTTGTACCCCAGTGTTCATTGCAGCACTATTTACAATAGCCAGGACATGGAAACAACCTAAATGTCCAACGATAGATGAATAGATAAAGAAGATGTGGTACATATATACAATGGAATATTACTCAGACATAAAAAGGGAATGAAGTTGGGTCATGTGTAGAGATGTGGATGGATGTAGAGTCTGTCATACAGAGTGAAGTAAGCCAGAAAGAGAAAAACAAATATCATATATTATTAACACATATATGTGAAATCTAGAAAAATGGTACAGATGAACCTATTTATAGGGCAGGAATAGAGATGTAGACATAGAGAACGGACATGTGGACACAGAAGGGGAAGGGGAGGGTACAACGAATTGGGAGATTAGGTTTGACATAAGTACACTACCATGTGTAAAATAGATCGCTAGTGGGAACCTGCTGTATAGCACAGGGAGCTCAGCTCTGTGCTCTGTGATGACCTAGATGGGTGGGATGGGGGGCGGGGTGGGAGGGAGGTCCAAGAGGGAGGGGATATAGGTATACATATATATAGCTGATTTACTTCATTGTACAGCAGAAACTAACATAACATTGTAAAGCAATTTTACTCCAATTAAAATAAAAAAGATTACTTAATTACATTAGTCCAGTTTAAGTAAAATTATACAATAAGTTTATTCAGTTATTTGACAAACTTTTTGTTAAGAGCCTCTTATATGCCAGTCACTATTCTAACTGATAGTGATTCATTATGAAGACAAGAAAGATTTCTGAGTTGATGGAGCTTATGTTGGAGAGAGGAGAAACAGGCAGTAAACAAGTCAAATAAGGTAATATCAGAGAGTCATTTTTGTATAAAAATAAACAAACCACATATAAATAAAATAGAAAACACAACAGGTAATAGATTCCTGAGGAAATTAGAAAATGAGTGTGTTCAAGGAGAGAAGGTAAGGTGCTGGGACCTTCGAGAACAATGCCAATAGTGAAGGAAGTCCAGATGGGAGAGGTAGGGAAAGAGTTAGATAATGAAGGACCTTGAATTTTAAGATTTTATTCTAAGGGATAGATGGATTTCTTGGTTGGTTTTAAGCAAGTAAGTGTAATTTTATGAATAAGGTCCTTAAAAAGATAACTCTGGCTCTGTGGATAGCTGATTAGGAACTATGAAGAGAGTAGAAGCAGAAATACCAGTTTTAGGAGGCAACTGCATTATACAATATGACTGTTTCAATCCCCTACTTTTTTTTTTTTTTTTTTTTTTGCGGTATGTGGGCCTCTCACTGTTGTGGCCTCTCCTGTTGCGGAGCACAGGCTCCGGACGCACAGGCCCAGCGGCCATGGCTCACGGGCCCAGCCGCTCCGCGGCATGTGGGATCTTCCCAGACTGGGGCACGAACCCGTTTCCCCTGCATCGGCAGGCGGACTCTCAACCACTGCGCCACCAGGGAAGCCCTCCCCTACTTTTTAACAATTGATAAATTGAAATCTAAAGAGTTAAAAGTTCTTGTCTAAGGTCACATGGCTTGATAATGGCAGTTAAAGAACTAAAAACAAATTTCCCTAATGCTTTTAATCCATTGTATTCTTAACTGCTTTATCACCCTTTCTTGTTACATGCAGAGTTTTCATTCATATGGCATTTTGTAACCAATCTTAAATTTCATCTTTATGGATAATATTGCACCTTCATCCTCATATTTGCAATAAAATCTTTTCTTCCATTTACTTTTTTTTCTGTTTTTATTTTCTGAGCTTTAACATAGTAAAATGGGGAAAACAGATTAAAGAGGTAAAATTCTGCAGTTTATCAGATGTTCTACTTAGTAGCTAAATAAACCTAAAATTCTTATTGTGGAGCATCTGTTTACTTGCACTGAGAGCAGTGAACATTTGTTCATGGAACATTATTGCTTTCCAAAGAAACTTCTATGGCTCAGAAAAAGGGAATTTGTGTCTGGTAGTAAGATTCCTTCAAACATTATTGAGGTCTGGAGATACACACACACACACACACACACACACACACACACACACACACAGTTGATCCTTGATCAACATGGATTTGAACTACGCCAATCCACTTATAAGTGGATGTGAATTTTTTTTAATTAAAATTTTTTTTAATATGTACTTCAGTATAACATGAACCTGCTTATTGAATCTGAGGGTGAAGAACCATGGATATGAACGGCCAACTGTAAAGTCATATGTGTGGAGGGTTGGCACCCCTGACTCCCATGTTGTTCAAGGGTCAAATGTATACATCTGGAGATAAATAAATATATATCATAAATACTTATATATATGACCTTATGTATAGGTGGGAAATATATGTATATATCTACACATACACTGTGTACATATATGTATATGTATATCTATACCTCCTGCATGTATCTCCTACACATCTATATGTATATGTGTATATTCTATGTATATTATCAAAATGATGATGTCTACTATTTATAAAATGTGTTCTTTGTATCAAAGGTCTTCATGATGTCACATCAACAAAGTATAAATCACTGTATTATACATTTCAACACTTTCAAGAACTAACCGTATCTGCAGCCTCTGCACTCAAATTTGACAAAGATCTTGCTAACGCAGATTGGAACATGGTTGAGAAAGAAATTATACTGCAAAACCCATATGCAGTAAGCAAGTAATATCTTTTGTTTATTCCTTCAAAGTGGATATGATTGCCCTTAAATAAGTATAAATGTTATAAATATTAATTCACAATTCTTAGGGAATTTTGTGACCACTATGGGGCAAAATAGAACTGACAACCCCCTTGAGTATATCAAGTATGTATTGTAAATTCAAAAGAAGGACTAGTGTATTGGAGCAGCCTTTAAAAGACAGCATAAAAAGAAGAGAGTGAGCCCTAGAAAATGGCTAGTTTTTTTACTGGGCTGAAGATGGACAGCATTGATTCAGTGTTTATTTAGGCTATTATATAGCCAAGTACTTGCTAGGCCCTGGTTTATGGTTAATATTACTTTGTAATGTAAAATAAAATTCAAAGCCAGTGTCATACGATTAGATGTGGTGAAACGTCACCTCCTGCTTCTGAGATATGCTTTAGAATCTCCATGGTCAGACTTCTAATTCATATATGAGTTCATAATTCATCAACAGTCATGAATGCCACAAGGAGAAATAATAAAAGTTGTCCTGGTATCTGCTCAAGGCTTCTTCTGGGTTGCCGTCTCCTATATTACGTCCAATTTTCATTGCAATGTTTTTCTGCATCACACCATATGAGGGGCTAACTTCTATGACTGTAGACATAAGATAATTGGTTGCTATGAAATAGGGTTTCTAAAACTCCATTTTAAATCCTCTATGGTGCTTGAAGCTCCAGATCGGGGCCCAGAATCAAGCCTTGTGTCTGCAGGAATATTGCCAGGATTTCTGGATAAGAAAACTACCAAGTCAAATCTAAGGATTTTTTATAGTAGCTCCCAATATCTGATTGTGGCCTTTTGTTAATCTGGCTGCGTCAGAATCACCTGGAAAGCTTATTAAAAAATACGGATTGATTTCCCAGCCTCTACCCAGGAGATTCTGATGCAGATGGTTTGAGGAGGATCCCAGGAATATATATTTTTAATCCATTTACCCAGCTAATTCTAATGCAAAGTCAGGGTTAAGGGCACCACTCTGGTATTTGATCTGTCTCAGAAGGCAGATAATTAAACAACTACATTCTCCTCTTTATGATGCTGACATGAGGGATATTCTAGTGTTATAGATAGAACATTGGCTTTAGACTCAGAAAATCTGGGTTCATATCCTAGTTTTACCACTTAATAAATGCTTTGTGATCTTTATATAAACCTTTTATTTTATCTAAGCTTCTACTTTTTCATCTATAAAATGGAGTTATCCATATACCCATCTCCTAACAGCCATGTTCACTTTTTATTCTACCTTAAGTGATTAGTTTAAAGCAGTGGTTGTCACACTTTAGCTGTAGCAGAATCATGGAATGGGTTTGTAAATACACAGATTGCTGTCCCATCTCCCCACAGTCTCTGATTCAGCAGGTCTATGGTGGGGTTTGAGAATGTGCATTTCTAACAACACCCAGGTGATGCTCCTGGTGCTGGGGAACCACACTTTCAGAACCAGTGGTTTAAAGTGTGATCAGAAATGTAGTAGCTTTTATAAACTTTTACCAATGTCATGCAAAGGTAAAAATATGATATAACTCCTTCCCGCCAAATTGGCAATTATTTTACCTTCTAGATGACTGTGCAAACAATGAGAAAACTCATCTGAACATTTTTCTGTATCTAGCAAAATTTCTATACTTTTTTAAACCAAAATGGTATGTGAATTGCTTGAGGTTTATGCTAAACAATATGTTAATGTTCATGTATTATTTTTTGGTTTTGATTTGTGTTTTATTTAGTCGGGCCAAGAAGAAACAACAGAACATCAAAAAGTGAAATGTCTACACTGTAACAAGGAAATAGATGAGACCCTTAACATTGAAGCAATGGAGCTGGCCAAGAGGCGTCTCCTGTCAGCACAAATAGTTAGTATTTTATTATACGCTTGTTAAATTATTGTCCTATCATTTATATCATTTGCAAATTTTTTTTCCCATTCAGTAGGTTGTCTTTTCGTTTTATCAATGGGCTCCTTTGTTAAGTTTAATTAGGTCCCATTTGTTCATTTTTGCTTTCGTTTCCTTTGCCTTAGGAGACAGATCCCAAAAAATATTGCTACGATTTATGTCAAAGAGTGTTCTGCCTATGTTTTCTTCTAGGAGTTTTGTGGTTTCCAGTCTTACATTTAGGTCTTTAATTTTGAATTTATTTTAGGATGTGATGTGAGAAAATGTGATCTCATTCTCTTACATGTAGCTGTCCAGCTTTCCCAACACCTCTTATTAAAGAGACTGTTTTTTTCCATTGTAAATTCTTGCCTCCTTTGTCATAGATTAATTGACCATAGGTGCTTGGGTTTATTTCTGGGCTCTCTATCCTGTTCCATTGATCTACATGTCTGTTTTTGTGCCAGTACTATACTAAAAAAATTAAAATTAAAAAAATTAAATTATTGGCTAAAATTATACTGAAAAGTTTCTCCCTTGCTTAAGACATCTTGGTTATGGTCACCTGCACAGCTTAATAGATTGTTTACAAAGGCAAAGGGAAGTTTGGCATTGTCTTAGGAATCTGCTTGACTGCAAAGACAAAAAAGAAAAGGACAAAAAGAAAAAGAAATCCACTCAAATTAGCTTAAGTAGAAGGTGTTTTTTTTGAGGAACTTGGAATTTCACAGATCCCAATGGCAGGAATTACAGCTGAGCTCTACCACCAGATGCATTATGCAGTCATTTCCATGACACTGCCTATATCTGGACCAAACCAGTTTTTCCTGAAAGAATACCACCAAGTCCACTAGTAACTGCAGGTATAGGTTAGTAGGTTTTCATATCAAATCTTGGGTAAAAATTAAAGAAATTCTGTAGCACAGCAGCATATAGGACTCTGTGAGGAAATGCTAATAGCCCAGTTACCATTTTCTATCCAGGTCAGAGACAGAGTCTTGACCAGTTGCCATGACTCATCCTCTCAAAATGTTCATGTTGGGACTTCCTCACTGCCTGTGGAACTGTCATGCATTTCTTAGCTGTTCCATGCGTATAGGATTCTGCTTGCTCAGTCTAACTTGGGAAATGGAAGATCTTTAGGGTATGATTATTCCCTCCTCAGAAGTAGTCCTGGCAGACAAGCTGAGTCACAAAGACAGCTTTCCAAGGACCTAAATAACTTCTTTAAGCAATTGAGCCAGTGCCATGAAGGGTGAACTTATGCCCATATCATGCTTTGTTCCACCAGCAGATTTTATGAGATCATGTATCTGAGTCACTTCCAGATTTTTAATTTATTTCAGGAAAATATAGTATTCAGGAACCCTTAAAATCAATGCAGGAGACTCCATTTTTAGTCTTGCTTTTATTATTAATATGATATGTGACTCAGAACATATTCTTTTAAGTTGTTATTCTCCCCATCTGTAAAAGGAGAAATTATGCTACCTGAATGACCTCTTAGATTCCTTCCACTCATGATAGCCTGTGTTTTCTGCAATATATACTTCCTGTAACTTTTTGATTTATTGCCTTAAATGGTTTTTTTTCTACTATTATATCTTCATTGATTTTGTGCTGTGTGTTAGGTCTTAATCCAGAAATCCTATTTTTCAAAATATATTGGATCTCTCTGTTCTATTCTCCAGATCTTCATCTCACCTCATATATTTTTAGCCTTTCTTTGTTCTAGACATATTTTCATGTGTATCTTAGTTTGTTGATTTGATTTCTGCAATCTCAATGCTAATGTTCACTGCTCCCTATAGTATTAATTGGTTATTGCAGTTTTCAAAGCTCTGAGAATTCTTATTTAAATCTCAGCCAGCTCTTGTTAACGGGAGCAATATCTCCTCCACTACTGTATGTTAGAAGAGGGGGACTTCCCTGGTGGTCCAGTGGTTAAGACTCCACGCTCCCAACGCAGGGGTCCCGGGTTTGATCCCTGGTCAGGGAACTAGATCCCGCATGCATGCCGCAACTAAAGATCCCACATGCCACAAGGAAGAACCCATACGTGGCAATGATGATTCTGTGTGTGGCAACTAAGACCCAGAGAAGACAAATAAATTAATTAACTAATTTAAAAAAGAAAGAAGATGAAGCACAGCATGGTAAGACAGTGGCACAAGAGAGCAGCACAACATAATGGGGGAAAAGAGAGGCAGGCTTTAAATTCAGAAAGAACTGAGTTTCCAATGTGATCTTGAGAAAACTGCTCAACTCCCTGAGGAGCCTCATCTTTCTCATCTATGCAGATTCGTATACCTTCCTCATAAAGCTGTTGCAAGAATTAAATAATTTTCTGTAAAACATAAATTATTATGTTAATTCAATAGTATATTAGAGAGTTCAGAGATGGCAGTTATTGTTAGGAATCAACTATTCTCTAAGTTCTTCTTACATTTTGGTGTGAAGGATCACTTAAGAGTTAACATTTTTCTAGTATCTAACTGCTTTGTCATTTATGTCGCTAAGCTTTCATGAGCTCCATATGACTTTCAGCTTTCTTATTTCCCCCACAAACTACAGTGCTTATCTTTGAGGATACTGAAAATATTTTAATTTTACATTATTTTGCAAGTATTTTAATGAAGTTTAAGGAGAAAATGATACTCTATTGAATTCCTTTCATTACTGACAAATAACCTTTTGACCTTTCATCCTTAAATCTAGTTCTGCCCCTTTCTAGGATCCCCCAAGAGCAAAACCATGTTTAAATGTCCATAAATAATTGTGCAGACAGAATGTCTTCTATGGAACCAGGAATCTTTAGTCATATCACACATCCCAATTTAGGAAGTTGATTCTCAACAATGTTCAGCACACAGAAGCCGAGTGGGTTCTCAGTATATGGACTGAATGAATGAATGTCTGTGTTCTGCACCACAGGAGCAGTTCATTTCATGCTGGGAATAGCTAGGAGACAAGAGAGTCCTGTTGTCAAAATATTTGGGGAAGTGGAATTAAATAAAGATATAAATCAGAATCCCTTACTGTAGAATTTCTCAGAGTCTTTAATATTCTAATATGCATTATAAACTTTTAAGATGGGGATACTTTGCAACAGTTCCCACACTTATTTGGCCACAGAACTCCACTTATTTTTGAAAACCTAATTAACATCTAGAGGAACCTAGTTTCCTGCATAACCATTTTCATTCCACCCAAAACTCAGACCTACCTTCTGCACTGACCTCATGGTCTGGACTCCATAGAAAAAAATTTTTTTATATATAAAGATACTAGATTATTTGGGGATTTTGACTTCTTTCTCACAGGTTATTTTTCCATAAAGAAAATAATATATTGTCCCTGTTACCCATATTATAGAATGATTTGATTCAACATTTCTTTTAGGCAAGCTACCAGAGACAATACAGGAATGAGACTCTGTCCCAGAGTGCAGTCCAGGTGCTGGTAGGTGCAGCAGGAAGCTTTGGTGAGAAAGGAGAGTAAGTATATTTTCAGGAGAAGGCTTCCATCCTAAGCCACTACATTTAGGAAATTGTGCAAATGAGTTTCTCGCTTTTGTCCGGTAACTTGAGATCATCCAGTGTTATGCGTGCAAGCCACTGTCTGCTCTCCACCCCACAACCAGGTCAGATCACTTGCTTCCAGTTTCCCAAACTTGCTCCACTCATCCACACCTCTGTGCATTTGAACCAGCTGCTGCTTCTGACTGAGATGCTCTTCCCTTTCTCCTTTTGCCCACCCCTGCAAAGCTAAGCTGTTGTAAACCACTCCTCCTTCTAGGCTACTCAGATACCTCACTGAGGTCAAAGACTTCCTTAGTCTTTCCAGGCACATCTTCCCAATGCACAACCTTTCCTGATATACTCATAATGATTTCTTTAGATGCAAGCCTCCAGAGTCAGCAATGAGTTCCTCAAAGTCAGCATGATAGGGAGTACCCTCAGATCATCCCCTGTGGAGTGTATGACTGGGAAGAGGGACGAGTTAAACTGCAGTGCAGTGCGACAGTGACCACCCTAAACCCAGACATACCTTCTTGTTCTAGATCTCATTTCTGGTACCACGGACACCAAAATTTCCTGCTCAAGTGGTCCTAAGCTTATTTCTAGGATTGCTTGGGCCTTTTCCCTCATGTCATGATCTTACAAGCAAACTGGGCCCTTGGTGTGCACCCCTCAAACCTAAGACATGTGCCGGCCTGGTGTCCACTCACATGCACTGGCTTGAGATACAGTGAGAGATAAAGTTGTGTGTGGGAAGAGAAGTGCCAGACACTAGAGCATGCTCTCACTGCAGTGTGCGTTCAGATTTTCAAAGAGCCTAAGAGTTTTAATTTCAAGCCTCGCCATGCAAATCATTATGACATTATCTTTCCATATATGGTGCAAGTCCTCCACCTGCCCTCTTGCTCTAGGGCCCTCAAATGCTTAGGGGACCTGAGCGGTGTTAGTGAAGTAGAGGGAGAAGGCTGGGCAGATGTGATCAATTTAAAACAATATGATTCATACTTTAAAGACAGATGCACTATGTACAGCAGAAGTTTTTAAATGAATGAACAAATGACATGCTGAAAAGTAGTATCACTGCATTGTCCAGGAGAGGTTAACATATGTAGAATACATATAAAACAGTACCTATATAGAGCAATTCAGCCCACCACCTTGATTTTTCCTCTAAAAACCCACGAAGGCAGAAGCAACATATGCCTCTGAGGACCCAGAGTAAATGGGGTTAAGGTTTGAAAGGACTCGTAGTGGGCAACAAAGGCAAATTTTGAAACATTTATTACATTTTCATTCATACATGCAAGAGATAAATATTGAATACTGATGTGTGCAAAACTATACGCCAGCACTGGGGAATATCAAGATCAGTGAAATGGTGTTCAGATCCGAGAACTTTCTCTTAATTACACTTGTGCTCAGTGCTTGCTGCTTTGCTGTGTTGCTTTGGAGTTGATTTCACCATCTGCTGATCATTCCTATCCATAGCCCCACCTGTTGGGGTAACCTGCAGCAAGAAAACAAGTCTAAAGATAAAAACAGTAGGGGGTTAAATAGAGGTACCAGGACCAGTGCTAAGTGCCTGCGTAATTGCCTAAGAAGCAATACTTTGAATATAGCTTATATTTATTGTCTTGTGTCAGACACAGTTTTAAACATATTACCCATTCAATGTCATAAAAATCCTATAAGTGCTATTATTATCTTTATTTTGCAGGTGGGGAAAGTGGGGCACAGAGAGATTAAATAATTTACCCAGGGTTATTTAACTAATGAATTACAGAGCACGGATTCAAAGCTATCCTACCTCACTATCCAGTTAGAGAGATCATACTCTTCTCCTAAATCAGGTTTAAACAGTGAATATGTTGATATAAAATAGGAACTCAGGAGCCTGAAAAACACAGTAATTTGGCCTGTAAAATATCACACACATTGATATCACAGATGTTTAGGATTCATAAGAACTTGTGAAATGATCAAGTCTTAGCTTAGACATTAATTCCTTCAGGAAGGTTTCCTGATTCCCCAAGACTATATTCAACACCCTCCTTTGTGGGTCCAGAGTGTCCTCTTATTGTCTCTGCAGAATGCTTACTACACTTAACTGCAACTGTTTGCATGTTTTACTCCACTAGTCTTCTGGATTCTTGAGGGCGGAGACCAGTATCTATGGTTTACCCCATGCATTTATCAAGCATAAAAGGTGCTCAATCAAATATTTTAAAAATCAGAAATGAATCAAGTCATATATACATTCATGATTTTCCGTGAAATTACCACATTATTATATTGAATCACAGAGAATGGAATAACTTCCTTTTTAATTATATCAGTATCCCTGTAACAGAGAAATTGCCCAAATTTTAGGGTGAGAACATCATAATCCATAGGAAGAACAAGGTCCACCTTTGTACTTAAGTCACCAATGCCCTTCCATTAAGCTTCATTTTAACGTAGGGCCTCAGATCCAGGGATGGAGCCCCATCCTCCTTCTGATGAAGACAATGTAAGTATCTGGTCAGCAGCAGGTAAGTTCCTCATAAACCAAGGGAATTTGCTGAGCAAGACCAAATCATAGCACATAGATCTGAACTGCCTCAACAAAAAAACCAGAAGAAACCTACAGGCAGCTTGGGGCAAATGTCTTTTGGGGGTTTATGAGCAACAACTTCTCCAAGTAACCATTTTTGCTCTTTCACTTCTCCACTTGTATTTTCCCCATAAACTCCCTGATTACTTTCCCAGAAGGTGCAAGAAAAGAGATGGGCGAATGTGTGAGTTGGGCTAGATGCCTCATATATGCTTTCTTATTTAAGTTTCCCAGGCTGACATAAGTATTTTTACTTCCATTCTGAGAGCAAACAGGTTAATGAGGTAATTTGTACACTGCCACCCAGATAATGGAGGATCAAACACAAAAACCCACATATATTTGAATCCCAAATATTGGAATCATGGTATGCTTTCTCTCCCTGAAACTTGACTTCTCTATTTTGAACCATTTATCTCCATTTATTTTTACTCTCTGTTTAATGATGAGCCCCACAATCTAACCTCATAATTACATATTCACCTTTATCTACATCTTCATGACTTGGACCTATGTCCATGAAAGTGTCTCATTTCCTGTCATCACTGACAAAATAGTTTTCCTGCCTCCTGACAATACTGCATTAAACTTATCTCAAAAATTTTAAAGCATGTTTAAAGGTTCTTCTTCTTCTTCTTCTTTTTTTTAGATATATGAGTGCTGAGACAATAAAGAATTATTCTGAAAGCAAAACAATTCTTGCCTTTACTAGAAAAGTATTGCTCAATTGGGTGTATAATACGAAAAAGGAAAAAGGGATCCCATCAAGGTAAGTGCTTTTAAACTTTACTAGAAATGCTATTATAATCATTTGAAATTTCCTTTTATTTATTTTTAAAAATTTATATCCTGAATACTTTGTAAAATATTTTGAGGTGGTTTACAACCAAATTACTTATATACATACAAAAAGTTATTTAAAGAAAAAAAGATATAGTGTAATAACTTTTATTATAGAGCTAAATTTCATACAAGATTAAACGTTAACCATTTTTAAGTGTACCATTCAGGGTTATTTAGTATATTCACATTGGGCAACCATCTCCTCTGTCAAATTCCACGGCATTTTCATTGCCCCAAATGTAAATCCAGTGCACTGGATTAGCAGTCACTCCCCATTCCCTCTTCCCCCCAGCTCCTGGATAGCACTAGTCTGCTTTCTGTCTCTATGAATTTACCTATTCCAGATGTAGTATATAGATAGAATCATACAACATATAGCCTTCAGTTTACGGATTCTTTTTTTTTAACATCTTTATTGGAGTATAATTGCTTTACAATGGTGTGTTAGTTTCTGCTTTATAAAGAAGTGAATCAGCTATACATATACATATATCCCCATATCTCTTCCCTCTTGCATCTCCCTCCCTCCCACCCTCCCTATCCCACCCTGGAAGCAACCTAAGTGTCCATCGACAGATGAATGGATAAAGAAGATGTGGCACATATATACAATGGAATATTACTCAGCCATAAAAGGAAACGAAATTGAGTTATTTGTAGTGAGGTGGATGTACCTAGAGTCTGTCATACAGGGTGAAGTAAGTCGGTTTCTGGATTCTTTCACTCAGCATAATGTTTCTTCCACATTGTAGCATGTATCTGTAGCATAAGGTTCATCTACTTTGTAGCATGTATGAATACTTTATTCTTCTTATTGAATACTTTATTTTTCTTATGAATACTTTATTCTTCTTATTGAATACTTTATTCTTCTTATCTTAAATAAAATACTTTATTTCTTCTTATGGCTGAATAATAGTCCATTGTGCAGACGTGATGTATTTTCTTTATCCATTCATCTGTTGATGGGTATTTGAGTTGTTCTCACATTTTGGCTATTGTAAACAGTGCTGCTATGAACATTTATGTACATGTATTTGTTTGAATTCCTGCTTTCCATCTTTTGGGTATGCACCTAGGAATAAAACTGCTGGATCATATGAAAATAAAATTTATTTTATTTAATTAATTTATTTAATTTCTTGAGGAAACACCAAATTGTTTTCCACATCTGCTAGATAATTATGAAATCAGGAAATGTGAATCCACCCGCTTTATTTTCTTTTTCAAGATTGGTTTAGCTATTCGGGGTTCCTTGCAATTCCATATGAATTTTAGGATTAGCTTGTCTATTTATGCACATAAAAAATGTCATTGAGATTTTCATAGGGATTACATTTAGTTTGTAACTTGCTTTGAGTAGTATTACCGTCTTAAAATATTAAACTTTCTGATTCATGACCATGGGATGTCTTTTCATTTATTTAGATCTTTAATTCCTGTTAGGAATGTCTTATAGTTTTCAGTGTACATGTCTTTGGTAAAATTTAATCCTAAGTATTTTTATGCTATTTCAAATAAAATTGTGCTCCTGATTTCATTTTTGTAGTGTTTATTTCTAATGTATAGAAATACAAGTTATTTCTGTATATTGATCTTGTATCTTGAAGCTTTGCTGAATTCATTTATTAGCTCTAGTTGTTTTTTGTGAATTCTCTAGGATTTTCTGTATTTAAGAGCATATCACCTAGGGATAGAAATATGTTTACTTTTTCCTTTCCAACTGGGATGTCTTTTGTTTCTTTTCTTAGATTCAAGAGAGGTCTCCCTCTTCTCAATAGGATTATCAGTAAATACCAAATGGATATTTTTGTACTATGGTTCTTTTAAAGCCTTCAATAGTGACTTAGGCCACAACTTTCTGAGTATTTATTTCTGTTGATGTAACAAAGAAGTGGAGATTTGAAAAACTAGGATTTATAATCAATCTACATTTTAGGCTGTCTCTTATATATCATTCATCTCAGAGTAGGCAGTACAGATTCTGGAGTCAGATGGCTTAGTTTAGAATCCTAGTCTTTATCATTTATTAGCTGGATAAGTTTGAAAGGTCTCAGTTTTCTCATTTGAAAAATGGATAAAGTAATATCTATGTCATATTCTGGAGACTGATAAATGTAAAGCACTTGGCAAAATAACTGGCACATAGTAGGTACTAGTATATACTAGTTGGGTTCACCTCTGCCTTCATTATGGGATTGTTGTAAAGATTACATAAATAGTGTGTAGAAGCACTTAGTCCAGAGACTAGCACTAAGTAAGCACTTAAATGTTAGCATTTATTATTAAGTGCTAAATAAAAATTGAGTTCTCTAACCAGTGGATGAAGTCACTATCAAAGATGAACAAACACACAAGGAAACAAATAATCATGAGAGTGAATCAGCAGAAATAACAGCAGCAGATTTATATCCCTAAGACTTCAGTTATTAAAATTATCCAATATGGACTATAGTATTAATGAAATGTTGAAATTAGTAAGTGATGGAATCACAAACATGAACAAGGCCAATCACCAAAAGAAGATTTATATAATGAAAATGAAAAAATATATAATTTATATATAAATTATATAACATGGAAAATATATATAATAGTTTCTACCACCTTTTCATTGCTTCCAAGGTAATTACCCAGGTCAGGTCTCAACACAGCTGGAGGGGGAAATATAGTGGCTGCTTCAGGAGACTACAACTTGTCAGCTGACAAAATTACAGGACCTGACATCAGCAAATACTAGTAGAACATATAAGAGGATGGATCTTGAGGATATGGGACCAGGGCTGCAACATAAGGCCAGATTGGGAAGAAATTTATTGGCACAGAGGTCTTATACCTGATAATTCAGGATTCAACATTCTATCTAGGACACTTGGAGCTGGTGCTATTATATTCCTGAGATGGTTCTTTGAAGCTTGACCAGGCCAATAACCTACAATAAATGAAGTGCAGATGATAAAATTGGAATATTTAACTAGATTTATTATATTAGAATGAAGAACCAACCTCATGATTTTGTTCCCTGTGAAAGAACAGAGGATATTTCCCTTCACCAAGGCAACAGTGAGAAACTCAATGATAGATGTCCTCTGCAGGACATGGTTAACCATCATTACATCTGCTGTGGAACAGGCCTCTCTAGTATCAAAAGGAAATGGGAGTGGCAGAAGACAGATGGCAACACTTAAATGTCAGAGGCAAGGTGGGCATACTTTATTTTGTGGACAGCAAACCTGGAGTAGCAGTCAGAGTGTTTGACCTAAGGATGGGTAACAAATATTGAATATTAAAAGACAATATAGACAAACAGTTAACTATGGTATTACTTGACTTTTCTCAAGGTAGAAAGGGAGAGCTGTTGAGCAAAAGGATGAAGTCAATTACTGCAAGACAGCTAAGTCAATTCTCAGAATCAGAGTCCTTGAGAAAGAACTGCAGCACCACAAATATGTAGGATAAATATTTCCTCAATCTTCTCTCAGATGGACATTTAATCATTTTACCAGATTTCCTGTGCATTGGGAAAAGAAAATACTCAGACTCTGTTAGGACTTTGGGTTATGGCATTTAAATGATACTGATACCAAAGGCTTGAAATACTATTGTGTTCCTCAAGTTAAACTGGGAGCTTTTAGGCCAGATAATTTATGGAGTTTCTGACCCAGTCTGTCTCATAGAAGTCCACTAGGTTCACTGTGTGGTTATTTCCCTAAGTCCCTAAGTGTATAATTGGGATGAATATACTTAGTGTCTAGCTGAACACATACATTGTCTTGTTGACCTATATCATAAGAATCATGGCAGAAATGGCCAAGTGACCAAGTGGAACCCTTGGCCAAAATAGTAATAAGAAGCAATATAGCATTCCAGGAGGAGTTTAAAAACTAATGCCAACATTAAAGATTTAAAGACATTGTAAGTAATTCCCATCATATCCCCTTTAATTTATCTATCTGACATAAACAAGTCAGATTATAGTCAATTATCAATTTAAGCAAAAGGTAACCTCAAGTGTAATGCTGTGCCAGATGTGACTTTATTGCTGGAAGAAATTTTAAAAAGCAGTTTGTTCTCTCATCCAAGATGGTGGCATTGAGGCTCCTGAACTCAATTCCTTCCATGGACACACCAAATCTACAGCTAAACATGGATGAGTTCTCCTTGAAAGAAATCCAGAAACTGAGCAACTCCTACACATCAGGCTAATGAGAAAATACCTACTTTGAAACAGGTAGGAAATGCTGAGACACACTTTCACCATAAAACTCACCCCCTGGCACAGACATACAATTGGAAGGGAACACAGAGCTCCCAGTCTCTCCCGAGAAGCAAAGGGTTTGAGCCCAATATCTAGCACCCCAACTTTTAAGACTTCACCCTACGGGATGGGCCCCCAAAATACCTAGTTCTGAAATCTAATGAGGCTTATAACCACAAAATACACAAGACTAGAACAAAGAAACAGTTCTTAATGTGTTCATGAGGATGTTGTCTTCTTGGAAGGAGCTTGTGTAAAATTTGGCACCCTGGCTTTTGTGGCTTCCACACAAAGGACACACCTCTTGATTGCCTGGCTCTAGTGGCCAAGGGGGCTTCTATTTTAGGACCCACAGGACTGTAGCAAACAAAGAAACACTTCTTAATGGGCTACAGCTCCATGGCTCAGTGCAGATGGAGCAGATAGAAATACCCATCTCCCAGTCTTTCCCTGAAAGAAGTCTATTTGCATACCTCAAAAGCTGCTACCTGAGGAGTCCTGTTTCCAATCAGCTTGCATCTAGGTGATGAATGATACTCTCCACAATGGGACACAAACATGTCTTGGCACATCCTCAACTACTGGGAGCCACTAAGAGCAAATAAGGCAGCTTGGACAATCACAAAGGTTTGAGAGACAACCAAGAGCTCATGATAGGCTGAATGATGAGGTTTATCTACACAAGACCAGTCCATCAAGACCAAAAGAGGTGACTGTTTTATCTAATGTGCAGAAACCAACACAGAGCATGAAGGAAAATGAAGAAACAGAGGAATATGTTCCAAACAAAAGAACAGAATAAAACTCCAGAAACACCTTAATGAAATTTAGATAAGTGATTTATCTCTTAAAGAGATCTGTTATTGTGATTCATCTGTTAGAGAGATCAAAGATGCTCACTAGGGTCAGAAGAAGAATGTATAAACAAAGGGAAAAATTTAACAAAGAGATAAACAATATAAAAATGTCCCAAACAGAAATCACAGAGCTGAAGAATAACTGAGCTGAAACATTCAATAGAGGGGTTTAACAGCAGACTAAATCAAGCAGAAAAAAAGATAAGCAATCTCAAAGACAAGGCAGCAGAATTCATCCAATCTGAGGAGGAAAAAAAAGAATGAAAAAGAGTGAAGATAGCTTAAATGACTCATGGGACACCATCAGGTGGACCAGTATTTACATTATAGGGGTGCCAGAAGGAGAAGAGAGAAAGAAAGGGGCAACAAACTTATTAAAAAAAAATAATAATGGCTGGAAACTTTCTTTACATAGGGAAAGAAACAGACATCCAGATCCAGGAAACTCAGAAATTTCCAAATATGATTAATCCAAAGAGACCCACACCAAGACACACTAGGTAATTAAATTGTCAAAATTTAAAGACAAGGAGAGAATATTAAAACCAGCAAGAGAAAAACAATTTGTTATATACAAGGGACACATACGCACCAATAAGACTATCAGCATATTTTTCAGCAGAAACTTTGTAGGTCAGAAGAGAGTAGCATGACACACTCAAAGTACTGAAAGAAAAAAAAAAGAAAAAACTACCAACCAAGAATTCTCTACCCAGCAAAATTGTTCAGAATTGAAGAAGAGATAATGAGTTTTTCTAGGCAAGCAAAAGCTGAGGAATTCAGCACCCTCAAGACCAGCCTTACAAGAAATGTTAAAATGGACTAAAGTCCCTTTCAAGCTAAAATGAACAGGAATTTTTTAATAACAGGAAATCATATCAAAGTATAAATTTCAGACTTCCGGGTAAGATGGCGGAAGAGTAAGACGCGGAGATCACCTTCCTCCCCACGGATACACCAGAAATACAGCTACACATGGAACAACTCCTACAGAACACCTACTGAACGCTGGCATAAGACCCCAGACCTCCCAAAAGGCAAGAAACTCCCCCACATACCTGGGTAGGGCAAAGCGGAGAGATCCTCACACAGAGGATCGATGCCGAGCGGCACTCACCAGCCCGAGAGGCTTGTCTGCTCGCCCGCCGGGGCGCGCAGCGCTGGAAGCTGAGGCTCGGGCTTCGGTCAGAGCGCAGAGAGAGGACTGGGGCTGGCGGCGAGAACTCAGCGTGAAGGGGGCTAATGTGCCACAGCTAGCCGGCAGGGAGTCTGGGAAAACTCTGGAGCTGCCGAAGAGGCAAGAGACTTTTTCTTCCCTCTTGGTTTCCTGGTGCGCGAGGAGAGGGGATTAAGAGCGCTGCTTAAAGGGGCTCCACAGACGGGCGCGAGTCGCGACTGAAAGCGCGGAGCCCAGTGACGGGAGTGGGACGCTGGGGCTGCTGCTGCTGCCGCCAAGAAGCCTGTGTGCGAGCGCAGGTCACTGCCCACACCGCCCTTCCGGGAGCCTGTGCAGCCCGCCACTGCCGGGGTCCCAGGATCCAGGGGCGGCTTCCCTGGGAGAATGCACGGTGCGCCTCGGGCTGGTGCAACGTCACGCCGACCTCTGCCGCTGCAGGCTCGCCCCGCACTCCATGCCCCGCCCTCCCGCCCGGCCTGAGTGAGCAAGAGTCCCCGAAGCGGCTGCTCCTTTAATCCTGTCCTGCCTGAGCGAAGAACAGGCGCCCTCCGGCGACCTACACGCAGAGGCGGGGCCAAATCCAAAGCTGAGACCCAGGAGCTGTGAGAACAAAGAAGAGAAAGGGAAACCTCTCCCAGCAGCCTCAGAAGCAGCGGATTAAAGCTCCACAATCAACTTGATGTACCCTGCATCTGTGGAATACATGAATAGACAACACATCATCCCAAATTGAGGAGCCCGGAGTCAGTGCTGTGCCTCTGAGGTGGGAGAGCCAACTTCAGGACACTGGTCCACAAGAGACCTCCCAGCTCCACATAATATCAAACGGCAAAAATCTTCCAGAGATCTCCATCTCAACACCAGCACCCAGCTTCACTCAACGACCAGCAAGCTACAGTGCTGGACACCCTATGCCAAACAACTAGCAAGACAGGAACACAACGCCACCCATTACCAGAGAGGTGGCCTAAAATCATAAAAAGTCCGCAGACACCCCAAAACACACCACCAGACGTGGACCTGCTCACCAGAAAGACAAGATCCAGCCTCATCCATCAGAACACAGGCACTAGTCCCCTCCACCAGGAAGCCTACACAACCCACTAAACCAACCTTAGCCACTGGGGACAGACACCAAAAACAACGGGAACTACGAACCGGCAGCCTGCAAAAAGGAGACCCCAAACACAGTAACATAAGCAAAATGAGATGACAGAAAAACACACAGCAGGAGAAGGAGCAAGATAAAAACCCACCAGACCTAACAAATGAAGAGGTAATAGGCAGTCTACCTGAAAAAGAATTCAGAATAATGATGGTAAAGATGATCCAAGATTCTATCTCCCAGATCCAAAATCTTGGAAATAGAATAGACAAAATGCAAGAAACAGTTAACAAGGACCTAGAAGAACTAAAGATGAATCAAGCATCGATTAAAAACACAATACATGAAATAAAAAATACTCTAGACGGGATCAATAGCAGAATAACTGAGGCAGAAGAACGGATAAGTGAGGTGGAAGATAAAATAGTGGAAATAACTGCTGCAGAGCAAAATAAAGAAAAAAGAATGAAAAGAACAGAGGACAGTCTCAGAGACCTCTGGGACAACATTAAACGCACCAACATTCGAATTATAGGGGTTCCAGAAGAAGAAGAGAAAAAGAAAGGGACTGAGAAAATATTTGAAGAGATTATAGTTGAAAACTTCCCTAATATGGGAAAGGAAATAGTTAATCAAGTCCAGGAGGCACAGAGAGTCCCATACAGAATAAATCCAAGGAGAAATACGCCAAGACACATATTAATCAAACTGTCAAAAATTAAACACAAAGAAATCATATTAAAAGCAGCAAGGCAAAAACAACAAATAACACGCAAGGGAATCCCCATCAGGATAACAGCTGATTTCTCAGCAGAAACTCTACAAGCCAGAAGGGAGTGCCAGGACATAATTAAAGTGATGAAAGAGAAAAACCTGCAACCAAGATTACTCTACCCAGCAAGGATCTCATTCAGATTTGATGGAGAAATTAAAACGTTTACAGACAAGCAAAAGCTGAGAGAGTTCAGCACCACCAAACCAGCTTTACAACAAATGCTAAAGGAACTTCTCTAGGCAAGAAACACAACAGAAGGAAAAGACCTACAATAATGAACGCAAAACAATTAAGAAAATGGGAATAGGAACATACATATCGATAATTACCTTAAATGTAAATGGACTAAATGCTCCCACCAAAAGACACAGATTGGCTGAATGGATACAAAAACAAAACCCAGATATATGCTGTATACAAGAGACCCACTTCAGACCTAGAGACACATACAGACTGAAAGTAAGGGGATGGAAAAAGATATTCCATGCAAACGGAAACCAAAAGAAAGCTGGAGTAGCAATTCTCATATCAGACAAAATAGACTTTAAAATAAAGACTACTAGAAGAGACAAAGAAGGACACTACATAATGATCAAGGGATCGATCCAAGAAGAAGATATAACAATTGTAAATATTTATGCACCAAACATAGGAGCACCTCAATACATAAGGCAAATACTAACAGCCATAAAAGGAGAAATCGACAGTAACACAATAATAGTAGGGGACTTTAACACCCCACTTTCACCAATGGACAGATCATCCAAAATGAAAATAAATAAGGAAACACAAGCTTTAAATGATACATTAAACAAGATGGACTTAATTGATATTTATAGGACATTCCACCCAAAAACAACAGAATACACATTTTTCTCAAGTGCTCATGGAACATTCTCCAGGATAGATCATATCTTGGGTCACAAATCAAGCCTTGGTAAATTTAAGAAAATTGAAATTGTATCAAGTATCTTTTCTGACCACAATGCTATGAGACTAGATATCAATTACAGGACAAAAGCTGTAAAAAATACCAACACATGGAGGCTAAACAATACACTACTTAATAACGAAGTGATAACTGAAGAAATCAAAGGGGAAATTAAAAAATACCTAGAAACAAATGACAATGGAGACACGACAACCCAAAACCTATGGGACGCAGCAAAAGCAGTTCTAAGGGGGAAGTTTATAGCAATACAATCCCACCTTAAGAAACAGGAAACATCTCGAATAAACAACCTAACCTTGCACCTAAAGCAATTAGAGGAAGAAGAACAAAAACATCCCAAAGTTAGCCGAAGGAAAGAAATCATAAAAATCAGATCAGAAATAAATGAAAAAGAAATGAAGGAAACGATAGCAAAGATCAATAAAACTAAAAGCTGGTTCTTTGAGAAGATAAACAAAATTGATAAACCATTAGCCAGACTCATCAAGAAAAGAAGGGAGAAGACTCAAATCAATAGAATTAGAAATGAAAAAGGAGAAGTAACAACTGACACTGCAGAAATACAAAAGATCATGAGAGATTACTATAAGCAACTCTATGCCCATAAAATGGACAACCTGGAAGAGATGGACAAATTCTTAGAAATGCACAACCTGCCAAGACTGACTCAGGAAGAAATAGAAAATATGAATAGACCAATCACAAGCACTGAAATTGAAACTGTGATTAAAAATCTTCCAACAAACAAAAGCCCAGGACCAGATGGCTTCACAGGCGAATTCTATCAAACATTTAGAGAAGAGCTAACACCCATCCTTCTCAAACTCTTCCAAACAATATCAGAGGAAGGAACACTCCCAAACTCATTCTACGAGGCCACCATCACCTTGATACCAAAACCAGGCAAGGATGTCACAAAGAAAGAAAACTACAGGCCAATATCACTGATGAACATAGATGCAAAAATCCTCAACAAAATACTAGCAAACAGAATCCAACAGCACATTAAAAGGATCATACACCATGATCAAGTGGGGTTTATTCCAGGAATGCAAGGATTCTTCAATATACGCAAATCAATCAATGTGATACACCATATTAACAAGTTGAAGGAGAAAAACCATATGATCATCTCAATAGATGCAGAGAAAGCTTTCGACAAAATTCAACACCCATTTATGATAAAAACCCTGCAGAAAGTAGGCATAGAGGGAACTTTCCTCAACATAATAAAGGCCATATATGACAAACCCACAGCCAACATTGTCCTCAATGGTGAAAAACTGAAACCATTTCCTCTAAGATCAGGAACAAGACAAGGCTGCCCACTCTCACCACTCTTATTCAACATAGTTTTGGAAGTTTTAGCCACAGCAATCAGAGAAGAAAAGGAAATAAAAGGAATCCAAATCGGAAAAGAAGAAGTAAAGCTGTCACTGTTTGCAGATGACATGATACTATACATAGAGAATCCTAAAGATGCTATCAAAAAACTACTAGAGCTAATCAATGAATTTGGTAAAGTAGCAGGATACAAAATTAATGTACAGAAATCTCTGGCATTCCTGTACACTAATGATGAAAAATCTGAAAATGAAATCAAGAAAACACTCCCATTTACCATTGCAACAAAAAGAATAAAATATCTAGGAATAAACCTACCTAAGGAGACAAAAGACCTGTATGCAGAAAATTATAAGACACTGATGAAAGAAATTAAAGATGATACAAATAGATGGAGAGATATACCATGCTCCTGGATTGGAAGAATCAATATTGTGAAAATGACTCTACTACCCAAAGCAATCTACAGATTCAATGCAATCCCTATCAAACTACCACTGGCATTTTTCACAGAACTAGAACAAAAAATTTCAAAATTTGTTTGGAAAAACAAAAGACCCCGAATAGCCAAAGCAATCTTGAGAACGAAAAACGGAGCTGGAGGAATCAGGCTCCCTGACTTCAGACTATACTACAAAGCTACAGTAATCAAGACAGTGTGGTACTGGCATAAAAACAGAAAGATAGATCAGTGGATCAGGATAGAAAGCCCAGAGATAAACCCACGCACATATGGCCAACTTATCTTTGATAAAGGAGGCAGGAATGTACAGTGGAGAAAGGACAGCCTCTTCAATAAGTGGTGCTGGGAAAACTGGACAGGGACATGTAAAAGTTTGAGATTAGATCATTCCCTAACACCATACACAAAAATAAGCTCAAAATGGATTAAAGACTTAAATGTAAGGCCAGAAACTATCAAACTCTTAGAGGAAAACATAGGTAGAACACTCTATGACATAAATCACAGCAAGATCCTTTTGGACCCACCTCCTAGAGAAATGGAAATAAAAACAAAGATAAACAAATGGGACCTAATGAAACTTCAAAGCTTTTGCACAGCAAAGGAAACCAAAAACAAGACCAAAAGACAACCCTCAGAATGGGAGAAAATATTTGCAAATGAAGCAACTGACAAAGGATTAATCTCCAAAATTTATAAACAGCTCATGCAGCTCAATAGCAAAAAAACAAACAACCCAATCCAAAAATGGGCAGAAGACTTAAATAGGCATTTCTCCAAAGAAGATATACAGACTGCCAACAAACACATGAAAGAATGCTCAACATCATTAATCATTAGAGAAATGCAAATCAAAACTACAATGAGATATCATCTCACACCAGTCAGAATGGCCATCATCAAGAAATCTAGAAACAATAAATGCTGGAGAGGGTGTGGAGAAAAGGGAACACTCTTGCACTGCTGGTGGGAATGTGAATTGGTACAGCCACTATGGAGAACGGTATGGAGGTTCCTTAAAAAACTACAAATAGAACTACCATATGACCCAGCAATCCCACTACTGGGCATATACCCTGAGAAAACCATAATTCAAAAAGAGACATGTACCAAAATGTTCATCGCAGCTCTATTCACAATAGCCCGGAGCTGGAAACAACCTAAGTGTCCATCATCGGATGAATGGATAAAGAAGATGTGGCACATATATACAATGGAATATTACTCAGCCATAAAAACAAATGAAACTGAGCTATTTGTAATGAGGTGGATAGACCTAGAGTCTGTCATACAGAGTGAAGTAAGTCAGAAAGAGAAAGACAAATACCGTATGCTAACACATATATACGGAATTAAAAAAAAAAAATGTCATGAAGAACCTAGGGGTAAAACGGGAATAAAGACACAGACCTACTTGAGAATGGACTTGAGGATATGGGGAGGGGGAAGGGTAAGCTGTGACAAAGCGAAAGAGAGGCATGGACATATGTACACTACCAAACATAGGGTAGATAGATAGTGGGAAGCAGCCGCAGAGCACAGGGAGATCAGCTCGGTGCTTTGTGACCGCCTGGAGGGGTGGGATGGGGAGGGTGGGAGGGAGGGAGATGCATGAGGGAAGGGATGTGGGAACAGATGTATATGTATGACTGATTCACTTTGTTATAAAGCAGAAACTAATAAAAAGAAAAAAAAAAGGCAGACAAAAAAAAAAAGAATGGATATATGTATATGTGTAACTGAATCACTTTGCTGTAAACCTGAAACTAACACAACATTGTAAATCAACTATACTCCAATATAAAATAAAAATTAAATTGAAAAAAAAAAGTATAAATTTCATAAGTAAATAAATATATAGTAAAATTCAGAGTACTCTAATGTTGTAATAATGGTGAGTAAGTCACTTATAAATCTAGTATGACGGTTAAAAGACAGAAGTACTAAAAATAACTACAATAATTTGTTAATGGATACACAAGGTAAAAAGATGTAAATTGTAACATCAAAAACATAAAATGTGGAGAGGAGGAGTAAAAATGTAAAGATTTTAGTATGCATTCAAAGTTAAGTTTATCTTAAAATAGACTGTTATAAATATAAACATGTTTTATGTAAGCCTCGTGGTAACTACAAAGCAAAAAACAATAGTAGATACACAAAAGATAAAGAGAAAGGAATCTAAGCATACCACTACTGTAAATCATCAGTAGATAGGTATAGATTTACTATTGCCATTTAATAATTGTTTTCTTGCTACTTTATAGTTCTTTGTTCATTTCACATTCTCTTATCTCTTAAATTGATGCAGCCACTGTGGAAAACAGTATGGAGTCTCCTCAAAAAATTAAAAATGGAACTACCACATGATCTAGCAATCCCACTTCTGAGTATATATCCAAAAGAAATAAAAACAAGATATCGAAGAGATATTTGCACTCCCATTTCACAGTAGCATTATTCACAATAGTTAAGATATAAAAAGAACGTAAGCATCCATCAATGGATGAATGGATAGAGAAAATACAATGGAATATTATTCAACCATGAGAAAGAAGGAACTCCTGCATTTGTGACAACATGGTTGGATCTTGAGAGCATTATGCTAAGTATAAGCCAGACTGTGAAAGACAAATACTGCATGGTATCACTTATATGTTAACTCTAAAAATAAGTCAAATGAAAAAAATGAAATAAAATAATAGATTTTTAAAAGCCAACTCATAGAGACTTCCCTGGTGGTGCAGTGGTTAAGAATCCGTCTGCCAGTGCAGGGGACATGGGTTCAAGCCATGGTCCAGGAAGATCTCACATGGTGTGGAGCAACTAAGCCCATGTGCCACAACTACTGAGCCTGCGTGCTGCAACTACTGAAGCTTGCATGCCTAGACCCCATGCTCCTCAACAAGAGAAGCCACCACAATGAGAAGCCCATGCACCACAACAAAGAGTAACCCCTGCTCACCACAACTAGAGAAAGCCCGTGCACAGCAACAAAGACCCAACACAGCCAAAAATAAATTCATTCATTCATTCATTAAAAAAAAATAGTCAACTCATAGAAACAGAGAGTAGAAACCAGAGCTGAGGGTTTGGGGAAATAGGGATTGGTAAAAGGTTACAAACTTTCAGCTATAAAGTGAATAATGCCTGAAGATCTAATGTAAGACATGGTGACTATAATTGAGAACACTGTACTTTATAACTGAAATTTGCTAGAGAGTAGAATTTAAATGGTCACACCCCCAAAAAAGAGTTATGTGAGGTGATGGATGTGTTAATCAACTAGATGGGGGGAATCCTTTCACAATGTATATGTATATACATTGTATTGTATATATACATGTATATATGATGTACACTTTCAATATCTACAATTTTTATGCCAGTTATACCTCAATATGGCTGAGTTTTTTAAAAAATAGAAAGAAAATAAAAACAGTCTGGGGAGAGGGCTGAGAAGGGCAGAGGCAGTGTTACCATAAACTTAACAAAGCTTAGACTCTATGGCTCCTCCCTCACACTGGCACTGCCTGAGGCCTTGGAGGATTTTTGCAATTTGATGACAGCATCATATATGTATTCATAATTTCATCTTCTTTTCCTTAAAAGGGCTCCAAATTGTAAAAATTTCAGGTCCTGCATAACACGGATCTACCTCTAAGAATAGCAAAGTAATCCAGCACTCACCCACTCTTCAATCAATAATTGATTAATAATTTCATTTGAGTTTTAGCAATAATAATGCATTATTATACTAGTTGAATAATTTAAAAATAAAATTAAAAATACATTAAGTAGGGCTTCCCTGGTGGCGCAGTGGTTGAGAGTCTGCCTGCCAATGCAGGGGACATGGGTTCGTGCTCCGGTCCGGGAAGATCCCACATGCTGCGGAGTGGCTGGGCCCGTGAGCCATGGCTGCTGAGCCTGCACGTCTGGAGCCTGTGCTCCGCAACAGGAGAGGCCACAGCAGTGAGAGGCCCACGTACCACACACACACACAAAAATAAAATACATTAAGTAAATCCTCTCACTCACAATTCTACTGTCTAGCATACTCAGTATAAAAATAATTTTTCAGAGCATGTATGTTAATTTAAAGTTTTTAATAAAATGCGACCTAACCTGTTCCACTACCACACATGCTGGGATTTGTTCCAGATTATATGCCTTGACAAGGAAAAATGCTCATGATCCATTGCTAAGAGAAAAGAAAAAAAACAAAACAGGTTACAGAGCAATATGTATGATATAATTCCTTTTGTATTTATAAATATGACTATATAAACAAAAATATTGGAAAAATGTTCAAACTAGTAATAGTAGCCATCTCTGAGAAGTGGAATTATTAGAAGGTGGGAGAGATTTGCTTTGTTTTTTTTTTAATATTTCCAGTTTGAATTATCCCTGTCATATGATCTGAAGTATTTCTACTAAAAGTATAAGTAACAATGAATGAGAGGTGAGGAAAGTGAGAAAGAGGGAAAACCAGCCTGAAGACATTTAGCAGAGGAAGAAATTAAAGGAAAGTATATGAAGTAGGATGCCAGAAAGTGTATGGTAGTGATAGCTACTTCTCAGAATTAAGCTGGGCTTTGTAGCTATTGATGATTAGAACAGAACTGAGCATATGTTGAAATTAATTCAGTGTAATTATTTTATCAGATAAAACTATCTTTTTTCTTTTTACAGACATTGCTTTCTTCGTGTATGTCATAAAATAGTATTTACTGATGAATTTGAGTATGTTGGATACCTTGTGATACTAATGAATATGTTTCTTATTATAATTTCTTGGATATCTGTGTTAAACAATATCTATGAGCTTGAATTAACATATGCTAACTACTCTTTTCTTGCATTTTATATCGTGGAGGCACTACTTAAGGTAAGCTAAAATGTGATTTTGTGTGTGTGTTTGTGTGTGTGTGTGTGATATGTCTAACAGGGAGATTTCCTAATTTCATTTTTCAACACTAGCTACAGACTTTTCCAAAGGAGTGTATAAAATTCTCCCTCACTCCTCAAACAAATTTATTTTTTAAAGGTGATTTTAGGGTGACAATAGAAAATATTCATACTTTAAGGATTGATTTTGTATTTGCAAATTTTTAATTAGTGTGTGTCAAAGGGATGCAGAGTGAGTTACAAAGGTATTGGCAAAGTTCTTTAACTTAGCAGAGAGGTGAGCACCTGGATATTCATTTTATTATTTTTTTTAATGGAAGATTTTTTCTTTCTTTCTTTTTTCTTTCTTTCTTTCTTTCTTCTTTCTGTCTCTCTCTCTCTCTCTCTCTCTCTCTCTCTCTCTTTCTTTCTTTCCTTATTTTTGTCTGCTTTGGGTCTTCGTTGCTGCGCGCTGGCTTTCTCTAGTTGTGGTGAGTGGAGGCTACTCTTAGTTGCGGTGCGAGGCCTTCTCATTGCAGGGGCTTCTCTTGTTGCAGAGCACAGGCTCTAGGTGTGCAGGCTTCAGTACTTGTGGCACGTGGGCTCAGTAGTTGTGGCGCATGGGCTTAGTTGCTCCATGGCATGTGGGACCTTCCCGGACCAGGGCCTGAACCCGTGTCCCCTGAATTGGCAGGTGGATTCTTAACCACTGCGCCACTAAGGAAGTCCCATTTTATTGTTTTTATACTAGATAGATAAACAGATGGATAAGTAGATTGATAGAAATTCATTTATACTTGAAAACATTTCATAATTTGATTTTTTTAATCCAGTATAAAGGTAGCTGTTAAATGATGGAAATGTATTGATGGGTCCACAAACTGATAATAGTATTGTGTCATATGGATCAAGTTGTAATATAAAATATTTTTAGCCAGACGATTTAAAAAGAAGAATTATATATGATATTCCAACAAAGTGTATGAAATCTCAAGTCGTTACTGGAAAATTAAAATGCTACTGCAGAGCTATGATTGGTGGGGGGAAAGGGAATGGCTTCACATTCAATCACATTGTATGTAATAAATTCCAATTAGTTGGAACGACTATAGGAGATGTCACCTAATTAAGAAGAAATAAAGCAATTAGGGTTAGGGTTAGTACCAGGGTGAGTGTGAGTAAAGGGTTCCCTAAAATCACTTAATATGTACTATAGTGGAAAGAACACCGAGCTGGGATGCAGCAGACTTGGCTCTGGTTTTTGTTTTCTCTGACAAACAGTTAGCTGTTCACCAAGTCACTAAACTTTTCCCAACCTCAGTTTCTTCTTCTATAAGATATCAGGGTTGGCTTAAATGAGAGGAAACGATCCTTCTAGCTCTGTGGTCTTTGTACTTTGCCAAGTTTAAGCTGCTGTCACAACTGTGCATAGCCATAGCTCCTTCAATCAGGTCCACTTAAGAGAGCAGAAAAGGACTGCAGAGACATCGCCACACTTCATAGCTAAGAGGATACTCCCAAATGTGCAATTCTGTTCTTGTCTCTCCCTTCTATTTAACTCAGGATTCATCTTCACTGCCCAGTTTACAAGCTTGCCTTCACTTATTTTCTTTGCTGTCTTTTCTACACAAGTTCAGTTCTGCCCCCTTTGTACTATGCCTATTAAAATATTCATTATGTTAATAACAACAATAATAAATGATCACTAAGGTACCAGGTATCATTACAATTATAACATTTCAAATCCTTAAGTTAACCCTTTAATGTAGATATATACTATGACTTGCATTTTACAGATGAGGGACCTGAGTCTCTGAGAAGCTGTTTAAGTTCACATAGCTAACGATAGTAGAGTTTGGATCCAACCCCTCAAAGTTTGTGTTCTTTCTAATACACAATTCTACCTTAAACTTTCCTTCTTGTATTTTCAAACTTTTCCCAAAACACTCCTCAACCTATTAGAGTAATGGATCTTTTGAAACTTTCTCAGAGGAAGGGTAATCACTCTTCTATATCTGAGTGCTGGAGGCTTCCATTACCTGAATTTCTAATCATTCTTTAACAACCTTATATTTAACAAACCCCTCTTCCTTTGAAGCCTACACTATCCTTTTATACCAAGCTCTTCCTCTCCTGTGGCTGTATTCTATTGACCTCCAAAAAACTCCTTCACACTTCTGAATACTTGGTATCTGGATAAAGTCTTACTGTTTATACCAGTTCTTTCAAGTTCCTAAGAGAATGATCTAACCTATATTCTGTTTCAATAAGAAGGAAATGAGACATCTACAGTAGCTGAATGGTGCCTTAAGCAGGATCTCGTAAGACTAGGATCTGGTCTTCTGCTCCCTAGATTCAGACACTGAATTTCCTCAGCCCCGCCAAATGTGAACAGACTCAAGGGAAATGACTCTCTACCACTAAACACACAACAGTCTGTTTACAAACAAGGCATGACAGTTTCTTAATTTGTAATCGAGCTTACGCTTTCCCTGGCATAAATATGTCTGTCTCCTACAGTCTCTGAATCATAGTGAGTAGGGGAATCAGGCTGCTAAAAAAGACAAATTAATCAAATATACAAATCTGTATCTTAAGTATAATGATAGAGACCTGCACAGGGTGCTATGGGAAAAAACGGAGTTCCTTACACAGAATAGTAGGTTCAGAGAAGGCAGGCTATTAAGGAAAGGAGATGCTTGAGTTGAATTCTGAATAATGAATAGGAGTCAAAGTAGAGAGTATGTGAGTGAACAAAAAGAACAAGGGAAAACTTAGAAGCAACAATGTGACACATACAAGGAACATTATTCCTAATGGCAGGAGCTTAGGGATGGGTTGGTCAGGATGGAGATTGGAGAGATGTTAAATCTGTGTGGAGGATATGGAAAATGAGACAGGAGACACAGACATGAATTAAATAATAAAGGGCCTCATGGGTCAGGCTATCTCAACCACTTCCCTGGCATCAACTACCATTCATAGTCTAATGATTCCCAAACTCATGTCTCCAGCTCAGATTTTATTCCCAGCCTCAGATCATATAGACAACTGATGACTGGATTTCTACAATAAAATACTGTGCAAACATCTCAAACAGTATATTCAAAACAAATGTATCATCTCTAAACCTACTCTTGCTTCAAAATTCCCCTGGAAACCTAATTTCCCAGGTTGGATTCCACAATCATTTTTGACCACTCCTACTCTCTTAGTTATAGTAGGTTTTCAATAAATTTTTTTAAATAAATAAATAACGAATTAGTAATTTAGTAGGTATTTTGAATATTTTATCTCTTGGAATAGATGTTTCAATATTTTAACCATTTAGTTTCAAGTTGATATGCTCACTTTCTAGTATTTTAGACAAGTAGAATCTTAATGTAGATCAGAGAAAACCTAATGATTAATGTTTCAGTTATTATGGAAAATGGTGTAGTAAAAGCAAAAACAAATAAGATAATACAATTTCTTTTTAAATTGACAGATAGCAGCAATGCAGAAGGAATATTTTTTACATGCCTGGAATCTATTTGAGTTAACAATTACGTTAATTGGCATCATAGATGTAATGCTTATTGAGACAAATTCTATTAGTTATCATACTTTTGATTTGATTCAAACAGTGGCTTTTATAAAAGTTGTTCGATTTCTTCGCATTCTACGCATTTTGAAGGTAAAGAACCATTAAATCATGCAGTTTCAAACTTCTCCTGACTGCTTCATGAAATATGGACTAAAATCAGTTTACTAGTTTTATGGTTTCCACTTTCTGTTGGGCTGATGTTTATATTTTAGATCCCTTTGACAAATTAAGTTTTATAACAGATTATATTATGAATATCCAAGTTATATTAGAAATTTGTTTAGCACATGAAAGTACAGAAATACCCATCACAGCTTCTCCTTTGAATAGAGAGCACACAAAAACTCCAAAGTAATGTTTATTCTTATGAATACCTGAAATAAATGATGGAAATCAACAAAACAAACCATGTAGCAACAAAGCAAATAGTATACATTCATACAAATTTAGAAACCGAAAAATACACATTTTGTGTTATATAAACTCATAATATTATAAAATCACAGCATCAAAAATGACCTTTGACTGTCTAATTAATGTCTTCCTATAACAAGTATAATGAGTAGTTATTTATTTCTATATGAGTGTGGAGATTATGGAGCATGGACAAGAAAACTTAGGGATCAGCCAACTCTGCTGAAGTTAGGAGACTGTACAAGAGTAACAGATAACCTGGGGACTTAAACCCTTAGCAAAGAAACAATGAGAAGTTAATTGTGGGGTCAAACAGGGAGTATAGTTGTGGTGGACTCTCACTCAAATGAACCATCTAGTGAAAAGTTTAGTGGGAGGTTTAGCAGGTAAAAGTGACAGTACTTTATAGACAGTCATTTTATGGCCTAAGCCCAGAAGATTAATCACATTGTTTTCCAAGAATTTAAACCAGTTGAAAATAGCATGCAATTCTCTCTAAGGGAAATAAGTAAAGAATAAAGTCTTAACTTCACAGAGATATCTAATATTATTAGTTATGGGGAAATAGCTCTAACCATGAAATTATAGAGATACTATGAATAAAATAACTAAGAATTTTGACAAGTTACTATAGTTACCATTGAGAGCATGTCATTTTTTATTAATACCTATTTTAAACTAACCAACATAAAATCAACTATAATTTGTACAATTTATATTAAATAGTGGTCCTGTTTTTTTAGCTCGTAACACCAAAATTGCTGCAGATATTAGATAAAAAGATGAGTCATCAGCTGTCCTTTAAGTATGCTATACTAAAAGGATATATCCAAGGTGAAGCAGACATAATGACTATAATTGATAAGATTGCAAGTTCTAAACAGGTTAAACAGGTGAGGAAAACTTTAAATACTAAGAAAATGGTTTATGTCCCTCACCCCTCAGTTTCCCTCACCCATCATGTCTTCTGTCTAGATATGACTGTTGACTCCTGGTTTGCTAAGAAATGTCTGTAAAAACTGAAACTGATCAACATTTAGATTACTCAAAAGGCTCCTTACTGAAGTGTCTATGCCATATTAACAAGTTATGAGGATCTTGGAGCATATCTTTTTGTCCTTGTGGAGCTGTCATGAAACCCGTGTGCAGCGGTCAGCTTCTGTCAATGCAAGTTCCAGGATCTGTCAGGCTACAGATGCATTAAATAGGAAATATTGGAGGACAATAAGTGATGGCAGGGTTGAGCCAACAGACCTTCCTCATAATTCCCAAAGTCTCCTTCTATTTCTCTATATTCCTGATTTTCCCACAGTAAATAATGAAAGAAGTAAAGGATGGGGATATGGCAAATGGCAAGAAGTACCAATAACTTACTTAGAGGGAAACCACATCTAATTCTCTCATTATACAGATGAGAAAAATGAAGCCAAGAGAGGTTAAATGATTATGCCCAAAGTCACACACATAGCTGATAAACAGCAAAGAGAATACTAGGGCCTAAGTTCTAGACCTTATTTTTCATTTTCTCAATTAGGCAGATTATATGTCCCCACAAATTTGCCATCTATGTGGAATTAAGCAGTCACCTTTCAAGATAATTTAGAACATTTGAATGCTATATTCTTTTTTTTTTTTTTTTTTTTTTTTTTTTTTGCAGTTTGCGGGCCTCTCAGTGTTGTGGCCTCTCCCGTTGTGGAGCACAGGCTCCAGACGCGCAGGCTCAGTGGCCATGGCTCATGGGCCCAGCCACTCCGCAGCATGTGGGATCTTCCCGGACCGGGGCATGAACCCGTGTCCCCTGCATCGGCAGGCGGACTCTCAACCACTGCGCCACCAGGGAAGCCCTGAATGCTATATTCTATATGCTATATGCCCAAAGCTTTGTAGTTGAGCACATTAACACTCAATATGTAGTTGAACACAAAGAGCTGTATCTTTTCTCTCTTCACCACCTGTAACTATAAAACTATTTTGCTGAATTTTGTTACCTTTTATAACCACTCATATCGAGGATACACAGTAGAAAATACAGAAGGACTTGAATCTCTAAGATATTGGTCAGTTTCAGTCTTCATTTCTGCTCCCACATAGTTTGGTTAAAACTTCTATCTCATTTAAGGTTGAAAGCCACACCTGTTTCCCAAATTTGGAGGCTCTCAAAAATTGAATGGGAGAGTACCTAGCATGCCTGCATTTTTCAGAATCAATAGTATTCTAAAGTAAGTTACTTTAAGAAAAAATATACGACTTACCTTTAGGCTTCTCTAAATTAGCCTAAGTAATGCTGCTTCTTATCCTCTCCACCACTCTTGCTGGAGTAAAATAAAATTCATTGCACAAAATTCAATTCTAATTCCTGAAAAGTTCCCCATCATATATTTCTTTAAAGTTATTTTTAAAATTCATTTTATTTATTTATTTTTGGCTGTGTTGGGTCTTCATTGCTGTGTGCAGGTTTTCCCTAGTTGCAGTGAGTGGGGGCTACTCTTCGTTGCAGTGTGCAGGCTTCTCATTGCAGTGGCTTCTCTTCTTGCGGAGTACAGGCTCTTGGCACACGGGCTTCAGTCGTTGTGGCACATGGGCTCAGTAGTTGTAGAGCATGGACTTAATTGCTCCACGGCATGTGGGATCTTCCCGGACCAGGGCTCGAACCCATGTCCCCGGCATTGGCAGGAGGATTCTTAACCATTGCACCACCAGGGAAGCCCTAAAGTTATTAATTTAGGTTAAAAATTCATCAGTTGCAAATGTAAGGACATTTTATAACAGTTTTGTCTCCCAAAACATTTCTTTTGTTCCATAGATGTTATTAAGGAGGGTAACGAAGAATACAGGACATGCTATGAAAGAGCTAGGTAGGTACCTCTCACCCTAAAGATCTAACATGACCATCTCTTATCATCATTTCTTCAGAGAGGCAATGGTTTTGATAATGAAACTGATCTTTAAGGAGACCTACTTACTATCAATAATAAAATGAATAACTTCAACAATCAACATGATCGTATCTTTGGCTGGATGAGAATAGTGTAATATTACCCCTCCACATTTCTTCTCTCTGCCTTATACCACAATGAAGGCCTTTTAATTTCTGTTTAAAGAAAACACATTTGCATGCCATGGTTATGCATGTCTTTATCACTTTATAAATTCTGTTTTCTTCCAAACATACCTTCCTGAGCAACACAAGGAAAGAAGCTATTTTTTCCTCCATTTGCCACAGAGTTGCCATCTGAGGATTTAGGCTTTAAAATGAGTTGAAATCGGAACAGAGCCTCACAGATCACTGATGTGGCTGCTAGGAGGCTCAGTGCCCAAACGTGACAACACCCTGTTCTCTGAATCACACCAATTCATGGTCCTAGTGCAGCACAAATCCTGGGAGTGAGACAGACACATCCCTATAGCACAGTGTTTATGTGTATGGAGAAGAAGGGGATTTGGTACCAGATGGTGGACAACAACACAGCAAGCCTGGGAATGAGGCCAAGCATGAAAGATCTTGCATGACAGATAGTTGTCAAGCCAGACAAGAGGTCATGCCCGAGTAAAAGTCCTAAATGGGTGAAACTCTCATGGGCATCCAGGAATCCACATCAGACAGGCAGGAGAACATAGATAGATGAGTCATCTAGATGCCCAGGCAGGACTGGTGGAAATGATCCAGGAGTGAGAGAACTTGATCAGAAGCCATATTTAAGCACACAGTCTGTAGTCAGAAATCTTCATTCAAACAGAATAAAAAATTGGGTCATGAACTCCAGACCTAGAGCCCAGGAGAGCCTCTCAGTATCCAGCATAGGTGCTTCTGTATAATTTTGATCCTAGGACTAGGGCTGTCTGTCTTTCATGGGCTTAGACACAGGTATGGGCTGCCAACAAGAAAGTGTCAGGCAGAATTCTGTAACTACTGGTGAATTTTGATTGATTGTAGAGGCCTCTTCAGGGAGAGATATATTTCCCTGTGGTGAGGGTTATACTCCATGGGTTAAAAGAAAAAATATTAGCTTACTGTCCACATGAAATATTTAAGCAATGTCCTATTTCCTCTGAAAATATTTTGTTATTTTTCAGGCTACTTAGAGTATGACCACCCAGAAATCGCTGTCACTATGAAAACAAAGGAGGAGATTAATGTCATGCTCAGTTTGGCTAGAGAAATTGTTAAGGTTTTCAGGTTAAAAGGAATTCTTCATAAAATAGAAGGTTTTGAAATTAATAAGGTATGGTAGAATATTTTCAAAGCAAATATACTTACTCGATATATAATCATTTATGATCATCAAACCTACTTTTGGCTCTTTCCAATATAGGCCATTCCTGCAATATAAATATATAACTTAAAATAGTTGTCTTAAAAAAAGCACCTACCAGAGAGAGTTTCCTTCCTGCAATTCTATTGGTCAACTTCCCTTTCCTTTCTTGCCATAGTGAGGGAAAACTTCTTTCTATGCTTTGCACCCAGACTAAATGTATAATGAAACTATTCCTCATCCTAGCCTAGACTGGGTATCAATATGTTCCTGGGAGTTACCTGTGACACTGAAACAACTTTTTCCATAAGAACTATGATTTATAAGAACACACAATTATAGGGTAAGAATTAATTACATTTCCTTTCTCTAAGTTATTTAAATGGTACTGTGACATGTAAAAAGTTAGAGAGGGTCCCAACTCATTCTGTAAGTATAAAATTTATGCCCCAAATCGAGAATAGTATAAGGGAAAAAAAGTTATTATACTTGTGAATACATATATAAAACTTTTTAACACAATAGTAGCTAGTTGAATCTGGCATAATACACTATGACTAAGAAGGTTTTGTCTCCCAAAATAGCTATATAACTCAGTTATTAAGAGATCAAAGAAGAAAAGTCATTTGATAAAATCCAATTCTCACTCAGAATGTTCAAAGGCTAATAAAAGAAGTAACATCCTTAACTGGATTAAAAGTATCTATTAAAAATCTGAAGCAAACATTGTATTAGATGGCAAAACATTTAGAATTATTCCCATTAAAGTCAGGAAAAAAGAAGAACAGTATCACTCCACGTAGTGAATGCTGTGCTTATAAGTCTTAGCCAGATCAAGAAGAAAAATAAAAGGAACTTGAGAGATGGAAGTTTTGGAAAAAGGATAAAACTGTTATTGCCTATTGATTGTTTAATATAAAACCCTAGAGAATTAACTTAAAATTGATAATATAGGATCAATAAAATAATTCAATAGGGTCTCCAGAAACAATATCAACTTTCAAAATTATTCCACAACTAAAGAAAATGTGGAAAAATATTGTATTCACAATAGTAATTAAAAACTCTAAATCCTTAAGAATGAAAGTAAGGTAAAATATGTATAACGCCACGTGGCAAGAACTAAAGGGCATAAAAAAAATAAGTCTCCTTGAAAACAGGACCATGGAAATTATAGCATCTGAGGAATAGAAAGTAAAAGATTGAAGAAAAGTGAGCAGAGACTAAGGGACCTGTGAAATACCATCAAGTGGACCAACACATGCAATGTATATGTCCCAAGAAGACAAGAAAGAGAGAAAGGAACAGATGGGAAATTTAAAGAAATATTGGCTGAAAACTTTCTAAATTTGATGTAAGGCATGAATATTAACATCCAGGGAGCTCAGTGAACTTCAAGTAGGGTGAACTCAAATAGACCCACATCAAGGCACATTGTAATCAAATTGCTGAAAGATAAAGAGAGAATTTTGAAATCAGCAATAGAGAAAAAATTCATCACATACAAAGGATCCTCAATAAGATTATCAGCAGATTTCTCATCAGAAACTTTGGAGACCAGAAGAAAGTGGGCTGATATATTCAAAGTGCTAAAAGAAAAAATAGTCAACTAAGAATCCTATATCCAGCAAAAATGTCCTTTAGAAGTGAGAGGGAAATTAAGACATTTTCAGACAAACAAAATCTGAGGGAGTTCATTACCACTATAACTGCCCTGAAAGAAATTCTAAAACATGTCATGAAGATTGAAATGAAAGGACATTGGACAATAACTCAAACCCATATGAAGAAATAAAAATCTCAGTAAAGGTAAATACATGGGCAATTATTAAAACTAGTATTATTGTAATAATTGTGTCTGACTCCATTTTTTTGTTTTCTATATGATTTAAGAGAGTAATATATTTTTAAAGTAATTATTAGTCTAAAAGCTAGAATTATAGCTTTGGCTTGTAATGTCATATTTAAGAGATGAATGCATTTAAAAAATTTTTTAGTTTGTGTTTTGGACAGACAACACATAAAGATATAATTTTATGACATCAACTGCAAGTGGTGGGGATGAAGCTGTTAAAGGAGCAGAGTTTTGTATGTTATGGAAGTTAAACTGTTATAAATTCAAATTAGAGTGTTATATTCTAGGATGCTAAATGTAATCCCTGTGGTAATAGAAAAGAAAACAACTAAAGAATTACATATAAGTAAATGAGAAAAGAGTTTTAAATGTTTCACTACAGAAAATCAACTAAATACAAAAGAAGACAGTAATGCAGAAAATGAGAGACAAAAAATGATACAAGATAATGAAAAGACAATCCACAAAAAGGTAGAGGAAATTTTCAAAATAAATATATCCAAAAAAGGGCTCATGTTCAGAATATATAAAAATATCTTACAAATCAATAAGAACAGGACAGAAAATTCATTTTAAAAAAATCAGCAAAAGATTTGAACAGGCACTTCCTAACAGAGAATATTCTAAAGGCCAATAAACAAGAAAAGATGCCAAATATCATCATCATAAGCTTAATGCAAATTAAACCCAAAAGTAAATACAAGTACACAACCATCAGAATACTTAAAATTAAAAAACAAAACAAAACAAAACAAACAAAAAAAACCCTGACAATACCAAGTGTTGGCAACTGGAACATTAGAGTGGGAATATAAACTGATGCAATCACTTTGGAAAATTATCTGGCAGAATCTACTAAATTTGGACATATACATATCTTAAGACTCAGAAATTAGATTATATAACCATATATACAACAGAAATTAGTACATATGTACAGCAAACAAGTACTCACTGCAGCATTTCAAAAGTCCAAAACTGGAACAGCCCAAATGTCAACCAACAACAGATAAATAAAGCTGTGGTATATTCATAAAACATACTGCTACACAACAGTGAAAATGAAATGAATGAATGTTTGCTCCTTGCAACATTATAGATGAATCTCAGAAACATAATGTTGAGCAAATGAAACCAGACACAACTAAGTACATACTCGTTGATTTCATGCAGATAAAGCTCAAAACCAGACAAAGCTAAACTATGGTAATAGAAAAAGAGTGAGTAATTTGGGGTAGAAGTAATGACTAGAAGAGAACATAAGGGAGGATTCTAGGGTTCAATAAATGTTTTATTTTTTAATCTGGGTGCTAGTTATGCAGATATTTTCATGTGGTAAATGTTCTTTGATGGACATTTATGATTTGTGCACTTTTTCCATATGTGCTATACTTCGGTAAAAGATTTATTTATTTTTCTTAGTTTCTGCTTTATAACAAAGTGAATCAGCTATACATATACATATATCCCCATATCTCCTCCCTCTTGCGTCTCCCTCCCATCCTCCCTATCCCACCCGTCTAGGTGGTCACAAAGCACCGAGCTGATCTCCCTGTGCTATGTGGCTGCTTCCCACTAGCTATCTATTTTACATTTGGTAGCTGGGACCAAGTGAGAGAGTGGCATGGACATATAAGATTTACTTTTAAAAGTAATTTGTGACTTCAGAATAATGATAACATAGAAAAATACTATAACATGGGAGAGATTGAAGGTTTCCATGGAAGGACAAAAATCTCAGAAGAGCAAGAAAAGGAAATAGTATAAAACCATAATTGTTTTAAACATTCTGTGAACACCAGTTTTGTTCATCTCCTTTCTTAACTTTTGTGGTTTTAGTTAATAACGGCCAGAAAAAGAGAGATACTTGATCTTCAACCTATGTACAAACCTCTTACTGTTGACAAAGCACTCTATCATATTCCATGGCTAGATAAAGACCAAGACCATATAAGCTTTATTCAGGTAATATTTGTATTTGCTAGTAATACTATCTCTAATGTATCAGCAAATGATATTTTAAAAAGTAAGGATTTAACCATGATACTCTTTGGTTTTAAATTATCTAAATGTCATTGATTACCTGTAGGATAAAATCAAAATCTCTTTCCATGACATGCAAAATTCTCCCACAGTCTGCCTCCTGCCTACCTCTCCATCTTTACTTTCTGTTACCCATGTGTCATATACCCCATACTCTATTTATACTGAACCACTCATGGTACCCCAAGAACTTTATACTGTTCTTTAATTCCATTCCTCTGTGAGTGCTATTTACTTATCTTGAAATGCTCTTTGCTTTCATTTCCCCCCCCAAACCTCCTCTGCTTATTGCTTCTCTGGAAACACCCCCACCAAAGGTACTCTGAAAAGCAGGCTTTAGAGTCAAATACCCCACCAGTAGAAGAACCTCCTATGGTCCATCCAGAGTTTGGAGGACCAAAGGAATCACCACTGTAACTATATACCTTTATTATAGCATCATTATATTACATTACATTACAATTATCATCTTTACATCTCTCTCCCCTACTATAATTTTTACCTCATCCAGCTTTTGAATATTCTACTCCTACTATATAGCATCTCACATAGCAGGTGTTCAATAAGTGTTTGTGGGATGAACAAATAAACAGATTTAACCTGTTCTATTAACATCTTTTTCTATATCAAATAAGTACCAAAAGACAAATTATATTTTTTTCATCTGCTTAAAATATTTTGAATGAATAAATTTTTTTATTACTTCATCAGCTGTTTAGAGCACGAGTATGTATAAGACACCTATGTGCCATTAGCTTGCATCTGTCCTATTTTTCATCCAAATGAAATATTTTCATCCTTCTACTACATTCTTATTCCTAGATTAGATTGTTTTCTAATCTATATATGAACACCCCATCTGAAATTACATATACCTGTGAATATCCACCTTCTTCTCTTTGTTAGCCATAATCCCTATTTTCTCTTACAAATTTATTACTACACAAAATTTCAGATATTTTTGAGTAACATTTACTTTAAAAATGTACAACTTTTTAAAAAATGTAAACTCCAATCACCACTAAAATATTATTTATAGCTTATGTATTTGGTGATATTTTTTAGGAAAGATCCAGAGTTGTAACATTTGATTGTGGAAATGATATATTTGAAGAAGGTGATGAGCCCCAAGGAATTTATGTAATTATTTCAGGCATGGTAAAGGTAAGGCAGAGACATTTATAAATGCACTTGTGAGCACTAGTTAAAAAGTTACATAATAGAGAATAAATACCTTTCAATGTTAAGAATTCCATTATTCCTTTTTTTGGACAGCAGCTGTTATCCAAACAACAATTTTCTTCCTCAGACACAATGATAATACCAGCCATCACCTTTAAGCCATACATTCCTATTGATAACAAGAAACCTCAAAGGATCAGCATTAAGATGAAAAGTTATAATATAAATTGTTATTTACCTTATGTTTGAGTTGGGCTTTTAGCCATTCTAAGACAGGTATAGGTTGGATGAGTAGGTGGGATCAGAAAGATCAGAGTATTTAAGAATGCTGTCTTTCCCAAATCATTGCTAATTTAATAAATTCACTTTAAAAGTTATGAGTAATACATGTTCTCAAACAATATATAAATATTAAAACTGTTAAAACCAAAGGGGGAAAAAGCCATAAATTAAATAGTTTTAGTAAATTAACTGAAATATGTATTTTTTTCTCTCTTTGTTCCTGAACAGCTTCAAAGATCAAAGCCAGGTTTGGGAATTGACCAAATAATCTGGGAGTCAGAGGAGAAAGATGACCAAATAACTTACACAGACTTTGTGATCAGTGGGGCAATAATAGGAGAGCTAAACTGCTTGACTAATGAACCCATGAAATATTCTGCCATCTGCAAAACTGTAGTGGAGGTCAGAAAACATCACCTTATGTCTTACTGTTGTACCTTATTAAATATCTAGTACAAAATTTAAGGTTTTTTTTTTTTTTTTTTTTTTTTTTTTCCGTACGCGGGCCTCTCACTGTTGTGGCCTCTCCCGTTGCGGAGCACAGGCTCCGGATGCGCAGGCTCAGCGGCCATGGCTCACGGGCCCAGCCGCTCCGCGGCATATGGGATCCTCCCAGACCGGGGCACGAACCCGTATCCCCTGCATCGGCAGGCGGACTCTCAACCACTGCGCCACCAGGGAGGCCCTAAGGTTATTTTTGTACTTGTATATATTTATAGTCTAGCGACAATTTTTTTAAAAATAGGGATGATAAAGAAATAAAACTTGTTATAAAATTTTATGAACACACTATAATGTCCGAACAAAATGTTTTGTAAAAGTTAACCTATCATATTGAAACAAGGATTTAACCAGAAAAACTGGTTATATGAGGTCTCTCATGGAAAAATTAGATGGGATATGCTAACTATCAATACCATAATTTGGAGGGTAAGGAAGGGAAAAAGTCAAAGAGCTGGGATTTATTACTAGAAAATTTGAGCAAAGTGGATGGAAGTTTCCTGACACACAATTGAGGACAAAATACTCAAAGCAGCAGAGGCTCCCACTGGCCTAATGTGAACTCAGAAAAAATAATGACTGTAAATAACTGAACCTCCAAAATATATAAAAGCCCATAAGTTGATAATGGCACCTATTTTTTTATTCCAAAAAGGTTGCTAGGATATCAACTTATGTCTCTGAAAATGGATTGCTTCTTTTTTTTTAAAGGACAGTCTTTTATTTATTATTTTTTTTACTATATATATATATATATATATATATATATATATATATATACACACACATATATATATGTATATATATATATTTTTTTGCCATGCTACACAGCTTGCAGGATCTTAGTTCCCCAACTAGAGGTCAAACCTGGGCCCCTGGCAGTGGAAGCCCAGAGTCCTAACCACTGGACCAGCAGGGAATTCTGGATTGCTTCTTTTAAAAAAGAAAAAATTAAACATTTATCTTGCCTTTCCTCTATGAACTCTTTCAAGGAAGCTAAAAAGAAAAAAAAATGATGAAAAATTCTGTGTAGAAGAATTCCAGCTAACAAATGTAGAATGACAGAATTATAATATCTCCATTTTACCAGCCCTAATGAAGTAATAAACCTATTCAACAATCACCAATTGATGCTAAAACTACTAAGAAGAATGTTAATGGGAAACTTTATAATGAAAAACCAGGGTCACGCTACCTAAGGACAATCTTAGCATCACTAAAATAATGACAACTGGGGCATCACATACTTCATGATCTGATGCAACAGAAGGACTAGCACCATGCAGTCTTCTTGCACGAGAAAAGAGAAAACCACAAGCCTCTAAATCCAACCAGTTTACAGAAAATGCAGGAAGGAGAGAAACAAGTTAATTGACACCAGGAAAGAATAATTAGCTAAACCTAAAATGTGGAAGGTCCTACAGGCCAAATGACCTGTTTCTTTTTTTTTTTTTCAACAAATCAAAGGAATAAAAAGGGAGGGGAGGAGGAAGAAGGCAAGGGAAAATTTTTAAAGTCTCTATCATTCAGCAATGCATATTAGAATATTTACAAGTGAAATTACATGATGCTGGGCATTTGCATAAAAATACTCTAGCCTTTTGCTTCTGGATATAATGAAGTTACTGAGAACGTGGTAACATATTCATCATAAATAACTATAGAACTTGATAAAATATATGAGACAAATATTTTCAGTCATTGGAAAACAGGCAGTGTTAAGTTTGGAAACCTCAAGAGAAGAGAAACTTACAAGTTAAGCCCCACATCCACCCTGACCCTCTCACTGGGACAGTTTCCAACCAAAGTGCAATAAGAAGCCAAGAGGAAGGCCATGATCCTTCTGAACTGAAATGGGAGAGATTAGAAATTGTGGCAGCTAAAGTGGTTAGAATCTGTAGAGCTGGGCATAGGAGCAGGAGTTGCACACAGGAAGAACTGAGGAATCTGTGTGGTGGTTCTCCACAAGTCCTTGGTTGAGGGATAGGGTGCACATGCACAAGATGAGACAAAACTAAATTATCAGATTGCTAAGAATGGACCAGAGATATTAGAGGTCAAGGAGTGCCAGGGATTTGAGATGTTTAAGGTTCTGTCTTGCCAGAAAGGATAGAACTTTTAAAACCTCAGGCATGCAGGTGAGAGAACAGAAGGAATAGACCTTAGGAGTAAATACCATGATCTAGTAAGGCTAGCTCTAGATTTACTATAACAAAGATTGAGAGCAGGCTCTGGCAGTCTTCACAGTGGAGACAGAATTTGGAGGTTAAGTACCATTAAATTACACAATCATGGAAAATACCTAGAGTTTTCTACTGATTAAACAAATCAACCTATACAACCTATACAAGCTCAAGATTATCAGACAGTAAATGAAGGGCCTACTACAACAAAAATAAGCAGTGCTCAAAGGAAGATAACAGAATCTGGAATCTCTACAATTTATCATCAGCAATCATGAATTACTAAACAAGCAAAGAAACATGAACGTGTGACCCATAGTGTGTGTGTGTGTGTGTGTGTGTGTGTGTGCATGTGTTTGTGTCAGGGGTAGGGGAGGTTAATAAATAAAAAACCAACAGTGAGATTGTCCAGAATATGGATTAAATGAAGACATGAAAGAGCTAAGAATAGATTCAAAGAACTAAAGGGAAATATGTTCAAGCAACTAAAGGAAAATATAATCTTTATGAGAGAAGACATAGGAAATATTGAAAAATAGAAAAGAATCTAAAGGAAATTTTAGAACTTAAAAGAGTAGTTTGGAGATGGCAGTAAAAAAGAGTCAGGAAAGGAAAAATGCCACTAATAAAGGCAAATATATAGTAAAAGTTGTGGATCAGTTAATTAAGCTATTATAAGATTAAAAGACAAAAAATTGTAAAATCAACTATAACTACAATAAATAGTTAGGGATAAAGATGAAGATGTAAAATATGACATTGAAAACATAAAACCTGAGAGAAGGGAGTAAAAAAAGTAGATATTTTAGAATGTGTTTGAACATAAATGACTATCTGTTTAAAACAAGTAGATATAGCTATAGATCAACATATATGAAC